>NW_028126158.1:0-585000 GCF_965194825.1 Balaenoptera physalus
CACTCTCTAGTTACCCCTTAGCACGTAAAGGAATATTATTTGGGGGTCCAGCCATGGAGAAGAGTTTAGACACTAGGATAAGATAAGGAACACACCCATTATAAAGAAATCACATTAGGATTCTCTTTTTAAGCTGTTCCTTAAAACACTAGTGCTTAGGAAATCTATTGGGGGCAGAAGCAGTCAAGGGTAGCCTAGGGTTAGGGTTAGGCTTAGGGTTAGGCTTAGGGTACGGCTTAGGGTACGGGTTCGGGGAGGGCTTCGGGTACGGCGTAGGGTATGGGTTAGGGTTAGGGTTAGGGTTAGTGTTAGGGTTAGGGCTCGGTTTAGGGTACGGGTTAGGATTAGGGTACGTGTTAGGGTTAGGGTAGGGGTTAGGGTTATGGTACGCGTTAGGGTTAGGGTAGTGATTAAACCTATCCCACTCTCTAGTTACCCCTTAGCACATAAAGGAATATAATTTGGGGGTCCAGCCATGGAGAAGAGTTTAGACACTAGGATTAGATAAGGAACACACCCATTATAAAGAAATCACATTAGGATTCACTTTCTAAGCTGTTCCTTAAAACACTAGTGGTTAGGAAATCTATTGGAGGCAGAAGCAGTCAAGGGTAGCCTAGGGTTAGGGTTAGGCTTAGGGTACGGCTTAGGGTACGGGTTCGGGGAAGGCTTCGGGTAAGGCGTAGGGTATGGGTTAGGGTTAGGGTTAGGGTTAGTGTTAGGGTTAGGGCTCGGTTTAGGGTACGGGTTAGGATTAGGGTACGTGTTAGGGTTAGGGTAGGGTTTAGCGTTAGGTTACGCCTTACGGTTAGGGTAGTTATTAAACCTATCCCACTCTCTAGATACCCCTTAGCACGTAAAGGAATATTATTTGGGGGTCCAGCCATGGAGAAGAGTTTAGACACTAGGATAAGATAAGGAACACGCCAATCATAAAGAAATCACATTAGGATTCTCTTTTTAAGCTGTTCCTTAAAACACTAGTGCTTAGGAAATCTATTGGAGGCAGAAGCAGTCAAGGGTAGCCTAGGGTTAAGGTTTGGCTTAGGGTTAGGCTTAGGGTACGGCTTAGGGTACGGGTTCGGGGAGGGATTCGTGTACGGCGTAGGGTATGGGTTAGGGTTAGGGTTAGGGTTAGTGTTAGGGTTAGGGCTCGGTTTAGGGTACGGGTTAGGATTAGGGTACCTGTTAGGGTTAGGGTAGGGGTTAGGGTTAGGGTACGCGTTAGGGTTAGGGTAGTTATTAAACCTATCCCACTCTCTAGATACCCCTTAGCACGTAAAGGAATATTATTTGGGGGTCCAGCCATGGAGAAGAGTTTAGACACTAGGATAAGATAAGGAACACACCCATTATAAAGAAATCACATTAGGATTCTCTTTTTAAGCTGTTCCTTAAAACACTAGTGCTTAGGAAATCTATTGGAGGCAGAAGCAGTCAAGGGTAGCCTAGGGTTAGGGTTAGGCTTACGGTTAGGCTTAGGGTACGGCTTAGGGTACGGTTTCGGGGAGGGCTTCGGGTACGGCGTAGGGTATGGGTTAGGGTTAGGGTTAGGGTTAGGGTTAGGGTTAGGGTTAATGTTAGGTTTAGGGCTCTGTTTAGGGTACGGGTTAGGATTAGGGTACGTGTTAGGGTTAGGGTAGGGGTTAGCGTTAGGGTACGCGTTACGGTTAGGGTAGTTATTAAACCTATCCCACTCTCTAGTTACCCCTTAGCACGTAAAGGAATATTATTTGGGGGTCCAGCCATGGAGAAGAGTTTAGACACTAGGATAAGATAAGGAACACACCCATTATAAAGAAATCACATTAGGATTCTCTTTTTAAGCTGTTCCTTAAAACACTAGTGCTTAGGAAATATATTGGAGGCAGAAGCAGTCAAGGGTAGCCTAGGGTTAGGGTTAGGCTTAGGTTTAGGCTTAGGGTACGGCTTAGGGTACGGGTTCGGGGAGGGTTTCGGGTACGGCGTAGGGTATGGGTTAGGGTTAGGGTTAGTGTTAGGGTTAGGGCTCGGTTTACGGTACGGGTTAGGATTAGGGTACGTGTTAGGATTAGGGTAGGGGTTAGCGTTAGGGTACGCGTTAGGGTTAGGGTAGTTATTAAACCTATCCCACTCTCTAGTTACCCCTTAGCACGTAAAGGAATATTATTTGGGGTCCAGCCATGGAGAGGAGTTTAGACACTAGGATAAGATAAGGAACACACCCATTATAAAGAAATCACATTAGGATTCTCTTTTTAAGCTGTTCCTTAAAACACTAATGCTTAGGAAATCTATTGGAGGCAGAAGCAGTCAAGGGTAGCCTAGGGTTAGGGTTAGGCTTAGGGTTAGGCTTAGGGTACGGCTTAGGGTACGGCTTCGGTGAGGGCATCGGGTACGGCGTAGGGTATGGGTTAGGGTTAGGGTTAGGGTTAGTGTTAGGGTTAGGGCTCGGTTTAGTGTACGGGTTAGGATTAGGGTACGTGTTAGGGTTAGGGTAGGTGTTACCGTTAGGGTACGTGTTACGGTTAGGGTAGTTATTAAACCTATCCCACTCTCTAGTTACCCCTTAGCACGTAAAGGAATATTATTTGGGGGTCCAGCCATGGAGAAGAATTTAGACACTAGGATAAGATAAGGAACACACCCATTATAAAGAAATCACATTAGGATTCTCTTTTTAAGCTGTTCCTTAAAACACTAGTGCTTAGGAAATCTATTGGAGGCAGAAGCAGTCAAGGGTAGCCTAGGGTTAGGGTTAGGCTTAGGGTTAGGCTTAGGGTACGGCTTAGGGTACGGGTTCGGGGAGGGCTTCGGGTACGGCGTAGGGTATGGGTTAGGGTTAGGGTTAGGGTTAGTGTTAGGGTTAGGGCTCGGTTTAGTGTACGGGTTAGGATTAGGGTACGTGTTAGGGTTAGGGTAGGGGTTAGCGTTAGGGTACGCGTTAGGGTTAGGGTAGTTATTAAACCTATCCCACTCTCTAGTTACCCCTTAGCACGTAAAGGAATATTATTTGGGGGTCCAGCCATGGAGAAGAGTTTAGACACTAGGATAAGATAAGGAACACACCAATTATAAAGAAATCACATTAGGATTCTCTTTTTAAGCTGTTCCTTAAAACACTAGTGCTTAGGAAATCTATTGGAGGCAGAAGCAGTCAAGGGTAGCCTAGGGTTAGGGTTAGGCTTAGGGTTAGGCTTAGGGTACGGCTTAGGGTACGGGTTCGGGGAGGGCTTCGGGTACGGCGTAGGGTATGGGTTAGGGTTAGGGTTAGGGTTAGTGTTAGGGTTAGGGCTCGGTTTAGGGTACGGGTTAGGATTAGGGTACGTGTTAGGGTTAGGGTAGGGGTTAGCGTTAGGGTACGCGTTAGGGTTAGGGTAGTTATTAAACCTATCCCACTCTCTAGTTACCCCTTAGCACGTAAAGGAATATTATTTGGGGGTCCAGCCATGGAGAAGAGTTTAGACACTAGGATAAGATAAGGAACACACCTATTATAAAGAAATCACATTAGGATTCTCTTTTTAAGCTGTTCCTTAAAACACTAGTGCTTAGGAAATCTATTGGAGGCAGAAGCAGTCAAGGGTAGCCTAGGGTTAGGGTTAGGCTTAGGGTTAGGCTTAGGGTACGGCTTAGGGTACGGTTTCGGGGAGGGCTTCGGGTACGGCGTAGGGTATGGGTTAGGGTTAGGGTTAGGGTTAGGGTTAGGGTTAGGGTTAATGTTAGGGTTAGGGCTCTGTTTAGGGTACGGGTTAGGATTAGGGTACGTGTTAGGGTTTGGGTAGGGGTTAGCGTTAGGGTACGCGTTACGGTTAGGGTAGATATTAAACCTATCCCACTCTCTAGTTACCCCTTAGCACGTAAAGGAATATTATTTGGGGGTCCAGCCATGGAGAAGAGTTTAGACACTAGGATAAGATAAGGAACACACCCATTATAAAGAAATCACATTAGGATTCTCTTTTTAAGCTGTTCCTTAAAACACTAGTGCTTAGGAAATCTATTGGAGGCAGAAGCAGTCAAGGGTAGCCTAGGGTTAGGGTTAGGCTTAGGGTTAGGCTTAGGGTACGGCTTAGGGTACGGGTTCGGGGAGGGCTTCGGGTACGGCGTAGGGTATGGGTTAGGGTTAGGGTTAGGGTTAGTGTTAGGGTTAGGGCTCGGTTTAGGGTACGGGTTAGGATTAGGGTACGTGTTAGGGTTAGGGTAGGGGTTAAGGTTATGGTACGCGTTAGGGTTAGGGTAGTGATTAAACCTATCCCACTCTCTAGATACCCCTTAGCACATAAAGGAATATTATTTGGGGGTCCAGCCATGGAGAAGAGTTTAGACACTAGGATTAGATAAGGAACACACCCATTATAAAGAAATCACATTAGGATTCTCTTTTTAAGCTGTTCCTTAAAACACTAGTGCTTAGGAAATCTATTGGAGGCAGAAGCAGTCAAGGGTAGCCTAGGGTTAGGGTTAGGCTTAGGGTTAGGCTTAGGGTACGGCTTAGGGTACGGGTTCGTGGAGGGCTTCGGGTACGGCGTAGGGTATGGGTTAGGGTTAGGGTTAGGGTTAGTGTTAGGGTTAGGGCTCGGTTTAGGGTACGGGTTAGGATTAGGGTACGTGTTAGGGTTAGGGTAGTGGTTAGGGTTAGTGTACGCGTTAGGGTTAGGGTAGTTATTAAACCTATCCCACTCTCTAGATACTCCTTAGCACGTAAAGGAATATTATTTGGGGGTCCAGCCATGGAGAAGTGTTTAGACACTAAGATAATATAAGGAACACACACATTATAAAGAAATCACATTAGGATTCTCTTTTGAAGCTGTTCCTTAAAACACTAGTGCTTAGGAAATCTATTGGAGGCAGAAGCAGTCAAGGGTAGCCTAGGGTTAGGGTTAGGCTTAGGGTTAGGCTTAGGGTACGGCTTAGGGTACGGGTTCGGGGAGGGCTTCGGGTACGGCGTAGGGTATGGGTTAGGGTTAGGGTTAGGGTTAGTTTCAGGGTTAGGGCTCGGTTTAGGGTACGGGTTAGGATTAGGGTACGTGTTAGTGTTAGGGTAGGGGTTAGCGTTAGGGTACGCGTTAGGGTTAGGGTAGTTATTAAACCTATCCCACTCTCTAGTTACCCCTTAGCACGTAAAGGAATATTATTTGGGGGTCCAGCCATGGAGAAGAGTTTAGACACTAGGATAAGATGAGGAACACACACAATATAAAGAAATCACATTAGGATTCTCTTTTTAAGCTGTTCCTTAAAACACTAGTGCTTAGGAAATCTATTGGAGGCAGAAGCAGTCAAGGGTAGCCTAGGGTTAGGGTTAGGCTTAGGGTTAGGCTTAGGGTACGGCTTAGGGTACGGCTTCGGGGAGGGCTTCGGATACGGCGTAGGGTATGGGTTAGGGTTAGGGTTAGGGTTAGTGTTAGGGTTAGGGCTCGGTTTAGGGTACGGGTTAGGATTAGGGTACGTGTTAGGGTTAGGGTAGGAGTTAGCGTTAGGGTACGCGTTAGGGTTAGGGTAGTTATTAAACCTATCCCACTCTCTAGTTACCCCTTAGCACGTAAAGGAATATTATTTGGGGGTCCAGCCGTGGAGAAGAGTTTAGACACTAGGATAAGATAAGGAACACACACATTATAAAGAAATCACATTAGGATTCTCTTTTTAAGCTGTTCCTTAAAACACTAGTGCTTAGGAAATCTATTGGAGGCAGAAGCAGTCAAGGGTAGCCTAGGGTTAGGGTTAGGCTTAGGGTACGGCTTAGGGTACGGGTTCGGGGAGGGCTTCGGGTACGGCGTAGGGTATGGGTTAGGGTTAGGGTTAGGGTTAGTTTCAGGGTTAGGGCTCGGTTTAGGGTACGGGTTAGGATTAGGGTACGTGTTAGTGTTAGGGTAGGGGTTAGCGTTAGGGTACGCGTTAGGGTTAGGGTAGTTATTAAACCTATCCCACTCTCTAGTTACCCCTTAGCACGTAAAGGAATATTATTTGGGGGTCCAGCCATGGAGAAGAGTTTAGACACTAGGATAAGATGAGGAACACACACAATATAAAGAAATCACATTAGGATTCTCTTTTTAAGCTGTTCCTTAAAACACTAGTGCTTAGGAAATCTATTGGAGGCAGAAGCAGTCAAGGGTAGCCTAGGGTTAGGGTTAGGCTTAGGGTTAGGCTTAGGGTACGGCTTAGGGTACGGCTTCGGGGAGGGCTTCGGGTACGGCGTAGGGTATGGGTTAGGGTTAGGGTTAGGGTTAGTGTTAGGGTTAGGGCTCGGTTTAGGGTACGGGTTAGGATTAGGGTACGTGTTAGGGTTAGGGTAGGAGTTAGCGTTAGGGTACGCGTTAGGGTTAGGGTAGTTATTAAACCTATCCCACTCTCTAGTTACCCCTTAGCACGTAAAGGAATATTATTTGGGGGTCCAGCCATGGAGAAGTGTTTAGACACTAAGATAATATAAGGAACACACACATTATAAAGAAATCACATTATGATTCTCTTTTTAAGCTGTTCCTTAAAACACTAGTGCTTAGGAAATCTATTGGAGGCAGAAGCAGTCAAGGGTAGCCTAGGGTTAGGGTTAGGCTTAGGGTTAGGCTTAGGGTACGGCTTAGGGTACGGGTTCGGGGAGGGCTTCGGGTACGGCGTAGGGTACGGGTTAGGGTTAGGGTTAGGGTTAGTGTTAGGGTTAGGGCTCGGTTTAGGGTACGGGTTAGGATTAGGGTACGTGTTAGGGTTAGGGTAGGGGTTAGCGTTAGGGTACGCGTTAGGGTTAGGGTAGTTATTAAACCTATCCCACTCTCTAGTTACCCCTTAGCACGTAAAGGAATATTATTTGGGGGTCCAGCCATGGAGAAGAGTTTAGACACTAGGATAAGATAAGGAACACACCCATTATAAAGAAATCACATTAGGATTCTCTTTTTAAGCTGTTCCTTAAAACACTAGTGCTTAGGAAATCTATTGGAGGCAGAAGCAGTCAAGGGTAGCCTAGGGTTAGGTTTAGGCTTAGGGTTAGGCTTAGGGTACGGCTTAGGGTACGGGTTCGGGGAGGGCTTCGGGTACGGCGTAGGGTATGGGTTAGGGTTAGGGTTAGGGTTAGTGTTAGGGTTAGGGCTCGGTTTAGGGTACGGGTTAGGATTAGGGTACGTGTTAGTGTTAGGGTAGGGGTTAGCGTTAGGGTACGCGTTAGGGTTAGGGTAGTTATTAAACCTATCCCACTCTCTACTTACCCCTTAGCACGTAAAGGAATATTATTTGGGGGTCCAGCCATGGAGAAGTGTTTAGACACTAGGATAAGATGAGGAACACACACAATATAAAGGAATCACATTAGGATTCTCTTTTTAAGCTGTTCCTTAAAACACTAGTGCTTAGGAAATCTATTGGAGGCAGAAGCAGTCAAGGGTAGCCTAGGGTTAGGGTTAGGCTTAGGGTTAGGCTTAGGGTACGGCTTAGGGTACGGGTTCGGGGAGGGCTTCGGGTACGGCGTAGGGAATGGGTTAGGGTTAGGGTTAGGGTTAGTGTTAGGGTTAGGGCTCGGTTTAGGGTACGGGTTAGGATTAGGGTACGTGTTAGTGTTAGGGTAGGGGTTAGCGTTAGGGTACGCGTTAGGGTTAGGGTAGTGATTAAACCTATCCCACTCTCTAGATACCCCTTAGCACATAAAGGAATATTATTTGGGGGTCCAGCCATGGAGAAGAGTTTAGACACTAGGATTAGATAAGGAACACACCCATTATAAAGAAATCACATTAGGATTCTCTTTTTAAGCTGTTCCTTAAAACACTAGTGCTTAGGAAATCTATTGGAGGCAGAAGCATTCAAGGGTAGCCTAGGGTTAGGGTTAGGCTTAGGGTTAGTCTTAGGGTACGGCTTAGGGTACGGGTTCGGGGAGGGCTTCGGGTACGGCGTAGGGTATGGGTTAGGGTTAGGGTTAGGGTTAGTGTTAGGGTTAGGGCTCGGTTTAGGGTACGGGTTAGGATTAGGGTACGTGTTAGGGTTAGGGTAGGGGTTAGCGTTAGGGTACGCGTTACGGTTAGGGTAGTTATTAAACCTATCCCACTCTCTAGTTACCCCTTAGCACGTAAAGGAATATTATTTGGGGGTCCAGCCATGGAGAAGAGTTTAGACACTAGGATAAGATAAGGAACACACACATTATAAAGAAATCACATTAGGATTCTCTTTTTAAGCTGTTCCTTAAAACACTAGTGCTTAGGAAATCTATTGGAGGCAGAAGCAGTCAAGGGTAGCCTAGGGTTAGGGTTAGGCTTAGGGTTAGGCTTAGGGTACGGCTTAGGGTACGGGTTCGGGGAGGGCTTCGGGTACGGCGTAGGGTATGGGTTAGGGTTAGGGTTAGGGTTAGTGTTAGGGTTAGGGCTCGGTTTAGTGTACGGGTTAGGATTAGGGTACGTGTTAGGGTTAGGGTAGGGGTTAGCGTTAGGGTACGCGTTAGGGTTAGGGTAGTTATTAAACCTATCCCACTCTCTAGTTACCCCTTAGCACGTAAAGGAATATTATTTGGGGGTCCAGCCATGGAGAAGAGTTTAGACACTAGGATAAGATAAGGAACACACCAATTATAAAGAAATCACATTAGGATTCTCTTTTTAAGCTGTTCCTTAAAACACTAGTGCTTAGGAAATCTATTGGAGGCAGAAGCAGTCAAGGGTAGCCTAGGGTTAGGGTTAGGCTTAGGGTTAGGCTTAGGGTACGGCTTAGGGTACGGGTTCGGGGAGGGCTTCGGGTACGGCGTAAAGTACGGGTTAGGGTTAGGGTTAGGGTTAGTGTTAGGGTTAGGGCTCGGTTTAGGGTACGGGTTAGGATTAGGGTACGTGTTAGGGTTAGGGTAGGGGTTAGCGTTAGGGTACGCGTTAGGGTTAGGGTAGTTATTAAACCTATCCCACTCTCTAGATACCCCTTAGCACGTAAAGGAATATTATTTGGGGGTCCAGACATGGAGAAGAGTTTAGACACTAGGATAAGATAAGGAACACACCCATTATAAAGAAATCACTTTAGGATTCTCTTTTTAAGTTGTTCCTTAAAACACTAGTGCTTAGGAAATCTATTGGAGGCAGAAGCAGTCAAGGGTAGCCTAGGGTTAGGGTTAGGCTTAGGGTTAGGCTTAGGGTACGGCTTAGGGTACAGGTTCGTGGAGGGCTTCGGGTACGGCGTAGGGTATGGGTTAGGGTTAGGGTTAGGGTTAGTGTTAGGGTTAGGGCTCGGTTTAGGGTACGGGTTAGGTTTAGGGTACGTGTTAGGGTTAGGGTAGGGGTTAGGGTTAGTGTACGCGTTAGGGTTAGGGTAGTTATTAAACCTATCCCACTCTCTAGATACTCCTTAGCACGTAAAGGAATATTATTTGGGGGTCCAGCCATGGAGAAGTGTTTAGACACTAAGATAATATAAGGAACACACACATTATAAAGAAATCACATTAGGATTCTCTTTTGAAGCTGTTCCTTAAAACACTAGTGCTTAGGAAATCTATTGGAGGCAGAAGCAGTCAAGGGTAGCCTAGGGTTAGGGTTAGGCTTAGGGTTAGGCTTAGGGTACGGCTTAGGGTACGGGTTCGGGGAGGGCTTCGGGTACGGCGTAGGGTATGGGTTAGGGTTAGGGTTAGGGTTAGTTTCAGGGTTAGGGCTCGGTTTAGGGTACGGGTTAGGATTAGGGTACGTGTTAGTGTTAGGGTAGGGGTTAGCGTTAGGGTACGCGTTAGGGTTAGGGTAGTTATTAAACCTATCCCACTCTCTATTTACCCCTTAGCACGTAAAGGAATATTATTTGGGGGTCCAGCCATGGAGAAGAGTTTAGACACTAGGATAAGATGAGGAACACACACAATATAAAGAAATCACATTAGGATTCTCTTTTTAAGCTGTTCCTTAAAACACTAGTGCTTAGGAAATCTATTGGAGGCAGAAGCAGTCAAGGGTAGCCTAGGGTTAGGGTTAGGCTTCGGGTTAGGCTTAGGGTACGGCTTAGGGTACGGCTTCGGGGAGGGCTTCGGGTACGGCGTAGGGTATGGGTTAGGGTTAGGGTTAGGGTTAGTGTTAGGGTTAGGGCTCGGTTTAGGGTACGGGTTAGGATTAGGGTACGTGTTAGGGTTAGGGTAGGAGTTAGCGTTAGGGTACGCGTTAGGGTTAGGGTAGTTATTAAAACTATCCCACTCTCTAGATACCCCTTAGCACGTAAAGGAATATTATTTGGGGGTCCAGCCGTGGAGAAGAGTTTAGACACTAGGATAAGATAAGGAACACACCCATTATAAAGAAATCACTTTAGGATTCTCTTTTTAAGTTGTTCCTTAAAACACTAGTGCTTAGGAAATCTATTGGAGGCAGAAGCAGTCAAGGGTAGCCTAGGGTTAGGGTTAGGCTTAGGGTTAGGCTTAGGGTACGGCTTAGGGTACGGGTTCGTGGAGGGCTTCGGGTACGGCGTAGGGTATGGGTTAGGGTTAGGGTTAGGGTTAGTGTTAGGGTTAGGGCTCGGTTTAGGGTACGGGTTAGGATTAGGGTACGTGTTAGGGTTAGGGTAGGGGTTAGGGTTAGTGTACGCGTTAGGGTTAGGGTAGTTATTAAACCTATCCCACTCTCTAGATACTCCTTAGCACGTAAAGGAATATTATTTGGGGGTCCAGCCATGGAGAAGTGTTTAGACACTAAGATAATATAAGGAACACACACATTATAAAGAAATCACATTAGGATTCTCTTTTGAAGCTGTTCCTTAAAACACTAGTGCTTAGGAAATCTATTGGAGGCAGAAGCAGTCAAGGGTAGCCTAGGGTTAGGGTTAGGCTTAGGGTTAGGCTTAGGGTACGGCTTAGGGTACGGGTTCGGGGAGGGCTTCGGGTACGGCGTAGGGTATGGGTTAGGGTTAGGGTTAGGGTTAGTTTCAGAGTTAGGGCTCGGTTTAGGGTACGGGTTAGGATTAGGGTACGTGTTAGTGTTAGGGTAGGGGTTAGCGTTAGGGTACGCGTTAGGGTTAGGGTAGTTATTAAACCTATCCCACTCTCTAGTTACCCCTTAGCACGTAAAGGAATATTATTTGGGGGTCCAGCCATGGAGAAGAGTTTAGACACTAGGATAAGATGAGGAACACACACAATATAAAGAAATCACATTAGGATTCTCTTTTTAAGCTGTTCCTTAAAACACTAGTGCTTAGGAAATCTATTGGAGGCAGAAGCAGTCAAGGGTAGCCTAGGGTTAGGGTTAGGCTTAGGGTTAGGCTTAGGGTACGGCTTAGGGTACGGCTTCGGGGAGGGCTTCGGGTACGGCGTAGGGTATGGGTTAGGGTTAGGGTTAGGGTTAGTGTTAGGGTTAGGGCTCGGTTTAGGGTACGGGTTAGGATTAGGGTACGTGTTAGGGTTAGGGTAGGAGTTAGCGTTAGGGTACGCGTTAGGGTTAGGGTAGTTATTAAACCTATCCCACTCTCTAGTTACCCCTTAGCACGTAAAGGAATATTATTTGGGGGTCCAGCCGTGGAGAAGAGTTTAGACACTAGGATAAGATAAGGAACACACACATTATAAAGAAATCACATTAGGATTCTCTTTTTAAGCTGTTCCTTAAAACACTAGTGCTTAGGAAATCTATTGGAGGCAGAAGCAGTCAAGGGTAGCCTAGGGTTAGGGTTAGGCTTAGGGTTAGGCTTAGGGTACGGCTTAGGGTACGGGTTCGGGGAGGGCTTCGGGTACGGCGTAGGGTATGGGTTAGGGTTAGGGTTAGGGTTAGTTTCAGGGTTAGGGCTCGGTTTGGGGTACGGGTTAGGATTAGGGTACGTGTTAGTGTTAGGGTAGGGGTTAGCGTTAGGGTACGCGTTAGGGTTAGGGTAGTTATTAAACCTATCCCACTCTCTAGTTACCCCTTAGCACGTAAAGGAATATTATTTGGGGGTCCAGCCATGGAGAAGAGTTTAGACACTAGGATAAGATGAGGAACACACACAATATAAAGAAATCACATTAGGATTCTCTTTTTAAGCTGTTCCTTAAAACACTAGTGCTTAGGAAATCTATTGGAGGCAGAAGCAGTCAAGGGTAGCCTAGGGTTAGGGTTAGGCTTAGGGTTAGGCTTAGGGTACGGCTTAGGGTACGGCTTCGGGGAGGGCTTCGGATACGGCGTAGGGTATGGGTTAGGGTTAGGGTTAGGGTTAGTGTTAGGGTTAGGGCTCGGTTTAGGGTACGGGTTAGGATTAGGGTACGTGTTAGGGTTAGGGTAGGAGTTAGCGTTAGGGTACGCGTTAGGGTTAGGGTAGTTATTAAACCTATCCCACTCTCTAGTTACCCCTTAGCACGTAAAGGAATATTATTTGGGGGTCCAGCCGTGGAGAAGAGTTTAGACACTAGGATAAGATAAGGAACACACACATTATAAAGAAATCACATTAGGATTCTCTTTTTAAGCTGTTCCTTAAAACACTAGTGCTTAGGAAATCTATTGGAGGCAGAAGCAGTCAAGGGTAGCCTAGGGTTAGGGTTAGGCTTAGGGTTAGGCTTAGGGTACGGCTTAGGGTACGGGTTCGGGGAGGGCTTCGGGTACGGCGTAGGGTATGGGTTAGGGTTAGGGTTAGGGTTAGTGTTAGGGTTAGGGCTCGGTTTAGGGTACGGGTTAGGATTAGGGTACGTGTTAGGGTTAGGGTAGTGGTTAGGGTTAGGGTACGCGTTAGGGTTAGGGTAGTTATTAAACCTATCCCACTCTCTAGATACTCCTTAGCACGTAAAGGAATATTATTTGGGGGTCCAGCCATGGAGAAGTGTTTAGAGACTAAGATAATATAAGGAACACACACATTATAAAGAAATCACATTATGATTCTCTTTTTAAGCTGTTCCTTAAAACACTAGTGCTTAGGAAATCTATTGGAGGCAGAAGCAGTCAAGGGTAGCCTAGGGTTAGGGTTAGGCTTAGTGTTAGGCTTAGGGTACGGCTTAGGGTACGGGTTCGGGGAGGGCTTCGGGTACGGCGTAGGGTACGGGTTAGGGTTAGGGTTAGGGTTAGTGTTAGGGTTAGGGCTCGGTTTAGGGTACGGGTTAGGATTAGGGTACGTGTTAGGGTTAGGGTAGGGGTTAGCGTTAGGGTACGCGTTAGGGTTAGGGTAGTGATTAAACCTATCCCACTCTCTAGATACCCCTTAGCACATAAAGGAATATTATTTGGGGGTCCAGCCATGGAGAAGAGTTTAGACACTAGGATTAGATAAGGAACACACCCATTATAAAGAAATCACATTAGGATTTACTTTTTAAGCTGTTCCTTAAAACACTAGTGCTTAGGAAATCTCTTGGAGGCAGAAGCAGTCAAGGGTAGCCTAGGGTTAGGGTTAGGCTTAGGGTACGGCTTAGGGTACGGGTTCAGGGAGGGCTTCGGGTACGGCGTAGGGTATGGGTTAGGGTTAGGGTTAGGGTTAGTGTTAGGGTTAGGGCTCGGTTTAGGGTACGGGTTAGGATTAGGGTACGTGTTAGGGTTAGGGTAGGGGTTAGCGTTAGGGTACGCGTTAGGGTTAGGGTAGTTATTAAACCTATCCCACTCTCTAGTTACCCCTTAGCACGTAAAGGAATATTATTTGGGGGTCCAGCCATGGAGAAGAGTTTAGACACTAGGATAAGATAAGGAACACACCCATTATAAAGAAATCACATTAGGATTCTCTTTTTAAGCTGTTCCTTAAAACACTAGTGCTTAGGAAATCTATTGGGGGCAGAAGCAGTCAAGGGTAGCCTAGGGTTAGGGTTAGGCTTAGGGTTAGGCTTAGGGTACGGCTTAGGGTACGGGTTCGGGGAGGGCTTCGGGTACGGCGTAGGGTATGGGTTAGGGTTAGGGTTAGGGTTAGTATTAGGGTTAGGGCTCGGTTTAGGGTACGGGTTAGGATTAGGGTACGTGTTAGGGTTAGGGTAGGGGTTAGGGTTATGGTACGCGTTAGGGTTAGGGTAGTGATTAAACCTATCCCACTCTCTAGTTACCCCTTAGCACATAAAGGAATATAATTTGGGGGTCCAGCCATGGAGAAGAGTTTAGACACTAGGATTAGATAAGGAACACACCCATTATAAAGAAATCACATTAGGATTCACTTTCTAAGCTGTTCCTTAAAACACTAGTGGTTAGGAAATCTATTGGAGGCAGAAGCAGTCAAGGGTAGCCTAGGGTTAGGGTTAGGCTTAGGGTACGGCTTAGGGTACGGGTTCGGGGAAGGCTTCGGGTAAGGCGTAGGGTATGGGTTAGGGTTAGGGTTAGGGTTAGTGTTAGGGTTAGGGCTCGGTTTAGGGTACGGGTTAGGATTAGGGTACGTGTTAGTGTTAGGGTAGGGTTTAGCGTTAGGTTACGCCTTACGGTTAGGGTAGTTATTAAACCTATCCCACTCTCTAGATACCCCTTAGCACGTAAAGGAATATTATTTGGGGGTCCAGCCATGGAGAAGAGTTTAGACACTAGGATAAGATAAGGAACACGCCAATCATAAAGAAATCACATTAGGATTCTCTTTTTAAGCTGTTCCTTAAAACACTAGTGCTTAGGAAATCTATTGGAGGCAGAAGCAGTCAAGGGTAGCCTAGGGTTAAGGTTTGGCTTAGGGTTAGGCTTAGGGTACGGCTTAGGGTACGGGTTCGGGGAGGGATTCGTGTACGGCGTAGGGGATGGGTTAGGGTTAGGGTTAGGGTTAGTGTTAGGGTTAGGGCTCGGTTTAGGGTACGGGTTAGGATTAGGGTACCTGTTAGGGTTAGGGTAGGGGTTAGGGTTAGGGTACGCGTTAGGGTTAGGGTAGTTATTAAACCTATCCCACTCTCTAGATACCCCTTAGCACGTAAAGAATATTATTTGGGGGTCCAGCCATGGAGAAGAGTTTAGACACTAGGATAAGATAAGGAACACACCCATTATAAAGAAATCACATTAGGATTCTCTTTTTAAGCTGTTCCTTAAAACACTAGTGCTTAGGAAATCTATTGGAGGCAGAAGCAGTCAAGGGTAGCCTAGGGTTAGGGTTAGGCTTACGGTTAGGCTTAGGGTACGGCTTAGGGTACGGTTTCGGGGAGGGCTTCGGGTACGGCGTAGGGTATGGGTTAGGGTTAGGGTTAGGGTTAGGGTTAGGGTTAGGGTTAATGTTAGGTTTAGGGCTCTGTTTAGGGTACGGGTTAGGATTAGGGTACGTGTTAGGGTTAGGGTAGGGGTTAGCGTTAGGGTACGCGTTACGGTTAGGGTAGTTATTAAACCTATCCCACTCTCTAGTTACCCCTTAACACGTAAACGAATATTATTTGGGGGTCCAGCCATGGAGAAGAGTTTAGACACTAGGATAAGATAAGGAACACACCCATTATAAAGAAATCACATTAGGATTCTCTTTTTAAGCTGTTCCTTAAAACACTAGTGCTTAGGAAATATATTGGAGGCAGAAGCAGTCAAGGGTAGCCTAGGGTTAGGGTTAGGCTTAGGTTTAGGCTTAGGGTACGGCTTAGGGTACGGGTTCGGGGAGGGTTTCGGGTACGGCGTAGGGTATGGGTTAGGGTTAGGGTTAGTGTTAGGGTTAGGGCTCGGTTTACGGTACGGGTTAGGATTAGGGTACGTGTTAGGATTAGGGTAGGGGTTAGCGTTAGGGTACGCGTTAGGGTTAGGGTAGTTATTAAACCTATCCCACTCTCTAGTTACCCCTTAGCACGTAAAGGAATATTATTTGGGGGTCCAGCCATGGAGAGGAGTTTAGACACTAGGATAAGATAAGGAACACACCCATTATAAAGAAATCACATTAGGATTCTCTTTTTAAGCTGTTCCTTAAAACACTAGTGCTTAGGAAATCTATTGGAGGCAGAAGCAGTCAAGGGTAGCCTAGGGTTAGGGTTAGGCTTAGGGTTAGGCTTAGGGTACCGCTTAGGGTACGGGTTCGGGGAGGGCTTCGGGTACGGCGTAGGGTATGGGTTAGGGTTAGGGTTAGGGTTAGTGTTAGGGTTAGGGCTCGGTTTAGGGTACGGGTTAGGATTAGGGTACGTGTTAGGGTTAGGGTAGGGGTTAGGGTTATGGTACGCGTTAGGGTTAGGGTAGTGATTAAACCTATCCCACTCTCTAGATACCCCTTAGCACATAAAGGAATATTATTTGGGGGTCCAGCCATGGAGAAGAGTTTAGACACTAGGATTAGATAAGGAACACACCCATTATAAAGAAATCACATTAGGATTCTCTTTTTAAGCTGTTCCTTAAAACACTAGTGCTTAGGAAATCTATTGGAGGCAGAAGCAGTCAAGAGTAGCCTAGGGTTAGGGTTAGGCTTAGGGTTAGGCTTAGGGTACGGCTTAGGGTACGGGTTCGTGGAGGGCTTCGGGTACGGCGTAGGGTATGGGTTAGGGTTAGGGTTAGGGTTAGTGTTAGGGTTAGGGCTCGGTTTAGGGTACGGGTTAGGATTAGGGTACGTGTTAGGGTTAGGGTAGGGGTTAGGGTTAGTGTACGCGTTAGGGTTAGGGTAGTTATTAAACCTATCCCACTCTCTAGATACTCCTTAGCACGTAAAGGAATATTATTTGGGGGTCCAGCCATGGAGAAGTGTTTAGACACTAAGATAATATAAGGAACACACACATTATAAAGAAATCACATTAGGATTCTCTTTTGAAGCTGTTCCTTAAAACACTAGTGCTTAGGAAATCTATTGGAGGCAGAAGCAGTCAAGGGTAGCCTAGGGTTAGGGTTAGGCTTAGGGTTAGGCTTAGGGTACGGCTTAGGGTACGGGTTCGGGGAGGGCTTCGGGTACGGCGTAGGGTATGGGTTAGGGTTAGGGTTAGGGTTAGTTTCAGGGTTAGGGCTCGGTTTAGGGTACGGGTTAGGATTAGGGTACGTGTTAGTGTTAGGGTAGGGGTTAGCGTTAGGGTACGCGTTAGGGTTAGGGTAGTTATTAAACCTATCCCACTCTCTAGTTACCCCTTAGCACGTAAAGGAATATTATTTGGGGGTCCAGCCATGGAGAAGAGTTTAGACACTAGGATAAGATGAGGAACACACACAATATAAAGAAATCACATTAGGATTCTCTTTTTAAGCTGTTCCTTAAAACACTAGTGCTTAGGAAATCTATTGGAGGCAGAAGCAGTCAAGGGTAGCCTAGGGTTAGGGTTAGGCTTAGGGTTAGGCTTAGGGTACGGCTTAGGGTACGGCTTCGGGGAGGGCTTCGGGTACGGCGTAGGGTATGGGTTAGGGTTAGGGTTAGGGTTAGTGTTAGGGTTAGGGCTCGGTTTAGGGTACGGGTTAGGATTAGGGTACGTGTTAGGGTTAGGGTAGGAGTTAGCGTTAGGGTACGCGTTAGGGTTAGGGTAGTTATTAAACCTATCCCACTCTCTAGTTACCCCTTAGCACGTAAAGGAATATTATTTGGGGGTCCAGCCATGGAGAAGTGTTTAGACACTAAGATAATATAAGGAACACACACATTATAAAGAAATCACATTATGATTCTCTTTTTAAGCTGTTCCTTAAAACACTAGTGCTTAGGAAATCTATTGGAGGCAGAAGCAGTCAAGGGTAGCCTAGGGTTAGGGTTAGGCTTAGGGTTAGGCTTAGGGTACGGCTTAGGGTACGGGTTCGGGGAGGGCTTCGGGTACGGCGTAGGGTACGGGTTAGGGTTAGGGTTAGGGTTAGTGTTAGGGTTAGGGCTCGGTTTAGGGTACGGGTTAGGATTAGGGTACGTGTTAGGGTTAGGGTAGGGGTTAGCGTTAGGGTACGCGTTAGGGTTAGGGTAGTTATTAAACCTATCCCACTCTCTAGTTACCCCTTAGCACGTAAAGGAATATTATTTGGGGGTCCAGCCATGGAGAAGAGTTTAGACACTAGGATAAGATAAGGAACACACCCATTATAAAGAAATCACATTAGGATTCTCTTTTTAAGCTGTTCCTTAAAACACTAGTGCTTAGGAAATCTATTGGAGGCAGAAGCAGTCAAGGGTAGCCTAGGGTTAGGTTTAGGCTTAGGGTTAGGCTTAGGGTACGGCTTAGGGTACGGGTTCGGGGAGGGCTTCGGGTACGGCGTAGGGTATGGGTTAGGGTTAGGGTTAGGGTTAGTGTTAGGGTTAGGGCTCGGTTTAGGGTACGGGTTAGGATTAGGGTACGTGTTAGTGTTAGGGTAGGGGTTAGCGTTAGGGTACGCGTTAGGGTTAGGGTAGTTATTAAACCTATCCCACTCTCTACTTACCCCTTAGCACGTAAAGGAATATTATTTGGGGGTCCAGCCATGGAGAAGTGTTTAGACACTAGGATAAGATGAGGAACACACACAATATAAAGGAATCACATTAGGATTCTCTTTTTAAGCTGTTCCTTAAAACACTAGTGCTTAGGAAATCTATTGGAGGCAGAAGCAGTCAAGGGTAGCCTAGGGTTAGGGTTAGGCTTAGGGTTAGGCTTAGGGTACGGCTTAGGGTACGGGTTCGGGGAGGGCTTCGGGTACGGCGTAGGGAATGGGTTAGGGTTAGGGTTAGGGTTAGTGTTAGGGTTAGGGCTCGGTTTAGGGTACGGGTTAGGATTAGGGTACGTGTTAGTGTTAGGGTAGGGGTTAGCGTTAGGGTACGCGTTAGGGTTAGGGTAGTGATTAAACCTATCCCACTCTCTAGATACCCCTTAGCACATAAAGGAATATTATTTGGGGGTCCAGCCATGGAGAAGAGTTTAGACACTAGGATTAGATAAGGAACACACCCATTATAAAGAAATCACATTAGGATTCTCTTTTTAAGCTGTTCCTTAAAACACTAGTGCTTAGGAAATCTATTGGAGGCAGAAGCATTCAAGGGTAGCCTAGGGTTAGGGTTAGGCTTAGGGTTAGTCTTAGGGTACGGCTTAGGGTACGGGTTCGGGGAGGGCTTCGGGTACGGCGTAGGGTATGGGTTAGGGTTAGGGTTAGGGTTAGTGTTAGGGTTAGGGCTCGGTTTAGGGTACGGGTTAGGATTAGGGTACGTGTTAGGGTTAGGGTAGGGGTTAGCGTTAGGGTACGCGTTACGGTTAGGGTAGTTATTAAACCTATCCCACTCTCTAGTTACCCCTTAGCACGTAAAGGAATATTATTTGGGGGTCCAGCCATGGAGAAGAGTTTAGACACTAGGATAAGATAAGGAACACACACATTATAAAGAAATCACATTAGGATTCTCTTTTTAAGCTGTTCCTTAAAACACTAGTGCTTAGGAAATCTATTGGAGGCAGAAGCAGTCAAGGGTAGCCTAGGGTTAGGGTTAGGCTTAGGGTTAGGCTTAGGGTACGGCTTAGGGTACGGGTTCGGGGAGGGCTTCGGGTACGGCGTAGGGTATGGGTTAGGGTTAGGGTTAGGGTTAGTGTTAGGGTTAGGGCTCGGTTTAGTGTACGGGTTAGGATTAGGGTACGTGTTAGGGTTAGGGTAGGGGTTAGCGTTAGGGTACGCGTTAGGGTTAGGGTAGTTATTAAACCTATCCCACTCTCTAGTTACCCCTTAGCACGTAAAGGAATATTATTTGGGGGTCCAGCCATGGAGAAGAGTTTAGACACTAGGATAAGATAAGGAACACACCAATTATAAAGAAATCACATTAGGATTCTCTTTTTAAGCTGTTCCTTAAAACACTAGTGCTTAGGAAATCTATTGGAGGCAGAAGCAGTCAAGGGTAGCCTAGGGTTAGGGTTAGGCTTAGGTGGTAGCTTAGGTACGGCTTAGTACGGGCGGTACGGGTTCGGGGAGGGCTTCGGGTACGGCGTAAAGTACGGGTTAGGGTTAGGGTTAGGGTTAGTGTTAGGGTTAGGGCTCGGTTTAGGGTACGGGTTAGGATTAGGGTACGTGTTAGGGTTAGGGTAGGGGTTAGCGTTAGGGTACGCGTTAGGGTTAGGGTAGTTATTAAACCTATCCCACTCTCTAGATACCCCTTAGCACGTAAAGGAATATTATTTGGGGGTCCAGACATGGAGAAGAGTTTAGACACTAGGATAAGATAAGGAACACACCCATTATAAAGAAATCACTTTAGGATTCTCTTTTTAAGTTGTTCCTTAAAACACTAGTGCTTAGGAAATCTATTGGAGGCAGAAGCAGTCAAGGGTAGCCTAGGGTTAGGGTTAGGCTTAGGGTTAGGCTTAGGGTACGGCTTAGGGTACAGGTTCGTGGAGGGCTTCGGGTACGGGTATGGGTTAGGGTTAGGGTTAGGGTTAGTGTTAGGGTTAGGGCTCGGTTTAGGGTACGGGTTAGGTTTAGGGTACGTGTTAGGGTTAGGGTAGGGGTTAGGGTTAGTGTACGCGTTAGGGTTAGGGTAGTTATTAAACCTATCCCACTCTCTAGATACTCCTTAGCACGTAAAGGAATATTATTTGGGGGTCCAGCCATGGAGAAGTGTTTAGACACTAAGATAATATAAGGAACACACACATTATAAAGAAATCACATTAGGATTCTCTTTTGAAGCTGTTCCTTAAAACACTAGTGCTTAGGAAATCTATTGGAGGCAGAAGCAGTCAAGGGTAGCCTAGGGTTAGGGTTAGGCTTAGGGTTAGGCTTAGGGTACGGCTTAGGGTACGGGTTCGGGGAGGGCTTCGGGTACGGCGTAGGGTATGGGTTAGGGTTAGGGTTAGGGTTAGTTTCAGGGTTAGGGCTCGGTTTAGGGTACGGGTTAGGATTAGGGTACGTGTTAGTGTTAGGGTAGGGGTTAGCGTTAGGGTACGCGTTAGGGTTAGGGTAGTTATTAAACCTATCCCACTCTCTATTTACCCCTTAGCACGTAAAGGAATATTATTTGGGGGTCCAGCCATGGAGAAGAGTTTAGACACTAGGATAAGATGAGGAACACACACAATATAAAGAAATCACATTAGGATTCTCTTTTTAAGCTGTTCCTTAAAACACTAGTGCTTAGGAAATCTATTGGAGGCAGAAGCAGTCAAGGGTAGCCTAGGGTTAGGGTTAGGCTTCGGGTTAGGCTTAGGGTACGGCTTAGGGTACGGCTTCGGGGAGGGCTTCGGGTACGGCGTAGGGTATGGGTTAGGGTTAGGGTTAGGGTTAGTGTTAGGGTTAGGGCTCGGTTTAGGGTACGGGTTAGGATTAGGGTACGTGTTAGGGTTAGGGTAGGAGTTAGCGTTAGGGTACGCGTTAGGGTTAGGGTAGTTATTAAACCTATCCCACTCTCTAGATACCCCTTAGCACGTAAAGGAATATTATTTGGGGGTCCAGCCGTGGAGAAGAGTTTAGACACTAGGATAAGATAAGGAACACACCCATTATAAAGAAATCACTTTAGGATTCTCTTTTTAAGTTGTTCCTTAAAACACTAGTGCTTAGGAAATCTATTGGAGGCAGAAGCAGTCAAGGGTAGCCTAGGGTTAGGGTTAGGCTTAGGGTTAGGCTTAGGGTACGGCTTAGGGTACGGGTTCGTGGAGGGCTTCGGGTACGGCGTAGGGTATGGGTTAGGGTTAGGGTTAGGGTTAGTGTTAGGGTTAGGGCTCGGTTTAGGGTACGGGTTAGGATTAGGGTACGTGTTAGGGTTAGGGTAGGGGTTAGGGTTAGTGTACGCGTTAGGGTTAGGGTAGTTATTAAACCTATCCCACTCTCTAGATACTCCTTAGCACGTAAAGGAATATTATTTGGGGGTCCAGCCATGGAGAAGTGTTTAGACACTAAGATAATATAAGGAACACACACATTATAAAGAAATCACATTAGGATTCTCTTTTGAAGCTGTTCCTTAAAACACTAGTGCTTAGGAAATCTATTGGAGGCAGAAGCAGTCAAGGGTAGCCTAGGGTTAGGGTTAGGCTTAGGGTTAGGCTTAGGGTACGGCTTAGGGTACGGGTTCGGGGAGGGCTTCGGGTACGGCGTAGGGTATGGGTTAGGGTTAGGGTTAGGGTTAGTTTCAGAGTTAGGGCTCGGTTTAGGGTACGGGTTAGGATTAGGGTACGTGTTAGTGTTAGGGTAGGGGTTAGCGTTAGGGTACGCGTTAGGGTTAGGGTAGTTATTAAACCTATCCCACTCTCTAGTTACCCCTTAGCACGTAAAGGAATATTATTTGGGGGTCCAGCCATGGAGAAGAGTTTAGACACTAGGATAAGATGAGGAACACACACAATATAAAGAAATCACATTAGGATTCTCTTTTTAAGCTGTTCCTTAAAACACTAGTGCTTAGGAAATCTATTGGAGGCAGAAGCAGTCAAGGGTAGCCTAGGGTTAGGGTTAGGCTTAGGGTTAGGCTTAGGGTACGGCTTAGGGTACGGCTTCGGGGAGGGCTTCGGGTACGGCGTAGGGTATGGGTTAGGGTTAGGGTTAGGGTTAGTGTTAGGGTTAGGGCTCGGTTTAGGGTACGGGTTAGGATTAGGGTACGTGTTAGGGTTAGGGTAGGAGTTAGCGTTAGGGTACGCGTTAGGGTTAGGGTAGTTATTAAACCTATCCCACTCTCTAGTTACCCCTTAGCACGTAAAGGAATATTATTTGGGGGTCCAGCCGTGGAGAAGAGTTTAGACACTAGGATAAGATAAGGAACACACACATTATAAAGAAATCACATTAGGATTCTCTTTTTAAGCTGTTCCTTAAAACACTAGTGCTTAGGAAATCTATTGGAGGCAGAAGCAGTCAAGGGTAGCCTAGGGTTAGGGTTAGGCTTAGGGTTAGGCTTAGGGTACGGCTTAGGGTACGGGTTCGGGGAGGGCTTCGGGTACGGCGTAGGGTATGGGTTAGGGTTAGGGTTAGGGTTAGTTTCAGGGTTAGGGCTCGGTTTGGGGTACGGGTTAGGATTAGGGTACGTGTTAGTGTTAGGGTAGGGGTTAGCGTTAGGGTACGCGTTAGGGTTAGGGTAGTTATTAAACCTATCCCACTCTCTAGTTACCCCTTAGCACGTAAAGGAATATTATTTGGGGGTCCAGCCATGGAGAAGAGTTTAGACACTAGGATAAGATGAGGAACACACACAATATAAAGAAATCACATTAGGATTCTCTTTTTAAGCTGTTCCTTAAAACACTAGTGCTTAGGAAATCTATTGGAGGCAGAAGCAGTCAAGGGTAGCCTAGGGTTAGGGTTAGGCTTAGGGTTAGGCTTAGGGTACGGCTTAGGGTACGGCTTCGGGGAGGGCTTCGGATACGGCGTAGGGTATGGGTTAGGGTTAGGGTTAGGGTTAGTGTTAGGGTTAGGGCTCGGTTTAGGGTACGGGTTAGGATTAGGGTACGTGTTAGGGTTAGGGTAGGAGTTAGCGTTAGGGTACGCGTTAGGGTTAGGGTAGTTATTAAACCTATCCCACTCTCTAGTTACCCCTTAGCACGTAAAGGAATATTATTTGGGGGTCCAGCCGTGGAGAAGAGTTTAGACACTAGGATAAGATAAGGAACACACACATTATAAAGAAATCACATTAGGATTCTCTTTTTAAGCTGTTCCTTAAAACACTAGTGCTTAGGAAATCTATTGGAGGCAGAAGCAGTCAAGGGTAGCCTAGGGTTAGGGTTAGGCTTAGGGTTAGGCTTAGGGTACGGCTTAGGGTACGGGTTCGGGGAGGGCTTCGGGTACGGCGTAGGGTATGGGTTAGGGTTAGGGTTAGGGTTAGTGTTAGGGTTAGGGCTCGGTTTAGGGTACGGGTTAGGATTAGGGTACGTGTTAGGGTTAGGGTAGTGGTTAGGGTTAGGGTACGCGTTAGGGTTAGGGTAGTTATTAAACCTATCCCACTCTCTAGATACTCCTTAGCACGTAAAGGAATATTATTTGGGGGTCCAGCCATGGAGAAGTGTTTAGAGACTAAGATAATATAAGGAACACACACATTATAAAGAAATCACATTATGATTCTCTTTTTAAGCTGTTCCTTAAAACACTAGTGCTTAGGAAATCTATTGGAGGCAGAAGCAGTCAAGGGTAGCCTAGGGTTAGGGTTAGGCTTAGTGTTAGGCTTAGGGTACGGCTTAGGGTACGGGTTCGGGGAGGGCTTCGGGTACGGCGTAGGGTACGGGTTAGGGTTAGGGTTAGGGTTAGTGTTAGGGTTAGGGCTCGGTTTAGGGTACGGGTTAGGATTAGGGTACGTGTTAGGGTTAGGGTAGGGGTTAGCGTTAGGGTACGCGTTAGGGTTAGGGTAGTGATTAAACCTATCCCACTCTCTAGATACCCCTTAGCACATAAAGGAATATTATTTGGGGGTCCAGCCATGGAGAAGAGTTTAGACACTAGGATTAGATAAGGAACACACCCATTATAAAGAAATCACATTAGGATTTACTTTTTAAGCTGTTCCTTAAAACACTAGTGCTTAGGAAATCTCTTGGAGGCAGAAGCAGTCAAGGGTAGCCTAGGGTTAGGGTTAGGCTTAGGGTACGGCTTAGGGTACGGGTTCAGGGAGGGCTTCGGGTACGGCGTAGGGTATGGGTTAGGGTTAGGGTTAGGGTTAGTGTTAGGGTTAGGGCTCGGTTTAGGGTACGGGTTAGGATTAGGGTACGTGTTAGGGTTAGGGTAGGGGTTAGCGTTAGGGTACGCGTTAGGGTTAGGGTAGTTATTAAACCTATCCCACTCTCTAGTTACCCCTTAGCACGTAAAGGAATATTATTTGGGGGTCCAGCCATGGAGAAGAGTTTAGACACTAGGATAAGATAAGGAACACACCCATTATAAAGAAATCACATTAGGATTCTCTTTTTAAGCTGTTCCTTAAAACACTAGTGCTTAGGAAATCTATTGGGGGCAGAAGCAGTCAAGGGTAGCCTAGGGTTAGGGTTAGGCTTAGGGTTAGGCTTAGGGTACGGCTTAGGGTACGGGTTCGGGGAGGGCTTCGGGTACGGCGTAGGGTATGGGTTAGGGTTAGGGTTAGGGTTAGTATTAGGGTTAGGGCTCGGTTTAGGGTACGGGTTAGGATTAGGGTACGTGTTAGGGTTAGGGTAGGGGTTAGGGTTATGGTACGCGTTAGGGTTAGGGTAGTGATTAAACCTATCCCACTCTCTAGTTACCCCTTAGCACATAAAGGAATATAATTTGGGGGTCCAGCCATGGAGAAGAGTTTAGACACTAGGATTAGATAAGGAACACACCCATTATAAAGAAATCACATTAGGATTCACTTTCTAAGCTGTTCCTTAAAACACTAGTGGTTAGGAAATCTATTGGAGGCAGAAGCAGTCAAGGGTAGCCTAGGGTTAGGGTTAGGCTTAGGGTACGGCTTAGGGTACGGGTTCGGGGAAGGCTTCGGGTAAGGCGTAGGGTATGGGTTAGGGTTAGGGTTAGGGTTAGTGTTAGGGTTAGGGCTCGGTTTAGGGTACGGGTTAGGATTAGGGTACGTGTTAGTGTTAGGGTAGGGTTTAGCGTTAGGTTACGCCTTACGGTTAGGGTAGTTATTAAACCTATCCCACTCTCTAGATACCCCTTAGCACGTAAAGGAATATTATTTGGGGGTCCAGCCATGGAGAAGAGTTTAGACACTAGGATAAGATAAGGAACACGCCAATCATAAAGAAATCACATTAGGATTCTCTTTTTAAGCTGTTCCTTAAAACACTAGTGCTTAGGAAATCTATTGGAGGCAGAAGCAGTCAAGGGTAGCCTAGGGTTAAGGTTTGGCTTAGGGTTAGGCTTAGGGTACGGCTTAGGGTACGGGTTCGGGGAGGGATTCGTGTACGGCGTAGGGGATGGGTTAGGGTTAGGGTTAGGGTTAGTGTTAGGGTTAGGGCTCGGTTTAGGGTACGGGTTAGGATTAGGGTACCTGTTAGGGTTAGGGTAGGGGTTAGGGTTAGGGTACGCGTTAGGGTTAGGGTAGTTATTAAACCTATCCCACTCTCTAGATACCCCTTAGCACGTAAAGAATATTATTTGGGGGTCCAGCCATGGAGAAGAGTTTAGACACTAGGATAAGATAAGGAACACACCCATTATAAAGAAATCACATTAGGATTCTCTTTTTAAGCTGTTCCTTAAAACACTAGTGCTTAGGAAATCTATTGGAGGCAGAAGCAGTCAAGGGTAGCCTAGGGTTAGGGTTAGGCTTACGGTTAGGCTTAGGGTACGGCTTAGGGTACGGTTTCGGGGAGGGCTTCGGGTACGGCGTAGGGTATGGGTTAGGGTTAGGGTTAGGGTTAGGGTTAGGGTTAGGGTTAATGTTAGGTTTAGGGCTCTGTTTAGGGTACGGGTTAGGATTAGGGTACGTGTTAGGGTTAGGGTAGGGGTTAGCGTTAGGGTACGCGTTACGGTTAGGGTAGTTATTAAACCTATCCCACTCTCTAGTTACCCCTTAACACGTAAACGAATATTATTTGGGGGTCCAGCCATGGAGAAGAGTTTAGACACTAGGATAAGATAAGGAACACACCCATTATAAAGAAATCACATTAGGATTCTCTTTTTAAGCTGTTCCTTAAAACACTAGTGCTTAGGAAATATATTGGAGGCAGAAGCAGTCAAGGGTAGCCTAGGGTTAGGGTTAGGCTTAGGTTTAGGCTTAGGGTACGGCTTAGGGTACGGGTTCGGGGAGGGTTTCGGGTACGGCGTAGGGTATGGGTTAGGGTTAGGGTTAGTGTTAGGGTTAGGGCTCGGTTTACGGTACGGGTTAGGATTAGGGTACGTGTTAGGATTAGGGTAGGGGTTAGCGTTAGGGTACGCGTTAGGGTTAGGGTAGTTATTAAACCTATCCCACTCTCTAGTTACCCCTTAGCACGTAAAGGAATATTATTTGGGGGTCCAGCCATGGAGAGGAGTTTAGACACTAGGATAAGATAAGGAACACACCCATTATAAAGAAATCACATTAGGATTCTCTTTTTAAGCTGTTCCTTAAAACACTAGTGCTTAGGAAATCTATTGGAGGCAGAAGCAGTCAAGGGTAGCCTAGGGTTAGGGTTAGGCTTAGGGTTAGGCTTAGGGTACCGCTTAGGGTACGGGTTCGGGGAGGGCTTCGGGTACGGCGTAGGGTATGGGTTAGGGTTAGGGTTAGGGTTAGTGTTAGGGTTAGGGCTCGGTTTAGGGTACGGGTTAGGATTAGGGTACGTGTTAGGGTTAGGGTAGGGGTTAGGGTTATGGTACGCGTTAGGGTTAGGGTAGTGATTAAACCTATCCCACTCTCTAGATACCCCTTAGCACATAAAGGAATATTATTTGGGGGTCCAGCCATGGAGAAGAGTTTAGACACTAGGATTAGATAAGGAACACACCCATTATAAAGAAATCACATTAGGATTCTCTTTTTAAGCTGTTCCTTAAAACACTAGTGCTTAGGAAATCTATTGGAGGCAGAAGCAGTCAAGAGTAGCCTAGGGTTAGGGTTAGGCTTAGGGTTAGGCTTAGGGTACGGCTTAGGGTACGGGTTCGTGGAGGGCTTCGGGTACGGCGTAGGGTATGGGTTAGGGTTAGGGTTAGGGTTAGTGTTAGGGTTAGGGCTCGGTTTAGGGTACGGGTTAGGATTAGGGTACGTGTTAGGGTTAGGGTAGGGGTTAGGGTTAGTGTACGCGTTAGGGTTAGGGTAGTTATTAAACCTATCCCACTCTCTAGATACTCCTTAGCACGTAAAGGAATATTATTTGGGGGTCCAGCCATGGAGAAGTGTTTAGACACTAAGATAATATAAGGAACACACACATTATAAAGAAATCACATTAGGATTCTCTTTTGAAGCTGTTCCTTAAAACACTAGTGCTTAGGAAATCTATTGGAGGCAGAAGCAGTCAAGGGTAGCCTAGGGTTAGGGTTAGGCTTAGGGTTAGGCTTAGGGTACGGCTTAGGGTACGGGTTCGGGGAGGGCTTCGGGTACGGCGTAGGGTATGGGTTAGGGTTAGGGTTAGGGTTAGTTTCAGGGTTAGGGCTCGGTTTAGGGTACGGGTTAGGATTAGGGTACGTGTTAGGGTTAGGGTAGGGGTTAGCGTTAGGGTACGCGTTAGGGTTAGGGTAGTTATTAAACCTATCCCACTCTCTAGTTACCCCTTAGCACGTAAAGGAATATTATTTGGGGGTCCAGCCATGGAGAAGAGTTTAGACACTAGGATAAGATGAGGAACACACACAATATAAAGAAATCACATTAGGATTCTCTTTTTAAGCTGTTCCTTAAAACACTAGTGCTTAGGAAATCTATTGGAGGCAGAAGCAGTCAAGGGTAGCCTAGGGTTAGGGTTAGGCTTAGGGTTAGGCTTAGGGTACGGCTTAGGGTACGGCTTCGGGGAGGGCTTCGGATACGGCGTAGGGTATGGGTTAGGGTTAGGGTTAGGGTTAGTGTTAGGGTTAGGGCTCGGTTTAGGGTACGGGTTAGGATTAGGGTACGTGTTAGGGTTAGGGTAGGAGTTAGCGTTAGGGTACGCGTTAGGGTTAGGGTAGTTATTAAACCTATCCCACTCTCTAGTTACCCCTTAGCACGTAAAGGAATATTATTTGGGGGTCCAGCCGTGGAGAAGAGTTTAGACACTAGGATAAGATAAGGAACACACCCATTATAAAGAAATCACATTAGGATTCTCTTTTTAAGCTGTTCCTTAAAACACTAGTGCTTAGGAAATCTATTGGAGGCAGAAGCAGTCAAGGGTAGCCTAGGGTTAGGGTTAGGCTTAGGGTTAGGCTTAGGGTACGGGTTCGGGGAGGGCTTCGGGTACGGCGTAGGGTATGGGTTAGGGTTAGGGTTAGGGTTAGTGTTAGGGTTAGGGCTCGGTTTAGGGTACGGGTTAGGATTAGGGTACGTGTTAGGGTTAGGGTAGTGGTTAGGGTTAGGGTACGCGTTAGGGTTAGGGTAGTTATTAAACCTATCCCACTCTCTAGTTACCCCTTAGCACGTAAAGGAATATTATTTGGGGGTCCAGCCATGGAGAAGAGTTTAGACACTAGGATAAGATGAGGAACACACACAATATAAAGGAATCACATTAGGATTCTCTTTTTAAGCTGTTCCTTAAAACACTAGTGCTTAGGAAATCTATTGGAGGCAGAAGCAGTCAAGGGTAGCCTAGGGTTAGGCTTAGGCTTAGGGTTAGGCTTAGGGTACGGCTTAGGGTACGGGTTCGGGGAGGGCTTCGGGTACGGCGTAGGGTATGGGTTAGGGTTAGGGTTAGGGTTAGTGTTAGGGTTAGGGCTCGGTTTAGGGTACGGGTTAGGATTAGGGTACGTGTTAGGGTTAGGGTAGGGGTTAGGGTTATGGTACGCGTTAGGGTTAGGGTAGTGATTAAACCTATCCCACTCTCTAGATACCCCTTAGCACATAAAGGAATATTATTTGGGGGTCCAGCCATGGAGAAGAGTTTAGACACTAGGATTAGATAAGGAACACACCCATTATAAAGAAATCACATTAGGATTCTCTTTTTAAGCTGTTCCTTAAAACACTAGTGCTTAGGAAATCTATTGGAGGCAGAAGCAGTCAAGGGTAGCCTAGGGTTAGGGTTAGGCTTAGGGTTAGGCTTAGGGTACGGCTTAGGGTACGGGTTCGGGGAGGGCTTCGGGTACGGCGTAGGGTATGGGTTAGGGTTAGGGTTAGGGTTAGTTTCAGGGTTAGGGCTCGGTTTAGGGTACGGGTTAGGATTAGGGTACGTGTTAGTGTTAGGGTAGGGGTTAGCGTTAGGGTACGCGTTAGGGTTAGGGTAGTTATTAAACCTATCCCACTCTCTAGTTACCCCTTAGCACGTAAAGGAATATTATTTGGGGGTCCAGCCATGGAGAAGAGTTTAGACACTAGGATAAGATGAGGAACACACACAATATAAAGAAATCACATTAGGATTCTCTTTTTAAGCTGTTCCTTAAAACACTAGTGCTTAGGAAATCTATTGGAGGCAGAAGCAGTCAAGGGTAGCCTAGGGTTAGGGTTAGGCTTAGGGTTAGGCTTAGGGTACGGCTTAGGGTACGGCTTCGGGGAGGGCTTCGGGTACGGCGTAGGGTATGGGTTAGGGTTAGGGTTAGGGTTAGTGTTAGGGTTAGGGCTCGGTTTAGGGTACGGGTTAGGATTAGGGTACGTGTTAGGGTTAGGGTAGGAGTTAGCGTTAGGGTACGCGTTAGGGTTAGGGTAGTTATTAAACCTATCCCACTCTCTAGTTACCCCTTAGCACGTAAAGGAATATTATTTGGGGGTCCAGCCATGGAGAAGTGTTTAGACACTAAGATAATATAAGGAACACACACATTATAAAGAAATCACATTATGATTCTCTTTTTAAGCTGTTCCTTAAAACACTAGTGCTTAGGAAATCTATTGGAGGCAGAAGCAGTCAAGGGTAGCCTAGGGTTAGGGTTAGGCTTAGGGTTAGGCTTAGGGTACGGCTTAGGGTACGGGTTCGGGGAGGGCTTCGGGTACGGCGTAGGGTACGGGTTAGGGTTAGGGTTAGGGTTAGTGTTAGGGTTAGGGCTCGGTTTAGGGTACGGGTTAGGATTAGGGTACGTGTTAGGGTTAGGGTAGGGGTTAGCGTTAGGGTACGCGTTAGGGTTAGGGTAGTTATTAAACCTATCCCACTCTCTAGTTACCCCTTAGCACGTAAAGGAATATTATTTGGGGGTCCAGCCATGGAGAAGAGTTTAGACACTAGGATAAGATAAGGAACACACCCATTATAAAGAAATCACATTAGGATTCTCTTTTTAAGCTGTTCCTTAAAACACTAGTGCTTAGGAAATCTATTGGAGGCAGAAGCAGTCAAGGGTAGCCTAGGGTTAGGTTTAGGCTTAGGGTTAGGCTTAGGGTACGGCTTAGGGTACGGGTTCGGGGAGGGCTTCGGGTACGGCGTAGGGTATGGGTTAGGGTTAGGGTTAGGGTTAGTGTTAGGGTTAGGGCTCGGTTTAGGGTACGGGTTAGGATTAGGGTACGTGTTAGTGTTAGGGTAGGGGTTAGCGTTAGGGTACGCGTTAGGGTTAGGGTAGTTATTAAACCTATCCCACTCTCTACTTACCCCTTAGCACGTAAAGGAATATTATTTGGGGGTCCAGCCATGGAGAAGTGTTTAGACACTAGGATAAGATGAGGAACACACACAATATAAAGGAATCACATTAGGATTCTCTTTTTAAGCTGTTCCTTAAAACACTAGTGCTTAGGAAATCTATTGGAGGCAGAAGCAGTCAAGGGTAGCCTAGGGTTAGGGTTAGGCTTAGGGTTAGGCTTAGGGTACGGCTTAGGGTACGGGTTCGGGGAGGGCTTCGGGTACGGCGTAGGGAATGGGTTAGGGTTAGGGTTAGGGTTAGTGTTAGGGTTAGGGCTCGGTTTAGGGTACGGGTTAGGATTAGGGTACGTGTTAGGGTTAGGGTAGGGGTTAGGGTTATGGTACGCGTTAGGGTTAGGGTAGTGATTAAACCTATCCCACTCTCTAGATACCCCTTAGCACATAAAGGAATATTATTTGGGGGTCCAGCCATGGAGAAGAGTTTAGACACTAGGATTAGATAAGGAACACACCCATTATAAAGAAATCACATTAGGATTCTCTTTTTAAGCTGTTCCTTAAAACACTAGTGCTTAGGAAATCTATTGGAGGCAGAAGCAGTCAAGGGTAGCCTAGGGTTAGGGTTAGGCTTAGGGTTAGGCTTAGGGTACGGCTTAGGGTACGGGTTCGGGGAGGGCTTCGGGTACGGCGTAGGGTATGGGTTAGGGTTAGGGTTAGGGTTAGTGTTAGGGTTAGGGCTCGGTTTAGGGTACGGGTTAGGATTAGGGTACGTGTTAGGGTTAGGGTAGGGGTTAGCGTTAGGGTACGCGTTACGGTTAGGGTAGTTATTAAACCTATCCCACTCTCTAGTTACCCCTTAGCACGTAAAGGAATATTATTTGGGGGTCCAGCCATGGAGAAGAGTTTAGACACTAGGATAAGATAAGGAACACACACATTATAAAGAAATCACATTAGGATTCTCTTTTTAAGCTGTTCCTTAAAACACTAGTGCTTAGGAAATCTATTGGAGGCAGAAGCAGTCAAGGGTAGCCTAGGGTTAGGGTTAGGCTTAGGGTTAGGCTTAGGGTACGGCTTAGGGTACGGGTTCGGGGAGGGCTTCGGGTACGGCGTAGGGTATGGGTTAGGGTTAGGGTTAGGGTTAGTGTTAGGGTTAGGGCTCGGTTTAGTGTACGGGTTAGGATTAGGGTACGTGTTAGGGTTAGGGTAGGGGTTAGCGTTAGGGTACGCGTTAGGGTTAGGGTAGTTATTAAACCTATCCCACTCTCTAGTTACCCCTTAGCACGTAAAGGAATATTATTTGGGGGTCCAGCCATGGAGAAGAGTTTAGACACTAGGATAAGATAAGGAACACACCAATTATAAAGAAATCACATTAGGATTCTCTTTTTAAGCTGTTCCTTAAAACACTAGTGCTTAGGAAATCTATTGGAGGCAGAAGCAGTCAAGGGTAGCCTAGGGTTAGGGTTAGGCTTAGGGTTAGGCTTAGGGTACGGCTTAGGGTACGGGTTCGGGGAGGGCTTCGGGTACGGCGTAGGGTACGGGTTAGGGTTAGGGTTAGGGTTAGTGTTAGGGTTAGGGCTCGGTTTAGGGTACGGGTTAGAATTAGGGTACGTGTTAGGGTTAGGGTAGGGGTTAGCGTTAGGGTACGCGTTAGGGTTAGGGTAGTTATTAAACCTATCCCACTCTCTAGATACCCCTTAGCACGTAAAGGAATATTATTTGGGGGTCCAGACATGGAGAAGAGTTTAGACACTAGGATAAGATAAGGAACACACCCATTATAAAGAAATCACTTTAGGATTCTCTTTTTAAGTTGTTCCTTAAAACACTAGTGCTTAGGAAATCTATTGGAGGCAGAAGCAGTCAAGGGTAGCCTAGGGTTAGGGTTAGGCTTAGGGTTAGGCTTAGGGTACGGCTTAGGGTACGGGTTCGGGGAGGGCTTCGGGTACGGCGTAGGGTATGGGTTAGGGTTAGGGTTAGGGTTAGTTTCAGGGTTAGGGCTCGGTTTAGGGTACGGGTTAGGATTAGGGTACGTGTTAGTGTTAGGGTAGGGGTTAGCGTTAGGGTACGCGTTAGGGTTAGGGTAGTTATTAAACCTATCCCACTCTCTAGTTACCCCTTAGCACGTAAAGGAATATTATTTGGGGGTCCAGCCATGGAGAAGAGTTTAGACACTAGGATAAGATGAGGAACACACACAATATAAAGAAATCACATTAGGATTCTCTTTTTAAGCTGTTCCTTAAAACACTAGTGCTTAGGAAATCTATTGGAGGCAGAAGCAGTCAAGGGTAGCCTAGGGTTAGGGTTAGGCTTAGGGTTAGGCTTAGGGTACGGCTTAGGGTACGGCTTCGGGGAGGGCTTCGGGTACGGCGTAGGGTATGGGTTAGGGTTAGGGTTAGGGTTAGTGTTAGGGTTAGGGCTCGGTTTAGGGTACGGGTTAGGATTAGGGTACGTGTTAGGGTTAGGGTAGGAGTTAGCGTTAGGGTACGCGTTAGGGTTAGGGTAGTTATTAAACCTATCCCACTCTCTAGTTACCCCTTAGCACGTAAAGGAATATTATTTGGGGGTCCAGCCGTGGAGAAGAGTTTAGACACTAGGATAAGATAAGGAACACACACATTATAAAGAAATCACATTAGGATTCTCTTTTTAAGCTGTTCCTTAAAACACTAGTGCTTAGGAAATCTATTGGAGGCAGAAGCAGTCAAGGGTAGCCTAGGGTTAGGGTTAGGCTTAGGGTTAGGCTTAGGGTACGGCTTAGGGTACGGGTTCGGGGAGGGCTTCGGGTACGGCGTAGGGTATGGGTTAGGGTTAGGGTTAGGGTTAGTTTCAGGGTTAGGGCTCGGTTTAGGGTACGGGTTAGGATTAGGGTACGTGTTAGAGTTAGGGTAGTGGTTAGGGTTAGGGTACGCGTTAGGGTTAGGGTAGTTATTAAACCTATCCCACTCTCTAGATACTCCTTCGCACGTAAAGGAATATTATTTGGGGGTCCAGCCATGGAGAAGTGTTTAGACACTAAGATAATATAAGGAACACACACATTATAAAGAAATCACATTATGATTCTCTTTTTAAGCTGTTCCTTAAAACACTAGTGCTTAGGAAATCTATTGGAGGCAGAAGCAGTCAAGGGTAGCCTAGGGTTAGGGTTAGGCTTAGGGTTAGGCTTAGGGTACGGCTTAGGGTACGGGTTCGGGGAGGGCTTCGGGTACGGCGTAGGGTACGGGTTAGGGTTAGGGTTAGGGTTAGTGTTAGGGTTAGGGCTCGGTTTAGGGTACGGGTTAGGATTAGGGTACGTGTTAGGGTTAGGGTAGCGGTTAGCGTTAGGGTACGCGTTAGGGTTAGGGTAGTTATTAAACCTATCCCACTCTCTAGATACCCCTTAGCACGTAAAGGAATATTATTTGGGGGTCCAGACATGGAGAAGAGTTTAGACACTAGGATAAGATAAGGAACACACCCATTATAAAGAAATCACTTTAGGATTCTCTTTTTAAGTTGTTCCTTAAAACACTAGTGCTTAGGAAATCTATTGGAGGCAGAAGCAGTCAAGGGTAGCCTAGGGTTAGGGTTAGGCTTAGGGTTAGGCTTAGGGTACGGCTTAGGGTACGGGTTCGTGGAGGGCTTCGGGTACGGCGTAGGGTATGGGTTAGGGTTAGGGTTAGGGTTAGTGTTAGGGTTAGGGCTCGGTTTAGGGTACGGGTTAGGATTAGGGTACGTGTTAGGGTTAGGGTAGGGGTTAGGGTTAGTGTACGCGTTAGGGTTAGGGTAGTTATTAAACCTATCCCACTCTCTAGATACTCCTTAGCACGTAAAGGAATATTATTTGGGGGTCCAGCCATGGAGAAGTGTTTAGACACTAAGATAATATAAGGAACACACACATTATAAAGAAATCACATTAGGATTCTCTTTTGAAGCTGTTCCTTAAAACACTAGTGCTTAGGAAATCTATTGGAGGCAGAAGCAGTCAAGGGTAGCCTAGGGTTAGGGTTAGGCTTAGGGTTAGGCTTAGGGTACGGCTTAGGGTACGGGTTCGGGGAGGGCTTCGGGTACGGCGTAGGGTATGGGTTAGGGTTAGGGTTAGGGTTAGTTTCAGGGTTAGGGCTCGGTTTAGGGTACGGGTTAGGATTAGGGTACGTGTTAGTGTTAGGGTAGGGGTTAGCGTTAGGGTACGCGTTAGGGTTAGGGTAGTTATTAAACCTATCCCACTCTCTAGTTACCCCTTAGCACGTAAAGGAATATTATTTGGGGGTCCAGCCATGGAGAAGAGTTTAGACACTAGGATAAGATGAGGAACACACACAATATAAAGAAATCACATTAGGATTCTCTTTTTAAGCTGTTCCTTAAAACACTAGTGCTTAGGAAATCTATTGGAGGCAGAAGCAGTCAAGGGTAGCCTAGGGTTAGGGTTAGGCTTAGGGTTAGGCTTAGGGTACGGCTTAGGGTACGGCTTCGGGGAGGGCTTCGGGTACGGCGTAGGGTATGGGTTAGGGTTAGGGTTAGGGTTAGTGTTAGGGTTAGGGCTCGGTTTAGGGTACGGGTTAGGATTAGGGTACGTGTTAGGGTTAGGGTAGGAGTTAGCGTTAGGGTACGCGTTAGGGTTAGGGTAGTTATTAAACCTATCCCACTCTCTAGTTACCCCTTAGCACGTAAAGGAATATTATTTGGGGGTCCAGCCGTGGAGAAGAGTTTAGACACTAGGATAAGATAAGGAACACACACATTATAAAGAAATCACATTAGGATTCTCTTTTTAAGCTGTTCCTTAAAACACTAGTGCTTAGGAAATCTATTGGAGGCAGAAGCAGTCAAGGGTAGCCTAGGGTTAGGGTTAGGCTTAGGGTTAGGCTTAGGGTACGGCTTAGGGTACGGGTTCGGGGAGGGCTTCGGGTACGGCGTAGGGTATGGGTTAGGGTTAGGGTTAGGGTTAGTTTCAGGGTTAGGGCTCGGTTTAGGGTACGGGTTAGGATTAGGGTACGTGTTAGTGTTAGGGTAGGGGTTAGCGTTAGGGTACGCGTTAGGGTTAGGGTAGTTATTAAACCTATCCCACTCTCTAGTTACCCCTTAGCACGTAAAGGAATATTATTTGGGGGTCCAGCCATGGAGAAGAGTTTAGACACTAGGATAAGATGAGGAACACACACAATATAAAGAAATCACATTAGGATTCTCTTTTTAAGCTGTTCCTTAAAACACTAGTGCTTAGGAAATCTATTGGAGGCAGAAGCAGTCAAGGGTAGCCTAGGGTTAGGGTTAGGCTTAGGGTTAGGCTTAGGGTACGGCTTAGGGTACGGCTTCGGGGAGGGCTGCGGATATGGCGTAGGGTATGGGTTAGGGTTAGGGTTAGGGTTAGTGTTAGGGTTAGGGCTCGGTTTAGGGTACGGGTTAGGATTAGGGTACGTGTTAGGGTTAGGGTAGGAGTTAGCGTTAGGGTACGCGTTAGGGTTAGGGTAGTTATTAAACCTATCCCACTCTCTAGTTACCCCTTAGCACGTAAAGGAATATTATTTGGGGGTCCAGCCGTGGAGAAGAGTTTAGACACTAGGATAAGATAAGGAACACACACATTATAAAGAAATCACATTAGGATTCTCTTTTTAAGCTGTTCCTTAAAACACTAGTGCTTAGGAAATCTATTGGAGGCAGAAGCAGTCAAGGGTAGCCTAGGGTTAGGGTTAGGCTTAGGGTTAGGCTTAGGGTACGGCTTAGGGTACGGGTTCGGGGAGGGCTTCGGGTACGGCGTAGGGTATGGGTTAGGGTTAGGGTTAGGGTTAGTGTTAGGGTTAGGGCTCGGTTTAGGGTACGGGTTAGGATTAGGGTACGTGTTAGGGTTAGGGTAGTGGTTAGGGTTAGGGTACGCGTTAGGGTTAGGGTAGTTATTAAACCTATCCCACTCTCTAGATACTCCTTAGCACGTAAAGGAATATTATTTGGGGGTCCAGCCATGGAGAAGTGTTTAGACACTAAGATAATATAAGGAACACACACATTATAAAGAAATCACATTATGATTCTCTTTTTAAGCTGTTCCTTAAAACACTAGTGCTTAGGAAATCTATTGGAGGCAGAAGCAGTCAAGGGTAGCCTAGGGTTAGGGTTAGGCTTAGGGTTAGGCTTAGGGTACGGCTTAGGGTACGGGTTCGGGGAGGGCTTCGGGTACGGCGTAGGGTACGGGTTAGGGTTAGGGTTAGGGTTAGTGTTAGGGTTAGGGCTCGGTTTAGGGTACGGGTTAGGATTAGGGTACGTGTTAGGGTTAGGGTAGGGGTTAGCGTTAGGGTACGCGTTAGGGTTAGGGTAGTTATTAAACCTATCCCACTCTCTAGATACCCCTTAGCACGTAAAGGAATATTATTTGGGGGTCCAGACATGGAGAAGAGTTTAGACACTAGGATAAGATAAGGAACACACCCATTATAAAGAAATCACTTTAGGATTCTCTTTTTAAGTTGTTCCTTAAAACACTAGTGCTTAGGAAATCTATTGGAGGCAGAAGCAGTCAAGGGTAGCCTAGGGTTAGGTTTAGGCTTAGGGTTAGGCTTAGGGTACGGCTTAGGGTACGGGTTCGTGGAGGGCTTCGGGTACGGCGTAGGGTATGGGTTAGGGTTAGGGTTAGGGTTAGTGTTAGGGTTAGGGCTCGGTTTAGGGTACGGGTTAGGATTAGGGTACGTGTTAGGGTTAGGGTAGGGGTTAGGGTTAGTGTACGCGTTAGGGTTAGGGTAGTTATTAAACCTATCCCACTCTCTAGATACTCCTTAGCACGTAAAGGAATATTATTTGGGGGTCCAGCCATGGAGAAGTGTTTAGACACTAAGATAATATAAGGAACACACACATTATAAAGAAATCACATTAGGATTCTCTTTTGAAGCTGTTCCTTAAAATACTAGTGCTTAGGAAATCTATTGGAGGCAGAAGCAGTCAAGGGTAGCCTAGGGTTAGGGTTAGGCTTAGGGTTAGGCTTAGGGTACGGCTTAGGGTACGGGTTCGGGGAGGGCTTCGGGTACGGCGTAGGGTATGGGTTAGGGTTAGGGTTAGGGTTAGTTTCAGGGTTAGGGCTCGGTTTAGGGTACGGGTTAGGATTAGGGTACGTGTTAGTGTTAGGGTAGGGGTTAGCGTTAGGGTACGCGTTAGGGTTAGGGTAGTTATTAAACCTATCCCACTCTCTAGTTACCCCTTAGCACGTAAAGGAATATTATTTGGGGGTCCAGCCGTGGAGAAGAGTTTAGACACTAGGATAAGATAAGGAACACACACATTATAAAGAAATCACATTAGGATTCTCTTTTTAAGCTGTTCCTTAAAACACTAGTGCTTAGGAAATCTATTGGAGGCAGAAGCAGTCAAGGGTAGCCTAGGGTTAGGGTTAGGCTTAGGGTTAGGCTTAGGGTACGGCTTAGGGTACGGGTTCGGGGAGGGCTTCGGGTACGGCGTAGGGTATGGGTTAGGGTTAGGGTTAGGGTTAGTTTCAGGGTTAGGGCTCGGTTTAGGGTACGGGTTAGGATTAGGGTACGTGTTAGTGTTAGGGTAGGGGTTAGCGTTAGGGTACGCGTTAGGGTTAGGGTAGTTATTAAACCTATCACACTCTCTAGTTACCCCTTAGCACGTAAAGGAATATTATTTGGGGGTCCAGCCATGGAGAAGAGTTTAGACACTAGGATAAGATGAGGAACACACACAATATAAAGAAATCACATTAGGATTCTCTTTTTAAGCTGTTCCTTAAAACACTAGTGCTTAGGAAATCTATTGGAGGCAGAAGCAGTCAAGGGTAGCCTAGGGTTAGGGTTAGGCTTAGGGTTAGGCTTAGGGTACGGCTTAGGGTACGGCTTCGGGGAGGGCTTCGGATACGGCGTAGGGTATGGGTTAGGGTTAGGGTTAGGGTTAGTGCTAGGGTTAGGGCTCGGTTTAGGGTACGGGTTAGGATTAGGGTACGTGTTAGGGTTAGGGTAGGAGTTAGCGTTAGGGTACGCGTTAGGGTTAGGGTAGTTATTAAACCTATCCCACTCTCTAGTTACCCCTTAGCACGTAAAGGAATATTATTTGGGGGTCCAGCCGTGGAGAACAGTTTAGACACTAGGATAAGATAAGGAACACACACATTATAAAGAAATCACATTAGGATTCTCTTTTTAAGCTGTTCCTTAAAACACTAGTGCTTAGGAAATCTATTGGAGGCAGAAGCAGTCAAGGGTAGCCTAGGGTTAGGGTTAGGCTTAGGGTTAGGCTTAGGGTACGGCTTAGGGTACGGGTTCGGGGAGGGCTTCGGGTACGGCGTAGGGTATGGGTTAGGGTTAGGGTTAGGGTTAGTGTTAGGGTTAGGGCTCGGTTTAGGGTACGGGTTAGGATTAGGGTACGTGTTAGGGTTAGGGTAGTGGTTAGGGTTAGGGTACGCGTTAGGGTTAGGGTAGTTATTAAACCTATCCCACTCTCTAGATACTCCTTCGCACGTAAAGGAATATTATTTGGGGGTCCAGCCATGGAGAAGTGTTTAGACACTAAGATAATATAAGGAACACACACATTATAAAGAAATCACATTATGATTCTCTTTTTAAGCTGTTCCTTAAAACACTAGTGCTTAGGAAATCTATTGGAGGCAGAAGCAGTCAAGGGTAGCCTAGGGTTAGGGTTAGGCTTAGGGTTAGGCTTAGGGTACGGCTTAGGGTACGGGTTCGGGGAGGGCTTCGGGTACGGCGTAGGGTACGGGTTAGGGTTAGGGTTAGGGTTAGTGTTAGGGTTAGGGCTCGGTTTAGGGTACGGGTTAGGATTAGGGTACGTGTTAGGGTTAGGGTAGGGGTTAGCGTTAGGGTACGCGTTAGGGTTAGGGTAGTTATTAAACCTATCCCACTCTCTAGATACCCCTTAGCACGTAAAGGAATATTATTTGGGGGTCCAGACATGGAGAAGAGTTTAGACACTAGGATAAGATAAGGAACACACCCATTATAAAGAAATCACTTTAGGATTCTCTTTTTAAGTTGTTCCTTAAAACACTAGTGCTTAGGAAATCTATTGGAGGCAGAAGCAGTCAAGGGTAGCCTAGGGTTAGGGTTAGGCTTAGGGTTAGGCTTAGGGTACGGCTTAGGGTACGGGTTCGTGGAGGGCTTCGGGTACGGCGTAGGGTATGGGTTAGGGTTAGGGTTAGGGTTAGTGTTAGGGTTAGGGCTCGGTTTAGGGTACGGGTTAGGATTAGGGTACGTGTTAGGGTTAGGGTAGGGGTTAGGGTTAGTGTACGCGTTAGGGTTAGGGTAGTTATTAAACCTATCCCACTCTCTAGATACTCCTTAGCACGTAAAGGAATATTATTTGGGGGTCCAGCCATGGAGAAGTGTTTAGACACTAAGATAATATAAGGAACACACACATTATAAAGAAATCACATTAGGATTCTCTTTTGAAGCTGTTCCTTAAAACACTAGTGCTTAGGAAATCTATTGGAGGCAGAAGCAGTCAAGGGTAGCCTAGGGTTAGGGTTAGGCTTAGGGTTAGGCTTAGGGTACGGCTTAGGGTACGGGTTCGGGGAGGGCTTCGGGTACGGCGTAGGGTATGGGTTAGGGTTAGGGTTAGGGTTAGTTTCAGGGTTAGGGCTCGGTTTAGGGTACGGGTTAGGATTAGGGTACGTGTTAGTGTTAGGGTAGGGGTTAGCGTTAGGGTACGCGTTAGGGTTAGGGTAGTTATTAAACCTATCCCACTCTCTAGTTACCCCTTAGCACGTAAAGGAATATTATTTGGGGGTCCAGCCATGGAGAAGAGTTTAGACACTAGGATAAGATGAGGAACACACACAATATAAAGAAATCACATTAGGATTCTCTTTTTAAGCTGTTCCTTAAAACACTAGTGCTTAGGAAATCTATTGGAGGCAGAAGCAGTCAAGGGTAGCCTAGGGTTAGGGTTAGGCTTAGTTTTAGGCTTAGGGTACGGCTTAGGTTACGGCTTCGGGGAGGGCTTCGGGTACGGCGTAGGGTATGGGTTAGGGTTAGGGTTAGGGTTAGTGTTAGGGTTAGGGCTCGGTTTAGGGTACGGGTTAGGATTAGGGTACGTGTTAGGGTTAGGGTAGGAGTTAGCGTTAGGGTACGCGTTAGGGTTAGGGTAGTTATTAAACCTATCCCACTCTCTAGTTACCCCTTAGCACGTAAAGGAATATTATTTGGGGGTCCAGCCGTGGAGAAGAGTTTAGACACTAGGATAAGATAAGGAACACACACATTATAAAGAAATCACATTAGGATTCTCTTTTTAAGCTGTTCCTTAAAACACTAGTGCTTAGGAAATCTATTGGAGGCAGAAGCAGTCAAGGGTAGCCTAGGGTTAGGGTTAGGCTTAGGGTTAGGCTTAGGGTACGGCTTAGGGTACGGGTTCGGGGAGGGCTTCGGGTACGGCGTAGGGTATGGGTTAGGGTTAGGGTTAGGGTTAGTTTCAGGGTTAGGGCTCGGTTTAGGGTACGGGTTAGGATTAGGGTACGTGTTAGTGTTAGGGTAGGGGTTAGCGTTAGGGTACGCGTTAGGGTTAGGGTAGTTATTAAACCTATCCCACTCTCTAGTTACCCCTTAGCACGTAAAGGAATATTATTTGGGGGTCCAGCCATGGAGAAGAGTTTAGACACTAGGATAAGATGAGGAACACACACAATATAAAGAAATCACATTAGGATTCTCTTTTTAAGCTGTTCCTTAAAACACTAGTGCTTAGGAAATCTATTGGAGGCAGAAGCAGTCAAGGGTAGCCTAGGGTTAGGGTTAGGCTTAGGGTTAGGCTTAGGGTACGGCTTAGGGTACGGCTTCGGGGAGGGCTGCGGATATGGCGTAGGGTATGGGTTAGGGTTAGGGTTAGGGTTAGTGTTAGGGTTAGGGCTCGGTTTAGGGTACGGGTTAGGATTAGGGTACGTGTTAGGGTTAGGGTAGGAGTTAGCGTTAGGGTACGCGTTAGGGTTAGGGTAGTTATTAAACCTATCCCACTCTCTAGTTACCCCTTAGCACGTAAAGGAATATTATTTGGGGGTCCAGCCGTGGAGAAGAGTTTAGACACTAGGATAAGATAAGGAACACACACATTATAAAGAAATCACATTAGGATTCTCTTTTTAAGCTGTTCCTTAAAACACTAGTGCTTAGGAAATCTATTGGAGGCAGAAGCAGTCAAGGGTAGCCTAGGGTTAGGGTTAGGCTTAGGGTTAGGCTTAGGGTACGGCTTAGGGTACGGGTTCGGGGAGGGCTTCGGGTACGGCGTAGGGTATGGGTTAGGGTTAGGGTTAGGGTTAGTGTTAAGGTTAGGGCTCGGTTTAGGGTACGGGTTAGGATTAGGGTACGTGTTAGGGTTAGGGTAGTGGTTAGGGTTAGGGTACGCGTTAGGGTTAGGGTAGTTATTAAACCTATCCCACTCTCTAGATACTCCTTAGCACGTAAAGGAATATTATTTGGGGGTCCAGCCATGGAGAAGTGTTTAGACACTAAGATAATATAAGGAACACACACATTATAAAGAAATCACATTATGATTCTCTTTTTAAGCTGTTCCTTAAAACACTAGTGCTTAGGAAATCTATTGGAGGCAGAAGCAGTCAAGGGTAGCCTAGGGTTAGGGTTAGGCTTAGGGTTAGGCTTAGGGTACGGCTTAGGGTACGGGTTCGGGGAGGGCTTCGGGTACGGCGTAGGGTACGGGTTAGGGTTAGGGTTAGGGTTAGTGTTAGGGTTAGGGCTCGGTTTAGGGTACGGGTTAGGATTAGGGTACGTGTTAGGGTTAGGGTAGGGGTTAGCGTTAGGGTACGCGTTAGGGTTAGGGTAGTTATTAAACCTATCCCACTCTCTAGATACCCCTTAGCACGTAAAGGAATATTATTTGGGGGTCCAGACATGGAGAAGAGTTTAGACACTAGGATAAGATAAGGAACACACCCATTATAAAGAAATCACTTTAGGATTCTCTTTTTAAGTTGTTCCTTAAAACACTAGTGCTTAGGAAATCTATTGGAGGCAGAAGCAGTCAAGGGTAGCCTAGGGTTAGGGTTAGGCTTAGGGTTAGGCTTAGGGTACGGCTTAGGGTACGGGTTCGTGGAGGGCTTCGGGTACGGCGTAGGGTATGGGTTAGGGTTAGGGTTAGGGTTAGTGTTAGGGTTAGGGCTCGGTTTAGGGTACGGGTTAGGATTAGGGTACGTGTTAGGGTTAGGGTAGGGGTTAGGGTTAGTGTACGCGTTAGGGTTAGGGTAGTTATTAAACCTATCCCACTCTCTAGATACTCCTTAGCACGTAAAGGAATATTATTTGGGGGTCCAGCCATGGAGAAGTGTTTAGACACTAAGATAATATAAGGAACACACACATTATAAAGAAATCACATTAGGATTCTCTTTTGAAGCTGTTCCTTAAAATACTAGTGCTTAGGAAATCTATTGGAGGCAGAAGCAGTCAAGGGTAGCCTAGGGTTAGGGTTAGGCTTAGGGTTAGGCTTAGGGTACGGCTTAGGGTACGGGTTCGGGGAGGGCTTCGGGTACGGCGTAGGGTATGGGTTAGGGTTAGGGTTAGGGTTAGTTTCAGGGTTAGGGCTCGGTTTAGGGTACGGGTTAGGATTAGGGTACGTGTTAGTGTTAGGGTAGGGGTTAGCGTTAGGGTACGCGTTAGGGTTAGGGTAGTTATTAAACCTATCCCACTCTCTAGTTACCCCTTAGCACGTAAAGGAATATTATTTGGGGGTCCAGCCATGGAGAAGAGTTTAGACACTAGGATAAGATGAGGAACACACACAATATAAAGAAATCACATTAGGATTCTCTTTTTAAGCTGTTCCTTAAAACACTAGTGCTTAGGAAATCTATTGGAGGCAGAAGCAGTCAAGGGTAGCCTAGGGTTAGGGTTAGGCTTAGGGTTAGGCTTAGGGTACGGCTTAGGGTACGGCTTCGGGGAGGGCTTCGGGTACGGCGTAGGGTATGGGTTAGGGTTAGGGTTAGGGTTAGTGTTAGGGTTAGGGCTCGGTTTAGGGTACGGGTTAGGATTAGGGTACGTGTTAGGGTTAGGGTAGGAGTTAGCGTTAGGGTACGCGTTAGGGTTAGGGTAGTTATTAAACCTATCCCACTCTCTAGTTACCCCTTAGCACGTAAAGGAATATTATTTGGGGGTCCAGCCGTGGAGAAGAGTTTAGACACTAGGATAAGATAAGGAACACACACATTATAAAGAAATCACATTAGGATTCTCTTTTTAAGCTGTTCCTTAAAACACTAGTGCTTAGGAAATCTATTGAAGGCAGAAGCAGTCAAGGGTAGCCTAGGGTTAGGGTTAGGCTTAGGGTTAGGCTTAGGGTACGGCTTAGGGTACGGGTTCGGGGAGGGCTTCGGGTACGGCGTAGGGTATGGGTTAGGGTTAGGGTTAGGGTTAGTGTTAGGGTTAGGGCTCGGTTTAGGGTACGGGTTAGGATTAGGGTACGTGTTAGGGTTAGGGTAGGGGTTAGCGTTAGGGTACGCGTTAGGGTTAGGGTAGTTATTAAACCTATCCCACTCTCTAGTTACCCCTTAGCACGTAAAGGAATATTATTTGGGGGTCCAGCCATGGAGAAGAGTTTAGACACTAGGATAAGATGAGGAACACACACAATATAAAGAAATCACATTAGGATTCTCTTTTTAAGCTGTTCCTTAAAACACTAGTGCTTAGGAAATCTATTGGAGGCAGAAGCAGTCAAGGGTAGCCTAGGGTTAGGGTTAGGCTTAGGGTTAGGCTTAGGGTACGGCTTAGGGTACGGCTTCGGGGAGGGCTTCGGGTACGGCGTAGGGTATGGGTTAGGGTTAGGGTTAGGGTTAGTGTTAGGGTTAGGGCTCGGTTTAGGGTACGGGTTAGGATTAGGGTACGTGTTAGGGTTAGGGTAGGAGTTAGCGTTAGGGTACGCGTTAGGGTTAGGGTAGTTATTAAACCTATCCCACTCTCTAGTTACCCCTTAGCACGTAAAGGAATATTATTTGGGGGTCCAGCCGTGGAGAAGAGTTTAGACACTAGGATAAGATAAGGAACACACACATTATAAAGAAATCACATTAGGATTCTCTTTTTAAGCTGTTCCTTAAAACACTAGTGCTTAGGAAATCTATTGGAGGCAGAAGCAGTCAAGGGTAGCCTAGGGTTAGGGTTAGGCTTAGGGTTAGGCTTAGGGTACGGCTTAGGGTACGGGTTCGGGGAGGGCTTCGGGTACGGCGTAGGGTATGGGTTAGGGTTAGGGTTAGGGTTAGTTTCAGGGTTAGGGCTCGGTTTAGGGTACGGGTTAGGATTAGGGTACGTGTTAGTGTTAGGGTAGGGGTTAGCGTTAGGGTACGCGTTAGGGTTAGGGTAGTTATTAAACCTATCCCACTCTCTAGTTACCCCTTAGCACGTAAAGGAATATTATTTGGGGGTCCAGCCATGGAGAAGAGTTTAGACACTAGGATAAGATGAGGAACACACACAATATAAAGAAATCACATTAGGATTCTCTTTTTAAGCTGTTCCTTAAAACACTAGTGCTTAGGAAATCTATTGGAGGCAGAAGCAGTCAAGGGTAGCCTAGGGTTAGGGTTAGGCTTAGGGTTAGGCTTAGGGTACGGCTTAGGGTACGGCTTCGGGGAGGGCTTCGGATACGGCGTAGGGTATGGGTTAGGGTTAGGGTTAGGGTTAGTGTTAGGGTTAGGGCTCGGTTTAGGGTACGGGTTAGGATTAGGGTACGTGTTAGGGTTAGGGTAGGAGTTAGCGTTAGGGTACGCGTTAGGGTTAGGGTAGTTATTAAACCTATCCCACTCTCTAGTTACCCCTTAGCACGTAAAGGAATATTATTTGGGGGTCCAGCCGTGGAGAAGAGTTTAGACACTAGGATAAGATAAGGAACACACACATTATAAAGAAATCACATTAGGATTCTCTTTTTAAGCTGTTCCTTAAAACACTAGTGCTTAGGAAATCTATTGGAGGCAGAAGCAGTCAAGGGTAGCCTAGGGTTAGGGTTAGGCTTAGGGTTAGGCTTAGGGTACGGCTTAGGGTACGGGTTCGGGGAGGGCTTCGGGTACGGCGTAGGGTATGGGTTAGGGTTAGGGTTAGGGTTAGTGTTAGGGTTAGGGCTCGGTTTAGGGTACGGGTTAGGATTAGGGTACGTGTTAGGGTTAGGGTAGTGGTTAGGGTTAGGGTACGCGTTAGGGTTAGGGTAGTTATTAAACCTATCCCACTCTCTAGATACTCCTTAGCACGTAAAGGAATATTATTTGGGGGTCCAGCCATGGAGAAGTGTTTAGACACTAAGATAATATAAGGAACACACACATTATAAAGAAATCACATTATGATTCTCTTTTTAAGCTGTTCCTTAAAACACTAGTGCTTAGGAAATCTATTGGAGGCAGAAGCCGTCAAGGGTAGCCTAGGGTTAGGGTTAGGCTTAGGGTTAGGCTTAGGGTACGGCTTAGGGTACGGGTTCGGGGAGGGCTTCGGGTACGGCGTAGGGTACGGGTTAGGGTTAGGGTTAGGGTTAGTGTTAGGGTTAGGGCTCGGTTTAGGGTACGGGTTAGGATTAGGGTACGTGTTAGGGTTAGGGTAGGGGTTAGCGTTAGGGTACGCGTTAGGGTTAGGGTAGTTATTAAACCTATCCCACTCTCTAGATACCCCTTAGCACGTAAAGGAATATTATTTGGGGGTCCAGACATGGAGAAGAGTTTAGACACTAGGATAAGATAAGGAACACACCCATTATAAAGAAATCACTTTAGGATTCTCTTTTTAAGTTGTTCCTTAAAACACTAGTGCTTAGGAAATCTATTGGAGGCAGAAGCAGTCAAGGGTAGCCTAGGGTTAGGGTTAGGCTTAGGGTTAGGCTTAGGGTACGGCTTAGGGTACGGGTTCGGGGAGGGCTTCGGGTACGGCGTAGGGTATGGGTTAGGGTTAGGGTTAGGGTTAGTTTCAGGGTTAGGGCTCGGTTTAGGGTACGGGTTAGGATTAGGGTACGTGTTAGTGTTAGGGTAGGGGTTAGCGTTAGGGTACGCGTTAGGGTTAGGGTAGTTATTAAACCTATCCCACTCTCTAGTTACCCCTTAGCACGTAAAGGAATATTATTTGGGGGTCCAGCCATGGAGAAGAGTTTAGACACTAGGATAAGATGAGGAACACACACAATATAAAGAAATCACATTAGGATTCTCTTTTTAAGCTGTTCCTTAAAACACTAGTGCTTAGGAAATCTATTGGAGGCAGAAGCAGTCAAGGGTAGCCTAGGGTTAGGGTTAGGCTTAGGGTTAGGCTTAGGGTACGGCTTAGGGTACGGCTTCGGGGAGGGCTTCGGGTACGGCGTAGGGTATGGGTTAGGGTTAGGGTTAGGGTTAGTGTTAGGGTTAGGGCTCGGTTTAGGGTACGGGTTAGGATTAGGGTACGTGTTAGGGTTAGGGTAGGAGTTAGCGTTAGGGTACGCGTTAGGGTTAGGGTAGTTATTAAACCTATCCCACTCTCTAGTTACCCCTTAGCACGTAAAGGAATATTATTTGGGGGTCCAGCCGTGGAGAAGAGTTTAGACACTAGGATAAGATAAGGAACACACACATTATAAAGAAATCACATTAGGATTCTCTTTTTAAGCTGTTCCTTAAAACACTAGTGCTTAGGAAATCTATTGGAGGCAGAAGCAGTCAAGGGTAGCCTAGGGTTAGGGTTAGGCTTAGGGTTAGGCTTAGGGTACGGCTTAGGGTACGGGTTCGGGGAGGGCTTCGGGTACGGCGTAGGGTATGGGTTAGGGTTAGGGTTAGGGTTAGTTTCAGGGTTAGGGCTCGGTTTAGGGTACGGGTTAGGATTAGGGTACGTGTTAGTGTTAGGGTAGGGGTTAGGGTTAGGGTAGTTATTAAACCTATCCCACTCTCTAGTTACCCCTTAGCACGTAAAGGAATATTATTTGGGGGTCCAGCCATGGAGAAGAGTTTAGACACTAGGATAAGATGAGGAACACACACAATATAAAGAAATCACATTAGGATTCTCTTTTTAAGCTGTTCCTTAAAACACTAGTGCTTAGGAAATCTATTGGAGGCAGAAGCAGTCAAGGGTAGCCTAGGGTTAGGGTTAGGCTTAGGGTTAGGCTTAGGGTACGGCTTAGGGTACGGCTTCGGGGAGGGCTTCGGGTACGGCGTAGGGTATGGGTTAGGGTTAGGGTTAGGGTTAGTGTTAGGGTTAGGGCTCGGTTTAGGGTACGGGTTTGGATTAGGGTACGTGTTAGGGTTAGGGTAGGAGTTAGCGTTAGGGTACGCGTTAGGGTTAGGGTAGTTATTAAACCTATCCCACTCTCTAGTTACCCCTTAGCACGTAAAGGAATATTATTTGGGGGTCCAGCCATGGAGAAGAGTTTAGACACTAGGATAAGATAAGGAACACACCCATTATAAAGAAATCACATTAGGATTCTCTTTTTAAGCTGTTCCTTAAAACACTAGTGCTTAGGAAATCTATTGGAGGCAGAAGCAGTCAAGCGTAGCCTAGGGTTAGGGTTAGGCTTAGGGTTAGGCTTAGGGTACGGCTTAGGGTACGGGTTCGGGGAGGGCTTCGGGTACGACGTAGGGTATGGGTTAGGGTTAGGGTTAGGGTTAGTGTTAGGTTTAGGGCTCGGTTTAGGGTACGGGTTAGGATTAGGGTACGTGTTAGGGTTAGGTTAGGGGTTAGGGTTAGGGTACGCGTTAGGGTTAGGGTAGTTATTAAACCTATCCCACTCTCTAGATACCCCTTAGCACGTAAAGGAATATTATTTGGGGGTCCAGCCATGGAGAAGAGTTTAGACACTAAGATAATATAAGGAACACACACATTATAAAGAAATCACATTAGGATTCTCTTTTTAAGCTGTTCCTTAAAACACTAGTGCTTCGGAAATCTATTGGAGGCAGAAGCAGTCAAGGGTAGCCTAGGGTTAGAGTTAGGCTTAGGGTTAGGCTTAGGGTACGGCTTAGGGTACGGGTTCGGGGAGGGCTTCGGGTACGGCGTAGGGTATGGGTTAGGGTTAGGGTTAGGGTTAGTGTTAGGGTTAGGGCTCGGTTTAGGGTACGGGTTAGGATTAGGGTACGTGTTAGTGTTAGGGTAGGGTTTAGGGTTATGGTACGCGTTAGGGTTAGGGTAGTGATTAAACCTATCCCACTCTCTAGATACCCCTTAGCACGTAAAGGAATATTATTTGGGGGTCCAGCCATGGAGAAGAGTTTAGACACTAGGATTAGATAAGGAACACACCCATTATAAAGAAATCACATTAGGATTCTCTTTTTAAGCTGTTCCTTAAAACACTAGTGCTTAGGAAATCTATTGGAGGCAGAAGCAGTCAAGCGTAGCCTAGGGTTAGGTTTAGGCTTAGGGTTAGGCTTAGGGTACGGCTTAGGGTACGGGTTCGGGGAGGGCTTCGGGTACGACGTAGGGTATGGGTTAGGGTTAGGGTTAGGGTTAGTGTTAGGGTTAGGGCTCGGATTAGGGTACGGTTTAGGATTAGGGTACGTGTTAGGGTTAGGTTAGGGGTTAGGGTTAGGGTACGCGTTAGGGTTAGGGTAGTTATTAAACCTATCAAACTCTCTAGATACCCCTTAGCACGTAAAGGAATATTATTTAGGGGTCCAGCCATGGAGAAGAGTTTAGACACTAAGATAATATAAGGAACACACCCATTATAAAGAAATCACATTAGGATTCTCTTTTTAAGCTGTTCCTTAAATCACTAGTGCTTCGGAAATCTATTGGAGGCAGAAGCAGTCAAGGGTAGCCTAGGGTTAGGGTTAGGCTTAGGGTTAGGCTTAGGGTACGGGTTCGGGGAGGGCTTCGGGTACGGCGTAGGGTATGGGTTAGGGTTAGGTTTAGGGTTAGTGTTAGGGTTAGGGCTCGGTTTAGGGTACGGGTTAGGATTAGGGTACGTGTTAGGGTTAGGGTAGGGGTTAGCGTTAGGGTACGCGTTAGGGTTAGGGTAGTTATTAAACCTATCCCACTCTCTAGTTACCCCTTAGCACGTAAAGGAATATTATTTGGGGGTCCAGCCATGGAGAAGAGTTTAGACACTAGGATAAGATAAGGAACACACCCATTATAAAGAAATCACATTAGGATTCCCTTTTTAAGCTGTTCCTTAAAACACTAGTGCTTAGGAAATCTATTGGAGGCAGAAGCAGTCAAGGGTAGCCTAGGGTTAGGGTTAGGCTTAGGGTTAGGCTTAGGGTACGGCTTAGGGTACGGGTTCGGGGAGGGCTTCGGGTACGGCGTAGGGTATGGGTTAGGGTTAGGGTTAGGGTTAGTGTTAGGGTTAGGGCTCGGTTTAGGGTACGGGTTAGGATTAGGGTACGTGTTAGGGTTAGGGTAGGGGTTAGGGTTATGGTACGCGTTAGGGTTAGGGTAGTGATTAAACCTATCCCACTCTCTAGATACCCCTTAGCACATAAAGGAATATAATTTGGGGGTCCAGCCATGGAGAAGAGTTTAGACACTAGGATTAGATAAGGAACACACCCATTATAAAGAAATCACATTAGGATTCACTTTCTAAGCTGTTCCTTAAAACACTAGTGGTTAGGAAATCTATTGGAGGCAGAAGCAGTCAAGCGTAGCCTAGGGTTAGGGTTAGGCTTAGGGTTAGGCTTAGGGTACGGCTTAGGGTACGGGTTCGGGGAGGGCTTCGGGTACGGCGTAGGGTATGGGTTACGGTTAGGTTTAGGGTTAGTGTTAGGGTTAGGGCTCGGTTTAGGGTACGGGTTAGGATTAGGGTACGTGTTAGGGTTAGGTTAGGGGTTAGGGTTAGGGTACGCGTTAGGGTTAGGGTAGTTATTAAACCTATCCCACTCTCTAGATACCCCTTAGCACGTAAAGGAATATTATTTGGGGGTCCAGCCATGGAGAAGAGTTTAGACACTAAGATAATATAAGGAACACACACATAATAAAGAAATCACATTAGGATTCTCTTTTTAAGCTGTTCCTTAAATCACTAGTGCTTAGGAAATCTATTGGAGGCAGAAGCAGTCAAGGGTAGCCTAGGGTTAGAGTTAGGCTTAGGGTTAGGCTTAGGGTACGGCTTAGGGTACGGGTTCGGGGAGGGCTTTGGGTACGGCGTAGGGTATGGGTTAGGGTTAGGGTTAGGGTTAGTGTTAGGGTTAGGGCTCGGTTTAGGGTACGGGTTAGGATTAGGGTACGTGTTAGGGTTAGGGTAGGGGTTACCGTTAGGGTACGCGTTAGGGTTAGGGTAGTTATTAAAACTATCCCACTCTCTAGTTACCCCTTAGCACGTAAAGGAATATTATTTGGGGGTCCAGCCATGGAGAAGAGTTTAGACACTAGGATAAGATAAGGAACACACCCATTATAAAGAAATCACATTAGGATTCTCTTTTTAAGCTGTTCCTTAAAACACTAGTGCTTAGGAAATCTATTGGAGGCAGAAGCAGTCAAGCGTAGCCTAGGGTTAGGGTTAGGCTTAGGGTTAGGCTTAGGGTACGGGTTCGGGGAGGGCTTCGGGTACGGCGTAGGGTATGGGTTAGGGTTAGGTTTAGGGTTAGTGTTAGGGTTAGGGCTCGGTTTAGGGTACGGGTTAGGATTAGGGTACGTGTTACGGTTAGGGTAGGGGTTAGCGTTAGGGTACGCGTTAGGGTTAGGGTAGTTATTAAACCTATCCCACTCTCTAGTTACCCCTTAGCACGTAAAGGAATATTATTTGGGGGTCCAGCCATGGAGAAGAGTTTAGACACTAGGATAAGATAAGGAACACACCCATTATAAAGAAATCACATTAGGATTCCCTTTTTAAGCTGTTCCTTAAAACACTAGTGCTTAGGAAATCTATTGGAGGCAGAAGCAGTCAAGGGTAGCCTAGGGTTAGGGTTAGGCTTAGGGTTAGGCTTAGGGTACGGCTTAGGGTACGGGTTCGGGGAGGGCTTCGGGTACGGCGTAGGGTATGGGTTAGGGTTAGGGTTAGGGTTAGTGTTAGGGTTAGGGCTCGGTTTAGGGTACGGGTTAGGATTAGGGTACGTGTTAGGGTTAGGGTAGGGGTTAGGGTTATGGTACGCGTTAGGGTTAGGGTAGTGATTAAACCTATCCCACTCTCTAGATACCCCTTAGCACATAAAGGAATATAATTTGGGGGTCCAGCCATGGAGAAGAGCTTAGACACTAGGATTAGATAAGGAACACACCCATTATAAAGAAATCACATTAGGATTCACTTTCTAAGCTGTTCCTTAAAACACTAGTGGTTAGGAAATCTATTGGAGGCAGAAGCAGTCAAGCGTAGCCTAGGGTTAGGGTTAGGCTTAGGGTTAGGCTTAGGGTACGGCTTAGGGTACGGGTTCGGGGAGGGCTTCGGGTACGGCGTAGGGTATGGGTTACGGTTAGGTTTAGGGTTAGTGTTAGGGTTAGGGCTCGGTTTAGGGTACGGGTTAGGATTAGGGTACGTGTTAGGGTTAGGTTAGGGGTTAGGGTTAGGGTACGCGTTAGGGTTAGGGTAGTTATTAAACCTATCCCACTCTCTAGATACCCCTTAGCACGTAAAGGAATATTATTTGGGGGTCCAGCCATGGAGAAGAGTTTAGACACTAAGATAATATAAGGAACACACACATAATAAAGAAATCACATTAGGATTCTCTTTTTAAGCTGTTCCTTAAATCACTAGTGCTTAGGAAATCTATTGGAGGCAGAAGCAGTCAAGGGTAGCCTAGGGTTAGAGTTAGGCTTAGGGTTAGGCTTAGGGTACGGCTTAGGGTACGGGTTCGGGGAGGGCTTTGGGTACGGCGTAGGGTATGGGTTAGGGTTAGGGTTAGGGTTAGTGTTAGGGTTAGGGCTCGGTTTAGGGTACGGGTTAGGATTAGGGTACGTGTTAGGGTTAGGGTAGGGGTTACCGTTAGGGTACGCGTTAGGGTTAGGGTAGTTATTAAAACTATCCCACTCTCTAGTTACCCCTTAGCACGTAAAGGAATATTATTTGGGGGTCCAGCCATGGAGAAGAGTTTAGACACTAGGATAAGATAAGGAACACACCCATTATAAAGAAATCACATTAGGATTCTCTTTTTAAGCTGTTCCTTAAAACACTAGTGCTTAGGAAATCTATTGGAGGCAGAAGCAGTCAAGCGTAGCCTAGGGTTAGGGTTAGGCTTAGGGTTAGGCTTAGGGTACGGTTTAGGGTACGGGTTCGGGGAGGGCTTCGGGTACGGCGTAGGGTATGGGTTAGGGTTAGGGTTAGGGTTAGGGCTCGGTTTAGGGTACGGGTTAGGATTAGGGTACGTGTTAGGGTTAGGTTAGGTGTTATGGATAGGGTACGCGTTAGGGTTAGGGTAGTTATTAAACCTATCCCACTCTCTAGATACCCCTTAGCACGTAAAGGAATATTATTTGGGGGTCCAGCCATGGAGAAGAGTTTAGACACTAAGATAATATAAGGAACACACACATAATAAAGAAATCACATTAGGATTCTCTTTTTAAGCTGTTCCTTAAAACACTAGTGCTTAGGAAATCTATTGGAGGCAGAAGCAGTCAAGGGTAGCCTAGGGTTAGAGTTAGGCATAGGGTTAGGCTTAGGGTACGGCTTAGGGTACGGGTTCGGGGAGGGCTTCGGGTACGGCGTAGGGTATGGGTTAGGGTTAGGGTTAGGGTTAGTGTTAGGGTTAGGGCTCGGTTTAGGGTACGGGTTAGGATTAGGGTACGTGTTAGGGTTAGGGTAGGGGTTAGGGTTATGGTACACGTTAGGGTTAGGGTAGTGATTAAACCTATCCCACTCTCTAGATACCCCTTAGCACATAAAGGAATATAATTTGGGGGTCCAGCCATGGAGAAGAGTTTAGACACTAGGATTAGATAAGGAACACACCCATTATAAAGAAATCACATTAGGATTCACTTTCTAAGCTGTTCCTTAAAACACTAGTGGTTAGGAAATCTATTGGAGGCAGAAGCAGTCAAGCGTAGCCTAGGGTTAGGGTTAGGCTTAGGGTTAGGCTTAGGGTACGGCTTAGGGTACGGGTTCGGGGAGGGCTTCGGGTACGGCGTAGGGTATGGGTTACGGTTAGGTTTAGGGTTAGTGTTAGGGTTAGGGCTCGGTTTAGGGTACGGGTTAGGATTAGGGTACGTGTTAGGGTTAGGTTAGGGGTTAGGGTTAGGGTACGCGTTAGGGTTAGGGTAGTTATTAAACCTATCCCACTCTCTAGATACCCCTTAGCACGTAAAGGAATATTATTTGGGGGTCCAGCCATGGAGAAGAGTTTAGACACTAAGATAATATAAGGAACACACACATAATAAAGAAATCACATTAGGATTCTCTTTTTAAGCTGTTCCTTAAATCACTAGTGCTTAGGAAATCTATTGGAGGCAGAAGCAGTCAAGGGTAGCCTAGGGTTAGAGTTAGGCTTAGGGTTAGGCTTAGGGTACGGCTTAGGGTACGGGTTCGGGGAGGGCTTTGGGTACGGCGTAGGGTATGGGTTAGGGTTAGGGTTAGGGTTAGTGTTAGGGTTAGGGCTCGGTTTAGGGTACGGGTTAGGATTAGGGTACGTGTTAGGGTTAGGGTAGGGGTTACCGTTAGGGTACGCGTTAGGGTTAGGGTAGTTATTAAAACTATCCCACTCTCTAGTTACCCCTTAGCACGTAAAGGAATATTATTTGGGGGTCCAGCCATGGAGAAGAGTTTAGACACTAGGATAAGATAAGGAACACACCCATTATAAAGAAATCACATTAGGATTCTCTTTTTAAGCTGTTCCTTAAAACACTAGTGCTTAGGAAATCTATTGGAGGCAGAAGCAGTCAAGCGTAGCCTAGGGTTAGGGTTAGGCTTAGGGTTAGGCTTAGGGTACGGTTTAGGGTACGGGTTCGGGGAGGGCTTCGGGTACGGCGTAGGGTATGGGTTAGGGTTAGGGTTAGGGTTAGGGCTCGGTTTAGGGTACGGGTTAGGATTAGGGTACGTGTTAGGGTTAGGTTAGGTGTTATGGATAGGGTACGCGTTAGGGTTAGGGTAGTTATTAAACCTATCCCACTCTCTAGATACCCCTTAGCACGTAAAGGAATATTATTTGGGGGTCCAGCCATGGAGAAGAGTTTAGACACTAAGATAATATAAGGAACACACACATAATAAAGAAATCACATTAGGATTCTCTTTTTAAGCTGTTCCTTAAAACACTAGTGCTTAGGAAATCTATTGGAGGCAGAAGCAGTCAAGGGTAGCCTAGGGTTAGAGTTAGGCATAGGGTTAGGCTTAGGGTACGGCTTAGGGTACGGGTTCGGGGAGGGCTTCGGGTACGGCGTAGGGTATGGGTTAGGGTTAGGGTTAGGGTTAGTGTTAGGGTTAGGGCTCGGTTTAGGGTACGGGTTAGGATTAGGGTACGTGTTAGGGTTAGGGTAGGGGTTAGGGTTATGGTACGCGTTAGGGTTAGGGTAGTGATTAAACCTATCCCACTCTCTAGATACCCCTTAGCACATAAAGGAATATAATTTGGGGGTCCAGCCATGGAGAAGAGTTTAGACACTAGGATTAGATAAGGAACACACCCATTATAAAGAAATCACATTAGGATTCACTTTCTAAGCTGTTCCTTAAAACACTAGTGGTTAGGAAATCTATTGGAGGCAGAAGCAGTCAAGCGTAGCCTAGGGTTAGGGTTAGGCTTAGGGTTAGGCTTAGGGTACGGCTTAGGGTACGGGTTCGGGGAGGGCTTCGGGTACGGCGTAGGGTATGGGTTACGGTTAGGTTTAGGGTTAGTGTTAGGGTTAGGGCTCGGTTTAGGGTACGGGTTAGGATTAGGGTACGTGTTAGGGTTAGGTTAGGGGTTAGGGTTAGGGTACGCGTTAGGGTTAGGGTAGTTATTAAACCTATCCCACTCTCTAGATACCCCTTAGCACGTAAAGGAATATTATTTGGGGGTCCAGCCATGGAGAAGAGTTTAGACACTAAGATAATATAAGGAACACACACATAATAAAGAAATCACATTAGGATTCTCTTTTTAAGCTGTTCCTTAAATCACTAGTGCTTAGGAAATCTATTGGAGGCAGAAGCAGTCAAGGGTAGCCTAGGGTTAGAGTTAGGCTTAGGGTTAGGCTTAGGGTACGGCTTAGGGTACGGGTTCGGGGAGGGCTTTGGGTACGGCGTAGGGTATGGGTTAGGGTTAGGGTTAGGGTTAGTGTTAGGGTTAGGGCTCGGTTTAGGGTACGGGTTAGGATTAGGGTACGTGTTAGGGTTAGGGTAGGGGTTACCGTTAGGGTACGCGTTAGGGTTAGGGTAGTTATTAAAACTATCCCACTCTCTAGTTACCCCTTAGCACGTAAAGGAATATTATTTGGGGGTCCAGCCATGGAGAAGAGTTTAGACACTAGGATAAGATAAGGAACACACCCATTATAAAGAAATCACATTAGGATTCTCTTTTTAAGCTGTTCCTTAAAACACTAGTGCTTAGGAAATCTATTGGAGGCAGAAGCAGTCAAGCGTAGCCTAGGGTTAGGGTTAGGCTTAGGGTTAGGCTTAGGGTACGGTTTAGGGTACGGGTTCGGGGAGGGCTTCGGGTACGGCGTAGGGTATGGGTTAGGGTTAGGGTTAGGGTTAGGGCTCGGTTTAGGGTACGGGTTAGGATTAGGGTACGTGTTAGGGTTAGGTTAGGTGTTATGGATAGGGTACGCGTTAGGGTTAGGGTAGTTATTAAACCTATCCCACTCTCTAGATACCCCTTAGCACGTAAAGGAATATTATTTGGGGGTCCAGCCATGGAGAAGAGTTTAGACACTAAGATAATATAAGGAACACACACATAATAAAGAAATCACATTAGGATTCTCTTTTTAAGCTGTTCCTTAAAACACTAGTGCTTAGGAAATCTATTGGAGGCAGAAGCAGTCAAGGGTAGCCTAGGGTTAGAGTTAGGCATAGGGTTAGGCTTAGGGTACGGCTTAGGGTACGGGTTCGGGGAGGGCTTCGGGTACGGCGTAGGGTATGGGTTAGGGTTAGGGTTAGGGTTAGTGTTAGGGTTAGGGCTCGGTTTAGGGTACGGTTTAGGATTAGGGTACGTGTTAGGGTTAGGGTAGGGTTTAGGGTTATGGTACGCGTTAGGGTTAGGGTAGTGATTAAACCTATCCCACTCTCTAGATACCCCTTAGCACGTAAAGGAATATTATTTGGGGGTCCAGCCATGGAGAAGAGTTTAGACACTAGGATTAGATAAGGAACACACCCATTATAAAGAAATCACATTAGGATTCTCTTTTTAAGCTGTTCTTTAAAACACTAGTGCTTAGAAAATCTATTGGAGGCAGAAGCAGTCAAGGGTAGCCTAGGGTTAGGGTTAGGCTTAGGGTTAGGCTTAGGGTACGGCTTAGGGTACGGGTTCGGGGAGGGCTTCGGGTACGGCGTAGGGTATGGGTTAGGGTTAGGGTTAGGGTTAGTGTTAGGGTTAGGGCTCGGTTTAGGGTACGGGTTAGGATTAGGGTACGTGTTAGGGTTAGGGTAGGGGTTACCGTTAGGGTACGTGTTACGGTTAGGGTAGTTATTAAACCTATCCCACTCTCTAGTTACCCCTTAGCACGTAAAGGAATATTATTTGTGGGTCCAGACATGGAGAAGAGTTTAGACACTAGGATAAGATAAGGAACACACCCATTATAAAGAAATCACATTAGGATTCTCTTTTTAAGCTGTTCCTTAAAACACTAGTGTTTAGGAAATCTATTGGAGGCAGAAGCAGTCAAGCGTAGCCTAGGGTTAGGTTTAGGCTTAGGGTTAGGCTTAGGGTACGGCTTAGGGTACGGGTTCGGGGAGGGCTTCGGGTACGACGTAGGGTATGGGTTAGGGTTAGGGTTAGGGTTAGTGTTAGGGTTAGGGCTCGGTTTAGGGTACGGTTTAGGATTAGGGTACGTGTTAGGGTTAGGTTAGGGGTTAGGGTTAGGGTACGCGTTAGGGTTAGGGTAGTTATTAAACCTATCAAACTCTCTAGATACCCCTTAGCACGTAAAGGAATATTATTTGGGGGTCCAGCCATGGAGAAGAGTTTAGACACTAAGATAATATAAGGAACACACACATTATAAAGAAATCACATTAGGATTCTCTTTTTAAGCTGTTCCTTAAAACACTAGTGCTTCGGAAATCTATTGGAGGCAGAAGCAGTCAAGGGTAGCCTAGGGTTAGAGTTAGGCTTAGGGTTAGGCTTAGGGTTAGGCTTAGGGTACGGGTTCGGGGAGGGCTTCGGGTACGGCGTAGGGTATGGGTTAGGGTTAGGGTTAGGGTTAGTGTTAGGGTTAGGGCTCGGTTTAGGGTACGGGTTAGGATTAGGGTACGTGTTAGGGTTAGGGTAGGGTTTAGGGTTATGGTACGCATTAGGGTTAGGGTAGTGATTAAACCTATCCCACTCTCTAGATACCCCTTAGCACGTAAAGGAATATTATTTGGGGGTCCAGCCATGGAGAAGAGTTTAGACACTAGGATTAGATAAGGAACACACCCATTATAAAGAAATCACATTAGGATTCTCTTTTTAAGCTGTTCTTTAAAACACTAGTGCTTAGGAAATCTATTGGAGGCAGAAGCAGTCAAGGGTAGCCTAGGGTTAGGGTTAGGCTTAGGGTTAGGCTTAGGGTACGGCTTAGGGTACGGGTTCGGGGAGGGCTTCGGGTACGGCGTAGGGTATGGGTTAGGGTTAGGGTTAGGGTTAGTGTTAGGGTTAGGGCTCGGTTTAGGGTACGGGTTAGGATTAGGGTACGTGTTAGGGTTAGGGTAGGGGTTACCGTTAGGGTACGCGTTAGGGTTAGGGTAGTTATTAAAACTATCCCACTCTCTAGTTACCCCTTAGCACGTAAAGGAATATTATTTGGGGGTCCAGCCATGGAGAAGAGTTTAGACACTAGGATAAGATAAGGAACACACCCATTATAAAGAAATCACATTAGGATTCTCTTTTTAAGCTGTTCCTTAAAACACTAGTGCTTAGGAAATCTATTGGAGGCAGAAGCAGTCAAGCGTAGCCTAGGGTTAGGGTTAGGCTTAGGGTTAGGCTTAGGGTACGGTTTAGGGTACGGGTTCGGGGAGGGCTTCGGGTACGGCGTAGGGTATGGGTTAGGGTTAGGGTTAGGGTTAGGGCTCGGTTTAGGGTACGGGTTAGGATTAGGGTACGTGTTAGGGTTAGGTTAGGTGTTATGGATAGGGTACGCGTTAGGGTTAGGGTAGTTATTAAACCTATCCCACTCTCTAGATACCCCTTAGCAAGTAAAGGAATATTATTTGGGGGTCCAGCCATGGAGAAGAGTTTAGACACTAAGATAATATAAGGAACACACACATAATAAAGAAATCACATTAGGATTCTCTTTTTAAGCTGTTCCTTAAAACACTAGTGCTTAGGAAATCTATTGGAGGCAGAAGCAGTCAAGGGTAGCCTAGGGTTAGAGTTAGGCATAGGGTTAGGCTTAGGGTACGGCTTAGGGTACGGGTTCGGGGAGGGCTTCGGGTACGGCGTAGGGTATGGGTTAGGGTTAGGGTTAGGGTTAGTGTTAGGGTTAGGGCTCGGTTTAGGGTACGGGTTAGGATTAGGGTACGTGTTAGGGTTAGGGTAGGGTTTAGGGTTATGGTACGCGTTAGGGTTAGGGTAGTGATTAAACCTATCCCACTCTCTAGATACCCCTTAGCACGTAAAGGAATATTATTTGGGGGTCCAGCCATGGAGAAGAGTTTAGACACTAGGATTAGATAAGGAACACACCCATTATAAAGAAATCACATTAGGATTCTCTTTTTAAGCTGTTCTTTAAAACACTAGTGCTTAGGAAATCTATTGGAGGCAGAAGCAGTCAAGGGTAGCCTAGGGTTAGGGTTAGGCTTAGGGTTAGGCTTAGGGTACGGCTTAGGGTACGGGTTCGGGGAGGGCTTCGGGTACGGCGTAGGGTATGGGTTAGGGTTAGGGTTAGGGTTAGTGTTAGGGTTAGGGCTCGGTTTAGGGTACGGTTTAGGATTAGGGTACGTGTTAGGGTTAGGTTAGGGGTTAGGGTTAGGGTACGCGTTAGGGTTAGGGTAGTTATTAAACCTATCAAACTCTCTAGATACCCCTTAGCACGTAAAGGAATATTATTTGGGGGTCCAGCCATGGAGAAGAGTTTAGACACTAAGATAATATAAGGAACACACACATTATAAAGAAATCACATTAGGATTCTCTTTTTAAGCTGTTCCTTAAAACACTAGTGGTTCGGAAATCTATTGGAGGCAGAAGCAGTCAAGGGTAGCCTAGGGTTAGAGTTAGGCTTAGGGTTAGGCTTAGGGTTAGGCTTAGGGTACGGGTTCGGGGAGGGCTTCGGGTACGGCGTAGGGTATGGGTTAGGGTTAGGGTTAGGGTTAGTGTTAGGGTTAGGGCTCGGTTTAGGGTACGGGTTAGGATTAGGGTACGTGTTAGGGTTAGGGTAGGGTTTAGGGTTATGGTACGCATTAGGGTTAGGGTAGTGATTAAACCTATCCCACTCTCTAGATACCCCTTAGCACGTAAAGGAATATTATTTGGGGGTCCAGCCATGGAGAAGAGTTTAGACACTAGGATTAGATAAGGAACACACCCATTATAAAGAAATCACATTAGGATTCTCTTTTTAAGCTGTTCTTTAAAACACTAGTGCTTAGGAAATCTATTGGAGGCAGAAGCAGTCAAGGGTAGCCTAGGGTTAGGGTTAGGCTTAGGGTTAGGCTTAGGGTACGGCTTAGGGTACGGGTTCGGGGAGGGCTTCGGGTACGGCGTAGGGTATGGGTTAGGGTTAGGGTTAGGGTTAGTGTTAGGGTTAGGGCTCGGTTTAGGGTACGGGTTAGGATTAGGGTACGTGTTAGGGTTAGGGTAGGGGTTACCGTTAGGGTACGCGTTAGGGTTAGGGTAGTTATTAAAACTATCCCACTCTCTAGTTACCCCTTAGCACGTAAAGGAATATTATTTGGGGGTCCAGCCATGGAGAAGAGTTTAGACACTAGGATAAGATAAGGAACACACCCATTATAAAGAAATCACATTAGGATTCTCTTTTTAAGCTGTTCCTTAAAACACTAGTGCTTAGGAAATCTATTGGAGGCAGAAGCAGTCAAGCGTAGCCTAGGGTTAGGGTTAGGCTTAGGGTTAGGCTTAGGGTACGGTTTAGGGTACGGGTTCGGGGAGGGCTTCGGGTACGGCGTAGGGTATGGGTTAGGGTTAGGGTTAGGGTTAGGGCTCGGTTTAGGGTACGGGTTAGGATTAGGGTACGTGTTAGGGTTAGGTTAGGTGTTATGGATAGGGTACGCGTTAGGGTTAGGGTAGTTATTAAACCTATCCCACTCTCTAGATACCCCTTAGCACGTAAAGGAATATTATTTGGGGGTCCAGCCATGGAGAAGAGTTTAGACACTAGGATTAGATAAGGAACACACCCATTATAAAGAAATCACATTAGGATTCTCTTTTTAAGCTGTTCTTTAAAACACTAGTGCTTAGGAAATCTATTGGAGGCAGAAGCAGTCAAGGGTAGCCTAGGGTTAGGGTTAGGCTTAGGGTTAGGCTTAGGGTACGGCTTAGGGTACGGGTTCGGGGAGGGCTTCGGGTACGGCGTAGGGTATGGGTTAGGGTTAGGGTTAGGGTTAGTGTTAGGGTTAGGGCTCGGTTTAGGGTACGGGTTAGGATTAGGGTACGTGTTAGGGTTAGGGTAGGGGTTACCGTTAGGGTACGTGTTACGGTTAGGGTAGTTATTAAACCTATCCCACTCTCTAGTTACCCCTTAGCACGTAAAGGAATATTATTTGTGGGTCCAGACATGGAGAAGAGTTTAGACACTAGGAAAAGATAAGGAAAACACCCATTATAAAGAAATCACATTAGGATTCTCTTTTTAAGCTGTTCCTTAAAACACTAGTGCTCAGGAAATCTATTGGAGGCAGAAGCAGTCAAGGGTAGCCTAGGGTTAGGGTTAGGCTTAGGGTTAGGCTTAGGGTACGGCTTAGGGTACGGGTTCGGGGAGGGCTTCGGGTACAGCGTAGGGTATGGGTTAGGGTTAGGGTTAGGGTTAGTGTTAGGGTTAGGGCTCGGTTTAGGGTACGGGTTAGGATTAGGGTACGTGTTAGGTTTAGGGTAGGGGTTAGGGTTATGGTACGCGTTAGGGTTAGGGTAGTGATTAAACCTATCCCACTCTCTAGATACCCCTTAGCACATAAAGGAATATTATTTGGGGGTCCAGCCATGGAGAAGAGTTTAGACACTAGGATTAGATAAGGAACACACCCATTATAAAGAAATCACATTAGGATTTACTTTTTAAGCTGTTCCTTAAAACACTAGTGCTTAGGAAATCTCTTGGAGGCAGAAGCAGTCAAGGGTAGCCTAGGGTTAGGTTTAGGCTTAGGGTACGGCTTAGGGTACGGGTTCGGGGAGGGCTTCGGGTACGGCGTAGGGTATGGGTTAGGGTTAGGGTTAGGGTTACTGTTAGGGTTAGGGCTCGGTTTAGGGTACGGGTTAGGATTAGGGTACGTGTTAGGGTTAGGGTAGGGGTTAGCGTTAGGGTACGCGTTAGGTTTAGGGTAGTTATTAAACCTATCCCACTCTCTAGTTACCCCTTAGCACGTAAAGGAATATTATTTGGGGGTCCAGCCATGGAGAAGAGTTTAGACACTAGGATAAGCTAAGGAACACACCTATTATAAAGAAATCACATTAGGATTCTCTTTTTAAGCTGTTCCTTAATACACTAGTGCTTAGGAAATCTATTTGAGGCAGAAGCAGTCAAGCGTAGCCTAGGGTTAGGGTTAGGCTTAGGGTTGGCTTAGGGTACGGCTTAGGGTACGGGTTCGGGGAGGGCTTCGGGTACGGCGTAGGGTATGGGTTAGGGTTAGGGTTAGGGTTAGTGTTAGGGTTAGGGCTCGGTTTAGGGTACGGGTTAGGATTAGGGTACGTGTTAGGGTTAGGTTAGGGGTTAGGGTTAGGGTACGCGTTAGGGTTAGGGTAGTTATTAAACCTATCCCACTCTCTAGATACCCCTTAGCACGTAAAGGAATATTATTTGGGGGTCCAGCCATGGAGAAGAGTTTAGACACTAAGATAATATAAGGAACACACACATTATAAAGAAATCACATTAGGATTTTCTTTTTAAGCTGTTCCTTAAAACACTAGTGCTTCGGAAATCTATTGGAGGCAGAAGCAGTCAAGGGTAGCCTAGGGATAGAGTTAGGCTTAGGGTTAGGCTTAGGGTACGGCTTAGGGTACGGGTTCGGGGAGGGCTTCGGGTACGGCGTAGGGTATGGGTTAGGGTTAGGGTTAGGGTTAGTGTTAGGGTTAGGGCTCGGTTTAGGGTACGGGTTAGGATTAGTGTACGTGTTAGGGTTAGGGTAGGGTTTAGGGTTATGGTACGCGTTAGGGTTAGGGTAGTGATTAAACCTATCCCACTCTCTAGATACCCCTTAGCACGTAAAGGAATATTATTTGGGGGTCCAGCCATGGAGAAGAGTTTAGACACTAGGATTAGATAAGGAACACACTCATTATAAAGAAATCACATTAGGATTCTCTTTTTAAGCTGTTCTATAAAACACTAGTGCTTAGGAAATCTATTGGAGGCAGAAGCAGTCAAGGGTAGCCTAGAGTTAGGGTTAGGCTTAGGGTTAGGCTTAGGGTACGGCTTAGGGTACGGGTTCGGGGAGGGCTTCGGGTACGGCGTAGGGTATGGGTTAGGGTTAGGGTTAGGGTTAGTGTTAGGGTTAGGGCTCGGTTTAGGGTACGGGTTAGGATTAGGGTACGTGTTAGGGTTAGGGTAGGGTTTAGGGTTATGGTACGCATTAGGGTTAGGGTAGTGATTAAACCTATCCCACTCTCTAGATACCCCTTAGCACGTAAAGGAATATTATTTGGGGGTCCAGCCATGGAGAAGAGTTTAGACACTAGGATTAGATAAGGAACACACCCATTATAAAGAAATCACATTAGGATTCTCTTTTTAAGCTGTTCTTTAAAACACTAGTGCTTAGGAAATCTATTGGAGGCAGAAGCAGTCAAGGGTAGCCTAGGGTTAGGGTTAGGCTTAGGGTTAGGCTTAGGGTACGGCTTAGGGTACGGGTTCGGGGAGGGCTTCGGGTACGGCGTAGGGTATGGGTTAGGGTTAGGGTTAGGGTTAGTGTTAGGGTTAGGGCTCGGTTTAGGGTACGGGTTAGGATTAGGGTACGTGTTAGGGTTAGGGTAGGGGTTACCGTTAGGGTACGTGTTACGGTTAGGGTAGTTATTAAACCTATCCCACTCTCTAGTTACCCCTTAGCACGTAAAGGAATATTATTTGGGGGTCCAGCCATGGAGAAGAGTTTAGACACTAGGAAAAGATAAGGAAAACACCCATTATAAAGAAATCACATTAGGATTCTCTTTTTAAGCTGTTCCTTAAAACACTAGTGCTCAGGAAATCTATTGGAGGCAGAAGCAGTCAAGGGTAGCCTAGGGTTAGGGTTAGGCTTAGGGTTAGGCTTAGGGTACGGCTTAGGGTACGGGTTCGGGGAGGGCTTCGGGTACAGCGTAGGGTATGGGTTAGGGTTAGGGTTAGGGTTAGTGTTAGGGTTAGGGCTCGGTTTAGGGTACGGGTTAGGATTAGGGTACGTGTTAGGTTTAGGGTAGGGGTTAGGGTTATGGTACGCGTTAGGGTTAGGGTAGTGATTAAACCTATCCCACTCTCTAGATACCCCTTAGCACATAAAGGAATATTATTTGGGGGTCCAGCCATGGAGAAGAGTTTAGACACTAGGATTAGATAAGGAACACACCCATTATAAAGAAATCACATTAGGATTTACTTTTTAAGCTGTTCCTTAAAACACTAGTGCTTAGGAAATCTCTTGGAGGCAGAAGCAGTCAAGGGTAGCCTAGGGTTAGGTTTAGGCTTAGGGTACGGCTTAGGGTACGGGTTCGGGGAGGGCTTCGGGTACGGCGTAGGGTATGGGTTAGGGTTAGGGTTAGGGTTACTGTTAGGGTTAGGGCTCGGTTTAGGGTACGGGTTAGGATTAGGGTACGTGTTAGGGTTAGGGTAGGGGTTAGCGTTAGGGTACGCGTTAGGTTTAGGGTAGTTATTAAACCTATCCCACTCTCTAGTTACCCCTTAGCACGTAAAGGAATATTATTTGGGGGTCCAGCCATGGAGAAGAGTTTAGACACTAGGATAAGCTAAGGAACACACCTATTATAAAGAAATCACATTAGGATTCTCTTTTTAAGCTGTTCCTTAATACACTAGTGCTTAGGAAATCTATTTGAGGCAGAAGCAGTCAAGCGTAGCCTAGGGTTAGGGTTAGGCTTAGGGTTGGCTTAGGGTACGGCTTAGGGTACGGGTTCGGGGAGGGCTTCGGGTACGGCGTAGGGTATGGGTTAGGGTTAGGGTTAGGGTTAGTGTTAGGGTTAGGGCTCGGTTTAGGGTACGGGTTAGGATTAGGGTACGTGTTAGGGTTAGGTTAGGGGTTAGGGTTAGGGTACGCGTTAGGGTTAGGGTAGTTATTAAACCTATCCCACTCTCTAGATACCCCTTAGCACGTAAAGGAATATTATTTGGGGGTCCAGCCATGGAGAAGAGTTTAGACACTAAGATAATATAAGGAACACACACATTATAAAGAAATCACATTAGGATTTTCTTTTTAAGCTGTTCCTTAAAACACTAGTGCTTCGGAAATCTATTGGAGGCAGAAGCAGTCAAGGGTAGCCTAGGGATAGAGTTAGGCTTAGGGTTAGGCTTAGGGTACGGCTTAGGGTACGGGTTCGGGGAGGGCTTCGGGTACGGCGTAGGGTATGGGTTAGGGTTAGGGTTAGGGTTAGTGTTAGGGTTAGGGCTCGGTTTAGGGTACGGGTTAGGATTAGTGTACGTGTTAGGGTTAGGGTAGGGTTTAGGGTTATGGTACGCGTTAGGGTTAGGGTAGTGATTAAACCTATCCCACTCTCTAGATACCCCTTAGCACGTAAAGGAATATTATTTGGGGGTCCAGCCATGGAGAAGAGTTTAGACACTAGGATTAGATAAGGAACACACTCATTATAAAGAAATCACATTAGGATTCTCTTTTTAAGCTGTTCTATAAAACACTAGTGCTTAGGAAATCTATTGGAGGCAGAAGCAGTCAAGGGTAGCCTAGAGTTAGGGTTAGGCTTAGGGTTAGGCTTAGGGTACGGCTTAGGGTACGGGTTCGGGGAGGGCTTCGGGTACGGCGTAGGGTATGGGTTAGGGTTAGGGTTAGGGTTAGTGTTAGGGTTAGGGCTCGGTTTAGGGTACGGGTTAGGATTAGGGTACGTGTTAGGGTTAGGGTAGGGGTTACCGTTAGGGTACGTGTTACGGTTAGGGTAGTTATTAAACCTATCCCACTCTCTAGTTACCCCTTAGCACGTAAAGGAATATTATTTGGGGGTCCAGCCATGGAGAAGAGTTTAGACACTAGGAAAAGATAAGGAAAACACCCATTATAAAGAAATCACATTAGGATTCTCTTTTTAAGCTGTTCCTTAAAACACTAGTGCTCAGGAAATCTATTGGAGGCAGAAGCAGTCAAGGGTAGCCTAGGGTTAGGGTTAGGCTTAGGGTTAGGCTTAGGGTACGGCTTAGGGTACGGGTTCGGGGAGGGCTTCGGGTACGGCGTAGGGTACGGGTTAGAGTTAGGGTTAGGGTTAGTGTTAGGGTTAGGGCTCAGTTTAGGGTACGGGTTAGGATTAGGGTACGTGTTAGGGTTAGGGTAGGGGTTAGGGTTATGGTACGCGTTAGGGTTAGGGTAGTGATTAAACCTATCCCACTCTCTAGATACCCCTTAGCACATAAAGGAATATTATTTGGGGGTCCAGCCATGGAGAAGAGTTTAGACACTAGGATTAGATAAGGAACACACCCATTATAAAGAAATCACATTAGGATTTACTTTTTAAGCTGTTCCTTAAAACACTAATGCTTAGGAAATCTCTTGGAGGCAGAAGCAGTCAAGGGTAGCCTAGGGTTAGGGTTAGGCTTAGGGTACGGCTTAGGGTACGGGTTCGGGGAGGGCTTCGGGTACGGCGTAGGGTATGGGTTAGGGTTAGGGTTAGGGTTAGTGTTAGGGTTAGGGCTCGGTTTAGGGTACGGGTTAGGATTAGGGTACGTGTTAGGGTTAGGGTAGGGGTTAGCGTTAGGGTACGCGTTAGGGTTAGGGTATTTATTAAACCTATCCCACTCTCTAGTTACCCCTTAGCACGTAAAGGAATATTATTTGGGGGTCCAGCCATGGAGAAGAGTTTAGACACTAGGATAAGATAAGGAACACACCCATTATAAAGAAATCACATTAGGATTCTCTTTTTAAGCTGTTCCTTAAAACACTAGTGCTTAGGAAATCTATTGGAGGCAGAAGCAGTCAAGGGTAGCCTAGGGTTAGGGTTAGGCTTAGGGTTAGGCTTAGGGTACAGCTTAGGGTACAGGTTCGGGGAGGGCTTCGGGTACGGCGTAGGGTATGGGTTAGGGTTAGGGTTAGGGTTAGTGTTAGGGTTAGGGCTCGGTTTAGGGTACGGGTTAGGATTAGGGTACGTGTTAGGGTTAGGGTAGGGGTTAGGGTTATGGTACGCGTTAGGTTTAGGGTAGTGATTAAACCTATCCCACTCTCTAGTTACCCCTTAGCACATAAAGGAATATAATTTGGGGGTCCAGCCATGGAGAAGAGTTTAGACACTAGGATTAGATAAGGAACACACCCATTATAAAGAAATCACATTAGGATTCACTTTCTAAGCTGTTCCTTAAAACACTAGTGTTTAGGAAATCTATTGGAGGCAGAAGCAGTCAAGGGTAGCCTAGGGTTAGGGTTAGGCTTAGGGTACGGCTTAGGGTACGGGTTCGGGGAGGGCTTCGGGTACGGCGTAGGGTATGGGTTAGGGTTAGGGTTAGGGTTAGTGTTAGGGTTAGGGCTCGGTTTAGGGTACGGGTTAGGATTAGGGTACGTGTTAGGGTTAGGGTAGGGTTTAGCGTTAGGTTACGCCTTACGGTTAGGGTAGTTATTAAACCTATCCCACTCTCTAGATACCCCTTAGCACGTAAAGGAATATTATTTGGGGGTCCAGCCATGGAGAAGAGTTTAGACACTAGGATAAGATAAGGAACACACCAATCATAAAGAAATCACATTAGGATTCTCTTTTTAAGCTGTTCCTTAAAACACTAGTGCTTCGGAAATCTATTGGAGGCAGAAGCAGTCAAGGGTAGCCTAGGGTTAGAGTTAGGCTTAGGGTTAGGCTTAGGGTACGGCTTAGGGTACGGGTTCGGGGAGGGCTTCGGGTACGGCGTAGGGTATGGGTTAGGGTTAGGGTTAGGGTTAGTGTTAGGGTTAGGGCTCGGTTTAGGGTACGGGTTAGGATTAGGGTACGTGTTAGGGTTAGGGTAGGGTTTAGGGTTATGGTACGCGTTAGGGTTAGGGTAGTGATTAAACCTATCCCACTCTCTAGATACCCCTTAGCACGTAAAGGAATATTATTTGGGGGTCCAGCCATGGAGAAGAGTTTAGACACTAGGATTAGATAAGGAACACACCCATTATAAAGAAATCACATTAGGATTCTCTTTTTAAGCTGTTCTTTAAAACACTAGTGCTTAGGAAATCTATTGGAGGCAGAAGCAGTCAAGGGTAGCCTAGGGTTAGGGTTAGGCTTAGGGTTAGGCTTAGGGTACGGCTTAGGGTACGGGTTCGGGGAGGGCTTCGGGTACGGCGTAGGGTATGGGTTAGGGTTAGGGTTAGGGTTAGTGTTAGGGTTAGGGCTCGGTTTAGGGTACGGGTTAGGATTAGGGTACGTGTTAGGGTTAGGGTAGGGGTTACCGTTAGGGTACGTGTTACGGTTAGGGTAGTTATTAAACCTATCCCACTCTCTAGTTACCCCTTAGCACGTAAAGGAATATTATTTGTGGGTCCAGCCATGGAGAAGAGTTTAGACACTAGGATAAGATAAGGAACACACCCATTATAAAGAAATCACATTAGGATTCTCTTTTTAAGCTGTTCCTTAAAACACTAGTGCTTAGGAAATCTATTGGAGGCAGAAGCAGTCAAGCGTAGCCTAGGGTTAGGGTTAGGCTTAGGGTTAGGCTTAGGGTACGGCTTAGGGTACGGGTTCGGGGAGGGCTTCGGGTACGACGTAGGGTATGGGTTAGGGTTAGGGTTAGGGTTAGTGTTAGGGTTAGGGCTCGGTTTAGGGTACGGTTTAGGATTAGGGTACGTGTTAGGGTTAGGTTAGGGGTTAGGGTTAGGGTACGCGTTAGGGTAAGGGTAGTTATTAAAACTATCAAACTCTCTAGATACCCCTTAGCACGTAAAGGAATATTATTTGGGGGTCCAGCCATGGAGAAGAGTTTAGACACTAGGATAAGATAAGGAACACACCCATTATAAAGAAATCACATTAGGATTCTCTTTTTAAGCTGTTCCTTAAAACACTAGTGCTTAGGAAATCTATTGGAGGCAGAAGCAGTCAAGCGTAGCCTAGGGTTAGGGTTAGGCTTAGGGTTAGGCTTAGGGTACGGCTTAGGGTACGGGTTCGGGGAGGGCTTCGGGTACGACGTAGGGTATGGGTTAGGGTTAGGGTTAGGGTTAGTGTTAGGGTTAGGGCTCGGTTTAGGGTACGGTTTAGGATTAGGGTACGTGTTAGGGTTAGGTTAGGGGTTAGGGTTAGGGTACGCGTTAGGGTTAGGGTAGTTATTAAACCTATCAAACTCTCTAGATACCCCTTAGCACGTAAAGGAATATTATTTGGGGGTCCAGCCATGGAGAAGAGTTTAGACACTAAGATAATATAAGGAACACACACATTATAAAGAAATCACATTAGGATTCTCTTTTTAAGCTGTTCCTTAAAATACTAGTGCTTCGGAAATCTATTGGAGGCAGAAGCAGTCAAGGGTAGCCTAGGGTTAGAGTTAGGCTTAGGGTTAGGCTTAGGGTACGGCTTAGGGTACGGGTTCGGGGAGGGCTTCGGGTACGGCGTAGGGTATGGGTTAGGGTTAGGGTTAGGGTTAGTGTTAGGGTTAGGGCTCGGTTTAGGGTACGGGTTAGGATTAGGGTACGTGTTAGGGTTAGGGTAGGGTTTAGGGTTATGGTACGCGTTAGGGTTAGGGTAGTGATTAAACCTATCCCACTCTCTAGATACCCCTTAGCACGTAAAGGAATATTATTTGGGGGTCCAGCCATGGAGAAGAGTTTAGACACTAGGATTAGATAAGGAACACACCCATTATAAAGAAATCCCATTAGGATTCTCTTTTTAAGCTGTTCTTTAAAACACTAGTGCTTAGGAAATCTATTGGAGGCAGAAGCAGTCAAGGGTAGCCTAGGGTTAGGGTTAGGCTTAGGGTTAGGCTTAGGGTACGGCTTAGGGTACGGGTTCGGGGAGGGCTTCGGGTACGGCGTAGGGTACGGGTTAGGGTTAGGGTTAGGGTTAGTGTTAGGGTTAGGGCTCGGTTTAGGGTACGGGTTAGGATTAGGGTACGTGTTAGGGTTAGGGTAGGGGTTAGCGTTAGGGTACGCGTTAGGGTTAGGGTAGTTATTAAACCTATCCCACTCTCTAGATACCCCTTAGCACGTAAAGGAATATTATTTGGGGGTCCAGACATGGAGAAGAGTTTAGACACTAGGAAAAGATAAGGAAAACACCCATTATAAAGAAATCACATTAGGATTCTCTTTTTAAGTTGTTCCTTAAAACACTAGTGCTCAGGAAATCTATTGGAGGCAGAAGCAGTCAAGGGTAGCCTAGGGTTAGGGTTAGGCTTAGGGTTAGGCTTAGGGTACGGCTTAGGGTACGGGTTCGTGGAGGGCTTCGGGTACGGCGTAGGGTATGGGTTAGGGTTAGGGTTAGGGTTAGTGTTAGGGTTAGGGCTCGGTTTAGGGTACGGGTTAGGATTAGGGTACGTGTTAGGGTTAGGGTAGGGGTTAGGGTTATGGTACGCGTTAGGGTTAGGGTAGTGATTAAACCTATCCCACTCTCTAGATACCCCTTAGCACATAAAGGAATATTATTTGGGGGTCCAGGCATGGAGAAGAGTTTAGACACTAGGATTAGATAAGGAACACACCCATTATAAAGAAATCACATTAGGATTTACTTTTTAAGCTGTTCCTTAAAACACTAGTGCTTAGGAAATCTCTTGGAGGCAGAAGCAGTCAAGGGTAGCCTAGGGTTAGGGTTAGGCTTAGGGTACGGCTTAGGGTACGGGTTCGGGGAGGGCTTCGGGTACGGCGTAGGGTATGGGTTAGGGTTAGGGTTAGGGTTACTGTTAGGGTTAGGGCTCGGTTTAGGGTACGGGTTAGGATTAGGGTACGTGTTAGGGTTAGGGTAGGGTTTAGCGTTAGGGTACGCGTTAGGGTTAGGGTAGTTATTAAACCTATCCCACTCTCTAGTTACCCCTTAGCACGTAAAGGAATATTATTTGGGGGTCCAGCCATGGAGAAGAGTTTAGACACTAGGATAAGATAAGGAACACACCTATTATAAAGAAATCACATTAGGATTCTCTTTTTAAGCTGTTCCTTAAAACACTAGTGCTTCGGAAATCTATTGGAGGCAGAAGCAGTCAAGGGTAGCCTAGGGTTAGAGTTAGGCTTAGGGTTAGGCTTAGGGTACGGCTTAGGGTACGGGTTCGGGGAGGGCTTCGGGTACGGCGTAGGGTATGGGTTAGGGTTAGGGTTAGGGTTAGTGTTAGGGTTACGGCTCGGTTTAGGGTACGGGTTAGGATTAGGGTACGTGTTAGGGTTAGGGTAGGGTTTAGGGTTATGGTACGCGTTAGGGTTAGGGTAGTGATTAAACCTATCCCACTCTCTAGATACCCCTTAGCACGTAAAGGAATATTATTTGGGGGTCCAGCCATGGAGAAGAGTTTAGACACTAGGATTAGATAAGGAACACACCCATTATAAAGAAATCACATTAGGATTCTCTTTTTAAGCTGTTCTTTAAAACACTAGTGCTTAGGAAATCTATTGGAGGCAGAAGCAGTCAAGGGTAGCCTAGGGTTAGGGTTAGGCTTAGGGTTAGGCTTAGGGTACGGCTTAGGGTACGGGTTCGGGGAGGGCTTCGGGTACGGCGTAGGGTATGGGTTAGGGTTAGGGTTAGGGTTAGTGTTAGGGTTAGGGCTCGGTTTAGGGTACGGGTTAGGATTAGGGTACGTGTTAGGGTTAGGGTAGGGGTTACCGTTAGGGTACGTGTTACGGTTAGGGTAGTTATTAAACCTATCCCACTCTCTAGTTACCCCTTAGCACGTAAAGGAATATTATTTGTGGGTCCAGCCATGGAGAAGAGTTTAGACACTAGGATAAGATAAGGAACACACCCATTATAAAGAAATCACATTAGGATTCTCTTTTTAAGCTGTTCCTTAAAACACTAGTGCTTAGGAAATCTATTGGAGGCAGAAGCTGTCAAGCGTAGCCTAGGGTTAGGGTTAGGCTTAGGGTTAGGCTTAGGGTACGGCTTAGGGTACGGGTTCGGGGAGGGCTTCGGGTACGACGTAGGGTATGGGTTAGGGTTAGGGTTAGGGTTAGTGTTAGGGTTAGGGCTCGGTTTAGGGTACGGTTTAGGATTAGGGTACGTGTTAGGGTTAGGTTAGGGGTTAGGGTTAGGGTACGCGTTAGGGTTAGGGTAGTTATTAAACCTATCAAACTCTCTAGATACCCCTTAGCACGTAAAGGAATATTATTTGGGGGTCCAGCCATGGAGAAGAGTTTAGACACTAGGATAAGATAAGGAACACACCCATTATAAAGAAATCACATTAGGATTCTCTTTTTAAGCTGTTCCTTAAAACACTAGTGCTTAGGAAATCTATTGGAGGCAGAAGCAGTCAAGCGTAGCCTAGGGTTAGGGTTAGGCTTAGGGTTAGGCTTAGGGTACGGCTTAGGGTACGGGTTCGGGGAGGGCTTCGGGTACGACGTAGGGTATGGGTTAGGGTTAGGGTTAGGGTTAGTGTTAGGGTTAGGGCTCGGTTTAGGGTACGGTTTAGGTTTAGGGTACGTGTTAGGGTTAGGTTAGGGGTTAGGGTTAGGGTACGCGTTAGGGTTAGGGTAGTTATTAAACCTATCAAACTCTCTAGATACCCCTTAGCACGTAAAGGAATATTATTTGGGGGTCCAGCCATGGAGAAGAGTTTAGACACTAAGATAATATAAGGAACACACACATTATAAAGAAATCACATTAGGATTCTCTTTTTAAGCTGTTCCTTAAAACACTAGTGCTTCGGAAATCTATTGGAGGCAGAAGCAGTCAAGGGTAGCCTAGGGTTAGAGTTAGGCTTAGGGTTAGGCTTAGGGTACGGCTTAGGGTACGGGTTCGGGGAGGGCTTCGGGTACGGCGTAGGGTATGGGTTAGGGTTAGGGTTAGGGTTAGTGTTAGGGTTAGGGCTCGGTTTAGGGTACGGGTTAGGATTAGGGTACGTGTTAGGGTTAGGGTAGGGTTTAGGGTTATGGTACGCGTTAGGGTTAGGGTAGTGATTAAACCTATCCCACTCTCTAGATACCCCTTAGCACGTAAAGGAATATTATTTGGGGGTCCAGCCATGGAGAAGAGTTTAGACACTAGGATTAGATAAGGAACACACCCATTATAAAGAAATCCCATTAGGATTCTCTTTTTAAGCTGTTCTTTAAAACACTAGTGCTTAGGAAATCTATTGGAGGCAGAAGCAGTCAAGGGTAGCCTAGGGTTAGGGTTAGGCTTAGGGTTAGGCTTAGGGTACGGCTTAGGGTACGGGTTCGGGGAGGGATTCGGGTACGGCGTAGGGTATGGGTTAGGGTTAGGGTTAGGGTTAGTGTTAGGGTTAGGACTCGGTTTAGGGTACGGGTTAGGATTAGGGTACGTGTTAGGGTTAGGGTAGGGGTTACCGTTAGGGTACGTGTTACGGTTAGGGTAGTTATTAAACCTATCCCACTCTCTAGTTACCCCTTAGCACGTAAAGGAATATTATTTGGGGGTCCAGCCATGGAGAAGAGTTTAGACACTAGGAAAAGATAAGGAAAACACCCATTATAAAGAAATCACATTAGGATTCTCTTTTTAAGCTGTTCCTTAAAACACTAGTGCTCAGGAAATCTATTGGAGGCAGAAGCAGTCAAGGGTAGCCTAGGGTTAGGGTTAGGCTTAGGGTTAGGCTTAGGGTACGGCTTAGGGTACGGGTTCGTGGAGGGCTTCGGGTACGGCGTAGGGTATGGGTTAGGGTTAGGGTTAGTGTTAGTGTTAGGGTTAGGGCTCGGTTTAGGGTACGGGTTAGGATTAGGGTACGTGTTAGGGTTAGGGTAGGGGTTAGGGTTATGGTACGCGTTAGGGTTAGGGTAGTGATTAAACCTATCCCACTCTCTAGATACCCCTTAGCACATAAAGGAATATTATTTGGGGGTCCAGCCATGGAGAAGAGTTTAGACACTAGGATTAGATAAGGAACACACCCATTATAAAGAAATCACATTAGGATTTACTTTTTAAGCTGTTCCTTAAAACACTAGTGCTTAGGAAATCTCTTGGAGGCAGAAGCAGTCAAGGGTAGCCTAGGGTTAGGGTTAGGCTTAGGGTACGGCTTAGGGTACGGGTTCGGGGAGGGCTTCGGGTACGGCGTAGGGTATGGGTTAGGGTTAGGGTTAGGGTTACTGTTAGGGTTAGGGCTCGGTTTAGGGTACGGGTTAGGATTAGGGTACGTGTTAGGGTTAGGTTAGGGTTTAGCGTTAGGGTACGCGTTAGGGTTAGGGTAGTTATTAAACCTATCCCACTCTCTAGTTACCCCTTAGCACGTAAAGGAATATTATTTGGGGGTCCAGCCATGGAGAAGAGTTTAGACACTAGGATAAGATAAGGAACACACCTATTATAAAGAAATCACATTAGGATTCTCTTTTTAAGCTGTTCCTTAAAACACTAGTGCTTAGGAAATCTATTTGAGGCAGAAGCAGTCAAGCGTAGCCTAGGGTTAGGGTTAGGCTTAGGGTTAGGCTTAAGGTACGGCTTAGGGTACGGGTTCGGGGAGGGCTTCGGGTACGGCGTAGGGTATGGGTTAGGGTTAGGGTTGGGGTTAGTGTTAGGGTTAGGGCTCGGTTTAGGGTACGGGTTAGGATTAGGGTACGTGTTAGGGTTAGGTTAGGGGTTAGTGTTAGGGTACGCGTTAGGGTTAGGGTAGTTATTAAACCTATCCCACTCTCTAGATACCCCTTAGCACGTAAAGGAATATTATTTGGGGGTCCAGCCATGGAGAAGAGTTTAGACACTAAGATAATATAAGGAACACACACATTATAAAGAAATCACATTAGGATTCTCTTTTTAAGCTGTTCCTTAAAACACTAGTGCTTCGGAAATCTATTGGAGGCAGAAGCAGTCAAGGGTAGCCTAGGGTTAGAGTTAGGCTTAGGGTTAGGCTTAGGGTACGGCTTAGGGTACGGGTTCGGGGAGGGCTTCGGGTACGGCGTAGGGTATGGGTTAGGGTTAGGGTTAGGGTTAGTGTTAGGGTTAGGGCTCGGTTTAGGGTACGGGTTAGGATTAGGGTACGTGTTAGGGTTAGGGTAGGGGTTACCGTTAGGGTACGTGTTACGGTTAGGGTAGTTATTAAACCTATCCCACTCTCTAGTTACCCCTTAGCACGTAAAGGAATATTATTTGGGGGTCCAGCCATGGAGAAGAGTTTAGACACTAGGAAAAGATAAGGAAAACACCCATTATAAAGAAATCACATTAGGATTCTCTTTTTAAGCTGTTCCTTAAAACACTAGTGCTCAGGAAATCTATTGGAGGCAGAAGCAGTCAAGGGTAGCCTAGGGTTAGGGTTAGGCTTAGGGTTAGGCTTAGGGTACGGCTTAGGGTACGGGTTCGGGGAGGGCTTCGGGTACGGCGTAGGGTACGGGTTAGAGTTAGGGTTAGGGTTAGTGTTAGGGTTAGGGCTCGGTTTAGGGTACGGGTTAGGATTAGGGTACGTGTTAGGGTTAGGGTAGGGGTTAGGGTTATGGTACGCGTTAGGGTTAGGGTAGTGATTAAACCTATCCCACTCTCTAGATACCCCTTAGCACATAAAGGAATATTATTTGGGGGTCCAGCCATGGAGAAGAGTTTAGACACTAGGATTAGATAAGGAACACACCCATTATAAAGAAATCACATTAGGATTTACTTTTTAAGCTGTTCCTTAAAACACTAGTGCTTAGGAAATCTCTTGGAGGCAGAAGCAGTCAAGGGTAGCCTAGGGTTAGGGTTAGGCTTAGGGTACGGCTTAGGGTACGGGTTCGGGGAGGGCTTCGGGTACGGCGTAGGGTATGGGTTAGGGTTAGGGTTAGGGTTAGTGTTAGGGTTAGGGCTCGGTTTAGGGTACGGGTTAGGATTAGGGTACGTGTTAGGGTTAGGGTAGGGGTTAGCGTTAGTGTACGCGTTAGGGTTAGGGTAGTTATTAAACCTATCCCACTCTCTAGTTACCCCTTAGCACGTAAAGGAATATTATTTGGGGGTCCAGCCATGGAGAAGAGTTTAGACACTAGGATAAGATAAGGAACACACCCATTATAAAGAAATCACATTAGGATTCTCTTTTTAAGCTGTTCCTTAAAACACTAGTGCTTAGGAAATCTATTGGGGGCAGAAGCAGTCAAGGGTAGCCTAGGGTTAGGGTTAGGCTTAGGGTTAGGCTTAGGGTACGGCTTAGGGTACGGGTTCGGGGAGGGCTTCGGGTACGGCGTAGGGTATGGGTTAGGGTTAGGGTTAGGGTTAGTGTTAGGGTTAGGGCTCGGTTTAGGGTACGGGTTAGGATTAGGGTACGTGTTAGGGTTAGGGTAGGGGTTAGGGTTATGGTACGCGTTAGGGTTAGGGTAGTGATTAAACCTATCCCACTCTCTAGTTACCCCTTAGCACATAAAGGAATATAATTTGGGGGTCCAGCCATGGAGAAGAGTTTAGACACTAGGATTAGATAAGGAACACACCCATTATAAAGAAATCACATTAGGATTCACTTTCTAAGCTGTTCCTTAAAACACTAGTGGTTAGGAAATCTATTGGAGGCAGAAGCAGTCAAGGGTAGCCTAGGGTTAGGGTTAGGCTTAGGGTACGGCTTAGGGTACGGGTTCGGGGAAGGCTTCGGGTAAGGCGTAGGGTATGGGTTAGGGTTAGGGTTAGGGTTAGTGTTAGGGTTAGGGCTCGGTTTAGGGTACGGGTTAGGATTAGGGTACGTGTTAGGGTTAGGGTAGGGTTTAGCGTTAGGTTACGCCTTACGGTTAGGGTAGTTATTAAACCTATCCCACTCTCTAGATACCCCTTAGCACGTAAAGGAATATTATTTGGGGGTCCAGCCATGGAGAAGAGTTTAGACACTAGGATAAGATAAGGAACACGCCAATCATAAAGAAATCACATTAGGATTCTCTTTTTAAGCTGTTCCTTAAAACACTAGTGCTTAGGAAATCTATTGGAGGCAGAAGCAGTCAAGGGTAGCCTAGGGTTAAGGTTTGGCTTAGGGTTAGGCTTAGGGTACGGCTTAGGGTACGGGTTCGGGGAGGGATTCGTGTACGGCGTAGGGTATGGGTTAGGGTTAGGGTTAGGGTTAGTGTTAGGGTTAGGGCTCGGTTTAGGGTACGGGTTAGGATTAGGGTACCTGTTAGGGTTAGGGTAGGGGTTAGGGTTAGGGTACGCGTTAGGGTTAGGGTAGTTATTAAACCTATCCCACTCTCTAGATACCCCTTAGCACGTAAAGGAATATTATTTGGGGGTCCAGCCATGGAGAAGAGTTTAGACACTAGGATAAGATAAGGAACACACCCATTATAAAGAAATCACATTAGGATTCTCTTTTTAAGCTGTTCCTTAAAACACTAGTGCTTAGGAAATCTATTGGAGGCAGAAGCAGTCAAGGGTAGCCTAGGGTTAGGGTTAGGCTTACGGTTAGGCTTAGGGTACGGCTTAGGGTACGGTTTCGGGGAGGGCTTCGGGTACGGCGTAGGGTATGGGTTAGGGTTAGGGTTAGGGTTAGGGTTAGGGTTAGGGTTAATGTTAGGTTTAGGGCTCTGTTTAGGGTACGGGTTAGGATTAGGGTACGTGTTAGGGTTAGGGTAGGGGTTAGCGTTAGGGTACGCGTTACGGTTAGGGTAGTTATTAAACCTATCCCACTCTCTAGTTACCCCTTAGCACGTAAAGGAATATTATTTGGGGGTCCAGCCATGGAGAAGAGTTTAGACACTAGGAAAAGATAAGGAAAACACCCATTATAAAGAAATCACATTAGGATTCTCTTTTTAAGCTGTTCCTTAAAACACTAGTGCTCAGGAAATCTATTGGAGGCAGAAGCAGTCAAGGGTAGCCTAGGGTTAGGGTTAGGCTTAGGGTTAGGCTTAGGGTACGGCTTAGGGTACGGGTTCGGGGAGGGCTTCGGGTACGGCGTAGGGTACGGGTTAGAGTTAGGGTTAGGGTTAGTGTTAGGGTTAGGGCTCGGTTTAGGGTACGGGTTAGGATTAGGGTACGTGTTAGGGTTAGGGTAGGGGTTAGGGTTATGGTACGCGTTAGGGTTAGGGTAGTGATTAAACCTATCCCACTCTCTAGATACCCCTTAGCACATAAAGGAATATTATTTGGGGGTCCAGCCATGGAGAAGAGTTTAGACACTAGGATTAGATAAGGAACACACCCATTATAAAGAAATCACATTAGGATTTACTTTTTAAGCTGTTCCTTAAAACACTAGTGCTTAGGAAATCTCTTGGAGGCAGAAGCAGTCAAGGGTAGCCTAGGGTTAGGGTTAGGCTTAGGGTACGGCTTAGGGTACGGGTTCGGGGAGGGCTTCGGGTACGGCGTAGGGTATGGGTTAGGGTTAGGGTTAGGGTTAGTGTTAGGGTTAGGGCTCGGTTTAGGGTACGGGTTAGGATTAGGGTACGTGTTAGGGTTAGGGTAGGGGTTAGCGTTAGTGTACGCGTTAGGGTTAGGGTAGTTATTAAACCTATCCCACTCTCTAGTTACCCCTTAGCACGTAAAGGAATATTATTTGGGGGTCCAGCCATGGAGAAGAGTTTAGACACTAGGATAAGATAAGGAACACACCCATTATAAAGAAATCACATTAGGATTCTCTTTTTAAGCTGTTCCTTAAAACACTAGTGCTTAGGAAATCTATTGGGGGCAGAAGCAGTCAAGGGTAGCCTAGGGTTAGGGTTAGGCTTAGGGTTAGGCTTAGGGTACGGCTTAGGGTACGGGTTCGGGGAGGGCTTCGGGTACGGCGTAGGGTATGGGTTAGGGTTAGGGTTAGGGTTAGTGTTAGGGTTAGGGCTCGGTTTAGGGTACGGGTTAGGATTAGGGTACGTGTTAGGGTTAGGGTAGGGGTTAGGGTTATGGTACGCGTTAGGGTTAGGGTAGTGATTAAACCTATCCCACTCTCTAGTTACCCCTTAGCACATAAAGGAATATAATTTGGGGGTCCAGCCATGGAGAAGAGTTTAGACACTAGGATTAGATAAGGAACACACCCATTATAAAGAAATCACATTAGGATTCACTTTCTAAGCTGTTCCTTAAAACACTAGTGGTTAGGAAATCTATTGGAGGCAGAAGCAGTCAAGGGTAGCCTAGGGTTAGGGTTAGGCTTAGGGTACGGCTTAGGGTACGGGTTCGGGGAAGGCTTCGGGTAAGGCGTAGGGTATGGGTTAGGGTTAGGGTTAGGGTTAGTGTTAGGGTTAGGGCTCGGTTTAGGGTACGGGTTAGGATTAGGGTACGTGTTAGGGTTAGGGTAGGGTTTAGCGTTAGGTTACGCCTTACGGTTAGGGTAGTTATTAAACCTATCCCACTCTCTAGATACCCCTTAGCACGTAAAGGAATATTATTTGGGGGTCCAGCCATGGAGAAGAGTTTAGACACTAGGATAAGATAAGGAACACGCCAATCATAAAGAAATCACATTAGGATTCTCTTTTTAAGCTGTTCCTTAAAACACTAGTGCTTAGGAAATCTATTGGAGGCAGAAGCAGTCAAGGGTAGCCTAGGGTTAAGGTTTGGCTTAGGGTTAGGCTTAGGGTACGGCTTAGGGTACGGGTTCGGGGAGGGATTCGTGTACGGCGTAGGGTATGGGTTAGGGTTAGGGTTAGGGTTAGTGTTAGGGTTAGGGCTCGGTTTAGGGTACGGGTTAGGATTAGGGTACCTGTTAGGGTTAGGGTAGGGGTTAGGGTTAGGGTACGCGTTAGGGTTAGGGTAGTTATTAAACCTATCCCACTCTCTAGATACCCCTTAGCACGTAAAGGAATATTATTTGGGGGTCCAGCCATGGAGAAGAGTTTAGACACTAGGATAAGATAAGGAACACACCCATTATAAAGAAATCACATTAGGATTCTCTTTTTAAGCTGTTCCTTAAAACACTAGTGCTTAGGAAATCTATTGGAGGCAGAAGCAGTCAAGGGTAGCCTAGGGTTAGGGTTAGGCTTACGGTTAGGCTTAGGGTACGGCTTAGGGTACGGTTTCGGGGAGGGCTTCGGGTACGGCGTAGGGTATGGGTTAGGGTTAGGGTTAGGGTTAGGGTTAGGGTTAGGGTTAATGTTAGGTTTAGGGCTCTGTTTAGGGTACGGGTTAGGATTAGGGTACGTGTTAGGGTTAGGGTAGGGGTTAGCGTTAGGGTACGCGTTACGGTTAGGGTAGTTATTAAACCTATCCCACTCTCTAGTTACCCCTTAGCACGTAAAGGAATATTATTTGGGGGTCCAGCCATGGAGAAGAGTTTAGACACTAGGATAAGATAAGGAACACACCCATTATAAAGAAATCACATTAGGATTCTCTTTTTAAGCTGTTCCTTAAAACACTAGTGCTTAGGAAATATATTGGAGGCAGAAGCAGTCAAGGGTAGCCTAGGGTTAGGGTTAGGCTTAGGTTTAGGCTTAGGGTACGGCTTAGGGTACGGGTTCGGGGAGGGTTTCGGGTACGGCGTAGGGTATGGGTTAGGGTTAGGGTTAGTGTTAGGGTTAGGGCTCGGTTTACGGTACGGGTTAGGATTAGGGTACGTGTTAGGATTAGGGTAGGGGTTAGCGTTAGGGTACGCGTTAGGGTTAGGGTAGTTATTAAACCTATCCCACTCTCTAGTTACCCCTTAGCACGTAAAGGAATATTATTTGGGGGTCCAGCCATGGAGAGGAGTTTAGACACTAGGATAAGATAAGGAACACACCCATTATAAAGAAATCACATTAGGATTCTCTTTTTAAGCTGTTCCTTAAAACACTAATGCTTAGGAAATCTATTGGAGGCAGAAGCAGTCAAGGGTAGCCTAGGGTTAGGGTTAGGCTTAGGGTTAGGCTTAGGGTACGGCTTAGGGTACGGCTTCGGTGAGGGCATCGGGTACGGCGTAGGGTATGGGTTAGGGTTAGGGTTAGGGTTAGTGTTAGGGTTAGGGCTCGGTTTAGTGTACGGGTTAGGATTAGGGTACGTGTTAGGGTTAGGGTAGGTGTTACCGTTAGGGTACGTGTTACGGTTAGGGTAGTTATTAAACCTATCCCACTCTCTAGTTACCCCTTAGCACGTAAAGGAATATTATTTGGGGGTCCAGCCATGGAGAAGAGTTTAGACACTAGGATAAGATAAGGAACACACCCATTATAAAGAAATCACATTAGGATTCTCTTTTTAAGCTGTTCCTTAAAACACTAGTGCTTAGGAAATCTATTGGAGGCAGAAGCAGTCAAGGGTAGCCTAGGGTTAGGGTTAGGCTTAGGGTTAGGCTTAGGGTACGGCTTAGGGTACGGGTTCGGGGAGGGCTTCGGGTACGGCGTAGGGTATGGGTTAGGGTTAGGGTTAGGGTTAGTGTTAGGGTTAGGGCTCGGTTTAGTGTACGGGTTAGGATTAGGGTACGTGTTAGGGTTAGGGTAGGGGTTAGCGTTAGGGTACGCGTTAGGGTTAGGGTAGTTATTAAACCTATCCCACTCTCTAGTTACCCCTTAGCACGTAAAGGAATATTATTTGGGGGTCCAGCCATGGAGAAGAGTTTAGACACTAGGATAAGATAAGGAACACACCAATTATAAAGAAATCACATTAGGATTCTCTTTTTAAGCTGTTCCTTAAAACACTAGTGCTTAGGAAATCTATTGGAGGCAGAAGCAGTCAAGGGTAGCCTAGGGTTAGGGTTAGGCTTAGGGTTAGGCTTAGGGTACGGCTTAGGGTACGGGTTCGGGGAGGGCTTCGGGTACGGCGTAGGGTATGGGTAAGGGTTAGGGTTAGGGTTAGTGTTAGGGTTAGGGCTCGGTTTAGGGTACGGGTTAGGATTAGGGTACGTGTTAGGGTTAGGGTAGGGGTTAGCGTTAGGGTACGCGTTAGGGTTAGGGTAGTTATTAAACCTATCCCACTCTCTAGTTACCCCTTAGCACGTAAAGGAATATTATTTGGGGGTCCAGCCATGGAGAAGAGTTTAGACACTAGGATAAGATAAGGAACACACCTATTATAAAGAAATCACATTAGGATTCTCTTTTTAAGCTGTTCCTTAAAACACTAGTGCTTAGGAAATCTATTGGAGGCAGAAGCAGTCAAGGGTAGCCTAGGGTTAGGGTTAGGCTTAGGGTTAGGCTTAGGGTACGGCTTAGGGTACGGTTTCGGGGAGGGCTTCGGGTACGGCGTAGGGTATGGGTTAGGGTTAGGGTTAGGGTTAGGGTTAGGGTTAGGGTTAATGTTAGGGTTAGGGCTCTGTTTAGGGTACGGGTTAGGATTAGGGTACGTGTTAGGGTTTGGGTAGGGGTTAGCGTTAGGGTACGCGTTACGGTTAGGGTAGATATTAAACCTATCCCACTCTCTAGTTACCCCTTAGCACGTAAAGGAATATTATTTGGGGGTCCAGCCATGGAGAAGAGTTTAGACACTAGGATAAGATAAGGAACACACCCATTATAAAGAAATCACATTAGGATTCTCTTTTTAAGCTGTTCCTTAAAACACTAGTGCTTAGGAAATCTATTGGAGGCAGAAGCAGTCAAGGGTAGCCTAGGGTTAGGGTTAGGCTTAGGGTTAGGCTTAGGGTACGGCTTAGGGTACGGGTTCGGGGAGGGCTTCGGGTACGGCGTAGGGTATGGGTTAGGGTTAGGGTTAGGGTTAGTGTTAGGGTTAGGGCTCGGTTTAGGTTACGGGTTAGGATTAGGGTACGTGTTAGGGTTAGGGTAGGGGTTAAGGTTATGGTACGCGTTAGGGTTAGGGTAGTGATTAAACCTATCCCACTCTCTAGATACCCCTTAGCACATAAAGGAATATTATTTGGGGGTCCAGCCATGGAGAAGAGTTTAGACACTAGGATTAGATAAGGAACACACCCATTATAAAGAAATCACATTAGGATTCTCTTTTTAAGCTGTTCCTTAAAACACTAGTGCTTAGGAAATCTATTGGAGGCAGAAGCAGTCAAGGGTAGCCTAGGGTTAGGGTTAGGCTTAGGGTTAGGCTTAGGGTACGGCTTAGGGTACGGGTTCGTGGAGGGCTTCGGGTACGGCGTAGGGTATGGGTTAGGGTTAGGGTTAGGGTTAGTGTTAGGGTTAGGGCTCGGTTTAGGGTACGGGTTAGGATTAGGGTACGTGTTAGGGTTAGGGTAGGGGTTAGGGTTAGTGTACGCGTTAGGGTTAGGGTAGTTATTAAACCTATCCCACTCTCTAGATACTCCTTAGCACGTAAAGGAATATTATTTGGGGGTCCAGCCATGGAGAAGTGTTTAGACACTAAGATAATATAAGGAACACACACATTATAAAGAAATCACATTAGGATTCTCTTTTGAAGCTGTTCCTTAAAACACTAGTGCTTAGGAAATCTATTGGAGGCAGAAGCAGTCAAGGGTAGCCTAGGGTTAGGGTTAGGCTTAGGGTTAGGCTTAGGGTACGGCTTAGGGTACGGGTTCGGGGAGGGCTTCGGGTACGGCGTAGGGTATGGGTTAGGGTTAGGGTTAGGGTTAGTTTCAGGGTTAGGGCTCGGTTTAGGGTACGGGTTAGGATTAGGGTACGTGTTAGTGTTAGGGTAGGGGTTAGCGTTAGGGTACGCGTTAGGGTTAGGGTAGTTATTAAACCTATCCCACTCTCTAGTTACCCCTTAGCACGTAAAGGAATATTATTTGGGGGTCCAGCCATGGAGAAGAGTTTAGACACTAGGATAAGATAAGGAACACACCTATTATAAAGAAATCACATTAGGATTCTCTTTTTAAGCTGTTCCTTAAAACACTAGTGCTTAGGAAATCTATTTGAGGCAGAAGCAGTCAAGCGTAGCCTAGGGTTAGGGTTAGGCTTAGGGTTAGGCTTAAGGTACGGCTTAGGGTACGGGTTCGGGGAGGGCTTCGGGTACGGCGTAGGGTATGGGTTAGGGTTAGGGTTGGGGTTAGTGTTAGGGTTAGGGCTCGGTTTAGGGTACGGGTTAGGATTAGGGTACGTGTTAGGGTTAGGTTAGGGGTTAGGGTTAGGGTACGCGTTAGGGTTAGGGTAGTTATTAAACCTATCCCACTCTCTAGATACCCCTTAGCACGTAAAGGAATATTATTTGGGGGTCCAGCCATGGAGAAGAGTTTAGACACTAAGATAATATAAGGAACACACACATTATAAAGAAATCACATTAGGATTCTCTTTTTAAGCTGTTCCTTAAAACACTAGTGCTTCGGAAATCTATTGGAGGCAGAAGCAGTCAAGGGTAGCCTAGGGTTAGAGTTAGGCTTAGGGTTAGGCTTAGGGTACGGCTTAGGGTACGGGTTCGGGGAGGGCTTCGGGTACGGCGTAGGGTATGGGTTAGGGTTAGGGTTAGGGTTAGTGTTAGGGTTAGGGCTCGGTTTAGGGTACGGGTTAGGATTAGGGTACGTGTTAGGGTTAGGGTAGGGGTTACCGTTAGGGTACGTGTTACGGTTAGGGTAGTTATTAAACCTATCCCACTCTCTAGTTACCCCTTAGCACGTAAAGGAATATTATTTGGGGGTCCAGCCATGGAGAAGAGTTTAGACACTAGGAAAAGATAAGGAAAACACCCATTATAAAGAAATCACATTAGGATTCTCTTTTTAAGCTGTTCCTTAAAACACTAGTGCTCAGGAAATCTATTGGAGGCAGAAGCAGTCAAGGGTAGCCTAGGGTTAGGGTTAGGCTTAGGGTTAGGCTTAGGGTACGGCTTAGGGTACGGGTTCGGGGAGGGCTTCGGGTACGGCGTAGGGTACGGGTTAGAGTTAGGGTTAGGGTTAGTGTTAGGGTTAGGGCTCGGTTTAGGGTACGGGTTAGGATTAGGGTACGTGTTAGGGTTAGGGTAGGGGTTAGGGTTATGGTACGCGTTAGGGTTAGGGTAGTGATTAAACCTATCCCACTCTCTAGATACCCCTTAGCACATAAAGGAATATTATTTGGGGGTCCAGCCATGGAGAAGAGTTTAGACACTAGGATTAGATAAGGAACACACCCATTATAAAGAAATCACATTAGGATTTACTTTTTAAGCTGTTCCTTAAAACACTAGTGCTTAGGAAATCTCTTGGAGGCAGAAGCAGTCAAGGGTAGCCTAGGGTTAGGGTTAGGCTTAGGGTACGGCTTAGGGTACGGGTTCGGGGAGGGCTTCGGGTACGGCGTAGGGTATGGGTTAGGGTTAGGGTTAGGGTTAGTGTTAGGGTTAGGGCTCGGTTTAGGGTACGGGTTAGGATTAGGGTACGTGTTAGGGTTAGGGTAGGGGTTAGCGTTAGTGTACGCGTTAGGGTTAGGGTAGTTATTAAACCTATCCCACTCTCTAGTTACCCCTTAGCACGTAAAGGAATATTATTTGGGGGTCCAGCCATGGAGAAGAGTTTAGACACTAGGATAAGATAAGGAACACACCCATTATAAAGAAATCACATTAGGATTCTCTTTTTAAGCTGTTCCTTAAAACACTAGTGCTTAGGAAATCTATTGGGGGCAGAAGCAGTCAAGGGTAGCCTAGGGTTAGGGTTAGGCTTAGGGTTAGGCTTAGGGTACGGCTTAGGGTACGGGTTCGGGGAGGGCTTCGGGTACGGCGTAGGGTATGGGTTAGGGTTAGGGTTAGGGTTAGTGTTAGGGTTAGGGCTCGGTTTAGGGTACGGGTTAGGATTAGGGTACGTGTTAGGGTTAGGGTAGGGGTTAGGGTTATGGTACGCGTTAGGGTTAGGGTAGTGATTAAACCTATCCCACTCTCTAGTTACCCCTTAGCACATAAAGGAATATAATTTGGGGGTCCAGCCATGGAGAAGAGTTTAGACACTAGGATTAGATAAGGAACACACCCATTATAAAGAAATCACATTAGGATTCACTTTCTAAGCTGTTCCTTAAAACACTAGTGGTTAGGAAATCTATTGGAGGCAGAAGCAGTCAAGGGTAGCCTAGGGTTAGGGTTAGGCTTAGGGTACGGCTTAGGGTACGGGTTCGGGGAAGGCTTCGGGTAAGGCGTAGGGTATGGGTTAGGGTTAGGGTTAGGGTTAGTGTTAGGGTTAGGGCTCGGTTTAGGGTACGGGTTAGGATTAGGGTACGTGTTAGGGTTAGGGTAGGGTTTAGCGTTAGGTTACGCCTTACGGTTAGGGTAGTTATTAAACCTATCCCACTCTCTAGATACCCCTTAGCACGTAAAGGAATATTATTTGGGGGTCCAGCCATGGAGAAGAGTTTAGACACTAGGATAAGATAAGGAACACGCCAATCATAAAGAAATCACATTAGGATTCTCTTTTTAAGCTGTTCCTTAAAACACTAGTGCTTAGGAAATCTATTGGAGGCAGAAGCAGTCAAGGGTAGCCTAGGGTTAAGGTTTGGCTTAGGGTTAGGCTTAGGGTACGGCTTAGGGTACGGGTTCGGGGAGGGATTCGTGTACGGCGTAGGGTATGGGTTAGGGTTAGGGTTAGGGTTAGTGTTAGGGTTAGGGCTCGGTTTAGGGTACGGGTTAGGATTAGGGTACCTGTTAGGGTTAGGGTAGGGGTTAGGGTTAGGGTACGCGTTAGGGTTAGGGTAGTTATTAAACCTATCCCACTCTCTAGATACCCCTTAGCACGTAAAGGAATATTATTTGGGGGTCCAGCCATGGAGAAGAGTTTAGACACTAGGATAAGATAAGGAACACACCCATTATAAAGAAATCACATTAGGATTCTCTTTTTAAGCTGTTCCTTAAAACACTAGTGCTTAGGAAATCTATTGGAGGCAGAAGCAGTCAAGGGTAGCCTAGGGTTAGGGTTAGGCTTACGGTTAGGCTTAGGGTACGGCTTAGGGTACGGTTTCGGGGAGGGCTTCGGGTACGGCGTAGGGTATGGGTTAGGGTTAGGGTTAGGGTTAGGGTTAGGGTTAGGGTTAATGTTAGGTTTAGGGCTCTGTTTAGGGTACGGGTTAGGATTAGGGTACGTGTTAGGGTTAGGGTAGGGGTTAGCGTTAGGGTACGCGTTACGGTTAGGGTAGTTATTAAACCTATCCCACTCTCTAGTTACCCCTTAGCACGTAAAGGAATATTATTTGGGGGTCCAGCCATGGAGAAGAGTTTAGACACTAGGATAAGATAAGGAACACACCCATTATAAAGAAATCACATTAGGATTCTCTTTTTAAGCTGTTCCTTAAAACACTAGTGCTTAGGAAATATATTGGAGGCAGAAGCAGTCAAGGGTAGCCTAGGGTTAGGGTTAGGCTTAGGTTTAGGCTTAGGGTACGGCTTAGGGTACGGGTTCGGGGAGGGCTTCGGGTACGGCGTAGGGTATGGGTTAGGGTTAGGGTTAGGGTTAGTGTTAGGGTTAGGGCTCGGTTTAGGTTACGGGTTAGGATTAGGGTACGTGTTAGGGTTAGGGTAGGGGTTAAGGTTATGGTACGCGTTAGGGTTAGGGTAGTGATTAAACCTATCCCACTCTCTAGATACCCCTTAGCACATAAAGGAATATTATTTGGGGGTCCAGCCATGGAGAAGAGTTTAGACACTAGGATTAGATAAGGAACACACCCATTATAAAGAAATCACATTAGGATTCTCTTTTTAAGCTGTTCCTTAAAACACTAGTGCTTAGGAAATCTATTGGAGGCAGAAGCAGTCAAGGGTAGCCTAGGGTTAGGGTTAGGCTTAGGGTTAGGCTTAGGGTACGGCTTAGGGTACGGGTTCGTGGAGGGCTTCGGGTACGGCGTAGGGTATGGGTTAGGGTTAGGGTTAGGGTTAGTGTTAGGGTTAGGGCTCGGTTTAGGGTACGGGTTAGGATTAGGGTACGTGTTAGGGTTAGGGTAGGGGTTAGGGTTAGTGTACGCGTTAGGGTTAGGGTAGTTATTAAACCTATCCCACTCTCTAGATACTCCTTAGCACGTAAAGGAATATTATTTGGGGGTCCAGCCATGGAGAAGTGTTTAGACACTAAGATAATATAAGGAACACACACATTATAAAGAAATCACATTAGGATTCTCTTTTGAAGCTGTTCCTTAAAACACTAGTGCTTAGGAAATCTATTGGAGGCAGAAGCAGTCAAGGGTAGCCTAGGGTTAGGGTTAGGCTTAGGGTTAGGCTTAGGGTACGGCTTAGGGTACGGGTTCGGGGAGGGCTTCGGGTACGGCGTAGGGTATGGGTTAGGGTTAGGGTTAGGGTTAGTTTCAGGGTTAGGGCTCGGTTTAGGGTACGGGTTAGGATTAGGGTACGTGTTAGTGTTAGGGTAGGGGTTAGCGTTAGGGTACGCGTTAGGGTTAGGGTAGTTATTAAACCTATCCCACTCTCTAGTTACCCCTTAGCACGTAAAGGAATATTATTTGGGGGTCCATCCATGGAGAAGAGTTTAGACACTAGGATAAGATGAGGAACACACACAATATAAAGAAATCACATTAGGATTCTCTTTTTAAGCTGTTCCTTAAAACACTAGTGCTTAGGAAATCTATTGGAGGCAGAAGCAGTCAAGGGTAGCCTAGGGTTAGGGTTAGGCTTAGGGTTAGGCTTAGGGTACGGCTTAGGGTACGGCTTCGGGGAGGGCTTCGGATACGGCGTAGGGTATGGGTTAGGGTTAGGGTTAGGGTTAGTGTTAGGCTTAGGGCTCGGTTTAGGGTACGGGTTAGGATTAGGGTACGTGTTAGGGTTAGGGTAGGAGTTAGCGTTAGGGTACGCGTTAGGGTTAGGGTAGTTATTAAACCTATCCCACTCTCTAGTTACCCCTTAGCACGTAAAGGAATATTATTTGGGGGTCCAGCCGTGGAGAAGAGTTTAGACACTAGGATAAGATAAGGAACACACACATTATAAAGAAATCACATTAGGATTCTCTTTTTAAGCTGTTCCTTAAAACACTAGTGCTTAGGAAATCTATTGGAGGCAGAAGCAGTCAAGGGTAGCCTAGGGTTAGGGTTAGGCTTAGGGTACGGCTTAGGGTACGGGTTCGGGGAGGGCTTCGGTTACGGCGTAGGGTATGGGTTAGGGTTAGGGTTAGGGTTAGTTTCAGGGTTAGGGCTCGGTTTAGGGTACGGGTTAGGATTAGGGTACGTGTTAGTGTTAGGGTAGGGGTTAGCGTTAGGGTACGCGTTAGGGTTAGGGTAGTTATTAAACCTATCCCACTCTCTAGTTACCCCTTAGCACGTAAAGGAATATTATTTGGGGGTCCAGCCATGGAGAAGAGTTTAGACACTAGGATAAGATGAGGAACACACACAATATAAAGAAATCACATTAGGATTCTCTTTTTAAGCTGTTCCTTAAAACACTAGTGCTTAGGAAATCTATTGGAGGCAGAAGCAGTCAAGGGTAGCCTAGGGTTAGGGTTAGGCTTAGGGTTAGGCTTAGGGTACGGCTTAGGGTACGGCTTCGGGGAGGGCTTCGGGTACGGCGTAGGGTATGGGTTAGGGTTAAGGTTAGGGTTAGTGTTAGGGTTAGGGCTCGGTTTAGGGTACGGGTTAGGATTAGGGTACGTGTTAGGGTTAGGGTAGGAGTTAGCGTTAGGGTACGCGTTAGGGTTAGGGTAGTTATTAAACCTATCCCACTCTCTAGTTACCCCTTAGCACGTAAAGGAATATTATTTGGGGGTCCAGCCATGGAGAAGTGTTTAGACACTAAGATAATATAAGGAACACACACATTATAAAGAAATCACATTATGATTCTCTTTTTAAGCTGTTCCTTAAAACACTAGTGCTTAGGAAATCTATTGGAGGCAGAAGCAGTCAAGGGTAGCCTAGGGTTAGGGTTAGGCTTAGGGTTAGGCTTAGGGTACGGCTTAGGGTACGGGTTCGGGGAGGGCTTCGGGTACGGCGTAGGGTACGGGTTAGGGTTAGGGTTAGGGTTAGTGTTAGGGTTAGGGCTCGGTTTAGGGTACGGGTTAGGATTAGGGTACGTGTTAGGGTTAGGGTAGGGGTTAGCGTTAGGGTACGCGTTAGGGTTAGGGTAGTTATTAAACCTATCCCACTCTCTAGTTACCCCTTAGCACGTAAAGGAATATTATTTGGGGGTCCAGCCATGGAGAAGAGTTTAGACACTAGGATAAGATAAGGAACACACCCATTATAAAGAAATCACATTAGGATTCTCTTTTTAAGCTGTTCCTTAAAACACTAGTGCTTAGGAAATCTATTGGAGGCAGAAGCAGTCAAGGGTAGCCTAGGGTTAGGTTTAGGCTTAGGGTTAGGCTTAGGGTACGGCTTAGGGTACGGGTTCGGGGAGGGCTTCGGGTACGGCGTAGGGTATGGGTTAGGGTTAGTGTTAGGGTTAGGGCTCGGTTTAGGGTACGGGTTAGGATTAGGGTACGTGTTAGTGTTAGGGTAGGGGTTAGCGTTAGGGTACGCGTTAGGGTTAGGGTAGTTATTAAACCTATCCCACTCTCTACTTACCCCTTAGCACGTAAAGGAATATTATTTGGGGGTCCAGCCATGGAGAAGTGTTTAGACACTAGGATAAGATGAGGAACACACACAATATAAAGGAATCACATTAGGATTCTCTTTTTAAGCTGTTCCTTAAAACACTAGTGCTTAGGAAATCTATTGGAGGCAGAAGCAGTCAAGGGTAGCCTAGGGTTAGGGTTAGGCTTAGGGTTAGGCTTAGGGTACGGCTTAGGGTACGGGTTCGGGGAGGGCTTCGGGTACGGCGTAGGGAATGGGTTAGGGTTAGGGTTAGGGTTAGTGTTAGGGTTAGGGCTCGGTTTAGGGTACGGGTTAGGATTAGGGTACGTGTTAGTGTTAGGGTAGGGGTTAGCGTTAGGGTACGCGTTAGGGTTAGGGTAGTGATTAAACCTATCCCACTCTCTAGATACCCCTTAGCACATAAAGGAATATTATTTGGGGGTCCAGCCATGGAGAAGAGTTTAGACACTAGGATTAGATAAGGAACACACCCATTATAAAGAAATCACATTAGGATTCTCTTTTTAAGCTGTTCCTTAAAACACTAGTGCTTAGGAAATCTATTGGAGGCAGAAGCATTCAAGGGTAGCCTAGGGTTAGGGTTAGGCTTAGGGTTAGTCTTAGGGTACGGCTTAGGGTACGGGTTCGGGGAGGGCTTCGGGTACGGCGTAGGGTATGGGTAAGGGTTAGGGTTAGGGTTAGTGTTAGGGTTAGGGCTCGGTTTAGGGTACGGGTTAGGATTAGGGTACGTGTTAGGGTTAGGGTAGGGGTTAGCGTTAGGGTACGCGTTAGGGTTAGGGTAGTTATTAAACCTATCCCACTCTCTAGTTACCCCTTAGCACGTAAAGGAATATTATTTGGGGGTCCAGCCATGGAGAAGAGTTTAGACACTAGGATAAGATAAGGAACACACCTATTATAAAGAAATCACATTAGGATTCTCTTTTTAAGCTGTTCCTTAAAACACTAGTGCTTAGGAAATCTATTGGAGGCAGAAGCAGTCAAGGGTAGCCTAGGGTTAGGGTTAGGCTTAGGGTTAGGCTTAGGGTACGGCTTAGGGTACGGTTTCGGGGAGGGCTTCGGGTACGGCGTAGGGTATGGGTTAGGGTTAGGGTTAGGGTTAGGGTTAGGGTTAGGGTTAATGTTAGGGTTAGGGCTCTGTTTAGGGTACGGGTTAGGATTAGGGTACGTGTTAGGGTTTGGGTAGGGGTTAGCGTTAGGGTACGCGTTACGGTTAGGGTAGATATTAAACCTATCCCACTCTCTAGTTACCCCTTAGCACGTAAAGGAATATTATTTGGGGGTCCAGCCATGGAGAAGAGTTTAGACACTAGGATAAGATAAGGAACACACCCATTATAAAGAAATCACATTAGGATTCTCTTTTTAAGCTGTTCCTTAAAACACTAGTGCTTAGGAAATCTATTGGAGGCAGAAGCAGTCAAGGGTAGCCTAGGGTTAGGGTTAGGCTTAGGGTTAGGCTTAGGGTACGGCTTAGGGTACGGGTTCGGGGAGGGCTTCGGGTACGGCGTAGGGTATGGGTTAGGGTTAGGGTTAGGGTTAGTGTTAGGGTTAGGGCTCGGTTTAGGGTACGGGTTAGGATTAGGGTACGTGTTAGGGTTAGGGTAGGGGTTAAGGTTATGGTACACGTTAGGGTTAGGGTAGTGATTAAACCTATCCCACTCTCTAGATACCCCTTAGCACATAAAGGAATATTATTTGGGGGTCCAGCCATGGAGAAGAGTTTAGACACTAGGATTAGATAAGGAACACACCCATTATAAAGAAATCACATTAGGATTCTCTTTTTAAGCTGTTCCTTAAAACACTAGTGCTTAGGAAATCTATTGGAGGCAGAAGCAGTCAAGGGTAGCCTAGGGTTAGGGTTAGCCTTAGGGTTAGGCTTAGGGTACGGCTTAGGGTACGGGTTCGTGGAGGGCTTCGGGTACGGCGTAGGGTATGGGTTAGGGTTAGGGTTAGGGTTAGTGTTAGGGTTAGGGCTCGGTTTAGGGTACGGGTTAGGATTAGGGTACGTGTTAGGGTTAGGGTAGGGGTTAGGGTTAGTGTACGCGTTAGGGTTAGGGTAGTTATTAAACCTATCCCACTCTCTAGATACTCCTTAGCACGTAAAGGAATATTATTTGGGGGTCCAGCCATGGAGAAGTGTTTAGACACTAAGATAATATAAGGAACACACACATTATAAAGAAATCACATTAGGATTCTCTTTTGAAGCTGTTCCTTAAAACACTAGTGCTTAGGAAATCTATTGGAGGCAGAAGCAGTCAAGGGTAGCCTAGGGTTAGGGTTAGGCTTAGGGTTAGGCTTAGGGTACGGCTTAGGGTACGGGTTCGGGGAGGGCTTCGGGTACGGCGTAGGGTATGGGTTAGGGTTAGGGTTAGGGTTAGTTTCAGGGTTAGGGCTCGGTTTAGGGTACGGGTTAGGATTAGGGTACGTGTTAGTGTTAGGGTAGGGGTTAGCGTTAGGGTACGCGTTAGGGTTAGGGTAGTTATTAAACCTATCCCACTCTCTAGTTACCCCTTAGCACGTAAAGGAATATTATTTGGGGGTCCAGCCATGGAGAAGAGTTTAGACACTAGGATAAGATGAGGAACACACACAATATAAAGAAATCACATTAGGATTCTCTTTTTAAGCTGTTCCTTAAAACACTAGTGCTTAGGAAATCTATTGGAGGCAGAAGCAGTCAAGGGTAGCCTAGGGTTAGGGTTAGGCTTAGGGTTAGGCTTAGGGTACGGCTTAGGGTACGGCTTCGGGGAGGGCTTCGGATACGGCGTAGGGTATGGGTTAGGGTTAGGGTTAGGGTTAGTGTTAGGGTTAGGGCTCGGTTTAGGGTACGGGTTAGGATTAGGGTACGTGTTAGGGTTAGGGTAGGAGTTAGCGTTAGGGTACGCGTTAGGGTTAGGGTAGTTATTAAACCTATCCCACTCTCTAGTTACCCCTTAGCACGTAAAGGAATATTATTTGGGGGTCCAGCCGTGGAGAAGAGTTTAGACACTAGGATAAGATAAGGAACACACACATTATAAAGAAATCACATTAGGATTCTCTTTTTAAGCTGTTCCTTAAAACACTAGTGCTTAGGAAATCTATTGGAGGCAGAAGCAGTCAAGGGTAGCCTAGGGTTAGGGTTAGGCTTAGGGTACGGCTTAGGGTACGGGTTCGGGGAGGGCTTCGGTTACGGCGTAGGGTATGGGTTAGGGTTAGGGTTAGGGTTAGTTTCAGGGTTAGGGCTCGGTTTAGGGTACGGGTTAGGATTAGGGTACGTGTTAGTGTTAGGGTAGGGGTTAGCGTTAGGGTACGCGTTAGGGTTAGGGTAGTTATTAAACCTATCCCACTCTCTAGTTACCCCTTAGCACGTAAAGGAATATTATTTGGGGGTCCAGCCATGGAGAAGAGTTTAGACACTAGGATAAGATGAGGAACACACACAATATAAAGAAATCACATTAGGATTCTCTTTTTAAGCTGTTCCTTAAAACACTAGTGCTTAGGAAATCTATTGGAGGCAGAAGCAGTCAAGGGTAGCCTAGGGTTAGGGTTAGGCTTAGGGTTAGGCTTAGGGTACGGCTTAGGGTACGGCTTCGGGGAGGGCTTCGGGTACGGCGTAGGGTATGGGTTAGGGTTAGGGTTAGGGTTAGTGTTAGGGTTAGGGCTCGGTTTAGGGTACGGGTTAGGATTAGGGTACGTGTTAGGGTTAGGGTAGGAGTTAGCGTTAGGGTACGCGTTAGGGTTAGGGTAGTTATTAAACCTATCCCACTCTCTAGTTACCCCTTAGCACGTAAAGGAATATTATTTGGGGGTCCAGCCATGGAGAAGTGTTTAGACACTAAGATAATATAAGGAACACACACATTATAAAGAAATCACATTATGATTCTCTTTTTAAGCTGTTCCTTAAAACACTAGTGCTTAGGAAATCTATTGGAGGCAGAAGCAGTCAAGGGTAGCCTAGGGTTAGGGTTAGGCTTAGGGTTAGGCTTAGGGTACGGCTTAGGGTACGGGTTCGGGGAGGGCTTCGGGTACGGCGTAGGGTACGGGTTAGGGTTAGGGTTAGGGTTAGTGTTAGGGTTAGGGCTCGGTTTAGGGTACGGGTTAGGATTAGGGTACGTGTTAGGGTTAGGGTAGGGGTTAGCGTTAGGGTACGCGTTAGGGTTAGGGTAGTTATTAAACCTATCCCACTCTCTAGTTACCCCTTAGCACGTAAAGGAATATTATTTGGGGGTCCAGCCATGGAGAAGAGTTTAGACACTAGGATAAGATAAGGAACACACCCATTATAAAGAAATCACATTAGGATTCTCTTTTTAAGCTGTTCCTTAAAACACTAGTGCTTAGGAAATCTATTGGAGGCAGAAGCAGTCAAGGGTAGCCTAGGGTTAGGTTTAGGCTTAGGGTTAGGCTTAGGGTACGGCTTAGGGTACGGGTTCGGGGAGGGCTTCGGGTACGGCGTAGGGTATGGGTTAGGGTTAGTGTTAGGGTTAGGGCTCGGTTTAGGGTACGGGTTAGGATTAGGGTACGTGTTAGTGTTAGGGTAGGGGTTAGCGTTAGGGTACGCGTTAGGGTTAGGGTAGTTATTAAACCTATCCCACTCTCTACTTACCCCTTAGCACGTAAAGGAATATTATTTGGGGGTCCAGCCATGGAGAAGTGTTTAGACACTAGGATAAGATGAGGAACACACACAATATAAAGGAATCACATTAGGATTCTCTTTTTAAGCTGTTCCTTAAAACACTAGTGCTTAGGAAATCTATTGGAGGCAGAAGCAGTCAAGGGTAGCCTAGGGTTAGGGTTAGGCTTAGGGTTAGGCTTAGGGTACGGCTTAGGGTACGGGTTCGGGGAGGGGTTCGGGTACGGCGTAGGGAATGGGTTAGGGTTAGGGTTAGGGTTAGTGTTAGGGTTAGGGCTCGGTTTAGGGTACGGGTTAGGATTAGGGTACGTGTTAGTGTTAGGGTAGGGGTTAGCGTTAGGGTACGCGTTAGGGTTAGGGTAGTGATTAAACCTATCCCACTCTCTAGATACCCCTTAGCACATAAAGGAATATTATTTGGGGGTCCAGCCATGGAGAAGAGTTTAGACACTAGGATTAGATAAGGAACACACCCATTATAAAGAAATCACATTAGGATTCTCTTTTTAAGCTGTTCCTTAAAACACTAGTGCTTAGGAAATCTATTGGAGGCAGAAGCATTCAAGGGTAGCCTAGGGTTAGGGTTAGGCTTAGGGTTAGTCTTAGGGTACGGCTTAGGGTACGGGTTCGGGGAGGGCTTCGGGTACGGCGTAGGGTATGGGTTAGGGTTAGGGTTAGGGTTAGTGTTAGGGTTAGGGCTCGGTTTAGGGTACGGGTTAGGATTAGGGTACGTGTTAGGGTTAGGGTAGGGGTTAGCATTAGGGTACGCGTTATGGTTAGGGTAGTTATTAAACCTATCCCACTCTCTTGTTACCCCTTAGCACGTAAAGGAATATTATTTGGGGGTCCAGCCATGGAGAAGAGTTTAGACACTAGGATAAGATAAGGAACACACACATTATAAAGAAATCACATTAGGATTCTCTTTTTAAGCTGTTCCTTAAAACACTAGTGCTTAGGAAATCTATTGGAGGCAGAAGCAGTCAAGGGTAGCCTAGGGTTAGGGTTAGGCTTAGGGTTAGGCTTAGGGTACGGCTTAGGGTACGGGTTCGGGGAGGGCTTCGGGTACGGCGTAGGGTATGGGTTAGGGTTAGGGTTAGGGTTAGTTTCAGGGTTAGGGCTCGGTTTAGGGTACGGGTTAGGATTAGGGTACGTGTTAGTGTTAGGGTAGGGGTTAGCGTTAGGGTACGCGTTAGGGTTAGGGTAGTTATTAAACCTATCCCACTCTCTAGATACTCCTTAGCACGTAAAGGAATATTATTTGGGGGTCCAGCCATGGAGAAGTGTTTAGACACTAAGATAATATAAGGAACACACACATTATAAAGAAATCACATTAGGATTCTCTTTTGAAGCTGTTCCTTAAAACACTAGTGCTTAGGAAATCTATTGGAGGCAGAAGCAGTCAAGGGTAGCCTAGGGTTAGGGTTAGGCTTAGGGTTAGGCTTAGGGTACGGCTTAGGGTACGGGTTCGGGGAGGGCTTCGGGTACGGCGTAGGGTATGGGTTAGGGTTAGGGTTAGGGTTAGTTTCAGGGTTAGGGCTCGGTTTAGGGTACGGGTTAGGATTAGGGTACGTGTTAGTGTTAGGGTAGGGGTTAGCGTTAGGGTACGCGTTAGGGTTAGGGTAGTTATTAAACCTATCCCACTCTCTAGTTACCCCTTAGCACGTAAAGGAATATTATTTGGGGGTCCAGCCATGGAGAAGAGTTTAGACACTAGGATAAGATGAGGAACACACACAATATAAAGAAATCACATTAGGATTCTCTTTTTAAGCTGTTCCTTAAAACACTAGTGCTTAGGAAATCTATTGGAGGCAGAAGCAGTCAAGGGTAGCCTAGGGTTAGGGTTAGGCTTAGGGTTAGGCTTAGGGTACGGCTTAGGGTACGGCTTCGGGGAGGGCTTCGGATACGGCGTAGGGTATGGGTTAGGGTTAGGGTTAGGGTTAGTGTTAGGGTTAGGGCTCGGTTTAGGGTACGGGTTAGGATTAGGGTACGTGTTAGGGTTAGGGTAGGAGTTAGCGTTAGGGTACGCGTTAGGGTTAGGGTAGTTATTAAACCTATCCCACTCTCTAGTTACCCCTTAGCACGTAAAGGAATATTATTTGGGGGTCCAGCCGTGGAGAAGAGTTTAGACACTAGGATAAGATAAGGAACACACACATTATAAAGAAATCACATTAGGATTCTCTTTTTAAGCTGTTCCTTAAAACACTAGTGCTTAGGAAATCTATTGGAGGCAGAAGCAGTCAAGGGTAGCCTAGGGTTAGGGTTAGGCTTAGGGTACGGCTTAGGGTACGGGTTCGGGGAGGGCTTCGGTTACGGCGTAGGGTATGGGTTAGGGTTAGGGTTAGGGTTAGTTTCAGGGTTAGGGCTCGGTTTAGGGTACGGGTTAGGATTAGGGTACGTGTTAGTGTTAGGGTAGGGGTTAGCGTTAGGGTACGCGTTAGGGTTAGGGTAGTTATTAAACCTATCCCACTCTCTAGTTACCCCTTAGCACGTAAAGGAATATTATTTGGGGGTCCAGCCATGGAGAAGAGTTTAGACACTAGGATAAGATGAGGAACACACACAATATAAAGAAATCACATTAGGATTCTCTTTTTAAGCTGTTCCTTAAAACACTAGTGCTTAGGAAATCTATTGGAGGCAGAAGCAGTCAAGGGTAGCCTAGGGTTAGGGTTAGGCTTAGGGTTAGGCTTAGGGTACGGCTTAGGGTACGGCTTCGGGGAGGGCTTCGGGTACGGCGTAGGGTATGGGTTAGGGTTAGGGTTAGGGTTAGTGTTAGGGTTAGGGCTCGGTTTAGGGTACGGGTTAGGATTAGGGTACGTGTTAGGGTTAGGGTAGGAGTTAGCGTTAGGGTACGCGTTAGGGTTAGGGTAGTTATTAAACCTATCCCACTCTCTAGTTACCCCTTAGCACGTAAAGGAATATTATTTGGGGGTCCAGCCATGGAGAAGTGTTTAGACACTAAGATAATATAAGGAACACACACATTATAAAGAAATCACATTATGATTCTCTTTTTAAGCTGTTCCTTAAAACACTAGTGCTTAGGAAATCTATTGGAGGCAGAAGCAGTCAAGGGTAGCCTAGGGTTAGGGTTAGGCTTAGGGTTAGGCTTAGGGTACGGCTTAGGGTACGGGTTCGGGGAGGGCTTCGGGTACGGCGTAGGGTACGGGTTAGGGTTAGGGTTAGGGTTAGTGTTAGGGTTAGGGCTCGGTTTAGGGTACGGGTTAGGATTAGGGTACGTGTTAGGGTTAGGGTAGGGGTTAGCGTTAGGGTACGCGTTAGGGTTAGGGTAGTTATTAAACCTATCCCACTCTCTAGTTACCCCTTAGCACGTAAAGGAATATTATTTGGGGGTCCAGCCATGGAGAAGAGTTTAGACACTAGGATAAGATAAGGAACACACCCATTATAAAGAAATCACATTAGGATTCTCTTTTTAAGCTGTTCCTTAAAACACTAGTGCTTAGGAAATCTATTGGAGGCAGAAGCAGTCAAGGGTAGCCTAGGGTTAGGTTTAGGCTTAGGGTTAGGCTTAGGGTACGGCTTAGGGTACGGGTTCGGGGAGGGCTTCGGGTACGGCGTAGGGTATGGGTTAGGGTTAGTGTTAGGGTTAGGGCTCGGTTTAGGGTACGGGTTAGGATTAGGGTACGTGTTAGTGTTAGGGTAGGGGTTAGCGTTAGGGTACGCGTTAGGGTTAGGGTAGTTATTAAACCTATCCCACTCTCTACTTACCCCTTAGCACGTAAAGGAATATTATTTGGGGGTCCAGCCATGGAGAAGTGTTTAGACACTAGGATAAGATGAGGAACACACACAATATAAAGGAATCACATTAGGATTCTCTTTTTAAGCTGTTCCTTAAAACACTAGTGCTTAGGAAATCTATTGGAGGCAGAAGCAGTCAAGGGTAGCCTAGGGTTAGGGTTAGGCTTAGGGTTAGGCTTAGGGTACGGCTTAGGGTACGGGTTCGGGGAGGGGTTCGGGTACGGCGTAGGGAATGGGTTAGGGTTAGGGTTAGGGTTAGTGTTAGGGTTAGGGCTCGGTTTAGGGTACGGGTTAGGATTAGGGTACGTGTTAGTGTTAGGGTAGGGGTTAGCGTTAGGGTACGCGTTAGGGTTAGGGTAGTGATTAAACCTATCCCACTCTCTAGATACCCCTTAGCACATAAAGGAATATTATTTGGGGGTCCAGCCATGGAGAAGAGTTTAGACACTAGGATTAGATAAGGAACACACCCATTATAAAGAAATCACATTAGGATTCTCTTTTTAAGCTGTTCCTTAAAACACTAGTGCTTAGGAAATCTATTGGAGGCAGAAGCATTCAAGGGTAGCCTAGGGTTAGGGTTAGGCTTAGGGTTAGTCTTAGGGTACGGCTTAGGGTACGGGTTCGGGGAGGGCTTCGGGTACGGCGTAGGGTATGGGTTAGGGTTAGGGTTAGGGTTAGTGTTAGGGTTAGGGCTCGGTTTAGGGTACGGGTTAGGATTAGGGTACGTGTTAGGGTTAGGGTAGGGGTTAGCATTAGGGTACGCGTTATGGTTAGGGTAGTTATTAAACCTATCCCACTCTCTTGTTACCCCTTAGCACGTAAAGGAATATTATTTGGGGGTCCAGCCATGGAGAAGAGTTTAGACACTAGGATAAGATAAGGAACACACACATTATAAAGAAATCACATTAGGATTCTCTTTTTAAGCTGTTCCTTAAAACACTAGTGCTTAGGAAATCTATTGGAGGCAGAAGCAGTCAAGGGTAGCCTAGGGTTAGGGTTAGGCTTAGGGTTAGGCTTAGGGTACGGCTTAGGGTACGGGTTCGGGGAGGGCTTCGGGTACGGCGTAAAGTACGGGTTAGGGTTAGGGTTAGGGTTAGTGTTAGGGTTAGGGCTCGGTTTAGGGTACGGGTTAGGATTAGGGTACGTGTTAGGGTTAGGGTAGGGGTTAGCGTTAGGGTACGCGTTAGGGTTAGGGTAGTTATTAAACCTATCCCACTCTCTAGATACCCCTTAGCACGTAAAGGAATATTATTTGGGGGTCCAGACATGGAGAAGAGTTTAGACACTAGGATAAGATAAGGAACACACCCATTATAAAGAAATCACTTTAGGATTCTCTTTTTAAGTTGTTCCTTAAAACACTAGTGCTTAGGAAATCTATTGGAGGCAGAAGCAGTCAAGGGTAGCCTAGGGTTAGGGTTAGGCTTAGGGTTAGGCTTAGGGTACGGCTTAGGGTACGGGTTCGTGGAGGGCTTCGGGTACGGCGTAGGGTATGGGTTAGGGTTAGGGTTAGGGTTAGTGTTAGGGTTAGGGCTCGGTTTAGGGTACGGGTTAGGTTTAGGGTACGTGTTAGGGTTAGGGTAGGGGTTAGGGTTAGTGTACGCGTTAGGGTTAGGGTAGTTATTAAACCTATCCCACTCTCTAGATACTCCTTAGCACGTAAAGGAATATTATTTGGGGGTCCAGCCATGGAGAAGTGTTTAGACACTAAGATAATATAAGGAACACACACATTATAAAGAAATCACATTAGGATTCTCTTTTGAAGCTGTTCCTTAAAACACTAGTGCTTAGGAAATCTATTGGAGGCAGAAGCAGTCAAGGGTAGCCTAGGGTTAGGGTTAGGCTTAGGGTTAGGCTTAGGGTACGGCTTAGGGTACGGGTTCGGGGAGGGCTTCGGGTACGGCGTAGGGTATGGGTTAGGGTTAGGGTTAGGGTTAGTTTCAGGGTTAGGGCTCGGTTTAGGGTACGGGTTAGGATTAGGGTACGTGTTAGTGTTAGGGTAGGGGTTAGCGTTAGGGTACGCGTTAGGGTTAGGGTAGTTATTAAACCTATCCCACTCTCTAGTTACCCCTTAGCACGTAAAGGAATATTATTTGGGGGTCCAGCCATGGAGAAGAGTTTAGACACTAGGATAAGATGAGGAACACACACAATATAAAGAAATCACATTAGGATTCTCTTTTTAAGCTGTTCCTTAAAACACTAGTGCTTAGGAAATCTATTGGAGGCAGAAGCAGTCAAGGGTAGCCTAGGGTTAGGGTTAGGCTTAGGGTTAGGCTTAGGGTACGGCTTAGGGTACGGCTTCGGGGAGGGCTTCGGGTACGGCGTAGGGTATGGGTTAGGGTTAGGGTTAGGGTTAGTGTTAGGGTTAGGGCTCGGTTTAGGGTACGGGTTAGGATTAGGGTACGTGTTAGGGTTAGGGTAGGAGTTAGCGTTAGGGTACGCGTTAGGGTTAGGGTAGTTATTAAACCTATCCCACTCTCTAGTTACCCCTTAGCACGTAAAGGAATATTATTTGGGGGTCCAGCCGTGGAGAAGAGTTTAGACACTAGGATAAGATAAGGAACACACACATTATAAAGAAATCACATTAGGATTCTCTTTTTAAGCTGTTCCTTAAAACACTAGTGCTTAGGAAATCTATTGGAGGCAGAAGCAGTCAAGGGTAGCCTAGGGTTAGGGTTAGGCTTAGGGTTAGGCTTAGGGTACGGCTTAGGGTACGGGTTCGGGGAGGGCTTCGGGTACGGCGTAGGGTATGGGTTAGGGTTAGGGTTAGGGTTAGTTTCAGGGTTAGGGCTCGGTTTAGGGTACGGGTTAGGATTAGGGTACGTGTTAGTGTTAGGGTAGGGGTTAGCGTTAGGGTACGCGTTAGGGTTAGGGTAGTTATTAAACCTATCCCACTCTCTAGTTACCCCTTAGCACGTAAAGGAATATTATTTGGGGGTCCAGCCATGGAGAAGAGTTTAGACACTAGGATAAGATGAGGAACACACACAATATAAAGAAATCACATTAGGATTCTCTTTTTAAGCTGTTCCTTAAAACACTAGTGCTTAGGAAATCTATTGGAGGCAGAAGCAGTCAAGGGTAGCCTAGGGTTAGGGTTAGGCTTAGGGTTAGGCTTAGGGTACGGCTTAGGGTACGGTTTCGGGGAGGGCTTCGGGTACGGCGTAGGGTATGGGTTAGGGTTAGGGTTAGGGTTAGGGTTAGGGTTAGGGTTAATGTTAGGGTTAGGGCTCTGTTTAGGGTACGGGTTAGGATTAGGGTACGTGTTAGGGTTTGGGTAGGGGTTAGCGTTAGGGTACGCGTTACGGTTAGGGTAGATATTAAACCTATCCCACTCTCTAGTTACCCCTTAGCACGTAAAGGAATATTATTTGGGGGTCCAGCCATGGAGAAGAGTTTAGACACTAGGATAAGATAAGGAACACACCCATTATAAAGAAATCACATTAGGATTCTCTTTTTAAGCTGTTCCTTAAAACACTAGTGCTTAGGAAATCTATTGGAGGCAGAAGCAGTCAAGGGTAGCCTAGGGTTAGGGTTAGGCTTAGGGTTAGGCTTAGGGTACGGCTTAGGGTACGGGTTCGGGGAGGGCTTCGGGTACGGCGTAGGGTATGGGTTAGGGTTAGGGTTAGGGTTAGTGTTAGGGTTAGGGCTCGGTTTAGGGTACGGGTTAGGATTAGGGTACGTGTTAGGGTTAGGGTAGGGGTTAAGGTTATGGTACGCGTTAGGGTTAGGGTAGTGATTAAACCTATTCCACTCTCTAGATACCCCTTAGCACATAAAGGAATATTATTTGGGGGTCCAGCCATGGAGAAGAGTTTAGACACTAGGATTAGATAAGGAACACACCCATTATAAAGAAATCACATTAGGATTCTCTTTTTAAGCTGTTCCTTAAAACACTAGTGCTTAGGAAATCTATTGGAGGCAGAAGCAGTCAAGGGTAGCCTAGGGTTAGGGTTAGGCTTAGGGTTAGGCTTAGGGTACGGCTTAGGGTACGGGTTCGTGGAGGGCTTCGGGTACGGCGTAGGGTATGGGTTAGGGTTAGGGTTAGGGTTAGTGTTAGGGTTAGGGCTCGGTTTAGGGTACGGGTTAGGATTAGGGTACGTGTTAGGGTTAGGGTAGGGGTTAGGGTTAGTGTACGCGTTAGGGTTAGGGTAGTTATTAAACCTATCCCACTCTCTAGATACTCCTTAGCACGTAAAGGAATATTATTTGGGGGTCCAGCCATGGAGAAGTGTTTAGACACTAAGATAATATAAGGAACACACACATTATAAAGAAATCACATTAGGATTCTCTTTTGAAGCTGTTCCTTAAAACACTAGTGCTTAGGAAATCTATTGGAGGCAGAAGCAGTCAAGGGTAGCCTAGGGTTAGGGTTAGGCTTAGGGTTAGGCTTAGGGTACGGCTTAGGGTACGGGTTCGGGGAGGGCTTCGGGTACGGCGTAGGGTATGGGTTAGGGTTAGGGTTAGGGTTAGTTTCAGGGTTAGGGCTCGGTTTAGGGTACGGGTTAGGATTAGGGTACGTGTTAGTGTTAGGGTAGGGGTTAGCGTTAGGGTACGCGTTAGGGTTAGGGTAGTTATTAAACCTATCCCACTCTCTAGTTACCCCTTAGCACGTAAAGGAATATTATTTGGGGGTCCAGCCATGGAGAAGAGTTTAGACACTAGGATAAGATGAGGAACACACACAATATAAAGAAATCACATTAGGATTCTCTTTTTAAGCTGTTCCTTAAAACACTAGTGCTTAGGAAATCTATTGGAGGCAGAAGCAGTCAAGGGTAGCCTAGGGTTAGGGTTAGGCTTAGGGTTAGGCTTAGGGTACGGCTTAGGGTACGGCTTCGGGGAGGGCTTCGGATACGGCGTAGGGTATGGGTTAGGGTTAGGGTTAGGGTTAGTGTTAGGGTTAGGGCTCGGTTTAGGGTACGGGTTAGGATTAGGGTACGTGTTAGGGTTAGGGTAGGAGTTAGCGTTAGGGTACGCGTTAGGGTTAGGGTAGTTATTAAACCTATCCCACTCTCTAGTTACCCCTTAGCACGTAAAGGAATATTATTTGGGGGTCCAGCCGTGGAGAAGAGTTTAGACACTAGGATAAGATAAGGAACACACACATTATAAAGAAATCACATTAGGATTCTCTTTTTAAGCTGTTCCTTAAAACACTAGTGCTTAGGAAATCTATTGGAGGCAGAAGCAGTCAAGGGTAGCCTAGGGTTAGGGTTAGGCTTAGGGTACGGCTTAGGGTACGGGTTCGGGGAGGGCTTCGGGTACGGCGTAGGGTATGGGTTAGGGTTAGGGTTAGGGTTAGTTTCAGGGTTAGGGCTCGGTTTAGGGTACGGGTTAGGATTAGGGTACGTGTTAGTGTTAGGGTAGGGGTTAGCGTTAGGGTACGCGTTAGGGTTAGGGTAGTTATTAAACCTATCCCACTCTCTAGTTACCCCTTAGCACGTAAAGGAATATTATTTGGGGGTCCAGCCATGGAGAAGAGTTTAGACACTAGGATAAGATGAGGAACACACACAATATAAAGAAATCACATTAGGATTCTCTTTTTAAGCTGTTCCTTAAAACACTAGTGCTTAGGAAATCTATTGGAGGCAGAAGCAGTCAAGGGTAGCCTAGGGTTAGGGTTAGGCTTAGGGTTAGGCTTAGGGTACGGCTTAGGGTACGGCTTCGGGGAGGGCTTCGGGTACGGCGTAGGGTATGGGTTAGGGTTAGGGTTAGGGTTAGTGTTAGGGTTAGGGCTCGGTTTAGGGTACGGGTTAGGATTAGGGTACGTGTTAGGGTTAGGGTAGGAGTTAGCGTTAGGGTACGCGTTAGGGTTAGGGTAGTTATTAAACCTATCCCACTCTCTAGTTACCCCTTAGCACGTAAAGGAATATTATTTGGGGGTCCAGCCATGGAGAAGTGTTTAGACACTAGGATAAGATGAGGAACACACACAATATAAAGGAATCACATTAGGATTCTCTTTTTAAGCTGTTCCTTAAAACACTAGTGCTTAGGAAATCTATTGGAGGCAGAAGCAGTCAAGGGTAGCCTAGGGTTAGGGTTAGGCTTAGGGTTAGGCTTAGGGTACGGCTTAGGGTACGGGTTCGGGGAGGGCTTCGGGTACGGCGTAGGGAATGGGTTAGGGTTAGGGTTAGGGTTAGTGTTAGGGTTAGGGCTCGGTTTAGGGTACGGGTTAGGATTAGGGTACGTGTTAGTGTTAGGGTAGGGGTTAGCGTTAGGGTACGCGTTAGGGTTAGGGTAGTGATTAAACCTATCCCACTCTCTAGATACCCCTTAGCACATAAAGGAATATTATTTGGGGGTCCAGCCATGGAGAAGAGTTTAGACACTAGGATTAGATAAGGAACACACCCATTATAAAGAAATCACATTAGGATTCTCTTTTTAAGCTGTTCCTTAAAACACTAGTGCTTAGGAAATCTATTGGAGGCAGAAGCATTCAAGGGTAGCCTAGGGTTAGGGTTAGGCTTAGGGTTAGTCTTAGGGTACGGCTTAGGGTACGGGTTCGGGGAGGGCTTCGGGTACGGCGTAGGGTATGGGTTAGGGTTAGGGTTAGGGTTAGTGTTAGGGTTAGGGCTCGGTTTAGGGTACGGGTTAGGATTAGGGTACGTGTTAGGGTTAGGGTAGGGGTTAGCATTAGGGTACGCGTTATGGTTAGGGTAGTTATTAAACCTATCCCACTCTCTTGTTACCCCTTAGCACGTAAAGGAATATTATTTGGGGGTCCAGCCATGGAGAAGAGTTTAGACACTAGGATAAGATAAGGAACACACACATTATAAAGAAATCACATTAGGATTCTCTTTTTAAGCTGTTCCTTAAAACACTAGTGCTTAGGAAATCTATTGGAGGCAGAAGCAGTCAAGGGTAGCCTAGGGTTAGGGTTAGGCTTAGGGTTAGGCTTAGGGTACGGCTTAGGGTACGGGTTCGGGGAGGGCTTCGGGTACGGCGTAGGGTATGGGTTAGGGTTAGGGTTAGGGTTAGTGTTAGGGTTAGGGCTCGGTTTAGTGTACGGGTTAGGATTAGGGTACGTGTTAGTGTTAGGGTAGGGGTTAGCGTTAGGGTACGCGTTAGGGTTAGGGTAGTTATTAAACCTATCCCACTCTCTAGTTACCCCTTAGCACGTAAAGGAATATTATTTGGGGGTCCAGCCATGGAGAAGAGTTTAGACACTAGGATAAGATAAGGAACACACCAATTATAAAGAAATCACATTAGGATTCTCTTTTTAAGCTGTTCCTTAAAACACTAGTGCTTAGGAAATCTATTGGAGGCAGAAGCAGTCAAGGGTAGCCTAGGGTTAGGGTTAGGCTTAGGGTTAGGCTTAGGGTACGGCTTAGGGTACGGGTTCGGGGAGGGCTTCGGGTACGGCGTAAAGTACGGGTTAGGGTTAGGGTTAGGGTTAGTGTTAGGGTTAGGGCTCGGTTTAGGGTACGGGTTAGGATTAGGGTACGTGTTAGGGTTAGGGTAGGGGTTAGCGTTAGGGTACGCGTTAGGGTTAGGGAAGTTATTAAACCTATCCCACTCTCTAGATACCCCTTAGCACGTAAAGGAATATTATTTGGGGGTCCAGACATGGAGAAGAGTTTAGACACTAGGATAAGATGAGGAACACACACAATATAAAGAAATCACATTAGGATTCTCTTTTTAAGCTGTTCCTTAAAACACTAGTGCTTAGGAAATCTATTGGAGGCAGAAGCAGTCAAGGGTAGCCTAGGGTTAGGGTTAGGCTTAGGGTTAGGCTTAGGGTACGGCTTAGGGTACGGCTTCGGGGAGGGCTTCGGGTACGGCGTAGGGTATGGGTTAGGGTTAGGGTTAGGGTTAGTGTTAGGGTTAGGGCTCGGTTTAGGGTACGGGTTAGGTTTAGGGTACGTGTTAGGGTTAGGGTAGGGGTTAGGGTTAGTGTACGCGTTAGGGTTAGGGTAGTTATTAAACCTATCCCACTCTCTAGATACTCCTTAGCACGTAAAGGAATATTATTTGGGGGTCCAGCCATGGAGAAGTGTTTAGACACTAAGATAATATAAGGAACACACACATTATAAAGAAATCACATTAGGATTCTCTTTTGAAGCTGTTCCTTAAAACACTAGTGCTTAGGAAATCTATTGGAGGCAGAAGCAGTCAAGGGTAGCCTAGGGTTAGGGTTAGGCTTAGGGTTAGGCTTAGGGTACGGCTTAGGGTACGGGTTCGGGGAGGGCTTCGGGTACGGCGTAGGGTATGGGTTAGGGTTAGGGTTAGGGTTAGTTTCAGGGTTAGGGCTCGGTTTAGGGTACGGGTTAGGATTAGGGTACGTGTTAGTGTTAGGGTAGGGGTTAGCGTTAGGGTACGCGTTAGGGTTAGGGTAGTTATTAAACCTATCCCACTCTCTAGTTACCCCTTAGCACGTAAAGGAATATTATTTGGGGGTCCAGCCATGGAGAAGAGTTTAGACACTAGGATAAGATGAGGAACACACACAATATAAAGAAATCACATTAGGATTCTCTTTTTAAGCTGTTCCTTAAAACACTAGTGCTTAGGAAATCTATTGGAGGCAGAAGCAGTCAAGGGTAGCCTAGGGTTAGGGTTAGGCTTAGGGTTAGGCTTAGGGTACGGCTTAGGGTACGGCTTCGGGGAGGGCTTCGGGTACGGCGTAGGGTATGGGTTAGGGTTAGGGTTAGGGTTAGTGTTAGGGTTAGGGCTCGGTTTAGGGTACGGGTTAGGATTAGGGTACGTGTTAGGGTTAGGGTAGGAGTTAGCGTTAGGGTACGCGTTAGGGTTAGGGTAGTTATTAAACCTATCCCACTCTCTAGTTACCCCTTAGCACGTAAAGGAATATTATTTGGGGGTCCAGCCGTGGAGAAGAGTTTAGACACTAGGATAAGATAAGGAACACACACATTATAAAGAAATCACATTAGGATTCTCTTTTTAAGCTGTTCCTTAAAACACTAGTGCTTAGGAAATCTATTGGAGGCAGAAGCAGTCAAGGGTAGCCTAGGGTTAGGGTTAGGCTTAGGGTTAGGCTTAGGGTACGGCTTAGGGTACGGGTTCGGGGAGGGCTTCGGGTACGGCGTAGGGTATGGGTTAGGGTTAGGGTTAGGGTTAGTTTCAGGGTTAGGGCTCGGTTTAGGGTACGGGTTAGGATTAGGGTACGTGTTAGTGTTAGGGTAGGGGTTAGCGTTAGGGTACGCGTTAGGGTTAGGGTAGTTATTAAACCTATCCCACTCTCTAGTTACCCCTTAGCACGTAAAGGAATATTATTTGGGGGTCCAGCCATGGAGAAGAGTTTAGACACTAGGATAAGATGAGGAACACACACAATATAAAGAAATCACATTAGGATTCTCTTTTTAAGCTGTTCCTTAAAACACTAGTGCTTAGGAAATCTATTGGAGGCAGAAGCAGTCAAGGGTAGCCTAGGGTTAGGGTTAGGCTTAGGGTTAGGCTTAGGGTACGGCTTAGGGTACGGTTTCGGGGAGGGCTTCGGGTACGGCGTAGGGTATGGGTTAGGGTTAGGGTTAGGGTTAGGGTTAGGGTTAGGGTTAATGTTAGGGTTAGGGCTCTGTTTAGGGTACGGGTTAGGATTAGGGTACGTGTTAGGGTTTGGGTAGGGGTTAGCGTTAGGGTACGCGTTACGGTTAGGGTAGATATTAAACCTATCCCACTCTCTAGTTACCCCTTAGCACGTAAAGGAATATTATTTGGGGGTCCAGCCATGGAGAAGAGTTTAGACACTAGGATAAGATAAGGAACACACCCATTATAAAGAAATCACATTAGGATTCTCTTTTTAAGCTGTTCCTTAAAACACTAGTGCTTAGGAAATCTATTGGAGGCAGAAGCAGTCAAGGGTAGCCTAGGGTTAGGGTTAGGCTTAGGGTTAGGCTTAGGGTACGGCTTAGGGTACGGGTTCGGGGAGGGCTTCGGGTACGGCGTAGGGTATGGGTTAGGGTTAGGGTTAGGGTTAGTGTTAGGGTTAGGGCTCGGTTTAGGGTACGGGTTAGGATTAGGGTACGTGTTAGGGTTAGGGTAGGGGTTAAGGTTATGGTACGCGTTAGGGTTAGGGTAGTGATTAAACCTATTCCACTCTCTAGATACCCCTTAGCACATAAAGGAATATTATTTGGGGGTCCAGCCATGGAGAAGAGTTTAGACACTAGGATTAGATAAGGAACACACCCATTATAAAGAAATCACATTAGGATTCTCTTTTTAAGCTGTTCCTTAAAACACTAGTGCTTAGGAAATCTATTGGAGGCAGAAGCAGTCAAGGGTAGCCTAGGGTTAGGGTTAGGCTTAGGGTTAGGCTTAGGGTACGGCTTAGGGTACGGGTTCGTGGAGGGCTTCGGGTACGGCGTAGGGTATGGGTTAGGGTTAGGGTTAGGGTTAGTGTTAGGGTTAGGGCTCGGTTTAGGGTACGGGTTAGGATTAGGGTACGTGTTAGGGTTAGGGTAGGGGTTAGGGTTAGTGTACGCGTTAGGGTTAGGGTAGTTATTAAACCTATCCCACTCTCTAGATACTCCTTAGCACGTAAAGGAATATTATTTGGGGGTCCAGCCATGGAGAAGTGTTTAGACACTAAGATAATATAAGGAACACACACATTATAAAGAAATCACATTAGGATTCTCTTTTGAAGCTGTTCCTTAAAACACTAGTGCTTAGGAAATCTATTGGAGGCAGAAGCAGTCAAGGGTAGCCTAGGGTTAGGGTTAGGCTTAGGGTTAGGCTTAGGGTACGGCTTAGGGTACGGGTTCGGGGAGGGCTTCGGGTACGGCGTAGGGTATGGGTTAGGGTTAGGGTTAGGGTTAGTTTCAGGGTTAGGGCTCGGTTTAGGGTACGGGTTAGGATTAGGGTACGTGTTAGTGTTAGGGTAGGGGTTAGCGTTAGGGTACGCGTTAGGGTTAGGGTAGTTATTAAACCTATCCCACTCTCTAGTTACCCCTTAGCACGTAAAGGAATATTATTTGGGGGTCCAGCCATGGAGAAGAGTTTAGACACTAGGATAAGATGAGGAACACACACAATATAAAGAAATCACATTAGGATTCTCTTTTTAAGCTGTTCCTTAAAACACTAGTGCTTAGGAAATCTATTGGAGGCAGAAGCAGTCAAGGGTAGCCTAGGGTTAGGGTTAGGCTTAGGGTTAGGCTTAGGGTACGGCTTAGGGTACGGCTTCGGGGAGGGCTTCGGATACGGCGTAGGGTATGGGTTAGGGTTAGGGTTAGGGTTAGTGTTAGGGTTAGGGCTCGGTTTAGGGTACGGGTTAGGATTAGGGTACGTGTTAGGGTTAGGGTAGGAGTTAGCGTTAGGGTACGCGTTAGGGTTAGGGTAGTTATTAAACCTATCCCACTCTCTAGTTACCCCTTAGCACGTAAAGGAATATTATTTGGGGGTCCAGCCGTGGAGAAGAGTTTAGACACTAGGATAAGATAAGGAACACACACATTATAAAGAAATCACATTAGGATTCTCTTTTTAAGCTGTTCCTTAAAACACTAGTGCTTAGGAAATCTATTGGAGGCAGAAGCAGTCAAGGGTAGCCTAGGGTTAGGGTTAGGCTTAGGGTACGGCTTAGGGTACGGGTTCGGGGAGGGCTTCGGGTACGGCGTAGGGTATGGGTTAGGGTTAGGGTTAGGGTTAGTTTCAGGGTTAGGGCTCGGTTTAGGGTACGGGTTAGGATTAGGGTACGTGTTAGTGTTAGGGTAGGGGTTAGCGTTAGGGTACGCGTTAGGGTTAGGGTAGTTATTAAACCTATCCCACTCTCTAGTTACCCCTTAGCACGTAAAGGAATATTATTTGGGGGTCCAGCCATGGAGAAGAGTTTAGACACTAGGATAAGATGAGGAACACACACAATATAAAGAAATCACATTAGGATTCTCTTTTTAAGCTGTTCCTTAAAACACTAGTGCTTAGGAAATCTATTGGAGGCAGAAGCAGTCAAGGGTAGCCTAGGGTTAGGGTTAGGCTTAGGGTTAGGCTTAGGGTACGGCTTAGGGTACGGCTTCGGGGAGGGCTTCGGGTACGGCGTAGGGTATGGGTTAGGGTTAGGGTTAGGGTTAGTGTTAGGGTTAGGGCTCGGTTTAGGGTACGGGTTAGGATTAGGGTACGTGTTAGGGTTAGGGTAGGAGTTAGCGTTAGGGTACGCGTTAGGGTTAGGGTAGTTATTAAACCTATCCCACTCTCTAGTTACCCCTTAGCACGTAAAGGAATATTATTTGGGGGTCCAGCCATGGAGAAGTGTTTAGACACTAGGATAAGATGAGGAACACACACAATATAAAGGAATCACATTAGGATTCTCTTTTTAAGCTGTTCCTTAAAACACTAGTGCTTAGGAAATCTATTGGAGGCAGAAGCAGTCAAGGGTAGCCTAGGGTTAGGGTTAGGCTTAGGGTTAGGCTTAGGGTACGGCTTAGGGTACGGGTTCGGGGAGGGCTTCGGGTACGGCGTAGGGAATGGGTTAGGGTTAGGGTTAGGGTTAGTGTTAGGGTTAGGGCTCGGTTTAGGGTACGGGTTAGGATTAGGGTACGTGTTAGTGTTAGGGTAGGGGTTAGCGTTAGGGTACGCGTTAGGGTTAGGGTAGTGATTAAACCTATCCCACTCTCTAGATACCCCTTAGCACATAAAGGAATATTATTTGGGGGTCCAGCCATGGAGAAGAGTTTAGACACTAGGATTAGATAAGGAACACACCCATTATAAAGAAATCACATTAGGATTCTCTTTTTAAGCTGTTCCTTAAAACACTAGTGCTTAGGAAATCTATTGGAGGCAGAAGCATTCAAGGGTAGCCTAGGGTTAGGGTTAGGCTTAGGGTTAGTCTTAGGGTACGGCTTAGGGTACGGGTTCGGGGAGGGCTTCGGGTACGGCGTAGGGTATGGGTTAGGGTTAGGGTTAGGGTTAGTGTTAGGGTTAGGGCTCGGTTTAGGGTACGGGTTAGGATTAGGGTACGTGTTAGGGTTAGGGTAGGGGTTAGCATTAGGGTACGCGTTATGGTTAGGGTAGTTATTAAACCTATCCCACTCTCTTGTTACCCCTTAGCACGTAAAGGAATATTATTTGGGGGTCCAGCCATGGAGAAGAGTTTAGACACTAGGATAAGATAAGGAACACACACATTATAAAGAAATCACATTAGGATTCTCTTTTTAAGCTGTTCCTTAAAACACTAGTGCTTAGGAAATCTATTGGAGGCAGAAGCAGTCAAGGGTAGCCTAGGGTTAGGGTTAGGCTTAGGGTTAGGCTTAGGGTACGGCTTAGGGTACGGGTTCGGGGAGGGCTTCGGGTACGGCGTAGGGTATGGGTTAGGGTTAGGGTTAGGGTTAGTGTTAGGGTTAGGGCTCGGTTTAGTGTACGGGTTAGGATTAGGGTACGTGTTAGTGTTAGGGTAGGGGTTAGCGTTAGGGTACGCGTTAGGGTTAGGGTAGTTATTAAACCTATCCCACTCTCTAGTTACCCCTTAGCACGTAAAGGAATATTATTTGGGGGTCCAGCCATGGAGAAGAGTTTAGACACTAGGATAAGATAAGGAACACACCAATTATAAAGAAATCACATTAGGATTCTCTTTTTAAGCTGTTCCTTAAAACACTAGTGCTTAGGAAATCTATTGGAGGCAGAAGCAGTCAAGGGTAGCCTAGGGTTAGGGTTAGGCTTAGGGTTAGGCTTAGGGTACGGCTTAGGGTACGGGTTCGGGGAGGGCTTCGGGTACGGCGTAAAGTACGGGTTAGGGTTAGGGTTAGGGTTAGTGTTAGGGTTAGGGCTCGGTTTAGGGTACGGGTTAGGATTAGGGTACGTGTTAGGGTTAGGGTAGGGGTTAGCGTTAGGGTACGCGTTAGGGTTAGGGAAGTTATTAAACCTATCCCACTCTCTAGATACCCCTTAGCACGTAAAGGAATATTATTTGGGGGTCCAGACATGGAGAAGAGTTTAGACACTAGGATAAGATGAGGAACACACACAATATAAAGAAATCACATTAGGATTCTCTTTTTAAGCTGTTCCTTAAAACACTAGTGCTTAGGAAATCTATTGGAGGCAGAAGCAGTCAAGGGTAGCCTAGGGTTAGGGTTAGGCTTAGGGTTAGGCTTAGGGTACGGCTTAGGGTACGGCTTCGGGGAGGGCTTCGGGTACGGCGTAGGGTATGGGTTAGGGTTAGGGTTAGGGTTAGTGTTAGGGTTAGGGCTCGGTTTAGGGTACGGGTTAGGATTAGGGTACGTGTTAGGGTTAGGGTAGGAGTTAGCGTTAGGGTACGCGTTAGGGTTAGGGTAGTTATTAAACCTATCCCACTCTCTAGTTACCCCTTAGCACGTAAAGGAATATTATTTGGGGGTCCAGCCGTGGAGAAGAGTTTAGACACTAGGATAAGATAAGGAACACACACATTATAAAGAAATCACATTAGGATTCTCTTTTTAAGCTGTTCCTTAAAACACTAGTGCTTAGGAAATCTATTGGAGGCAGAAGCAGTCAAGGGTAGCCTAGGGTTAGGGTTAGGCTTAGGGTTAGGCTTAGGGTACGGCTTAGGGTACGGGTTCGGGGAGGGCTTCGGGTACGGCGTAGGGTATGGGTTAGGGTTAGGGTTAGGGTTAGTTTCAGGGTTAGGGCTCGGTTTAGGGTACGGGTTAGGATTAGGGTACGTGTTAGTGTTAGGGTAGGGGTTAGCGTTAGGGTACGCGTTAGGGTTAGGGTAGTTATTAAACCTATCCCACTCTCTAGTTACCCCTTAGCACGTAAAGGAATATTATTTGGGGGTCCAGCCATGGAGAAGAGTTTAGACACTAGGATAAGATGAGGAACACACACAATATAAAGAAATCACATTAGGATTCTCTTTTTAAGCTGTTCCTTAAAACACTAGTGCTTAGGAAATCTATTGGAGGCAGAAGCAGTCAAGGGTAGCCTAGGGTTAGGGTTAGGCTTAGGGTTAGGCTTAGGGTACGGCTTAGGGTACGGGTTCGGGGAGGGCTTCGGGTACGGCGTAGGGTATGGGTTAGGGTTAGGGTTAGGGTTAGTGTTAGGGTTAGGGCTCGGTTTAGGGTACGGGTTAGGATTAGGGTACGTGTTAGGGTTAGGGTAGTGGTTAGGGTTAGGGTACGCGTTAGGGTTAGGGTAGTTATTAAACCTATCCCACTCTCTAGATACTCCTTAGCACGTAAAGGAATATTATTTGGGGGTCCAGCCATGGAGAAGTGTTTAGACACTAAGATAATATAAGGAACACACACATTATAAAGAAATCACATTATGATTCTCTTTTTAAGCTGTTCCTTAAAACACTAGTGCTTAGGAAATCTATTGGAGGCAGAAGCAGTCAAGGGTAGCCTAGGGTTAGGGTTAGGCTTAGGGTTAGGCTTAGGGTACGGCTTAGGGTACGGGTTCGGGGAGGGCTTCGGGTACGGCGTAGGGTACGGGTTAGGGTTAGGGTTAGGGTTAGTGTTAGGGTTAGGGCTCGGTTTAGGGTACGGGTTAGGATTAGGGTACGTGTTAGGGTTAGGGTAGGGGTTAGCGTTAGGGTACGCGTTAGGGTTAGGGTAGTTATTAAACCTATCCCACTCTCTAGATACCCCTTAGCACGTAAAGGAATATTATTTGGGGGTCCAGACATGGAGAAGAGTTTAGACACTAGGATAAGATAAGGAACACACCCATTATAAAGAAATCACTTTAGGATTCTCTTTTTAAGTTGTTCCTTAAAACACTAGTGCTTAGGAAATCTATTGGAGGCAGAAGCAGTCAAGGGTAGCCTAGGGTTAGGGTTAGGCTTAGGGTTAGGCTTAGGGTACGGCTTAGGGTACGGGTTCGTGGAGGGCTTCGGGTACGGCGTAGGGTATGGGTTAGGGTTAGGGTTAGGGTTAGTGTTAGGGTTAGGGCTCGGTTTAGGGTACGGGTTAGGATTAGGGTACGTGTTAGGGTTAGGGTAGGGGTTAGGGTTAGTGTACGCGTTAGGGTTAGGGTAGTTATTAAACCTATCCCACTCTCTAGATACTCCTTAGCACGTAAAGGAATATTATTTGGGGGTCCAGCCATGGAGAAGTGTTTAGACACTAAGATAATATAAGGAACACACACATTATAAAGAAATCACATTAGGATTCTCTTTTGAAGCTGTTCCTTAAAACACTAGTGCTTAGGAAATCTATTGGAGGCAGAAGCAGTCAAGGGTAGCCTAGGGTTAGGGTTAGGCTTAGGGTTAGGCTTAGGGTACGGCTTAGGGTACGGGTTCGGGGAGGGCTTCGGGTACGGCGTAGGGTATGGGTTAGGGTTAGGGTTAGGGTTAGTTTCAGGGTTAGGGCTCGGTTTAGGGTACGGGTTAGGATTAGGGTACGTGTTAGTGTTAGGGTAGGGGTTAGCGTTAGGGTACGCGTTAGGGTTAGGGTAGTTATTAAACCTATCCCACTCTCTAGTTACCCCTTAGCACGTAAAGGAATATTATTTGGGGGTCCAGCCATGGAGAAGAGTTTAGACACTAGGATAAGATGAGGAACACACACAATATAAAGAAATCACATTAGGATTCTCTTTTTAAGCTGTTCCTTAAAACACTAGTGCTTAGGAAATCTATTGGAGGCAGAAGCAGTCAAGGGTAGCCTAGGGTTAGGGTTAGGCTTAGGGTTAGGCTTAGGGTACGGCTTAGGGTACGGCTTCGGGGAGGGCTTCGGATACGGCGTAGGGTATGGGTTAGGGTTAGGGTTAGGGTTAGTGTTAGGGTTAGGGCTCGGTTTAGGGTACGGGTTAGGATTAGGGTACGTGTTAGGGTTAGGGTAGGAGTTAGCGTTAGGGTACGCGTTAGGGTTAGGGTAGTTATTAAACCTATCCCACTCTCTAGTTACCCCTTAGCACGTAAAGGAATATTATTTGGGGGTCCAGCCGTGGAGAAGAGTTTAGACACTAGGATAAGATAAGGAACACACACATTATAAAGAAATCACATTAGGATTCTCTTTTTAAGCTGTTCCTTAAAACACTAGTGCTTAGGAAATCTATTGGAGGCAGAAGCAGTCAAGGGTAGCCTAGGGTTAGGGTTAGGCTTAGGGTACGGCTTAGGGTACGGGTTCGGGGAGGGCTTCGGGTACGGCGTAGGGTATGGGTTAGGGTTAGGGTTAGGGTTAGTTTCAGGGTTAGGGCTCGGTTTAGGGTACGGGTTAGGATTAGGGTACGTGTTAGTGTTAGGGTAGGGGTTAGCGTTAGGGTACGCGTTAGGGTTAGGGTAGTTATTAAACCTATCCCACTCTCTAGTTACCCCTTAGCACGTAAAGGAATATTATTTGGGGGTCCAGCCATGGAGAAGAGTTTAGACACTAGGATAAGATGAGGAACACACACAATATAAAGAAATCACATTAGGATTCTCTTTTTAAGCTGTTCCTTAAAACACTAGTGCTTAGGAAATCTATTGGAGGCAGAAGCAGTCAAGGGTAGCCTAGGGTTAGGGTTAGGCTTAGGGTTAGGCTTAGGGTACGGCTTAGGGTACGGCTTCGGGGAGGGCTTCGGGTACGGCGTAGGGTATGGGTTAGGGTTAGGGTTAGGGTTAGTGTTAGGGTTAGGGCTCGGTTTAGGGTACGGGTTAGGATTAGGGTACGTGTTCGGGTTAGGGTAGGAGTTAGCGTTAGGGTACGCGTTAGGGTTAGGGTAGTTATTAAACCTATCCCACTCTCTAGTTACCCCTTAGCACGTAAAGGAATATTATTTGGGGGTCCAGCCATGGAGAAGTGTTTAGACACTAAGATAATATAAGGAACACACACATTATAAAGAAATCACATTATGATTCTCTTTTTAAGCTGTTCCTTAAAACACTAGTGCTTAGGAAATCTATTGGAGGCAGAAGCAGTCAAGGGTAGCCTAGGGTTAGGGTTAGGCTTAGGGTTAGGCTTAGGGTACGGCTTAGGGTACGGGTTCGGGGAGGGCTTCGGGTACGGCGTAGGGTACGGGTTAGGGTTAGGGTTAGGGTTAGTGTTAGGGTTAGGGCTCGGTTTAGGGTACGGGTTAGGATTAGGGTACGTGTTAGGGTTAGGGTAGGGGTTAGCGTTAGGGTACGCGTTAGGGTTAGGGTAGTTATTAAACCTATCCCACTCTCTAGTTACCCCTTAGCACGTAAAGGAATATTATTTGGGGGTCCAGCCATGGAGAAGAGTTTAGACACTAGGATAAGATAAGGAACACACCCATTATAAAGAAATCACATTAGGATTCTCTTTTTAAGCTGTTCCTTAAAACACTAGTGCTTAGGAAATCTATTGGAGGCAGAAGCAGTCAAGGGTAGCCTAGGGTTAGGTTTAGGCTTAGGGTTAGGCTTAGGGTACGGCTTAGGGTACGGGTTCGGGGAGGGCTTCGGGTACGGCGTAGGGTATGGGTTAGGGTTAGTGTTAGGGTTAGGGCTCGGTTTAGGGTACGGGTTAGGATTAGGGTACGTGTTAGTGTTAGGGTAGGGGTTAGCGTTAGGGTACGCGTTAGGGTTAGGGTAGTTATTAAACCTATCCCACTCTCTACTTACCCCTTAGCACGTAAAGGAATATTATTTGGGGGTCCAGCCATGGAGAAGTGTTTAGACACTAGGATAAGATGAGGAACACACACAATATAAAGGAATCACATTAGGATTCTCTTTTTAAGCTGTTCCTTAAAACACTAGTGCTTAGGAAATCTATTGGAGGCAGAAGCAGTCAAGGGTAGCCTAGGGTTAGGGTTAGGCTTAGGGTTAGGCTTAGGGTACGGCTTAGGGTACGGGTTCGGGGAGGGCTTCGGGTACGGCGTAGGGAATGGGTTAGGGTTAGGGTTAGGGTTAGTGTTAGGGTTAGGGCTCGGTTTAGGGTACGGGTTAGGATTAGGGTACGTGTTAGTGTTAGGGTAGGGGTTAGCGTTAGGGTACGCGTTAGGGTTAGGGTAGTGATTAAACCTATCCCACTCTCTAGATACCCCTTAGCACATAAAGGAATATTATATGGGGGTCCAGCCATGGAGAAGAGTTTAGACACTAGGATTAGATAAGGAACACACCCATTATAAAGAAATCACATTAGGATTCTCTTTTTAAGCTGTTCCTTAAAACACTAGTGCTTAGGAAATCTATTGGAGGCAGAAGCATTCAAGGGTAGCCTAGGGTTAGGGTTAGGCTTAGGGTTAGTCTTAGGGTACGGCTTAGGGTACGGGTTCGGGGAGGGCTTCGGGTACGGCGTAGGGTATGGGTTAGGGTTAGGGTTAGGGTTAGTGTTAGGGTTAGGGCTCGGTTTAGGGTACGGGTTAGGATTAGGGTACGTGTTAGGGTTAGGGTAGGGGTTAGCGTTAGGGTACGCGTTATGGTTAGGGTAGTTATTAAACCTATCCCACTCTCTAGTTACCCCTTAGCACGTAAAGGAATATTATTTGGGGGTCCAGCCATGGAGAAGAGTTTAGACACTAGGATAAGATAAGGAACACACACATTATAAAGAAATCACATTAGGATTCTCTTTTTAAGCTGTTCCTTAAAACACTAGTGCTTAGGAAATCTATTGGAGGCAGAAGCAGTCAAGGGTAGCCTAGGGTTAGGGTTAGGCTTAGGGTTAGGCTTAGGGTACGGCTTAGGGTACGGGTTCGGGGAGGGCTTCGGGTACGGCGTAGGGTATGGGTTAGGGTTAGGGTTAGGGTTAGTGTTAGGGTTAGGGCTCGGTTTAGTGTACGGGTTAGGATTAGGGTACGTGTTAGGGTTAGGGTAGGGGTTAGCGTTAGGGTACGCGTTAGGGTTAGGGTAGTTATTAAACCTATCCCACTCTCTAGTTACCCCTTAGCACGTAAAGGAATATTATTTGGGGGTCCAGCCATGGAGAAGAGTTTAGACACTAGGATAAGATAAGGAACACACCAATTATAAAGAAATCACATTAGGATTCTCTTTTTAAGCTGTTCCTTAAAACACTAGTGCTTAGGAAATCTATTGGAGGCAGAAGCAGTCAAGGGTAGCCTAGGGTTAGGGTTAGGCTTAGGGTTAGGCTTAGGGTACGGCTTAGGGTACGGGTTCGGGGAGGGCTTCGGGTACGGCGTAAAGTACGGGTTAGGGTTAGGGTTAGGGTTAGTGTTAGGGTTAGGGCTCGGTTTAGGGTACGGGTTAGGATTAGGGTACGTGTTAGAGTTAGGGTAGGGGTTAGCGTTAGGGTACGCGTTAGGGTTAGGGTAGTTATTAAACCTATCCCACTCTCTAGATACCCCTTAGCACGTAAAGGAATATTATTTGGGGGTCCAGACATGGAGAAGAGTTTAGACACTAGGATAAGATAAGGAACACACCCATTATAAAGAAATCACTTTAGGATTCTCTTTTTAAGTTGTTCCTTAAAACACTAGTGCTTAGGAAATCTATTGGAGGCAGAAGCAGTCAAGGGTAGCCTAGGGTTAGGGTTAGGCTTAGGGTTAGGCTTAGGGTACGGCTTAGGGTACGGGTTCGTGGAGGGCTTCGGGTACGGCGTAGGGTATGGGTTAGGGTTAGGGTTAGGGTTAGTGTTAGGGTTAGGGCTCGGTTTAGGGTACGGGTTAGGTTTAGGGTACGTGTTAGGGTTAGGGTAGGGGTTAGGGTTAGTGTACGCGTTAGGGTTAGGGTAGTTATTAAACCTATCCCACTCTCTAGATACTCCTTAGCACGTAAAGGAATATTATTTGGGGGTCCAGCCATGGAGAAGTGTTTAGACACTAAGATAATATAAGGAACACACACATTATAAAGAAATCACATTAGGATTCTCTTTTGAAGCTGTTCCTTAAAACACTAGTGCTTAGGAAATCTATTGGAGGCAGAAGCAGTCAAGGGTAGCCTAGGGTTAGGGTTAGGCTTAGGGTTAGGCTTAGGGTACGGCTTAGGGTACGGGTTCGGGGAGGGCTTCGGGTACGGCGTAGGGTATGGGTTAGGGTTAGGGTTAGGGTTAGTTTCAGGGTTAGGGCTCGGTTTAGGGTACGGGTTAGGATTAGGGTACGTGTTAGTGTTAGGGTAGGGGTTAGCGTTAGGGTACGCGTTAGGGTTAGGGTAGTTATTAAACCTATCCCACTCTCTAGTTACCCCTTAGCACGTAAAGGAATATTATTTGGGGGTCCAGCCATGGAGAAGAGTTTAGACACTAGGATAAGATGAGGAACACACACAATATAAAGAAATCACATTAGGATTCTCTTTTTAAGCTGTTCCTTAAAACACTAGTGCTTAGGAAATATATTGGAGGCAGAAGCAGTCAAGGGTAGCCTAGGGTTAGGGTTAGGCTTAGGGTTAGGCTTAGGGTACGGCTTAGGGTACGGCTTCGGGGAGGGCTTCGGGTACGGCGTAGGGTATGGGTTAGGGTTAGGGTTAGGGTTAGTGTTAGGGTTAGGGCTCGGTTTAGGGTACGGGTTAGGATTAGGGTACGTGTTAGGGTTAGGGTAGGAGTTAGCGTTAGGGTACGCGTTAGGGTTAGGGTAGTTATTAAACCTATCCCACTCTCTAGTTACCCCTTAGCACGTAAAGGAATATTATTTGGGGGTCCAGCCGTGGAGAAGAGTTTAGACACTAGGATAAGATAAGGAACACACACATTATAAAGAAATCACATTAGGATTCTCTTTTTAAGCTGTTCCTTAAAACACTAGTGCTTAGGAAATCTATTGGAGGCAGAAGCAGTCAAGGGTAGCCTAGGGTTAGGGTTAGGCTTAGGGTTAGGCTTAGGGTACGGCTTAGGGTACGGGTTCGGGGAGGGCTTCGGGTACGGCGTAGGGTATGGGTTAGGGTTAGGGTTAGGGTTAGTTTCAGGGTTAGGGCTCGGTTTAGGGTACGGGTTAGGATTAGGGTACGTGTTAGTGTTAGGGTAGGGGTTAGCGTTAGGGTACGCGTTAGGGTTAGGGTAGTTATTAAACCTATCCCACTCTCTAGTTACCCCTTAGCACGTAAAGGAATATTATTTGGGGGTCCAGCCATGGAGAAGAGTTTAGACACTAGGATAAGATGAGGAACACACACAATATAAAGAAATCACATTAGGATTCTCTTTTTAAGCTGTTCCTTAAAACACTAGTGCTTAGGAAATCTATTGGAGGCAGAAGCAGTCAAGGGTAGCCTAGGGTTAGGGTTAGGCTTAGGGTTAGGCTTAGGGTACGGCTTAGGGTACGGGTTCGGGGAGGGCTTCGGGTACGGCGTAGGGTATGGGTTAGGGTTAGGGTTAGGGTTAGTGTTAGGGTTAGGGCTCGGTTTAGGGTACGGGTTAGGATTAGGGTACGTGTTAGGGTTAGGGTAGTGGTTAGGGTTAGGGTACGCGTTAGGGTTAGGGTAGTTATTAAACCTATCCCACTCTCTAGATACTCCTTAGCACGTAAAGGAATATTATTTGGGGGTCCAGCCATGGAGAAGTGTTTAGACACTAAGATAATATAAGGAACACACACATTATAAAGAAATCACATTATGATTCTCTTTTTAAGCTGTTCCTTAAAACACTAGTGCTTAGGAAATCTATTGGAGGCAGAAGCAGTCAAGGGTAGCCTAGGGTTAGGGTTAGGCTTAGGGTTAGGCTTAGGGTACGGCTTAGGGTACGGGTTCGGGGAGGGCTTCGGGTACGGCGTAGGGTACGGGTTAGGGTTAGGGTTAGGGTTAGTGTTAGGGTTAGGGCTCGGTTTAGGGTACGGGTTAGGATTAGGGTACGTGTTAGGGTTAGGGTAGGGGTTAGCGTTAGGGTACGCGTTAGGGTTAGGGTAGTTATTAAACCTATCCCACTCTCTAGATACCCCTTAGCACGTAAAGGAATATTATTTGGGGGTCCAGACATGGAGAAGAGTTTAGACACTAGGATAAGATAAGGAACACACCCATTATAAAGAAATCACTTTAGGATTCTCTTTTTAAGTTGTTCCTTAAAACACTAGTGCTTAGGAAATCTATTGGAGGCAGAAGCAGTCAAGGGTAGCCTAGGGTTAGGGTTAGGCTTAGGGTTAGGCTTAGGGTACGGCTTAGGGTACGGGTTCGTGGAGGGCTTCGGGTACGGCGTAGGGTATGGGTTAGGGTTAGGGTTAGGGTTAGTGTTAGGGTTAGGGCTCGGTTTAGGGTACGGGTTAGGATTAGGGTACGTGTTAGGGTTAGGGTAGGGGTTAGGGTTAGTGTACGCGTTAGGGTTAGGGTAGTTATTAAACCTATCCCACTCTCTAGATACTCCTTAGCACGTAAAGGAATATTATTTGGGGGTCCAGCCATGGAGAAGTGTTTAGACACTAAGATAATATAAGGAACACACACATTATAAAGAAATCACATTAGGATTCTCTTTTGAAGCTGTTCCTTAAAACACTAGTGCTTAGGAAATCTATTGGAGGCAGAAGCAGTCAAGGGTAGCCTAGGGTTAGGGTTAGGCTTAGGGTTAGGCTTAGGGTACGGCTTAGGGTACGGGTTCGGGGAGGGCTTCGGGTACGGCGTAGGGTATGGGTTAGGGTTAGGGTTAGGGTTAGTTTCAGGGTTAGGGCTCGGTTTAGGGTACGGGTTAGGATTAGGGTACGTGTTAGTGTTAGGGTAGGGGTTAGCGTTAGGGTACGCGTTAGGGTTAGGGTAGTTATTAAACCTATCCCACTCTCTAGTTACCCCTTAGCACGTAAAGGAATATTATTTGGGGGTCCAGCCATGGAGAAGAGTTTAGACACTAGGATAAGATGAGGAACACACACAATATAAAGAAATCACATTAGGATTCTCTTTTTAAGCTGTTCCTTAAAACACTAGTGCTTAGGAAATCTATTGGAGGCAGAAGCAGTCAAGGGTAGCCTAGGGTTAGGGTTAGGCTTAGGGTTAGGCTTAGGGTACGGCTTAGGGTACGGCTTCGGGGAGGGCTTCGGGTACGGCGTAGGGTATGGGTTAGGGTTAGGGTTAGGGTTAGTGTTAGGGTTAGGGCTCGGTTTAGGGTACGGGTTAGGATTAGGGTACGTGTTAGGGTTAGGGTAGGAGTTAGCGTTAGGGTACGCGTTAGGGTTAGGGTAGTTATTAAACCTATCCCACTCTCTAGTTACCCCTTAGCACGTAAAGGAATATTATTTGGGGGTCCAGCCGTGGAGAAGAGTTTAGACACTAGGATAAGATAAGGAACACACACATTATAAAGAAATCACATTAGGATTCTCTTTTTAAGCTGTTCCTTAAAACACTAGTGCTTAGGAAATCTATTGGAGGCAGAAGCAGTCAAGGGTAGCCTAGGGTTAGGGTTAGGCTTAGGGTTAGGCTTAGGGTACGGCTTAGGGTACGGGTTCGGGGAGGGCTTCGGGTACGGCGTAGGGTATGGGTTAGGGTTAGGGTTAGGGTTAGTTTCAGGGTTAGGGCTCGGTTTAGGGTACGGGTTAGGATTAGGGTACGTGTTAGTGTTAGGGTAGGGGTTAGCGTTAGGGTACGCGTTAGGGTTAGGGTAGTTATTAAACCTATCCCACTCTCTAGTTACCCCTTAGCACGTAAAGGAATATTATTTGGGGGTCCAGCCATGGAGAAGAGTTTAGACACTAGGATAAGATGAGGAACACACACAATATAAAGAAATCACATTAGGATTCTCTTTTTAAGCTGTTCCTTAAAACACTAGTGCTTAGGAAATCTATTGGAGGCAGAAGCAGTCAAGGGTAGCCTAGGGTTAGGGTTAGGCTTAGGGTTAGGCTTAGGGTACGGCTTAGGGTACGGCTTCGGGGAGGGCTTCGGATACGGCGTAGGGTATGGGTTAGGGTTAGGGTTAGGGTTAGTGTTAGGGTTAGGGCTCGGTTTAGGGTACGGGTTAGGATTAGGGTACGTGTTAGGGTTAGGGTAGGAGTTAGCGTTAGGGTACGCGTTAGGGTTAGGGTAGTTATTAAACCTATCCCACTCTCTAGTTACCCCTTAGCACGTAAAGGAATATTATTTGGGGGTCCAGCCGTGGAGAAGAGTTTAGACACTAGGATAAGATAAGGAACACACACATTATAAAGAAATCACATTAGGATTCTCTTTTTAAGCTGTTCCTTAAAACACTAGTGCTTAGGAAATCTATTGGAGGCAGAAGCAGTCAAGGGTAGCCTAGGGTTAGGGTTAGGCTTAGGGTTAGGCTTAGGGTACGGCTTAGGGTACGGGTTCGGGGAGGGCTTCGGGTACGGCGTAGGGTATGGGTTAGGGTTAGGGTTAGGGTTAGTGTTAGGGTTAGGGCTCGGTTTAGGGTACGGGTTAGGATTAGGGTACGTGTTAGGGTTAGGGTAGTGGTTAGGGTTAGGGTACGCGTTAGGGTTAGGGTAGTTATTAAACCTATCCCACTCTCTAGATACTCCTTAGCACGTAAAGGAATATTATTTGGGGGTCCAGCCATGGAGAAGTGTTTAGACACTAAGATAATATAAGGAACACACACATTATAAAGAAATCACATTATGATTCTCTTTTTAAGCTGTTCCTTAAAACACTAGTGCTTAGGAAATCTATTGGAGGCAGAAGCAGTCAAGGGTAGCCTAGGGTTAGGGTTAGGCTTAGTGTTAGGCTTAGGGTACGGCTTAGGGTACGGGTTCGGGGAGGGCTTCGGGTACGGCGTAGGGTACGGGTTAGGGTTAGGGTTAGGGTTAGTGTTAGGGTTAGGGCTCGGTTTAGGGTACGGGTTAGGATTAGGGTACGTGTTAGGGTTAGGGTAGGGGTTAGCGTTAGGGTACGCGTTAGGGTTAGGGTAGTGATTAAACCTATCCCACTCTCTAGATACCCCTTAGCACATAAAGGAATATTATTTGGGGGTCCAGCCATGGAGAAGAGTTTAGACACTAGGATTAGATAAGGAACACACCCATTATAAAGAAATCACATTAGGATTTACTTTTTAAGCTGTTCCTTAAAACACTAGTGCTTAGGAAATCTCTTGGAGGCAGAAGCAGTCAAGGGTAGCCTAGGGTTAGGGTTAGGCTTAGGGTACGGCTTAGGGTACGGGTTCGGGGAGGGCTTCGGGTACGGCGTAGGGTATGGGTTAGGGTTAGGGTTAGGGTTAGTGTTAGGGTTAGGGCTCGGTTTAGGGTACGGGTTAGGATTAGGGTACGTGTTAGGGTTAGGGTAGGGGTTAGCGTTAGGGTACGCGTTAGGGTTAGGGTAGTTATTAAACCTATCCCACTCTCTAGTTACCCCTTAGCACGTAAAGGAATATTATTTGGGGGTCCAGCCATGGAGAAGAGTTTAGACACTAGGATAAGATAAGGAACACACCCATTATAAAGAAATCACATTAGGATTCTCTTTTTAAGCTGTTCCTTAAAACACTAGTGCTTAGGAAATCTATTGGGGGCAGAAGCAGTCAAGGGTAGCCTAGGGTTAGGGTTAGGCTTAGGGTTAGGCTTAGGGTACGGCTTAGGGTACGGGTTCGGGGAGGGCTTCGGGTACGGCGTAGGGTATGGGTTAGGGTTAGGGTTAGGGTTAGTATTAGGGTTAGGGCTCGGTTTAGGGTACGGGTTAGGATTAGGGTACGTGTTAGGGTTAGGGTAGGGGTTAGGGTTATGGTACGCGTTAGGGTTAGGGTAGTGATTAAACCTATCCCACTCTCTAGTTACCCCTTAGCACATAAAGGAATATAATTTGGGGGTCCAGCCATGGAGAAGAGTTTAGACACTAGGATTAGATAAGGAACACACCCATTATAAAGAAATCACATTAGGATTCACTTTCTAAGCTGTTCCTTAAAACACTAGTGGTTAGGAAATCTATTGGAGGCAGAAGCAGTCAAGGGTAGCCTAGGGTTAGGGTTAGGCTTAGGGTACGGCTTAGGGTACGGGTTCGGGGAAGGCTTCGGGTAAGGCGTAGGGTATGGGTTAGGGTTAGGGTTAGGGTTAGTGTTAGGGTTAGGGCTCGGTTTAGGGTACGGGTTAGGATTAGGGTACGTGTTAGTGTTAGGGTAGGGTTTAGCGTTAGGTTACGCCTTACGGTTAGGGTAGTTATTAAACCTATCCCACTCTCTAGATACCCCTTAGCACGTAAAGGAATATTATTTGGGGGTCCAGCCATGGAGAAGAGTTTAGACACTAGGATAAGATAAGGAACACGCCAATCATAAAGAAATCACATTAGGATTCTCTTTTTAAGCTGTTCCTTAAAACACTAGTGCTTAGGAAATCTATTGGAGGCAGAAGCAGTCAAGGGTAGCCTAGGGTTAAGGTTTGGCTTAGGGTTAGGCTTAGGGTACGGCTTAGGGTACGGGTTCGGGGAGGGATTCGTGTACGGCGTAGGGTATGGGTTAGGGTTAGGGTTAGGGTTAGTGTTAGGGTTAGGGCTCGGTTTAGGGTACGGGTTAGGATTAGGGTACCTGTTAGGGTTAGGGTAGGGGTTAGGGTTAGGGTACGCGTTAGGGTTAGGGTAGTTATTAAACCTATCCCACTCTCTAGATACCCCTTAGCACGTAAAGAATATTATTTGGGGGTCCAGCCATGGAGAAGAGTTTAGACACTAGGATAAGATAAGGAACACACCCATTATAAAGAAATCACATTAGGATTCTCTTTTTAAGCTGTTCCTTAAAACACTAGTGCTTAGGAAATCTATTGGAGGCAGAAGCAGTCAAGGGTAGCCTAGGGTTAGGGTTAGGCTTACGGTTAGGCTTAGGGTACGGCTTAGGGTACGGTTTCGGGGAGGGCTTCGGGTACGGCGTAGGGTATGGGTTAGGGTTAGGGTTAGGGTTAGGGTTAGGGTTAGGGTTAATGTTAGGTTTAGGGCTCTGTTTAGGGTACGGGTTAGGATTAGGGTACGTGTTAGGGTTAGGGTAGGGGTTAGCGTTAGGGTACGCGTTACGGTTAGGGTAGTTATTAAACCTATCCCACTCTCTAGTTACCCCTTAACACGTAAAGGAATATTATTTGGGGGTCGAGCCATGGAGAAGAGTTTAGACACTAGGATAAGATAAGGAACACACCCATTATAAAGAAATCACATTAGGATTCTCTTTTTAAGCTGTTCCTTAAAACACTAGTGCTTAGGAAATATATTGGAGGCAGAAGCAGTCAAGGGTAGCCTAGGGTTAGGGTTAGGCTTAGGTTTAGGCTTAGGGTACGGCTTAGGGTACGGGTTCGGGGAGGGTTTCGGGTACGGCGTAGGGTATGGGTTAGGGTTAGGGTTAGTGTTAGGGTTAGGGCTCGGTTTACGGTACGGGTTAGGATTAGGGTACGTGTTAGGATTAGGGTAGGGGTTAGCGTTAGGGTACGCGTTAGGGTTAGGGTAGTTATTAAACCTATCCCACTCTCTAGTTACCCCTTAGCACGTAAAGGAATATTATTTGGGGGTCCAGCCATGGAGAGGAGTTTAGACACTAGGATAAGATAAGGAACACACCCATTATAAAGAAATCACATTAGGATTCTCTTTTTAAGCTGTTCCTTAAAACACTAGTGCTTAGGAAATCTATTGGAGGCAGAAGCAGTCAAGGGTAGCCTAGGGTTAGGGTTAGGCTTAGGGTTAGGCTTAGGGTACCGCTTAGGGTACGGGTTCGGGGAGGGCTTCGGGTACGGCGTAGGGTATGGGTTAGGGTTAGGGTTAGGGTTAGTGTTAGGGTTAGGGCTCGGTTTAGGGTACGGGTTAGGATTAGGGTACGTGTTAGGGTTAGGGTAGGGGTTAGGGTTATGGTACGCGTTAGGGTTAGGGTAGTGATTAAACCTATCCCACTCTCTAGATACCCCTTAGCACATAAAGGAATATTATTTGGGGGTCCAGCCATGGAGAAGAGTTTAGACACTAGGATTAGATAAGGAACACACCCATTATAAAGAAATCACATTAGGATTCTCTTTTTAAGCTGTTCCTTAAAACACTAGTGCTTAGGAAATCTATTGGAGGCAGAAGCAGTCAAGAGTAGCCTAGGGTTAGGGTTAGGCTTAGGGTTAGGCTTAGGGTACGGCTTAGGGTACGGGTTCGTGGAGGGCTTCGGGTACGGCGTAGGGTATGGGTTAGGGTTAGGGTTAGGGTTAGTGTTAGGGTTAGGGCTCGGTTTAGGGTACGGGTTAGGATTAGGGTACGTGTTAGGGTTAGGGTAGGGGTTAGGGTTAGTGTACGCGTTAGGGTTAGGGTAGTTATTAAACCTATCCCACTCTCTAGATACTCCTTAGCACGTAAAGGAATATTATTTGGGGGTCCAGCCATGGAGAAGTGTTTAGACACTAAGATAATATAAGGAACACACACATTATAAAGAAATCACATTAGGATTCTCTTTTGAAGCTGTTCCTTAAAACACTAGTGCTTAGGAAATCTATTGGAGGCAGAAGCAGTCAAGGGTAGCCTAGGGTTAGGGTTAGGCTTAGGGTTAGGCTTAGGGTACGGCTTAGGGTACGGGTTCGGGGAGGGCTTCGGGTACGGCGTAGGGTATGGGTTAGGGTTAGGGTTAGGGTTAGTTTCAGGGTTAGGGCTCGGTTTAGGGTACGGGTTAGGATTAGGGTACGTGTTAGGGTTAGGGTAGGGGTTAGCGTTAGGGTACGCGTTAGGGTTAGGGTAGTTATTAAACCTATCCCACTCTCTAGTTACCCCTTAGCACGTAAAGGAATATTATTTGGGGGTCCAGCCATGGAGAAGAGTTTAGACACTAGGATAAGATGAGGAACACACACAATATAAAGAAATCACATTAGGATTCTCTTTTTAAGCTGTTCCTTAAAACACTAGTGCTTAGGAAATCTATTGGAGGCAGAAGCAGTCAAGGGTAGCCTAGGGTTAGGGTTAGGCTTAGGGTTAGGCTTACTGTACGGCTTAGGGTACGGCTTCGGGGAGGGCTTCGGATACGGCGTAGGGTATGGGTTAGGGTTAGGGTTAGGGTTAGTGTTAGGGTTAGGGCTCGGTTTAGGGTACGGGTTAGGATTAGGGTACGTGTTAGGGTTAGGGTAGGAGTTAGCGTTAGGGTACGCGTTAGGGTTAGGGTAGTTATTAAACCTATCCCACTCTCTAGTTACCCCTTAGCACGTAAAGGAATATTATTTGGGGGTCCAGCCGTGGAGAAGAGTTTAGACACTAGGATAAGATAAGGAACACACACATTATAAAGAAATCACATTAGGATTCTCTTTTTAAGCTGTTCCTTAAAACACTAGTGCTTAGGAAATCTATTGGAGGCAGAAGCAGTCAAGGGTAGCCTAGGGTTAGGGTTAGGCTTAGGGTTAGGCTTAGGGTACGGGTTCGGGGAGGGCTTCGGGTACGGCGTAGGGTATGGGTTAGGGTTAGGGTTAGGGTTAGTGTTAGGGTTAGGGCTCGGTTTAGGGTACGGGTTAGGATTAGGGTACGTGTTAGGGTTAGGGTAGTGGTTAGGGTTAGGGTACGCGTTAGGGTTAGGGTAGTTATTAAACCTATCCCACTCTCTAGTTACCCCTTAGCACGTAAAGGAATATTATTTGGGGGTCCAGCCATGGAGAAGAGTTTAGACACTAGGATAAGATGAGGAACACACACAATATAAAGGAATCACATTAGGATTCTCTTTTTAAGCTGTTCCTTAAAACACTAGTGCTTAGGAAATCTATTGGAGGCAGAAGCAGTCAAGGGTAGCCTAGGGTTAGGCTTAGGCTTAGGGTTAGGCTTAGGGTACGGCTTAGGGTACGGGTTCGGGGAGGGCTTCGGGTACGGCGTAGGGTATGGGTTAGGGTTAGGGTTAGGGTTAGTGTTAGGGTTAGGGCTCGGTTTAGGGTACGGGTTAGGATTAGGGTACGTGTTAGGGTTAGGGTAGGGGTTAGGGTTATGGTACGCGTTAGGGTTAGGGTAGTGATTAAACCTATCCCACTCTCTAGATACCCCTTAGCACATAAAGGAATATTATTTGGGGGTCCAGCCATGGAGAAGAGTTTAGACACTAGGATTAGATAAGGAACACACCCATTATAAAGAAATCACATTAGGATTCTCTTTTTAAGCTGTTCCTTAAAACACTAGTGCTTAGGAAATCTATTGGAGGCAGAAGCAGTCAAGGGTAGCCTAGGGTTAGGGTTAGGCTTAGGGTTAGGCTTAGGGTACGGCTTAGGGTACGGGTTCGGGGAGGGCTTCGGGTACGGCGTAGGGTATGGGTTAGGGTTAGGGTTAGGGTTAGTTTCAGGGTTAGGGCTCGGTTTAGGGTACGGGTTAGGATTAGGGTACGTGTTAGTGTTAGGGTAGGGGTTAGCGTTAGGGTACGCGTTAGGGTTAGGGTAGTTATTAAACCTATCCCACTCTCTAGTTACCCCTTAGCACGTAAAGGAATATTATTTGGGGGTCCAGCCATGGAGAAGAGTTTAGACACTAGGATAAGATGAGGAACACACACAATATAAAGAAATCACATTAGGATTCTCTTTTTAAGCTGTTCCTTAAAACACTAGTGCTTAGGAAATCTATTGGAGGCAGAAGCAGTCAAGGGTAGCCTAGGGTTAGGGTTAGGCTTAGGGTTAGGCTTAGGGTACGGCTTAGGGTACGGCTTCGGGGAGGGCTTCGGGTACGGCGTAGGGTATGGGTTAGGGTTAGGGTTAGGGTTAGTGTTAGGGTTAGGGCTCGGTTTAGGGTACGGGTTAGGATTAGGGTACGTGTTAGGGTTAGGGTAGGAGTTAGCGTTAGGGTACGCGTTAGGGTTAGGGTAGTTATTAAACCTATCCCACTCTCTAGTTACCCCTTAGCACGTAAAGGAATATTATTTGGGGGTCCAGCCATGGAGAAGTGTTTAGACACTAAGATAATATAAGGAACACACACATTATAAAGAAATCACATTATGATTCTCTTTTTAAGCTGTTCCTTAAAACACTAGTGCTTAGGAAATCTATTGGAGGCAGAAGCAGTCAAGGGTAGCCTAGGGTTAGGGTTAGGCTTAGGGTAAGGCTTAGGGTACGGCTTAGGGTACGGGTTCGGGGAGGGCTTCGGGTACGGCGTAGGGTACGGGTTAGGGTTAGGGTTAGGGTTAGTGTTAGGGTTAGGGCTCGGTTTAGGGTACGGGTTAGGATTAGGGTACGTGTTAGTGTTAGGGTAGGGGTTAGCGTTAGGGTACGCGTTAGGGTTAGGGTAGTTATTAAACCTATCCCACTCTCTACTTACCCCTTAGCACGTAAAGGAATATTATTTGGGGGTCCAGCCATGGAGAAGTGTTTAGACACTAGGATAAGATGAGGAACACACACAATATAAAGGAATCACATTAGGATTCTCTTTTTAAGCTGTTCCTTAAAACACTAGTGCTTAGGAAATCTATTGGAGGCAGAAGCAGTCAAGGGTAGCCTAGGGTTAGGGTTAGGCTTAGGGTTAGGCTTAGGGTACGGCTTAGGGTACGGGTTCGGGGAGGGCTTCGGGTACGGCGTAGGGAATGGGTTAGGGTTAGGGTTAGGGTTAGTGTTAGGGTTAGGGCTCGGTTTAGGGTACGGGTTAGGATTAGGGTACGTGTTAGGGTTAGGGTAGGGGTTAGGGTTATGGTACGCGTTAGGGTTAGGGTAGTGATTAAACCTATCCCACTCTCTAGATACCCCTTAGCACATAAAGGAATATTATTTGGGGGTCCAGCCATGGAGAAGAGTTTAGACACTAGGATTAGATAAGGAACACACCCATTATAAAGAAATCACATTAGGATTCTCTTTTTAAGCTGTTCCTTAAAACACTAGTGCTTAGGAAATCTATTGGAGGCAGAAGCAGTCAAGGGTAGCCTAGGGTTAGGGTTAGGCTTAGGGTTAGGCTTAGGGTACGGCTTAGGGTACGGGTTCGGGGAGGGCTTCGGGTACGGCGTAGGGTATGGGTTAGGGTTAGGGTTAGGGTTAGTGTTAGGGTTAGGGCTCGGTTTAGGGTACGGGTTAGGATTAGGGTACGTGTTAGGGTTAGGGTAGGGGTTAGCGTTAGGGTACGCGTTACGGTTAGGGTAGTTATTAAACCTATCCCACTCTCTAGTTACCCCTTAGCACGTAAAGGAATATTATTTGGGGGTCCAGCCATGGAGAAGAGTTTAGACACTAGGATAAGATAAGGAACACACACATTATAAAGAAATCACATTAGGATTCTCTTTTTAAGCTGTTCCTTAAAACACTAGTGCTTAGGAAATCTATTGGAGGCAGAAGCAGTCAAGGGTAGCCTAGGGTTAGGGTTAGGCTTAGGGTTAGGCTTAGGATACGGCTTAGGGTACGGGTTCGGGGAGGGCTTCGGGTACGGCGTAGGGTATGGGTTAGGGTTAGGGTTAGGGTTAGTGTTAGGGTTAGGGCTCGGTTTAGTGTACGGGTTAGGATTAGGGTACGTGTTAGGGTTAGGGTAGGGGTTAGCGTTAGGGTACGCGTTAGGGTTAGGGTAGTTATTAAACCTATCCCACTCTCTAGTTACCCCTTAGCACGTAAAGGAATATTATTTGGGGGTCCAGCCATGGAGAAGAGTTTAGACACTAGGATAAGATAAGGAACACACCAATTATAAAGAAATCACATTAGGATTCTCTTTTTAAGCTGTTCCTTAAAACACTAGTGCTTAGGAAATCTATTGGAGGCAGAAGCAGTCAAGGGTAGCCTAGGGTTAGGGTTAGGCTTAGGGTTAGGCTTAGGGTACGGCTTAGGGTACGGGTTCGGGGAGGGCTTCGGGTACGGCGTAGGGTACGGGTTAGGGTTAGGGTTAGGGTTAGTGTTAGGGTTAGGGCTCGGTTTAGGGTACGGGTTAGGATTAGGGTACGTGTTAGGGTTAGGGTAGGGGTTAGCGTTAGGGTACGCGTTAGGGTTAGGGTAGTTATTAAACCTATCCCACTCTCTAGATACCCCTTAGCACGTAAAGGAATATTATTTGGGGGTCCAGACATGGAGAAGAGTTTAGACACTAGGATAAGATAAGGAACACACCCATTATAAAGAAATCACTTTAGGATTCTCTTTTTAAGTTGTTCCTTAAAACACTAGTGCTTAGGAAATCTATTGGAGGCAGAAGCAGTCAAGGGTAGCCTAGGGTTAGGGTTAGGCTTAGGGTTAGGCTTAGGGTACGGCTTAGGGTACGGCTTCGGGGAGGGCTTCGGGTACGGCGTAGGGTATGGGTTAGGGTTAGGGTTAGGGTTAGTGTTAGGGTTAGGGCTCGGTTTAGGGTACGGGTTAGGATTAGGGTACGTGTTAGGGTTAGGGTAGGGGTTAGGGTTAGTGTACGCGTTAGGGTTAGGGTAGTTATTAAACCTATCCCACTCTCTAGATACTCCTTAGCACGTAAAGGAATATTATTTGGGGGTCCAGCCATGGAGAAGTGTTTAGACACTAAGATAATATAAGGAACACACACATTATAAAGAAATCACATTAGGATTCTCTTTTGAAGCTGTTCCTTAAAACACTAGTGCTTAGGAAATCTATTGGAGGCAGAAGCAGTCAAGGGTAGCCTAGGGTTAGGGTTAGGCTTAGGGTTAGGCTTAGGGTACGGCTTAGGGTACGGGTTCGGGGAGGGCTTCGGGTACGGCGTAGGGTATGGGTTAGGGTTAGGGTTAGGGTTAGTTTCAGGGTTAGGGCTCGGTTTAGGGTACGGGTTAGGATTAGGGTACGTGTTAGTGTTAGGGTAGGGGTTAGCGTTAGGGTACGCGTTAGGGTTAGGGTAGTTATTAAACCTATCCCACTCTCTAGTTACCCCTTAGCACGTAAAGGAATATTATTTGGGGGTCCAGCCATGGAGAAGAGTTTAGACACTAGGATAAGATGAGGAACACACACAATATAAAGAAATCACATTAGGATTCTCTTTTTAAGCTGTTCCTTAAAACACTAGTGCTTAGGAAATCTATTGGAGGCAGAAGCAGTCAAGGGTAGCCTAGGGTTAGGGTTAGGCTTAGGGTTAGGCTTAGGGTACGGCTTAGGGTACGGCTTCGGGGAGGGCTTCGGGTACGGCGTAGGGTATGGGTTAGGGTTAGGGTTAGGGTTAGTGTTAGGGTTAGGGCTCGGTTTAGGGTACGGGTTAGGATTAGGGTACGTGTTAGGGTTAGGGTAGGAGTTAGCGTTAGGGTACGCGTTAGGGTTAGGGTAGTTATTAAACCTATCCCACTCTCTAGTTACCCCTTAGCACGTAAAGGAATATTATTTGGGGGTCCAGCCGTGGAGAAGAGTTTAGACACTAGGATAAGATAAGGAACACACACATTATAAAGAAATCACATTAGGATTCTCTTTTTAAGCTGTTCCTTAAAACACTAGTGCTTAGGAAATCTATTGGAGGCAGAAGCAGTCAAGGGTAGCCTAGGGTTAGGGTTAGGCTTAGGGTTAGGCTTAGGGTACGGCTTAGGGTACGGGTTCGGGGAGGGCTTCGGGTACGGCGTAGGGTATGGGTTAGGGTTAGGGTTAGGGTTAGTTTCAGGGTTAGGGCTCGGTTTAGGGTACGGGTTAGGATTAGGGTACGTGTTAGTGTTAGGGTAGGGGTTAGCGTTAGGGTACGCGTTAGGGTTAGGGTAGTTATTAAACCTATCCCACTCTCTAGTTACCCCTTAGCACGTAAAGGAATATTATTTGGGGGTCCAGCCATGGAGAAGAGTTTAGACACTAGGATAAGATGAGGAACACACACAATATAAAGAAATCACATTAGGATTCTCTTTTTAAGCTGTTCCTTAAAACACTAGTGCTTAGGAAATCTATTGGAGGCAGAAGCAGTCAAGGGTAGCCTAGGGTTAGGGTTAGGCTTAGGGTTAGGCTTAGGGTACGGCTTAGGGTACGGCTTCGGGGAGGGCTTCGGATACGGCGTAGGGTATGGGTTAGGGTTAGGGTTAGGGTTAGTGCTAGGGTTAGGGCTCGGTTTAGGGTACGGGTTAGGATTAGGGTACGTGTTAGGGTTAGGGTAGGAGTTAGCGTTAGGGTACGCGTTAGGGTTAGGGTAGTTATTAAACCTATCCCACTCTCTAGTTACCCCTTAGCACGTAAAGGAATATTATTTGGGGGTCCAGCCGTGGAGAAGAGTTTAGACACTAGGATAAGATAAGGAACACACACATTATAAAGAAATCACATTAGGATTCTCTTTTTAAGCTGTTCCTTAAAACACTAGTGCTTAGGAAATCTATTGGAGGCAGAAGCAGTCAAGGGTAGCCTAGGGTTAGGGTTAGGCTTAGGGTTAGGCTTAGGGTACGGCTTAGGGTACGGGTTCGGGGAGGGCTTCGGGTACGGCGTAGGGTATGGGTTAGGGTTAGGGTTAGGGTTAGTGTTAGGGTTAGGGCTCGGTTTAGGGTACGGGTTAGGATTAGGGTACGTGTTAGGGTTAGGGTAGTGGTTAGGGTTAGGGTACGCGTTAGGGTTAGGGTAGTTATTAAACCTATCCCACTCTCTAGATACTCCTTCGCACGTAAAGGAATATTATTTGGGGGTCCAGCCATGGAGAAGTGTTTAGACACTAAGATAATATAAGGAACACACACATTATAAAGAAATCACATTATGATTCTCTTTTTAAGCTGTTCCTTAAAACACTAGTGCTTAGGAAATCTATTGGAGGCAGAAGCAGTCAAGGGTAGCCTAGGGTTAGGGTTAGGCTTAGGGTTAGGCTTAGGGTACGGCTTAGGGTACGGGTTCGGGGAGGGCTTCGGGTACGGCGTAGGGTACGGGTTAGGGTTAGGGTTAGGGTTAGTGTTAGGGTTAGGGCTCGGTTTAGGGTACGGGTTAGGATTAGGGTACGTGTTAGGGTTAGGGTAGGGGTTAGCGTTAGGGTACGCGTTAGGGTTAGGGTAGTTATTAAACCTATCCCACTCTCTAGATACCCCTTAGCACGTAAAGGAATATTATTTGGGGGTCCAGACATGGAGAAGAGTTTAGACACTAGGATAAGATAAGGAACACACCCATTATAAAGAAATCACTTTAGGATTCTCTTTTTAAGTTGTTCCTTAAAACACTAGTGCTTAGGAAATCTATTGGAGGCAGAAGCAGTCAAGGGTAGCCTAGGGTTAGGGTTAGGCTTAGGGTTAGGCTTAGGGTACGGCTTAGGGTACGGGTTCGTGGAGGGCTTCGGGTACGGCGTAGGGTATGGGTTAGGGTTAGGGTTAGGGTTAGTGTTAGGGTTAGGGCTCGGTTTAGGGTACGGGTTAGGATTAGGGTACGTGTTAGGGTTAGGGTAGGGGTTAGGGTTAGTGTACGCGTTAGGGTTAGGGTAGTTATTAAACCTATCCCACTCTCTAGATACTCCTTAGCACGTAAAGGAATATTATTTGGGGGTCCAGCCATGGAGAAGTGTTTAGACACTAAGATAATATAAGGAACACACACATTATAAAGAAATCACATTAGGATTCTCTTTTGAAGCTGTTCCTTAAAACACTAGTGCTTAGGAAATCTATTGGAGGCAGAAGCAGTCAAGGGTAGCCTAGGGTTAGGGTTAGGCTTAGGGTTAGCCTTAGGGTACGGCTTAGGGTACGGGTTCGGGGAGGGCTTCGGGTACGGCGTAGGGTATGGGTTAGGGTTAGGGTTAGGGTTAGTTTCAGGGTTAGGGCTCGGTTTAGGGTACGGGTTAGGATTAGGGTACGTGTTAGTGTTAGGGTAGGGGTTAGCGTTAGGGTACGCGTTAGGGTTAGGGTAGTTATTAAACCTATCCCACTCTCTAGTTACCCCTTAGCACGTAAAGGAATATTATTTGGGGGTCCAGCCATGGAGAAGAGTTTAGACACTAGGATAAGATGAGGAACACACACAATATAAAGAAATCACATTAGGATTCTCTTTTTAAGCTGTTCCTTAAAACACTAGTGCTTAGGAAATCTATTGGAGGCAGAAGCAGTCAAGGGTAGCCTAGGGTTAGGGTTAGGCTTAGGGTTAGGCTTAGGGTACGGCTTAGGGTACGGCTTCGGGGAGGGCTTCGGGTACGGCGTAGGGTATGGGTTAGGGTTAGGGTTAGGGTTAGTGTTAGGGTTAGGGCTCGGTTTAGGGTACGGGTTAGGATTAGGGTACGTGTTAGGGTTAGGGTAGGAGTTAGCGTTAGGGTACGCGTTAGGGTTAGGGTAGTTATTAAACCTATCCCACTCTCTAGTTACCCCTTAGCACGTAAAGGAATATTATTTGGGGGTCCAGCCGTGGAGAAGAGTTTAGACACTAGGATAAGATAAGGAACACACACATTATAAAGAAATCACATTAGGATTCTCTTTTTAAGCTGTTCCTTAAAACACTAGTGCTTAGGAAATCTATTGGAGGCAGAAGCAGTCAAGGGTAGCCTAGGGTTAGGGTTAGGCTTAGGGTTAGGCTTAGGGTACGGCTTAGAGTACGGGTTCGGGGAGGGCTTCGGGTACGGCGTAGGGTATGGGTTAGGGTTAGGGTTAGGGTTAGTTTCAGGGTTAGGGCTCGGTTTAGGGTACGGGTTAGGATTAGGGTACGTGTTAGTGTTAGGGTAGGGGTTAGCGTTAGGGTACGCGTTAGGGTTAGGGTAGTTATTAAACCTATCCCACTCTCTAGTTACCCCTTAGCACGTAAAGGAATATTATTTGGGGGTCCAGCCATGGAGAAGAGTTTAGACACTAGGATAAGATGAGGAACACACACAATATAAAGAAATCACATTAGGATTCTCTTTTTAAGCTGTTCCTTAAAACACTAGTGCTTAGGAAATCTATTGGAGGCAGAAGCAGTCAAGGGTAGCCTAGGGTTAGGGTTAGGCTTAGGGTTAGGCTTAGGGTACGGCTTAGGGTACGGCTTCGGGGAGGGCTTCGGATACGGCGTAGGGTATGGGTTAGGGTTAGGGTTAGGGTTAGTGTTAGGGTTAGGGCTCGGTTTAGGGTACGGGTTAGGATTAGGGTACGTGTTAGGGTTAGGGTAGGAGTTAGCGTTAGGGTACGCGTTAGGGTTAGGGTAGTTATTAAACCTATCCCACTCTCTAGTTACCCCTTAGCACGTAAAGGAATATTATTTGGGGGTCCAGCCGTGGAGAAGAGTTTAGACACTAGGATAAGATAAGGAACACACACATTATAAAGAAATCACATTAGGATTCTCTTTTTAAGCTGTTCCTTAAAACACTAGTTCTTAGGAAATCTATTGGAGGCAGAAGCAGTCAAGGGTAGCCTAGGGTTAGGGTTAGGCTTAGGGTTAGGCTTAGGGTACGGCTTAGGGTACGGGTTCGGGGAGGGCTTCGGGTACGGCGTAGGGTATGGGTTAGGGTTAGGGTTAGGGTTAGTGTTAGGGCTAGGGCTCGGTTTAGGGTACGGGTTAGGATTAGGGTACGTGTTAGGGTTAGGGTAGTGGTTAGGGTTAGGGTACGCGTTAGGGTTAGGGTAGTTATTAAACCTATCCCACTCTCTAGATACTCCTTAGCACGTAAAGGAATATTATTTGGGGGTCCAGCCATGGAGAAGTGTTTAGACACTAAGATAATATAAGGAACACACACATTATAAAGAAATCACATTATGATTCTCTTTTTAAGCTGTTCCTTAAAACACTAGTGCTTAGGAAATCTATTGGAGGCAGAAGCAGTCAAGGGTAGCCTAGGGTTAGGGTTAGGCTTAGGGTTAGGCTTAGGGTACGGCTTAGGGTACGGGTTCGGGGAGGGCTTCGGGTACGGCGTAGGGTACGGGTTAGGGTTAGGGTTAGGGTTAGTGTTAGGGTTAGGGCTCGGTTTAGGGTACGGGTTAGGATTAGGGTACGTGTTAGGGTTAGGGTAGGGGTTAGCGTTAGGGTACGCGTTAGGGTTAGGGTAGTTATTAAACCTATCCCACTCTCTAGATACCCCTTAGCACGTAAAGGAATATTATTTGGGGGTCCAGACATGGAGAAGAGTTTAGACACTAGGATAAGATAAGGAACACACCCATTATAAAGAAATCACTTTAGGATTCTCTTTTTAAGTTGTTCCTTAAAACACTAGTGCTTAGGAAATCTATTGGAGGCAGAAGCAGTCAAGGGTAGCCTAGGGTTAGGGTTAGGCTTAGGGTTAGGCTTAGGGTACGGCTTAGGGTACGGGTTCGGGGAGGGCTTCGGGTACGGCGTAGGGTATGGGTTAGGGTTAGGGTTAGGGTTAGTTTCAGGGTTAGGGCTCGGTTTAGGGTACGGGTTAGGATTAGGGTACGTGTTAGTGTTAGGGTAGGGGTTAGCGTTAGGGTACGCGTTAGGGTTAGGGTAGTTATTAAACCTATCCCACTCTCTAGTTACCCCTTAGCACGTAAAGGAATATTATTTGGGGGTCCAGCCATGGAGAAGAGTTTAGACACTAGGATAAGATGAGGAACACACACAATATAAAGAAATCACATTAGGATTCTCTTTTTAAGCTGTTCCTTAAAACACTAGTGCTTAGGAAATCTATTGGAGGCAGAAGCAGTCAAGGGTAGCCTAGGGTTAGGGTTAGGCTTAGGGTTAGGCTTAGGGTACGGCTTAGGGTACGGCTTCGGGGAGGGCTTCGGGTACGGCGTAGGGTATGGGTTAGGGTTAGGGTTAGGGTTAGTGTTAGGGTTAGGGCTCGGTTTAGGGTACGGGTTAGGATTAGGGTACGTGTTAGGGTTAGGGTAGGAGTTAGCGTTAGGGTACGCGTTAGGGTTAGGGTAGTTATTAAACCTATCCCACTCTCTAGTTACCCCTTAGCACGTAAAGGAATATTATTTGGGGGTCCAGCCGTGGAGAAGAGTTTAGACACTAGGATAAGATAAGGAACACACACATTATAAAGAAATCACATTAGGATTCTCTTTTTAAGCTGTTCCTTAAAACACTAGTGCTTAGGAAATCTATTGGAGGCAGAAGCAGTCAAGGGTAGCCTAGGGTTAGGGTTAGGCTTAGGGTTAGGCTTAGGGTACGGCTTAGGGTACGGGTTCGGGGAGGGCTTCGGGTACGGCGTAGGGTATGGGTTAGGGTTAGGGTTAGGGTTAGTTTCAGGGTTAGGGCTCGGTTTAGGGTACGGGTTAGGATTAGGGTACGTGTTAGTGTTAGGGTAGGGGTTAGCGTTAGGGTACGCGTTAGGGTTAGGGTAGTTATTAAACCTATCCCACTCTCTAGTTACCCCTTAGCACGTAAAGGAATATTATTTGGGGGTCCAGCCATGGAGAAGAGTTTAGACACTAGGATAAGATGAGGAACACACACAATATAAAGAAATCACATTAGGATTCTCTTTTTAAGCTGTTCCTTAAAACACTAGTGCTTAGGAAATCTATTGGAGGCAGAAGCAGTCAAGGGTAGCCTAGGGTTAGGGTTAGGCTTAGGGTTAGGCTTAGGGTACGGCTTAGGGTACGGCTTCGGGGAGGGCTTCGGATACGGCGTAGGGTATGGGTTAGGGTTAGGGTTAGGGTTAGTGTTAGGGTTAGGGCTCGGTTTAGGGTACGGGTTAGGATTAGGGTACGTGTTAGGGTTAGGGTAGGAGTTAGCGTTAGGGTACGCGTTAGGGTTAGGGTAGTTATTAAACCTATCTCACTCTCTAGTTACCCCTTAGCACGTAAAGGAATATTATTTGGGGGTCCAGCCGTGGAGAAGAGTTTAGACACTAGGATAAGATAAGGAACACACACATTATAAAGAAATCACATTAGGATTCTCTTTTTAAGCTGTTCCTTAAAACACTAGTGCTTAGGAAATCTATTGGAGGCAGAAGCAGTCAAGGGTAGCCTAGGGTTAGGGTTAGGCTTAGGGTTAGGCTTAGGGTACGGGTTCGGGGAGGGCTTCGGGTACGGCGTAGGGTATGGGTTAGGGTTAGGGTTAGGGTTAGTGTTAGGGTTAGGGCTCGGTTTAGGGTACGGGTTAGGATTAGGGTACGTGTTAGGGTTAGGGTAGTGGTTAGGGTTAGGGTACGCGTTAGGGTTAGGGTAGTTATTAAACCTATCCCACTCTCTAGATACTCCTTAGCACGTAAAGGAATATTATTTGGGGGTCCAGCCATGGAGAAGTGTTTAGACACTAAGATAATATAAGGAACACACACATTATAAAGAAATCACATTAGGATTCTCTTTTTAAGCTGTTCCTTAAAACACTAGTGCTTAGGAAATCTATTGGAGGCAGAAGCAGTCAAGGGTAGCCTAGGGTTAGGGTTAGGCTTAGGGTTAGGCTTAGGGTACGGCTTAGGGTACGGGTTCGGGGAGGGCTTCGGGTACGGCGTAGGGTATGGGTTAGGGTTAGGGTTAGGGTTAGTGTTAGGGTTAGGGCTCGGTTTAGGGTACGGGTTAGGATTAGGGTACGTGTTAGTGTTAGGGTAGGGGTTAGGGTTAGGGTACGCGTTAGGGTTAGGGTAGTTATTAAACCTATCCCACTCTCTACTTACCCCTTAGCACGTAAATGAATATTATTTGGGGGTCCAGCCATGGAGAAGAGATTAGACACTAGGATAAGATGAGGAACACACACAATATAAAGGAATCACATTAGGATTCTCTTTTTAAGCTGTTCCTTAAAACACTAGTGCTTAGGAAATCTACTGGAGGCAGAAGCAGTCAAGGGTAGCCTAGGGTTAGGCTTAGGCTTAGGGTTAGGCTTAGGGTACGGCTTAGGGTACGGGTTCGGGGAGGGCTTCGGGTACGGCGTAGGGTATGGGTTAGGGTTAGGGTTAGGGTTAGTGTTAGGGTTAGGGCTCGGTTTAGGGTACGGGTTAGGATTAGGGTACGTGTTAGGGTTAGGGTAGGGGTTAGGGTTATGGTACGCGTTAGGGTTAGGGTAGTGATTAAACCTATCCCACTCTCTAGATACCCCTTAGCACATAAAGGAATATTATTTGGGGGTCCAGCCATGGAGAAGAGTTTAGACACTAGGATTAGATAAGGAACACACCCATTATAAAGAAATCACATTAGGATTCTCTTTTTAAGCTGTTCCTTAAAACACTAGTGCTTAGGAAATCTATTGGAGGCAGAAGCAGTCAAGAGTAGCCTAGGGTTAGGGTTAGGCTTAGGGTTAGGCTTAGGGTACGGCTTAGGGTACGGGTTCGTGGAGGGCTTCGGGTACGGCGTAGGGTATGGGTTAGGGTTAGGGTTAGGGTTAGTGTTAGGGTTAGGGCTCGGTTTAGGGTACGGGTTAGGATTAGGGTACGTGTTAGGGTTAGGGTAGGGGTTAGGGTTAGTGTACGCGTTAGGGTTAGGGTAGTTATTAAACCTATCCCACTCTCTAGATACTCCTTAGCACGTAAAGGAATATTATTTGGGGGTCCAGCCATGGAGAAGTGTTTAGACACTAAGATAATATAAGGAACACACACATTATAAAGAAATCACATTAGGATTCTCTTTTGAAGCTGTTCCTTAAAACACTAGTGCTTAGGAAATCTATTGGAGGCAGAAGCAGTCAAGGGTAGCCTAGGGTTAGGGTTAGGCTTAGGGTTAGGCTTAGGGTACGGCTTAGGGTACGGGTTCGGGGAGGGCTTCGGGTACGGCGTAGGGTATGGGTTAGGGTTAGGGTTAGGGTTAGTTTCAGGGTTAGGGCTCGGTTTAGGGTACGGGTTAGGATTGGGGTACGTGTTAGGGTTAGGGTAGGGGTTAGCGTTAGGGTACGCGTTAGGGTTAGGGTAGTTATTAAACCTATCCCACTCTCTAGTTACCCCTTAGCACGTAAAGGAATATTATTTGGGGGTCCAGCCATGGAGAAGAGTTTAGACACTAGGATAAGATGAGGAACACACACAATATAAAGAAATCACATTAGGATTCTCTTTTTAAGCTGTTCCTTAAAACACTAGTGCTTAGGAAATCTATTGGAGGCAGAAGCAGTCAAGGGTAGCCTAGGGTTAGGGTTAGGCTTAGGGTTAGGCTTAGGGTACGGCTTAGGGTACGGCTTCGGGGAGGGCTTCGGATACGGCGTAGGGTATGGGTTAGGGTTAGGGTTAGGGTTAGTGTTAGGGTTAGGGCTCGGTTTAGGGTACGGGTTAGGATTAGGGTACGTGTTAGGGTTAGGGTAGGAGTTAGCGTTAGGGTACGCGTTAGGGTTAGGGTAGTTATTAAACCTATCCCACTCTCTAGTTACCCCTTAGCACGTAAAGGAATATTATTTGGGGGTCCAGCCGTGGAGAAGAGTTTAGACACTAGGATAAGATAAGGAACACACACATTATAAAGAAATCACATTAGGATTCTCTTTTTAAGCTGTTCCTTAAAACACTAGTGCTTAGGAAATCTATTGGAGGCAGAAGCAGTCAAGGGTAGCCTAGGGTTAGGGTTAGGCTTAGGGTTAGGCTTAGGGTACGGGTTCGGGGAGGGCTTCGGGTACGGCGTAGGGTATGGGTTAGGGTTAGGGTTAGGGTTAGTGTTAGGGTTAGGGCTCGGTTTAGGGTACGGGTTAGGATTAGGGTACGTGTTAGGGTTAGGGTAGTGGTTAGGGTTAGGGTACGCGTTAGGGTTAGGGTAGTTATTAAACCTATCCCACTCTCTAGTTACCCCTTAGCACGTAAAGGAATATTATTTGGGGGTCCAGCCATGGAGAAGAGTTTAGACACTAGGATAAGATGAGGAACACACACAATATAAAGGAATCACATTAGGATTCTCTTTTTAAGCTGTTCCTTAAAACACTAGTGCTTAGGAAATCTATTGGAGGCAGAAGCAGTCAAGGGTAGCCTAGGGTTAGGCTTAGGCTTAGGGTTAGGCTTAGGGTACGGCTTAGGGTACGGGTTCGGGGAGGGCTTCGGGTACGGCGTAGGGTATGGGTTAGGGTTAGGGTTAGGGTTAGTGTTAGGGTTAGGGCTCGGTTTAGGGTACGGGTTAGGATTAGGGTACGTGTTAGGGTTAGGGTAGGGGTTAGGGTTATGGTACGCGTTAGGGTTAGGGTAGTGATTAAACCTATCCCACTCTCTAGATACCCCTTAGCACATAAAGGAATATTATTTGGGGGTCCAGCCATGGAGAAGAGTTTAGACACTAGGATTAGATAAGGAACACACCCATTATAAAGAAATCACATTAGGATTCTCTTTTTAAGCTGTTCCTTAAAACACTAGTGCTTAGGAAATCTATTGGAGGCAGAAGCAGTCAAGGGTAGCCTAGGGTTAGGGTTAGGCTTAGGGTTAGGCTTAGGGTACGGCTTAGGGTACGGGTTCGGGGAGGGCTTCGGGTACGGCGTAGGGTATGGGTTAGGGTTAGGGTTAGGGTTAGTTTCAGGGTTAGGGCTCGGTTTAGGGTACGGGTTAGGATTAGGGTACGTGTTAGTGTTAGGGTAGGGGTTAGCGTTAGGGTACGCGTTAGGGTTAGGGTAGTTATTAAACCTATCCCACTCTCTAGTTACCCCTTAGCACGTAAAGGAATATTATTTGGGGGTCCAGCCATGGAGAAGAGTTTAGACACTAGGATAAGATGAGGAACACACACAATATAAAGAAATCACATTAGGATTCTCTTTTTAAGCTGTTCCTTAAAACACTAGTGCTTAGGAAATCTATTGGAGGCAGAAGCAGTCAAGGGTAGCCTAGGGTTAGGGTTAGGCTTAGGGTTAGGCTTAGGGTACGGCTTAGGGTACGGCTTCGGGGAGGGCTTCGGGTACGGCGTAGGGTATGGGTTAGGGTTAGGGTTAGGGTTAGTGTTAGGGTTAGGGCTCGGTTTAGGGTACGGGTTAGGATTAGGGTACGTGTTAGGGTTAGGGTAGGAGTTAGCGTTAGGGTACGCGTTAGGGTTAGGGTAGTTATTAAACCTATCCCACTCTCTAGTTACCCCTTAGCACGTAAAGGAATATTATTTGGGGGTCCAGCCATGGAGAAGTGTTTAGACACTAAGATAATATAAGGAACACACACATTATAAAGAAATCACATTATGATTCTCTTTTTAAGCTGTTCCTTAAAACACTAGTGCTTAGGAAATCTATTGGAGGCAGAAGCAGTCAAGGGTAGCCTAGGGTTAGGGTTAGGCTTAGGGTTAGGCTTAGGGTACGGCTTAGGGTACGGGTTCGGGGAGGGCTTCGGGTACGGCGTAGGGTACGGGTTAGGGTTAGGGTTAGGGTTAGTGTTAGGGTTAGGGCTCGGTTTAGGGTACGGGTTAGGATTAGGGTACGTGTTAGGGTTAGGGTAGGGGTTAGCGTTAGGGTACGCGTTAGGGTTAGGGTAGTTATTAAACCTATCCCACTCTCTAGTTACCCCTTAGCACGTAAAGGAATATTATTTGGGGGTCCAGCCATGGAGAAGAGTTTAGACACTAGGATAAGATAAGGAACACACCCATTATAAAGAAATCACATTAGGATTCTCTTTTTAAGCTGTTCCTTAAAACACTAGTGCTTAGGAAATCTATTGGAGGCAGAAGCAGTCAAGGGTAGCCTAGGGTTAGGTTTAGGCTTAGGGTTAGGCTTAGGGTACGGCTTAGGGTACGGGTTCGGGGAGGGCTTCGGGTACGGCGTAGGGTATGGGTTAGGGTTAGGGTTAGGGTTAGTGTTAGGGTTAGGGCTCGGTTTAGGGTACGGGTTAGGATTAGGGTACGTGTTAGTGTTAGGGTAGGGGTTAGCGTTAGGGTACGCGTTAGGGTTAGGGTAGTTATTAAACCTATCCCACTCTCTACTTACCCCTTAGCACGTAAAGGAATATTATTTGGGGGTCCAGCCATGGAGAAGTGTTTAGACACTAGGATAAGATGAGGAACACACACAATATAAAGGAATCACATTAGGATTCTCTTTTTAAGCTGTTCCTTAAAACACTAGTGCTTAGGAAATCTATTGGAGGCAGAAGCAGTCAAGGGTAGCCTAGGGTTAGGGTTAGGCTTAGGGTCAGGCTTAGGGTACGGCTTAGGGTACGGGTTCGGGGAGGGCTTCGGGTACGGCGTAGGGAATGGGTTAGGGTTAGGGTTAGGGTTAGTGTTAGGGTTAGGGCTCGGTTTAGGGTACGGGTTAGGATTAGGGTACGTGTTAGGGTTAGGGTAGGGGTTAGGGTTATGGTACGCGTTAGGGTTAGGGTAGTGATTAAACCTATCCCACTCTCTAGATACCCCTTAGCACATAAAGGAATATTATTTGGGGGTCCAGCCATGGAGAAGAGTTTAGACACTAGGATTAGATAAGGAACACACCCATTATAAAGAAATCACATTAGGATTCTCTTTTTAAGCTGTTCCTTAAAACACTAGTGCTTAGGAAATCTATTGGAGGCAGAAGCAGTCAAGGGTAGCCTAGGGTTAGGGTTAGGCTTAGGGTTAGGCTTAGGGTACGGCTTAGGGTACGGGTTCGGGGAGGGCTTCGGGTACGGCGTAGGGTATGGGTTAGGGTTAGGGTTAGGGTTAGTGTTAGGGTTAGGGCTCGGTTTAGGGTACGGGTTAGGATTAGGGTACGTGTTAGGGTTAGGGTAGGGGTTAGCGTTAGGGTACGCGTTACGGTTAGGGTAGTTATTAAACCTATCCCACTCTCTAGTTACCCCTTAGCACGTAAAGGAATATTATTTGGGGGTCCAGCCATGGAGAAGAGTTTAGACACTAGGATAAGATAAGGAACACACACATTATAAAGAAATCACATTAGGATTCTCTTTTTAAGCTGTTCCTTAAAACACTAGTGCTTAGGAAATCTATTGGAGGCAGAAGCAGTCAAGGGTAGCCTAGGGTTAGGGTTAGGCTTAGGGTTAGGCTTAGGATACGGCTTAGGGTACGGGTTCGGGGAGGGCTTCGGGTACGGCGTAGGGTATGGGTTAGGGTTAGGGTTAGGGTTAGTGTTAGGGTTAGGGCTCGGTTTAGTGTACGGGTTAGGATTAGGGTACGTGTTAGGGTTAGGGTAGGGGTTAGCGTTAGGGTACGCGTTAGGGTTAGGGTAGTTATTAAACCTATCCCACTCTCTAGTTACCCCTTAGCACGTAAAGGAATATTATTTGGGGGTCCAGCCATGGAGAAGAGTTTAGACACTAGGATAAGATAAGGAACACACCAATTATAAAGAAATCACATTAGGATTCTCTTTTTAAGCTGTTCCTTAAAACACTAGTGCTTAGGAAATCTATTGGAGGCAGAAGCAGTCAAGGGTAGCCTAGGGTTAGGGTTAGGCTTAGGGTTAGGCTTAGGGTACGGCTTAGGGTACGGGTTCGGGGAGGGCTTCGGGTACGGCGTAGGGTACGGGTTAGGGTTAGGGTTAGGGTTAGTGTTAGGGTTAGGGCTCGGTTTAGGGTACGGGTTAGGATTAGGGTACGTGTTAGGGTTAGGGTAGGGGTTAGCGTTAGGGTACGCGTTAGGGTTAGGGTAGTTATTAAACCTATCCCACTCTCTAGATACCCCTTAGCACGTAAAGGAATATTATTTGGGGGTCCAGACATGGAGAAGAGTTTAGACACTAGGATAAGATAAGGAACACACCCATTATAAAGAAATCACTTTAGGATTCTCTTTTTAAGTTGTTCCTTAAAACACTAGTGCTTAGGAAATCTATTGGAGGCACAAGCAGTCAAGGGTAGCCTAGGGTTAGGGTTAGGCTTAGGGTTAGGCTTAGGGTACGGCTTAGGGTACGGCTTCGGGGAGGGCTTCGGGTACGGCGTAGGGTATGGGTTAGGGTTAGGGTTAGGGTTAGTGTTAGGGTTAGGGCTCGGTTTAGGGTACGGGTTAGGATTAGGGTACGTGTTAGGGTTAGGGTAGGGGTTAGGGTTAGTGTACGCGTTAGGGTTAGGGTAGTTATTAAACCTATCCCACTCTCTAGATACTCCTTAGCACGTAAAGGAATATTATTTGGGGGTCCAGCCATGGAGAAGTGTTTAGACACTAAGATAATATAAGGAACACACACATTATAAAGAAATCACATTAGGATTCTCTTTTGAAGCTGTTCCTTAAAACACTAGTGCTTAGGAAATCTATTGGAGGCAGAAGCAGTCAAGGGTAGCCTAGGGTTAGGGTTAGGCTTAGGGTTAGGCTTAGGGTACGGCTTAGGGTACGGGTTCGGGGAGGGCTTCGGGTACGGCGTAGGGTATGGGTTAGGGTTAGGGTTAGGGTTAGTTTCAGGGTTAGGGCTCGGTTTAGGGTACGGGTTAGGATTAGGGTACGTGTTAGTGTTAGGGTAGGGGTTAGCGTTAGGGTACGCGTTAGGGTTAGGGTAGTTATTAAACCTATCCCACTCTCTAGTTACCCCTTAGCGCGTAAAGGAATATTATTTGGGGGTCCAGCCATGGAGAAGAGTTTAGACACTAGGATAAGATGAGGAACACACACAATATAAAGAAATCACATTAGGATTCTCTTTTTAAGCTGTTCCTTAAAACACTAGTGCTTAGGAAATCTATTGGAGGCAGAAGCAGTCAAGGGTAGCCTAGGGTTAGGGTTAGGCTTAGGGTTAGGCTTAGGGTACGGCTTAGGGTACGGCTTCGGGGAGGGCTTCGGGTACGGCGTAGGGTATGGGTTAGGGTTAGGGTTAGGGTTAGTGTTAGGGTTAGGGCTCGGTTTAGGGTACGGGTTAGGATTAGGGTACGTGTTAGGGTTAGGGTAGGAGTTAGCGTTAGGGTACGCGTTAGGGTTAGGGTAGTTATTAAACCTATCCCACTCTCTAGTTACCCCTTAGCACGTAAAGGAATATTATTTGGGGGTCCAGCCGTGGAGAAGAGTTTAGACACTAGGATAAGATAAGGAACACACACATTATAAAGAAATCACATTAGGATTCTCTTTTTAAGCTGTTCCTTAAAACACTAGTGCTTAGGAAATCTATTGGAGGCAGAAGCAGTCAAGGGTAGCCTAGGGTTAGGGTTAGGCTTAGGGTTAGGCTTAGGGTACGGCTTAGGGTACGGGTTCGGGGAGGGCTTCGGGTACGGCGTAGGGTATGGGTTAGGGTTAGGGTTAGGGTTAGTTTCAGGGTTAGGGCTCGGTTTAGGGTACGGGTTAGGATTAGGGTACGTGTTAGTGTTAGGGTAGGGGTTAGCGTTAGGGTACGCGTTAGGGTTAGGGTAGTTATTAAACCTATCCCACTCTCTAGTTACCCCTTAGCACGTAAAGGAATATTATTTGGGGATCCAGCCATGGAGAAGAGTTTAGACACTAGGATAAGATGAGGAACACACACAATATAAAGAAATCACATTAGGATTCTCTTTTTAAGCTGTTCCTTAAAACACTAGTGCTTAGGAAATCTATTGGAGGCAGAAGCAGTCAAGGGTAGCCTAGGGTTAGGGTTAGGCTTAGGGTTAGGCTTAGGGTACGGCTTAGGGTACGGCTTCGGGGAGGGCTTCGGATACGGCGTAGGGTATGGGTTAGGGTTAGGGTTAGGGTTAGTGCTAGGGTTAGGGCTCGGTTTAGGGTACGGGTTAGGATTAGGGTACGTGTTAGGGTTAGGGTAGGAGTTAGCGTTAGGGTACGCGTTAGGGTTAGGGTAGTTATTAAACCTATCCCACTCTCTAGTTACCCCTTAGCACGTAAAGGAATATTATTTGGGGGTCCAGCCGTGGAGAAGAGTTTAGACACTAGGATAAGATAAGGAACACACACATTATAAAGAAATCACATTAGGATTCTCTTTTTAAGCTGTTCCTTAAAACACTAGTGCTTAGGAAATCTATTGGAGGCAGAAGCAGTCAAGGGTAGCCTAGGGTTAGGGTTAGGCTTAGGGTTAGGCTTAGGGTACGGCTTAGGGTACGGGTTCGGGGAGGGCTTCGGGTACGGCGTAGGGTATGGGTTAGGGTTAGGGTTAGGGTTAGTGTTAGGGTTAGGGCTCGGTTTAGGGTACGGGTTAGGATTAGGGTACGTGTTAGGGTTAGGGTAGTGGTTAGGGTTAGGGTACGCGTTAGGGTTAGGGTAGTTATTAAACCTATCCCACTCTCTAGATACTCCTTCGCACGTAAAGGAATATTATTTGGGGGTCCAGCCATGGAGAAGTGTTTAGACACTAAGATAATATAAGGAACACACACATTATAAAGAAATCACATTATGATTCTCTTTTTAAGCTGTTCCTTAAAACACTAGTGCTTAGGAAATCTATTGGAGGCAGAAGCAGTCAAGGGTAGCCTAGGGTTAGGGTTAGGCTTAGGGTTAGGCTTAGGGTACGGCTTAGGGTACGGGTTCGGGGAGGGCTTCGGGTACGGCGTAGGGTACGGGTTAGGGTTAGGGTTAGGGTTAGGGTTAGTGTTAGGGTTAGGGCTCGGTTTAGGGTACGGGTTAGGATTAGGGTACGTGTTAGGGTTAGGGTAGGGGTTAGCGTTAGGGTACGCGTTAGGGTTAGGGTAGTTATTAAACCTATCCCACTCTCTAGATACCCCTTAGCACGTAAAGGAATATTATTTGGGGGTCCAGACATGGAGAAGAGTTTAGACACTAGGATAAGATAAGGAACACACCCATTATAAAGAAATCACTTTAGGATTCTCTTTTTAAGTTGTTCCTTAAAACACTAGTGCTTAGGAAATCTATTGGAGGCAGAAGCAGTCAAGGGTAGCCTAGGGTTAGGGTTAGGCTTAGGGTTAGGCTTAGGGTACGGCTTAGGGTACGGGTTCGTGGAGGGCTTCGGGTACGGCGTAGGGTATGGGTTAGGGTTAGGGTTAGGGTTAGTGTTAGGATTAGGGCTCGGTTTAGGGTACGGGTTAGGATTAGGGTACGTGTTAGGGTTAGGGTAGGGGTTAGGGTTAGTGTACGCGTTAGGGTTAGGGTAGTTATTAAACCTATCCCACTCTCTAGATACTCCTTAGCACGTAAAGGAATATTATTTGGGGGTCCAGCCATGGAGAAGTGTTTAGACACTAAGATAATATAAGGAACACACACATTATAAAGAAATCACATTAGGATTCTCTTTTGAAGCTGTTCCTTAAAACACTAGTGCTTAGGAAATCTATTGGAGGCAGAAGCAGTCAAGGGTAGCCTAGGGTTAGGGTTAGGCTTAGGGTTAGGCTTAGGGTACGGCTTAGGGTACGGGTTCGGGGAGGGCTTCGGGTACGGCGTAGGGTATGGGTTAGGGTTAGGGTTAGGGTTAGTTTCAGGGTTAGGGCTCGGTTTAGGGTACGGGTTAGGATTAGGGTACGTGTTAGTGTTAGGGTAGGGGTTAGCGTTAGGGTACGCGTTAGGGTTAGGGTAGTTATTAAACCTATCCCACTCTCTAGTTACCCCTTAGCACGTAAAGGAATATTATTTGGGGGTCCAGCCATGGAGAAGAGTTTAGACACTAGGATAAGATGAGGAACACACACAATATAAAGAAATCACATTAGGATTCTCTTTTTAAGCTGTTCCTTAAAACACTAGTGCTTAGGAAATCTATTGGAGGCAGAAGCAGTCAAGGGTAGCCTAGGGTTAGGGTTAGGCTTAGGGTTAGGCTTAGGGTACGGCTTAGGGTACGGCTTCGGGGAGGGCTGCGGATATGGCGTAGGGTATGGGTTAGGGTTAGGGTTAGGGTTAGTGTTAGGGTTAGGGCTCGGTTTAGGGTACGGGTTAGGATTAGGGTACGTGTTAGGGTTAGGGTAGGAGTTAGCGTTAGGGTACGCGTTAGGGTTAGGGTAGTTATTAAACCTATCCCACTCTCTAGTTACCCCTTAGCACGTAAAGGAATATTATTTGGGGGTCCAGCCGTGGAGAAGAGTTTAGACACTAGGATAAGATAAGGAACACACACATTATAAAGAAATCACATTAGGATTCTCTTTTTAAGCTGTTCCTTAAAACACTAGTGCTTAGGAAATCTATTGGAGGCAGAAGCAGTCAAGGGTAGCCTAGGGTTAGGGTTAGGCTTAGGGTTAGGCTTAGGGTACGGCTTAGGGTACGGGTTCGGGGAGGGCTTCGGGTACGGCGTAGGGTATGGGTTAGGGTTAGGGTTAGGGTTAGTGTTAGGGTTAGGGCTCGGTTTAGGGTACGGGTTAGGATTAGGGTACGTGTTAGGGTTAGGGTAGTGGTTAGGGTTAGGGTACGCGTTAGGGTTAGGGTAGTTATTAAACCTATCCCACTCTCTAGATACTCCTTAGCACGTAAAGGAATATTATTTGGGGGTCCAGCCATGGAGAAGTGTTTAGACACTAAGATAATATAAGGAACACACACATTATAAAGAAATCACATTATGATTCTCTTTTTAAGCTGTTCCTTAAAACACTAGTGCTTAGGAAATCTATTGGAGGCAGAAGCAGTCAAGGGTAGCCTAGGGTTAGGGTTAGGCTTAGGGTTAGGCTTAGGGTACGGCTTAGGGTACGGGTTCGGGGAGGGCTTCGGGTACGGCGTAGGGTACGGGTTAGGGTTAGGGTTAGGGTTAGTGTTAGGGTTAGGGCTCGGTTTAGGGTACGGGTTAGGATTAGGGTACGTGTTAGGGTTAGGGTAGGGGTTAGCGTTAGGGTACGCGTTAGGGTTAGGGTAGTTATTAAACCTATCCCACTCTCTAGATACCCCTTAGCACGTAAAGGAATATTATTTGGGGGTCCAGACATGGAGAAGAGTTTAGACACTAGGATAAGATAAGGAACACACCCATTATAAAGAAATCACTTTAGGATTCTCTTTTTAAGTTGTTCCTTAAAACACTAGTGCTTAGGAAATCTATTGGAGGCAGAAGCAGTCAAGGGTAGCCTAGGGTTAGGGTTAGGCTTAGGGTTAGGCTTAGGGTACGGCTTAGGGTACGGGTTCGTGGAGGGCTTCGGGTACGGCGTAGGGTATGGGTTAGGGTTAGGGTTAGGGTTAGTGTTAGGGTTAGGGCTCGGTTTAGGGTACGGGTTAGGATTAGGGTACGTGTTAGGGTTAGGGTAGGGGTTAGGGTTAGTGTACGCGTTAGGGTTAGGGTAGTTATTAAACCTATCCCACTCTCTAGATACTCCTTAGCACGTAAAGGAATATTATTTGGGGGTCCAGCCATGGAGAAGTGTTTAGACACTAAGATAATATAAGGAACACACACATTATAAAGAAATCACATTAGGATTCTCTTTTGAAGCTGTTCCTTAAAACACTAGTGCTTAGGAAATCTATTGGAGGCAGAAGCAGTCAAGGGTAGCCTAGGGTTAGGGTTAGGCTTAGGGTTAGGCTTAGGGTACGGCTTAGGGTACGGGTTCGGGGAGGGCTTCGGGTACGGCGTAGGGTATGGGTTAGGGTTAGGGTTAGGGTTAGTTTCAGGGTTAGGGCTCGGTTTAGGGTACGGGTTAGGATTAGGGTACGTGTTAGTGTTAGGGTAGGGGTTAGCGTTAGGGTACGCGTTAGGGTTAGGGTAGTTATTAAACCTATCCCACTCTCTAGTTACCCCTTAGCACGTAAAGGAATATTATTTGGGGGTCCAGCCATGGAGAAGAGTTTAGACACTAGGATAAGATGAGGAACACACACAATATAAAGAAATCACATTAGGATTCTCTTTTTAAGCTGTTCCTTAAAACACTAGTGCTTAGGAAATCTATTGGAGGCAGAAGCAGTCAAGGGTAGCCTAGGGTTAGGGTTAGGCTTAGGGTTAGGCTTAGGGTACGGCTTAGGGTACGGCTTCGGGGAGGGCTTCGGGTACGGCGTAGGGTATGGGTTAGGGTTAGGGTTAGGGTTAGTGTTAGGGTTAGGGCTCGGTTTAGGGTACGGGTTAGGATTAGGGTACGTGTTAGGGTTAGGGTAGGAGTTAGCGTTAGGGTACGCATTAGGGTTAGGGTAGTTATTAAACCTATCCCACTCTCTAGTTACCCCTTAGCACGTAAAGGAATATTATTTGGGGGTCCAGCCGTGGAGAAGAGTTTAGACACTAGGATAAGATAAGGAACACACACATTATAAAGAAATCACATTAGGATTCTCTTTTTAAGCTGTTCCTTAAAACACTAGTGCTTAGGAAATCTATTGGAGGCAGAAGCAGTCAAGGGTAGCCTAGGGTTAGGGTTAGGCTTAGGGTTAGGCTTAGGGTACGGCTTAGGGTACGGGTTCGGGGAGGGCTTCGGGTACGGCGTAGGGTATGGGTTAGGGTTAGGGTTAGGGTTAGTTTCAGGGTTAGGGCTCGGTTTAGGGTACGGGTTAGGATTAGGGTACGTGTTAGTGTTAGGGTAGGGGTTAGCGTTAGGGTACGCGTTAGGGTTAGGGTAGTTATTAAACCTATCCCACTCTCTAGTTACCCCTTAGCACGTAAAGGAATATTATTTGGGGGTCCAGCCATGGAGAAGAGTTTAGACACTAGGATAAGATGAGGAACACACACAATATAAAGAAATCACATTAGGATTCTCTTTTTAAGCTGTTCCTTAAAACACTAGTGCTTAGGAAATCTATTGGAGGCAGAAGCAGTCAAGGGTAGCCTAGGGTTAGGGTTAGGCTTAGGGTTAGGCTTAGGGTACGGCTTAGGGTACGGCTTCGGGGAGGGCTTCGGATACGGCGTAGGGTATGGGTTAGGGTTAGGGTTAGGGTTAGTGTTAGGGTTAGGGCTCGGTTTAGGGTACGGGTTAGGATTAGGGTACGTGTTAGGGTTAGGGTAGGAGTTAGCGTTAGGGTACGCGTTAGGGTTAGGGTAGTTATTAAACCTATCCCACTCTCTAGTTACCCCTTAGCACGTAAAGGAATATTATTTGGGGGTCCAGCCGTGGAGAAGAGTTTAGACACTAGGATAAGATAAGGAACACACACATTATAAAGAAATCACATTAGGATTCTCTTTTTAAGCTGTTCCTTAAAACACTAGTTCTTAGGAAATCTATTGGAGGCAGAAGCAGTCAAGGGTAGCCTAGGGTTAGGGTTAGGCTTAGGGTTAGGCTTAGGGTACGGCTTAGGGTACGGGTTCGGGGAGGGCTTCGGGTACGGCGTAGGGTATGGGTTAGGGTTAGGGTTAGGGTTAGTGTTAGGGCTAGGGCTCGGTTTAGGGTACGGGTTAGGATTAGGGTACGTGTTAGGGTTAGGGTAGTGGTTAGGGTTAGGGTACGCGTTAGGGTTAGGGTAGTTATTAAACCTATCCCACTCTCTAGATACTCCTTAGCACGTAAAGGAATATTATTTGGGGGTCCAGCCATGGAGAAGTGTTTAGACACTAAGATAATATAAGGAACACACACATTATAAAGAAATCACATTATGATTCTCTTTTTAAGCTGTTCCTTAAAACACTAGTGCTTAGGAAATCTATTGGAGGCAGAAGCAGTCAAGGGTAGCCTAGGGTTAGGGTTAGGCTTAGGGTTAGGCTTAGGGTACGGCTTAGGGTACGGGTTCGGGGAGGGCTTCGGGTACGGCGTAGGGTACGGGTTAGGGTTAGGGTTAGGGTTAGTGTTAGGGTTAGGGCTCGGTTTAGGGTACGGGTTAGGATTAGGGTACGTGTTAGGGTTAGGGTAGGGGTTAGCGTTAGGGTACGCGTTAGGGTTAGGGTAGTTATTAAACCTATCCCACTCTCTAGATACCCCTTAGCACGTAAAGGAATATTATTTGGGGGTCCAGACATGGAGAAGAGTTTAGACACTAGGATAAGATAAGGAACACACCCATTATAAAGAAATCACTTTAGGATTCTCTTTTTAAGTTGTTCCTTAAAACACTAGTGCTTAGGAAATCTATTGGAGGCAGAAGCAGTCAAGGGTAGCCTAGGGTTAGGGTTAGGCTTAGGGTTAGGCTTAGGGTACGGCTTAGGGTACGGGTTCGGGGAGGGCTTCGGGTACGGCGTAGGGTATGGGTTAGGGTTAGGGTTAGGGTTAGTTTCAGGGTTAGGGCTCGGTTTAGGGTACGGGTTAGGATTAGGGTACGTGTTAGTGTTAGGGTAGGGGTTAGCGTTAGGGTACGCGTTAGGGTTAGGGTAGTTATTAAACCTATCCCACTCTCTAGTTACCCCTTAGCACGTAAAGGAATATTATTTGGGGGTCCAGCCATGGAGAAGAGTTTAGACACTAGGATAAGATGAGGAACACACACAATATAAAGAAATCACATTAGGATTCTCTTTTTAAGCTGTTCCTTAAAACACTAGTGCTTAGGAAATCTATTGGAGGCAGAAGCAGTCAAGGGTAGCCTAGGGTTAGGGTTAGGCTTAGGGTTAGGCTTAGGGTACGGCTTAGGGTACGGCTTCGGGGAGGGCTTCGGGTACGGCGTAGGGTATGGGTTAGGGTTAGGGTTAGGGTTAGTGTTAGGGTTAGGGCTCGGTTTAGGGTACGGGTTAGGATTAGGGTACGTGTTAGGGTTAGGGTAGGAGTTAGCGTTAGGGTACGCGTTAGGGTTAGGGTAGTTATTAAACCTATCCCACTCTCTAGTTACCCCTTAGCACGTAAAGGAATATTATTTGGGGGTCCAGCCGTGGAGAAGAGTTTAGACACTAGGATAAGATAAGGAACACACACATTATAAAGAAATCACATTAGGATTCTCTTTTTAAGCTGTTCCTTAAAACACTAGTGCTTAGGAAATCTATTGGAGGCAGAAGCAGTCAAGGGTAGCCTAGGGTTAGGGTTAGGCTTAGGGTTAGGCTTAGGGTACGGCTTAGGGTACGGGTTCGGGGAGGGCTTCGGGTACGGCGTAGGGTATGGGTTAGGGTTAGGGTTAGGGTTAGTTTCAGGGTTAGGGCTCGGTTTAGGGTACGGGTTAGGATTAGGGTACGTGTTAGTGTTAGGGTAGGGGTTAGCGTTAGGGTACGCGTTAGGGTTAGGGTAGTTATTAAACCTATCCCACTCTCTAGTTACCCCTTAGCACGTAAAGGAATATTATTTGGGGGTCCAGCCATGGAGAAGAGTTTAGACACTAGGATAAGATGAGGAACACACACAATATAAAGAAATCACATTAGGATTCTCTTTTTAAGCTGTTCCTTAAAACACTAGTGCTTAGGAAATCTATTGGAGGCAGAAGCAGTCAAGGGTAGCCTAGGGTTAGGGTTAGGCTTAGGGTTAGGCTTAGGGTACGGCTTAGGGTACGGCTTCGGGGAGGGCTTCGGATACGGCGTAGGGTATGGGTTAGGGTTAGGGTTAGGGTTAGTGTTAGGGTTAGGGCTCGGTTTAGGGTACGGGTTAGGATTAGGGTACGTGTTAGGGTTAGGGTAGGAGTTAGCGTTAGGGTACGCGTTAGGGTTAGGGTAGTTATTAAACCTATCTCACTCTCTAGTTACCCCTTAGCACGTAAAGGAATATTATTTGGGGGTCCAGCCGTGGAGAAGAGTTTAGACACTAGGATAAGATAAGGAACACACACATTATAAAGAAATCACATTAGGATTCTCTTTTTAAGCTGTTCCTTAAAACACTAGTGCTTAGGAAATCTATTGGAGGCAGAAGCAGTCAAGGGTAGCCTAGGGTTAGGGTTAGGCTTAGGGTTAGGCTTAGGGTACGGGTTCGGGGAGGGCTTCGGGTACGGCGTAGGGTATGGGTTAGGGTTAGGGTTAGGGTTAGTGTTAGGGTTAGGGCTCGGTTTAGGGTACGGGTTAGGATTAGGGTACGTGTTAGGGTTAGGGTAGTGGTTAGGGTTAGGGTACGCGTTAGGGTTAGGGTAGTTATTAAACCTATCCCACTCTCTAGATACTCCTTAGCACGTAAAGGAATATTATTTGGGGGTCCAGCCATGGAGAAGTGTTTAGACACTAAGATAATATAAGGAACACACACATTATAAAGAAATCACATTAGGATTCTCTTTTTAAGCTGTTCCTTAAAACACTAGTGCTTAGGAAATCTATTGGAGGCAGAAGCAGTCAAGGGTAGCCTAGGGTTAGGGTTAGGCTTAGGGTTAGGCTTAGGGTACGGCTTAGGGTACGGGTTCGGGGAGGGCTTCGGGTACGGCGTAGGGTATGGGTTAGGGTTAGGGTTAGGGTTAGTGTTAGGGTTAGGGCTCGGTTTAGGGTACGGGTTAGGATTAGGGTACGTGTTAGTGTTAGGGTAGGGGTTAGGGTTAGGGTACGCGTTAGGGTTAGGGTAGTTATTAAACCTATCCCACTCTCTACTTACCCCTTAGCACGTAAATGAATATTATTTGGGGGTCCAGCCATGGAGAAGAGATTAGACACTAGGATAAGATGAGGAACACACACAATATAAAGGAATCACATTAGGATTCTCTTTTTAAGCTGTTCCTTAAAACACTAGTGCTTAGGAAATCTACTGGAGGCAGAAGCAGTCAAGGGTAGCCTAGGGTTAGGCTTAGGCTTAGGGTTAGGCTTAGGGTACGGCTTAGGGTACGGGTTCGGGGAGGGCTTCGGGTACGGCGTAGGGTATGGGTTAGGGTTAGGGTTAGGGTTAGTGTTAGGGTTAGGGCTCGGTTTAGGGTACGGGTTAGGATTAGGGTACGTGTTAGGGTTAGGGTAGGGGTTAGGGTTATGGTACGCGTTAGGTTTAGGGTAGTGATTAAACCTATCCCACTCTCTAGATACCCCTTAGCACATAAAGGAATATTATTTGGGGGTCCAGCCATGGAGAAGAGTTTAGACACTAGGATTAGATAAGGAACACACCCATTATAAAGAAATCACATTAGGATTCTCTTTTTAAGCTGTTCCTTAAAACACTAGTGCTTAGGAAATCTATTGGAGGCAGAAGCTGTCAAGGGTAGCCTAGGGTTAGGGTTAGGCTTAGGGTTAGGCTTAGGGTACGGCTTAGGGTACGGGTTCGGGGAGGGCTTCGGGTACGGCGTAGGGTATGGGTTAGGGTTAGGGTTAGGGTTAGTTTCAGGGTTAGGGCTCGGTTTAGGGTACGGGTTAGGATTAGGGTACGTGTTAGTGTTAGGGTAGGGGTTAGCGTTAGGGTACGCGTTAGGGTTAGGGTAGTTATTAAACCTATCCCACTCTCTAGTTACCCCTTAGCACGTAAAGGAATATTATTTGGGGGTCCAGCCATGGAGAAGAGTTTAGACAGTAGGATAAGATGAGGAACACACACAATATAAAGAAATCACATTAGGATTCTCTTTTTAAGCTGTTCCTTAAAACACTAGTGCTTAGGAAATCTATTGGAGGCAGAAGCAGTCAAGGGTAGCCTAGGGTTAGGGTTAGGCTTAGGGTTAGGCTTAGGGTACGGCTTAGGGTACGGCTTCGGGGAGGGCTTCGGGTACGGCGTAGGGTATGGGTTAGGGTTAGGGTTAGGGTTAGTGTTAGGGTTAGGGCTCGGTTTAGGGTACGGGTTAGGATTAGGGTACGTGTTAGGGTTAGGGTAGGAGTTAGCGTTAGGGTACGCGTTAGGGTTAGGGTAGTTATTAAACCTATCCCACTCTCTAGTTACCCTTTAGCACGTAAAGGAATATTATTTGGGGGTCCAGCCGTGGAGAAGAGTTTAGACACTAGGATAAGATAAGGAACACACACATTATAAAGAAATCACATTAGGATTCTCTTTTTAAGCTGTTCCTTAAAACACTAGTGCTTAGGAAATCTATTGGAGGCAGAAGCAGTCAAGGGTAGCCTAGGGTTAGGGTTAGGCTTAGGGTTAGGCTTAGGGTACGGCTTAGGGTACGGGTTCGGGGAGGGCTTCGGGTACGGCGTAGGGTATGGGTTAGGGTTAGGGTTAGGGTTAGTGTTAGGGTTAGGGCTCGGTTTAGGGTACGGGTTAGGATTAGGGTACGTGTTAGGGTTAGGGTAGTGGTTAGGGTTAGGGTACGCGTTAGGGTTAGGGTAGTTATTAAACCTATCCCACTCTCTAGATACTCCTTAGCACGTAAAGGAATATTATTTGGGGGTCCAGCCATGGAGAAGTGTTTAGACACTAAGATAATATAAGGAACACACACATTATAAAGAAATCACATTATGATTCTCTTTTTAAGCTGTTCCTTAAAACACTAGTGCTTAGGAAATCTATTGGAGGCAGAAGCAGTCAAGGGTAGCCTAGGGTTAGGGTTAGGCTTAGGGTTAGGCTTAGGGTACGGCTTAGGGTACGGGTTCGGGGAGGGCTTCGGGTACGGCGTAGGGTACGGGTTAGGGTTAGGGTTAGGGTTAGTGTTAGGGTTAGGGCTCGGTTTAGGGTACGGGTTAGGATTAGGGTACGTGTTAGGGTTAGGGTAGGGGTTAGCGTTAGGGTACGCGTTAGGGTTAGGGTAGTTATTAAACCTATCCCACTCTCTAGTTACCCCTTAGCACGTAAAGGAATATTATTTGGGGGTCCAGCCATGGAGAAGAGTTTAGACACTAGGATAAGATAAGGAACACACCCATTATAAAGAAATCACATTAGGATTCTCTTTTTAAGCTGTTCCTTAAAACACTAGTGCTTAGGAAATCTATTGGAGGCAGAAGCAGTCAAGGGTAGCCTAGGGTTAGGGTTAGGCTTAGGGTTAGGCTTAGGGTACGGCTTAGGGTACGGGTTCGGGGAGGGCTTCGGGTACGGCGTAGGGTATGGGTTAGGGTTAGGGTTAGGGTTAGTGTTAGGGTTAGGGCTCGGTTTAGGGTACGGGTTAGGATTAGGGTACGTGTTAGGGTTAGGGTAGGGGTCAGCGTTAGGGTACGCGTTACGGTTAGGGTAGTTATTAAACCTATCCCACTCTCTACTTACCCCTTAGCACGTAAAGGAATATTATTTGGGGGTCCAGCCATGGAGAAGAGTTTAGACACTAGGATAAGATGAGGAACACACACAATATAAAGGAATCACATTAGGATTCTCTTTTTAAGCTGTTCCTTAAAACACTAGTGCTTAGGAAATCTATTGGAGGCAGAAGCAGTCAAGGGTAGCCTAGGGTTAGGGTTAGGCTTAGGGTTAGGCTTAGGGTACGGCTTAGGGTACGGGTTCGGGGAGGGCTTCGGGTACGGCGTAGGGTATGGGTTAGGGTTAGGGTTAGGGTTAGTGTTAGGGTTAGGGCTCGGTTTAGGGTACGGGTTAGGATTAGGGTACGTGTTAGGGTTAGGGTAGGGGTTAGGGTTATGGTACGCGTTAGGGTTAGGGTAGTGATTAAACCTATCCCACTCTCTAGATACCCCTTAGCACATAAAGGAATATTATTTGGGGGTCCAGCCATGGAGAAGAGTTTAGACACTAGGATTAGATAAGGAACACACCCATTATAAAGAAATCACATTAGGATTCTCTTTTTAAGCTGTTCCTTAAAACACTAGTGCTTAGGAAATCTATTGGAGGCAGAAGCAGTCAAGGGTAGCCTAGGGTTAGGGTTAGGCTTAGGGTTAGGCTTAGGGTACGGCTTAGGGTACGGGTTCGGGGAGGGCTTCGGGTACGGCGTAGGGTATGGGTTAGGGTTAGGGTTAGGGTTAGTGTTAGGGTTAGGGCTCGGTTTAGGGTACGGGTTAGGATTAGGGTACGTGTTAGGGTTAGGGTAGGGGTTAGCGTTAGGGTACGCGTTACGGTTAGGGTAGTTATTAAACCTATCCCACTCTCTAGTTACCCCTTAGCACGTAAAGGAATATTATTTGGGGGTCCAGCCATGGAGAAGAGTTTAGACACTAGGATAAGATAAGGAACACACACATTATAAAGAAATCACATTAGGATTCTCTTTTTAAGCTGTTCCTTAAAACACTAGTGCTTAGGAAATCTATTGGAGGCAGAAGCAGTCAAGGGTAGCCTAGGGTTAGGGTTAGGCTTAGGGTTAGGCTTAGGGTACGGCTTAGGGTACGGGTACGGGGAGGGCTTCGGGTACGGCGTAGGGTATGGGTTAGGGTTAGGGTTAGGGTTAGTGTTAGGGTTAGGGCTCGGTTTAGTGTACGGGTTAGGATTAGGGTACGTGTTAGGGTTAGGGTAGGGGTTAGCGTTAGGGTACGCGTTAGGGTTAGGGTAGTTATTAAACCTATCCCACTCTCTAGTTACCCCTTAGCACGTAAAGGAATATTATTTGGGGGTCCAGCCATGGAGAAGAGTTTAGACACTAGGATAAGATAAGGAACACACCAATTATAAAGAAATCACATTAGGATTCTCTTTTTAAGCTGTTCCTTAAAACACTAGTGCTTAGGAAATCTATTGGAGGCAGAAGCAGTCAAGGGTAGCCTAGGGTTAGGGTTTGGCTTAGGGTTAGGCTTAGGGTACGGCTTAGGGTACGGGTTAGGGGAGGGATTCGGGTACGGCGTAGGGTATGAGTTAGGGTTAGGGTTAGGGTTAGTGTTAGGGTTAGGGCTCGGTTTAGGGTACGGGTTAGGATTAGGGTACCTGTTAGGGATAGGGTAGGGGTTAGGGTTAGGGTACGCGTTAGGGTTAGGGTAGTTATTAAACCTATCCCACTCTCTAGATACCCCTTAGCACGTAAAGGAATATTATTTGGGGGTCCAGACATGGAGAAGAGTTTAGACACTAGGATAAGATAAGGAACACACCCATTATAAAGAAATCACTTTAGGATTCTCTTTTTAAGTTGTTCCTTAAAACACTAGTGCTTAGGAAATCTATTGGAGGCAGAAGCAGTCAAGGGTAGCCTAGGGTTAGGGTTAGGCTTAGGGTTAGGCTTAGGGTACGGCTTAGGGTACGGGTTCGTGGAGGGCTTCGGGTACGGCGTAGGGTATGGGTTAGGGTTAGGGTTAGGGTTAGTGTTAGGGTTAGGGCTCGGTTTAGGGTACAGGTTAGGATTAGGGTACGTGTTAGGGTTAGGGTAGGGGTTAGGGTTAGTGTACGCGTTAGGGTTAGGGTAGTTATTAAACCTATCCCACTCTCTAGTTACCCCTTAGCACGTAAAGGAATATTATTTGGGGGTCCAGCCATGGAGAAGAGTTTAGACAGTAGGATAAGATGAGGAACACACACAATATAAAGAAATCACATTAGGATTCTCTTTTTAAGCTGTTCCTTAAAACACTAGTGCTTAGGAAATCTATTGGAGGCAGAAGCAGTCAAGGGTAGCCTAGGGTTAGGGTTAGGCTTAGGGTTAGGCTTAGGGTACGGCTTAGGGTACGGCTTCGGGGAGGGCTTCGGGTACGGCGTAGGGTATGGGTTAGGGTTAGGGTTAGGGTTAGTGTTAGGGTTAGGGCTCGGTTTAGGGTACGGGTTAGGATTAGGGTACGTGTTAGGGTTAGGGTAGGAGTTAGCGTTAGGGTACGCGTTAGGGTTAGGGTAGTTATTAAACCTATCCCACTCTCTAGTTACCCTTTAGCACGTAAAGGAATATTATTTGGGGGTCCAGCCGTGGAGAAGAGTTTAGACACTAGGATAAGATAAGGAACACACACATTATAAAGAAATCACATTAGGATTCTCTTTTTAAGCTGTTCCTTAAAACACTAGTGCTTAGGAAATCTATTGGAGGCAGAAGCAGTCAAGGGTAGCCTAGGGTTAGGGTTAGGCTTAGGGTTAGGCTTAGGGTACGGCTTAGGGTACGGGTTCGGGGAGGGCTTCGGGTACGGCGTAGGGTATGGGTTAGGGTTAGGGTTAGGGTTAGTGTTAGGGTTAGGGCTCGGTTTAGGGTACGGGTTAGGATTAGGGTACGTGTTAGGGTTAGGGTAGTGGTTAGGGTTAGGGTACGCGTTAGGGTTAGGGTAGTTATTAAACCTATCCCACTCTCTAGATACTCCTTAGCACGTAAAGGAATATTATTTGGGGGTCCAGCCATGGAGAAGTGTTTAGACACTAAGATAATATAAGGAACACACACATTATAAAGAAATCACATTATGATTCTCTTTTTAAGCTGTTCCTTAAAACACTAGTGCTTAGGAAATCTATTGGAGGCAGAAGCAGTCAAGGGTAGCCTAGGGTTAGGGTTAGGCTTAGGGTTAGGCTTAGGGTACGGCTTAGGGTACGGGTTCGGGGAGGGCTTCGGGTACGGCGTAGGGTACGGGTTAGGGTTAGGGTTAGGGTTAGTGTTAGGGTTAGGGCTCGGTTTAGGGTACGGGTTAGGATTAGGGTACGTGTTAGGGTTAGGGTAGGGGTTAGCGTTAGGGTACGCGTTAGGGTTAGGGTAGTTATTAAACCTATCCCACTCTCTAGTTACCCCTTAGCACGTAAAGGAATATTATTTGGGGGTCCAGCCATGGAGAAGAGTTTAGACACTAGGATAAGATAAGGAACACACCCATTATAAAGAAATCACATTAGGATTCTCTTTTTAAGCTGTTCCTTAAAACACTAGTGCTTAGGAAATCTATTGGAGGCAGAAGCAGTCAAGGGTAGCCTAGGGTTAGGTTTAGGCTTAGGGTTAGGCTTAGGGTACGGCTTAGGGTACGGGTTCGGGGAGGGCTTCGGGTACGGCGTAGGGTATGGGTTAGGGTTAGTGTTAGGGTTAGGGCTCGGTTTAGGGTACGGGTTAGGATTAGGGTACGTGTTAGTGTTAGGGTAGGGGTTAGCGTTAGGGTACGCGTTAGGGTTAGGGTAGTTATTAAACCTATCCCACTCTCTACTTACCCCTTAGCACGTAAAGGAATATTATTTGGGGGTCCAGCCATGGAGAAGTGTTTAGACACTAGGATAAGATGAGGAACACACACAATATAAAGGAATCACATTAGGATTCTCTTTTTAAGCTGTTCCTTAAAACACTAGTGCTTAGGAAATCTATTGGAGGCAGAAGCAGTCAAGGGTAGCCTAGGGTTAGGGTTAGGCTTAGGGTTAGGCTTAGGGTACGGCTTAGGGTACGGGTTCGGGGAGGGCTTCGGGTACGGCGTAGGGAATGGGTTAGGGTTAGGGTTAGGGTTAGTGTTAGGGTTAGGGCTCGGTTTAGGGTACGGGTTAGGATTAGGGTACGTGTTAGTGTTAGGGTAGGGGTTAGCGTTAGGGTACGCGTTAGGGTTAGGGTAGTGATTAAACCTATCCCACTCTCTAGATACCCCTTAGCACATAAAGGAATATTATATGGGGGTCCAGCCATGGAGAAGAGTTTAGACACTAGGATTAGATAAGGAACACACCCATTATAAAGAAATCACATTAGGATTCTCTTTTTAAGCTGTTCCTTAAAACACTAGTGCTTAGGAAATCTATTGGAGGCAGAAGCATTCAAGGGTAGCCTAGGGTTAGGGTTAGGCTTAGGGTTAGTCTTAGGGTACGGCTTAGGGTACGGGTTCGGGGAGGGCTTCGGGTACGGCGTAGGGTATGGGTTAGGGTTAGGGTTAGGGTTAGTGTTAGGGTTAGGGCTCGGTTTAGGGTACGGGTTAGGATTAGGGTACGTGTTAGGGTTAGGGTAGGGGTTAGCGTTAGGGTACGCGTTATGGTTAGGGTAGTTATTAAACCTATCCCACTCTCTAGTTACCCCTTAGCACGTAAAGGAATATTATTTGGGGGTCCAGCCATGGAGAAGAGTTTAGACACTAGGATAAGATAAGGAACACACACATTATAAAGAAATCACATTAGGATTCTCTTTTTAAGCTGTTCCTTAAAACACTAGTGCTTAGGAAATCTATTGGAGGCAGAAGCAGTCAAGGGTAGCCTAGGGTTAGGGTTAGGCTTAGGGTTAGGCTTAGGGTACGGCTTAGGGTACGGGTTCGGGGAGGGCTTCGGGTACGGCGTAGGGTATGGGTTAGGGTTAGGGTTAGGGTTAGTGTTAGGGTTAGGGCTCGGTTTAGTGTACGGGTTAGGATTAGGGTACGTGTTAGGGTTAGGGTAGGGGTTAGCGTTAGGGTACGCGTTAGGGTTAGGGTAGTTATTAAACCTATCCCACTCTCTAGTTACCCCTTAGCACGTAAAGGAATATTATTTGGGGGTCCAGCCATGGAGAAGAGTTTAGACACTAGGATAAGATAAGGAACACACCAATTATAAAGAAATCACATTAGGATTCTCTTTTTAAGCTGTTCCTTAAAACACTAGTGCTTAGGAAATCTATTGGAGGCAGAAGCAGTCAAGGGTAGCCTAGGGTTAGGGTTAGGCTTAGGGTTAGGCTTAGGGTACGGCTTAGGGTACGGGTTCGGGGAGGGCTTCGGGTACGGCGTAAAGTACGGGTTAGGGTTAGGGTTAGGGTTAGTGTTAGGGTTAGGGCTCGGTTTAGGGTACGGGTTAGGATTAGGGTACGTGTTAGAGTTAGGGTAGGGGTTAGCGTTAGGGTACGCGTTAGGGTTAGGGTAGTTATTAAACCTATCCCACTCTCTAGATACCCCTTAGCACGTAAAGGAATATTATTTGGGGGTCCAGACATGGAGAAGAGTTTAGACACTAGGATAAGATAAGGAACACACCCATTATAAAGAAATCACTTTAGGATTCTCTTTTTAAGTTGTTCCTTAAAACACTAGTGCTTAGGAAATCTATTGGAGGCAGAAGCAGTCAAGGGTAGCCTAGGGTTAGGGTTAGGCTTAGGGTTAGGCTTAGGGTACGGCTTAGGGTACGGGTTCGTGGAGGGCTTCGGGTACGGCGTAGGGTATGGGTTAGGGTTAGGGTTAGGGTTAGTGTTAGGGTTAGGGCTCGGTTTAGGGTACGGGTTAGGTTTAGGGTACGTGTTAGGGTTAGGGTAGGGGTTAGGGTTAGTGTACGCGTTAGGGTTAGGGTAGTTATTAAACCTATCCCACTCTCTAGATACTCCTTAGCACGTAAAGGAATATTATTTGGGGGTCCAGCCATGGAGAAGTGTTTAGACACTAAGATAATATAAGGAACACACACATTATAAAGAAATCACATTAGGATTCTCTTTTGAAGCTGTTCCTTAAAACACTAGTGCTTAGGAAATCTATTGGAGGCAGAAGCAGTCAAGGGTAGCCTAGGGTTAGGGTTAGGCTTAGGGTTAGGCTTAGGGTACGGCTTAGGGTACGGGTTCGGGGAGGGCTTCGGGTACGGCGTAGGGTATGGGTTAGGGTTAGGGTTAGGGTTAGTTTCAGGGTTAGGGCTCGGTTTAGGGTACGGGTTAGGATTAGGGTACGTGTTAGTGTTAGGGTAGGGGTTAGCGTTAGGGTACGCGTTAGGGTTAGGGTAGTTATTAAACCTATCCCACTCTCTAGTTACCCCTTAGCACGTAAAGGAATATTATTTGGGGGTCCAGCCATGGAGAAGAGTTTAGACACTAGGATAAGATGAGGAACACACACAATATAAAGAAATCACATTAGGATTCTCTTTTTAAGCTGTTCCTTAAAACACTAGTGCTTAGGAAATATATTGGAGGCAGAAGCAGTCAAGGGTAGCCTAGGGTTAGGGTTAGGCTTAGGGTTAGGCTTAGGGTACGGCTTAGGTTACGGCTTCGGGGAGGGCTTCGGGTACGGCGTAGGGTATGGGTTAGGGTTAGGGTTAGGGTTAGTGTTAGGGTTAGGGCTCGGTTTAGGGTACGGGTTAGGATTAGGGTACGTGTTAGGGTTAGGGTAGGAGTTAGCGTTAGGGTACGCGTTAGGGTTAGGGTAGTTATTAAACCTATCCCACTCTCTAGTTACCCCTTAGCACGTAAAGGAATATTATTTGGGGGTCCAGCCGTGGAGAAGAGTTTAGACACTAGGATAAGATAAGGAACACACACATTATAAAGAAATCACATTAGGATTCTCTTTTTAAGCTGTTCCTTAAAACACTAGTGCTTAGGAAATCTATTGGAGGCAGAAGCAGTCAAGGGTAGCCTAGGGTTAGGGTTAGGCTTAGGGTTAGGCTTAGGGTACGGCTTAGGGTACGGGTTCGGGGAGGGCTTCGGGTACGGCGTAGGGTATGGGTTAGGGTTAGGGTTAGGGTTAGTTTCAGGGTTAGGGCTCGGTTTAGGGTACGGGTTAGGATTAGGGTACGTGTTAGTGTTAGGGTAGGGGTTAGCGTTAGGGTACGCGTTAGGGTTAGGGTAGTTATTAAACCTATCCCACTCTCTAGTTACCCCTTAGCACGTAAAGGAATATTATTTGGGGGTCCAGCCATGGAGAAGAGTTTAGACACTAGGATAAGATGAGGAACACACACAATATAAAGAAATCACATTAGGATTCTCTTTTTAAGCTGTTCCTTAAAACACTAGTGCTTAGGAAATCTATTGGAGGCAGAAGCAGTCAAGGGTAGCCTAGGGTTAGGGTTAGGCTTAGGGTTAGGCTTAGGGTACGGCTTAGGGTACGGGTTCGGGGAGGGCTTCGGGTACGGCGTAGGGTATGGGTTAGGGTTAGGGTTAGGGTTAGTGTTAGGGTTAGGGCTCGGTTTAGGGTACGGGTTAGGATTAGGGTACGTGTTAGGGTTAGGGTAGTGGTTAGGGTTAGGGTACGCGTTAGGGTTAGGGTAGTTATTAAACCTATCCCACTCTCTAGATACTCCTTAGCACGTAAAGGAATATTATTTGGGGGTCCAGCCATGGAGAAGTGTTTAGACACTAAGATAATATAAGGAACACACACATTATAAAGAAATCACATTATGATTCTCTTTTTAAGCTGTTCCTTAAAACACTAGTGCTTAGGAAATCTATTGGAGGCAGAAGCAGTCAAGGGTAGCCTAGGGTTAGGGTTAGGCTTAGGGTTAGGCTTAGGGTACGGCTTAGGGTACGGGTTCGGGGAGGGCTTCGGGTACGGCGTAGGGTACGGGTTAGGGTTAGGGTTAGGGTTAGTGTTAGGGTTAGGGCTCGGTTTAGGGTACGGGTTAGGATTAGGGTACGTGTTAGGGTTAGGGTAGGGGTTAGCGTTAGGGTACGCGTTAGGGTTAGGGTAGTTATTAAACCTATCCCACTCTCTAGATACCCCTTAGCACGTAAAGGAATATTATTTGGGGGTCCAGACATGGAGAAGAGTTTAGACACTAGGATAAGATAAGGAACACACCCATTATAAAGAAATCACTTTAGGATTCTCTTTTTAAGTTGTTCCTTAAAACACTAGTGCTTAGGAAATCTATTGGAGGCAGAAGCAGTCAAGGGTAGCCTAGGGTTAGGGTTAGGCTTAGGGTTAGGCTTAGGGTACGGCTTAGGGTACGGGTTCGTGGAGGGCTTCGGGTACGGCGTAGGGTATGGGTTAGGGTTAGGGTTAGGGTTAGTGTTAGGGTTAGGGCTCGGTTTAGGGTACGGGTTAGGATTAGGGTACGTGTTAGGGTTAGGGTAGGGGTTAGGGTTAGTGTACGCGTTAGGGTTAGGGTAGTTATTAAACCTATCCCACTCTCTAGATACTCCTTAGCACGTAAAGGAATATTATTTGGGGGTCCAGCCATGGAGAAGTGTTTAGACACTAAGATAATATAAGGAACACACACATTATAAAGAAATCACATTAGGATTCTCTTTTGAAGCTGTTCCTTAAAACACTAGTGCTTAGGAAATCTATTGGAGGCAGAAGCAGTCAAGGGTAGCCTAGGGTTAGGGTTAGGCTTAGGGTTAGGCTTAGGGTACGGCTTAGGGTACGGGTTCGGGGAGGGCTTCGGGTACGGCGTAGGGTATGGGTTAGGGTTAGGGTTAGGGTTAGTTTCAGGGTTAGGGCTCGGTTTAGGGTACGGGTTAGGATTAGGGTACGTGTTAGTGTTAGGGTAGGGGTTAGCGTTAGGGTACGCGTTAGGGTTAGGGTAGTTATTAAACCTATCCCACTCTCTAGTTACCCCTTAGCACGTAAAGGAATATTATTTGGGGGTCCAGCCATGGAGAAGAGTTTAGACACTAGGATAAGATGAGGAACACACACAATATAAAGAAATCACATTAGGATTCTCTTTTTAAGCTGTTCCTTAAAACACTAGTGCTTAGGAAATCTATTGGAGGCAGAAGCAGTCAAGGGTAGCCTAGGGTTAGGGTTAGGCTTAGGGTTAGGCTTAGGGTACGGCTTAGGGTACGGCTTCGGGGAGGGCTTCGGGTACGGCGTAGGGTATGGGTTAGGGTTAGGGTTAGGGTTAGTGTTAGGGTTAGGGCTCGGTTTAGGGTACGGGTTAGGATTAGGGTACGTGTTAGGGTTAGGGTAGGAGTTAGCGTTAGGGTACGCGTTAGGGTTAGGGTAGTTATTAAACCTATCCCACTCTCTAGTTACCCCTTAGCACGTAAAGGAATATTATTTGGGGGTCCAGCCGTGGAGAAGAGTTTAGACACTAGGATAAGATAAGGAACACACACATTATAAAGAAATCACATTAGGATTCTCTTTTTAAGCTGTTCCTTAAAACACTAGTGCTTAGGAAATCTATTGGAGGCAGAAGCAGTCAAGGGTAGCCTAGGGTTAGGGTTAGGCTTAGGGTTAGGCTTAGGGTACGGCTTAGGGTACGGGTTCGGGGAGGGCTTCGGGTACGGCGTAGGGTATGGGTTAGGGTTAGGGTTAGGGTTAGTTTCAGGGTTAGGGCTCGGTTTAGGGTACGGGTTAGGATTAGGGTACGTGTTAGTGTTAGGGTAGGGGTTAGCGTTAGGGTACGCGTTAGGGTTAGGGTAGTTATTAAACCTATCCCACTCTCTAGTTACCCCTTAGCACGTAAAGGAATATTATTTGGGGGTCCAGCCATGGAGAAGAGTTTAGACACTAGGATAAGATGAGGAACACACACAATATAAAGAAATCACATTAGGATTCTCTTTTTAAGCTGTTCCTTAAAACACTAGTGCTTAGGAAATCTATTGGAGGCAGAAGCAGTCAAGGGTAGCCTAGGGTTAGGGTTAGGCTTAGGGTTAGGCTTAGGGTACGGCTTAGGGTACGGCTTCGGGGAGGGCTTCGGATACGGCGTAGGGTATGGGTTAGGGTTAGGGTTAGGGTTAGTGTTAGGGTTAGGGCTCGGTTTAGGGTACGGGTTAGGATTAGGGTACGTGTTAGGGTTAGGGTAGGAGTTAGCGTTAGGGTACGCGTTAGGGTTAGGGTAGTTATTAAACCTATCCCACTCTCTAGTTACCCCTTAGCACGTAAAGGAATATTATTTGGGGGTCCAGCCGTGGAGAAGAGTTTAGACACTAGGATAAGATAAGGAACACACACATTATAAAGAAATCACATTAGGATTCTCTTTTTAAGCTGTTCCTTAAAACACTAGTGCTTAGGAAATCTATTGGAGGCAGAAGCAGTCAAGGGTAGCCTAGGGTTAGGGTTAGGCTTAGGGTTAGGCTTAGGGTACGGCTTAGGGTACGGGTTCGGGGAGGGCTTCGGGTACGGCGTAGGGTATGGGTTAGGGTTAGGGTTAGGGTTAGTGTTAGGGTTAGGGCTCGGTTTAGGGTACGGGTTAGGATTAGGGTACGTGTTAGGGTTAGGGTAGTGGTTAGGGTTAGGGTACGCGTTAGGGTTAGGGTAGTTATTAAACCTATCCCACTCTCTAGATACTCCTTAGCACGTAAAGGAATATTATTTGGGGGTCCAGCCATGGAGAAGTGTTTAGACACTAAGATAATATAAGGAACACACACATTATAAAGAAATCACATTATGATTCTCTTTTTAAGCTGTTCCTTAAAACACTAGTGCTTAGGAAATCTATTGGAGGCAGAAGCAGTCAAGGGTAGCCTAGGGTTAGGGTTAGGCTTAGTGTTAGGCTTAGGGTACGGCTTAGGGTACGGGTTCGGGGAGGGCTTCGGGTACGGCGTAGGGTACGGGTTAGGGTTAGGGTTAGGGTTAGTGTTAGGGTTAGGGCTCGGTTTAGGGTACGGGTTAGGATTAGGGTACGTGTTAGGGTTAGGGTAGGGGTTAGCGTTAGGGTACGCGTTAGGGTTAGGGTAGTGATTAAACCTATCCCACTCTCTAGATACCCCTTAGCACATAAAGGAATATTATTTGGGGGTCCAGCCATGGAGAAGAGTTTAGACACTAGGATTAGATAAGGAACACACCCATTATAAAGAAATCACATTAGGATTTACTTTTTAAGCTGTTCCTTAAAACACTAGTGCTTAGGAAATCTCTTGGAGGCAGAAGCAGTCAAGGGTAGCCTAGGGTTAGGGTTAGGCTTAGGGTACGGCTTAGGGTACGGGTTCGGGGAGGGCTTCGGGTACGGCGTAGGGTATGGGTTAGGGTTAGGGTTAGGGTTAGTGTTAGGGTTAGGGCTCGGTTTAGGGTACGGGTTAGGATTAGGGTACGTGTTAGGGTTAGGGTAGGGGTTAGCGTTAGGGTACGCGTTAGGGTTAGGGTAGTTATTAAACCTATCCCACTCTCTAGTTACCCCTTAGCACGTAAAGGAATATTATTTGGGGGTCCAGCCATGGAGAAGAGTTTAGACACTAGGATAAGATAAGGAACACACCCATTATAAAGAAATCACATTAGGATTCTCTTTTTAAGCTGTTCCTTAAAACACTAGTGCTTAGGAAATCTATTGGGGGCAGAAGCAGTCAAGGGTAGCCTAGGGTTAGGGTTAGGCTTAGGGTTAGGCTTAGGGTACGGCTTAGGGTACGGGTTCGGGGAGGGCTTCGGGTACGGCGTAGGGTATGGGTTAGGGTTAGGGTTAGGGTTAGTATTAGGGTTAGGGCTCGGTTTAGGGTACGGGTTAGGATTAGGGTACGTGTTAGGGTTAGGGTAGGGGTTAGGGTTATGGTACGCGTTAGGGTTAGGGTAGTGATTAAACCTATCCCACTCTCTAGTTACCCCTTAGCACATAAAGGAATATAATTTGGGGGTCCAGCCATGGAGAAGAGTTTAGACACTAGGATTAGATAAGGAACACACCCATTATAAAGAAATCACATTAGGATTCACTTTCTAAGCTGTTCCTTAAAACACTAGTGGTTAGGAAATCTATTGGAGGCAGAAGCAGTCAAGGGTAGCCTAGGGTTAGGGTTAGGCTTAGGGTACGGCTTAGGGTACGGGTTCGGGGAAGGCTTCGGGTAAGGCGTAGGGTATGGGTTAGGGTTAGGGTTAGGGTTAGTGTTAGGGTTAGGGCTCGGTTTAGGGTACGGGTTAGGATTAGGGTACGTGTTAGTGTTAGGGTAGGGTTTAGCGTTAGGTTACGCCTTACGGTTAGGGTAGTTATTAAACCTATCCCACTCTCTAGATACCCCTTAGCACGTAAAGGAATATTATTTGGGGGTCCAGCCATGGAGAAGAGTTTAGACACTAGGATAAGATAAGGAACACGCCAATCATAAAGAAATCACATTAGGATTCTCTTTTTAAGCTGTTCCTTAAAACACTAGTGCTTAGGAAATCTATTGGAGGCAGAAGCAGTCAAGGGTAGCCTAGGGTTAAGGTTTGGCTTAGGGTTAGGCTTAGGGTACGGCTTAGGGTACGGGTTCGGGGAGGGATTCGTGTACGGCGTAGGGTATGGGTTAGGGTTAGGGTTAGGGTTAGTGTTAGGGTTAGGGCTCGGTTTAGGGTACGGGTTAGGATTAGGGTACCTGTTAGGGTTAGGGTAGGGGTTAGGGTTAGGGTACGCGTTAGGGTTAGGGTAGTTATTAAACCTATCCCACTCTCTAGATACCCCTTAGCACGTAAAGAATATTATTTGGGGGTCCAGCCATGGAGAAGAGTTTAGACACTAGGATAAGATAAGGAACACACCCATTATAAAGAAATCACATTAGGATTCTCTTTTTAAGCTGTTCCTTAAAACACTAGTGCTTAGGAAATCTATTGGAGGCAGAAGCAGTCAAGGGTAGCCTAGGGTTAGGGTTAGGCTTACGGTTAGGCTTAGGGTACGGCTTAGGGTACGGTTTCGGGGAGGGCTTCGGGTACGGCGTAGGGTATGGGTTAGGGTTAGGGTTAGGGTTAGGGTTAGGGTTAGGGTTAATGTTAGGTTTAGGGCTCTGTTTAGGGTACGGGTTAGGATTAGGGTACGTGTTAGGGTTAGGGTAGGGGTTAGCGTTAGGGTACGCGTTACGGTTAGGGTAGTTATTAAACCTATCCCACTCTCTAGTTACCCCTTAACACGTAAAGGAATATTATTTGGGGGTCGAGCCATGGAGAAGAGTTTAGACACTAGGATAAGATAAGGAACACACCCATTATAAAGAAATCACATTAGGATTCTCTTTTTAAGCTGTTCCTTAAAACACTAGTGCTTAGGAAATATATTGGAGGCAGAAGCAGTCAAGGGTAGCCTAGGGTTAGGGTTAGGCTTAGGTTTAGGCTTAGGGTACGGCTTAGGGTACGGGTTCGGGGAGGGTTTCGGGTACGGCGTAGGGTATGGGTTAGGGTTAGGGTTAGTGTTAGGGTTAGGGCTCGGTTTACGGTACGGGTTAGGATTAGGGTACGTGTTAGGATTAGGGTAGGGGTTAGCGTTAGGGTACGCGTTAGGGTTAGGGTAGTTATTAAACCTATCCCACTCTCTAGTTACCCCTTAGCACGTAAAGGAATATTATTTGGGGGTCCAGCCATGGAGAGGAGTTTAGACACTAGGATAAGATAAGGAACACACCCATTATAAAGAAATCACATTAGGATTCTCTTTTTAAGCTGTTCCTTAAAACACTAGTGCTTAGGAAATCTATTGGAGGCAGAAGCAGTCAAGGGTAGCCTAGGGTTAGGGTTAGGCTTAGGGTTAGGCTTAGGGTACCGCTTAGGGTACGGGTTCGGGGAGGGCTTCGGGTACGGCGTAGGGTATGGGTTAGGGTTAGGGTTAGGGTTAGTGTTAGGGTTAGGGCTCGGTTTAGGGTACGGGTTAGGATTAGGGTACGTGTTAGGGTTAGGGTAGGGGTTAGGGTTATGGTACGCGTTAGGGTTAGGGTAGTGATTAAACCTATCCCACTCTCTAGATACCCCTTAGCACATAAAGGAATATTATTTGGGGGTCCAGCCATGGAGAAGAGTTTAGACACTAGGATTAGATAAGGAACACACCCATTATAAAGAAATCACATTAGGATTCTCTTTTTAAGCTGTTCCTTAAAACACTAGTGCTTAGGAAATCTATTGGAGGCAGAAGCAGTCAAGAGTAGCCTAGGGTTAGGGTTAGGCTTAGGGTTAGGCTTAGGGTACGGCTTAGGGTACGGGTTCGTGGAGGGCTTCGGGTACGGCGTAGGGTATGGGTTAGGGTTAGGGTTAGGGTTAGTGTTAGGGTTAGGGCTCGGTTTAGGGTACGGGTTAGGATTAGGGTACGTGTTAGGGTTAGGGTAGGGGTTAGGGTTAGTGTACGCGTTAGGGTTAGGGTAGTTATTAAACCTATCCCACTCTCTAGATACTCCTTAGCACGTAAAGGAATATTATTTGGGGGTCCAGCCATGGAGAAGTGTTTAGACACTAAGATAATATAAGGAACACACACATTATAAAGAAATCACATTAGGATTCTCTTTTGAAGCTGTTCCTTAAAACACTAGTGCTTAGGAAATCTATTGGAGGCAGAAGCAGTCAAGGGTAGCCTAGGGTTAGGGTTAGGCTTAGGGTTAGGCTTAGGGTACGGCTTAGGGTACGGGTTCGGGGAGGGCTTCGGGTACGGCGTAGGGTATGGGTTAGGGTTAGGGTTAGGGTTAGTTTCAGGGTTAGGGCTCGGTTTAGGGTACGGGTTAGGATTAGGGTACGTGTTAGGGTTAGGGTAGGGGTTAGCGTTAGGGTACGCGTTAGGGTTAGGGTAGTTATTAAACCTATCCCACTCTCTAGTTACCCCTTAGCACGTAAAGGAATATTATTTGGGGGTCCAGCCATGGAGAAGAGTTTAGACACTAGGATAAGATGAGGAACACACACAATATAAAGAAATCACATTAGGATTCTCTTTTTAAGCTGTTCCTTAAAACACTAGTGCTTAGGAAATCTATTGGAGGCAGAAGCAGTCAAGGGTAGCCTAGGGTTAGGGTTAGGCTTAGGGTTAGGCTTACTGTACGGCTTAGGGTACGGCTTCGGGGAGGGCTTCGGATACGGCGTAGGGTATGGGTTAGGGTTAGGGTTAGGGTTAGTGTTAGGGTTAGGGCTCGGTTTAGGGTACGGGTTAGGATTAGGGTACGTGTTAGGGTTAGGGTAGGAGTTAGCGTTAGGGTACGCGTTAGGGTTAGGGTAGTTATTAAACCTATCCCACTCTCTAGTTACCCCTTAGCACGTAAAGGAATATTATTTGGGGGTCCAGCCGTGGAGAAGAGTTTAGACACTAGGATAAGATAAGGAACACACACATTATAAAGAAATCACATTAGGATTCTCTTTTTAAGCTGTTCCTTAAAACACTAGTGCTTAGGAAATCTATTGGAGGCAGAAGCAGTCAAGGGTAGCCTAGGGTTAGGGTTAGGCTTAGGGTTAGGCTTAGGGTACGGGTTCGGGGAGGGCTTCGGGTACGGCGTAGGGTATGGGTTAGGGTTAGGGTTAGGGTTAGTGTTAGGGTTAGGGCTCGGTTTAGGGTACGGGTTAGGATTAGGGTACGTGTTAGGGTTAGGGTAGTGGTTAGGGTTAGGGTACGCGTTAGGGTTAGGGTAGTTATTAAACCTATCCCACTCTCTAGTTACCCCTTAGCACGTAAAGGAATATTATTTGGGGGTCCAGCCATGGAGAAGAGTTTAGACACTAGGATAAGATGAGGAACACACACAATATAAAGGAATCACATTAGGATTCTCTTTTTAAGCTGTTCCTTAAAACACTAGTGCTTAGGAAATCTATTGGAGGCAGAAGCAGTCAAGGGTAGCCTAGGGTTAGGCTTAGGCTTAGGGTTAGGCTTAGGGTACGGCTTAGGGTACGGGTTCGGGGAGGGCTTCGGGTACGGCGTAGGGTATGGGTTAGGGTTAGGGTTAGGGTTAGTGTTAGGGTTAGGGCTCGGTTTAGGGTACGGGTTAGGATTAGGGTACGTGTTAGGGTTAGGGTAGGGGTTAGGGTTATGGTACGCGTTAGGGTTAGGGTAGTGATTAAACCTATCCCACTCTCTAGATACCCCTTAGCACATAAAGGAATATTATTTGGGGGTCCAGCCATGGAGAAGAGTTTAGACACTAGGATTAGATAAGGAACACACCCATTATAAAGAAATCACATTAGGATTCTCTTTTTAAGCTGTTCCTTAAAACACTAGTGCTTAGGAAATCTATTGGAGGCAGAAGCAGTCAAGGGTAGCCTAGGGTTAGGGTTAGGCTTAGGGTTAGGCTTAGGGTACGGCTTAGGGTACGGGTTCGGGGAGGGCTTCGGGTACGGCGTAGGGTATGGGTTAGGGTTAGGGTTAGGGTTAGTTTCAGGGTTAGGGCTCGGTTTAGGGTACGGGTTAGGATTAGGGTACGTGTTAGTGTTAGGGTAGGGGTTAGCGTTAGGGTACGCGTTAGGGTTAGGGTAGTTATTAAACCTATCCCACTCTCTAGTTACCCCTTAGCACGTAAAGGAATATTATTTGGGGGTCCAGCCATGGAGAAGAGTTTAGACACTAGGATAAGATGAGGAACACACACAATATAAAGAAATCACATTAGGATTCTCTTTTTAAGCTGTTCCTTAAAACACTAGTGCTTAGGAAATCTATTGGAGGCAGAAGCAGTCAAGGGTAGCCTAGGGTTAGGGTTAGGCTTAGGGTTAGGCTTAGGGTACGGCTTAGGGTACGGCTTCGGGGAGGGCTTCGGGTACGGCGTAGGGTATGGGTTAGGGTTAGGGTTAGGGTTAGTGTTAGGGTTAGGGCTCGGTTTAGGGTACGGGTTAGGATTAGGGTACGTGTTAGGGTTAGGGTAGGAGTTAGCGTTAGGGTACGCCTTAGGGTTAGGGTAGTTATTAAACCTATCCCACTCTCTAGTTACCCCTTAGCACGTAAAGGAATATTATTTGGGGGTCCAGCCATGGAGAAGTGTTTAGACACTAAGATAATATAAGGAACACACACATTATAAAGAAATCACATTATGATTCTCTTTTTAAGCTGTTCCTTAAAACACTAGTGCTTAGGAAATCTATTGGAGGCAGAAGCAGTCAAGGGTAGCCTAGGGTTAGGGTTAGGCTTAGGGTAAGGCTTAGGGTACGGCTTAGGGTACGGGTTCGGGGAGGGCTTCGGGTACGGCGTAGGGTACGGGTTAGGGTTAGGGTTAGGGTTAGTGTTAGGGTTAGGGCTCGGTTTAGGGTACGGGTTAGGATTAGGGTACGTGTTAGTGTTAGGGTAGGGGTTAGCGTTAGGGTACGCGTTAGGGTTAGGGTAGTTATTAAACCTATCCCACTCTCTACTTACCCCTTAGCACGTAAAGGAATATTATTTGGGGGTCCAGCCATGGAGAAGTGTTTAGACACTAGGATAAGATGAGGAACACACACAATATAAAGGAATCACATTAGGATTCTCTTTTTAAGCTGTTCCTTAAAACACTAGTGCTTAGGAAATCTATTGGAGGCAGAAGCAGTCAAGGGTAGCCTAGGGTTAGGGTTAGGCTTAGGGTTAGGCTTAGGGTACGGCTTAGGGTACGGGTTCGGGGAGGGCTTCGGGTACGGCGTAGGGAATGGGTTAGGGTTAGGGTTAGGGTTAGTGTTAGGGTTAGGGCTCGGTTTAGGGTACGGGTTAGGATTAGGGTACGTGTTAGGGTTAGGGTAGGGGTTAGGGTTATGGTACGCGTTAGGGTTAGGGTAGTGATTAAACCTATCCCACTCTCTAGATACCCCTTAGCACATAAAGGAATATTATTTGGGGGTCCAGCCATGGAGAAGAGTTTAGACACTAGGATTAGATAAGGAACACACCCATTATAAAGAAATCACATTAGGATTCTCTTTTTAAGCTGTTCCTTAAAACACTAGTGCTTAGGAAATCTATTGGAGGCAGAAGCAGTCAAGGGTAGCCTAGGGTTAGGGTTAGGCTTAGGGTTAGGCTTAGGGTACGGCTTAGGGTACGGGTTCGGGGAGGGCTTCGGGTACGGCGTAGGGTATGGGTTAGGGTTAGGGTTAGGGTTAGTGTTAGGGTTAGGGCTCGGTTTAGGGTACGGGTTAGGATTAGGGTACGTGTTAGGGTTAGGGTAGGGGTTAGCGTTAGGGTACGCGTTACGGTTAGGGTAGTTATTAAACCTATCCCACTCTCTAGTTACCCCTTAGCACGTAAAGGAATATTATTTGGGGGTCCAGCCATGGAGAAGAGTTTAGACACTAGGATAAGATAAGGAACACACACATTATAAAGAAATCACATTAGGATTCTCTTTTTAAGCTGTTCCTTAAAACACTAGTGCTTAGGAAATCTATTGGAGGCAGAAGCAGTCAAGGGTAGCCTAGGGTTAGGGTTAGGCTTAGGGTTAGGCTTAGGATACGGCTTAGGGTACGGGTTCGGGGAGGGCTTCGGGTACGGCGTAGGGTATGGGTTAGGGTTAGGGTTAGGGTTAGTGTTAGGGTTAGGGCTCGGTTTAGTGTACGGGTTAGGATTAGGGTACGTGTTAGGGTTAGGGTAGGGGTTAGCGTTAGGGTACGCGTTAGGGTTAGGGTAGTTATTAAACCTATCCCACTCTCTAGTTACCCCTTAGCACGTAAAGGAATATTATTTGGGGGTCCAGCCATGGAGAAGAGTTTAGACACTAGGATAAGATAAGGAACACACCAATTATAAAGAAATCACATTAGGATTCTCTTTTTAAGCTGTTCCTTAAAACACTAGTGCTTAGGAAATCTATTGGAGGCAGAAGCAGTCAAGGGTAGCCTAGGGTTAGGGTTAGGCTTAGGGTTAGGCTTAGGGTACGGCTTAGGGTACGGGTTCGGGGAGGGCTTCGGGTACGGCGTAGGGTACGGGTTAGGGTTAGGGTTAGGGTTAGTGTTAGGGTTAGGGCTCGGTTTAGGGTACGGGTTAGGATTAGGGTACGTGTTAGGGTTAGGGTAGGGGTTAGCGTTAGGGTACGCGTTAGGGTTAGGGTAGTTATTAAACCTATCCCACTCTCTAGATACCCCTTAGCACGTAAAGGAATATTATTTGGGGGTCCAGACATGGAGAAGAGTTTAGACACTAGGATAAGATAAGGAACACACCCATTATAAAGAAATCACTTTAGGATTCTCTTTTTAAGTTGTTCCTTAAAACACTAGTGCTTAGGAAATCTATTGGAGGCAGAAGCAGTCAAGGGTAGCCTAGGGTTAGGGTTAGGCTTAGGGTTAGGCTTAGGGTACGGCTTAGGGTACGGCTTCGGGGAGGGCTTCGGGTACGGCGTAGGGTATGGGTTAGGGTTAGGGTTAGGGTTAGTGTTAGGGTTAGGGCTCGGTTTAGGGTACGGGTTAGGATTAGGGTACGTGTTAGGGTTAGGGTAGGGGTTAGGGTTAGTGTACGCGTTAGGGTTAGGGTAGTTATTAAACCTATCCCACTCTCTAGATACTCCTTAGCACGTAAAGGAATATTATTTGGGGGTCCAGCCATGGAGAAGTGTTTAGACACTAAGATAATATAAGGAACACACACATTATAAAGAAATCACATTAGGATTCTCTTTTGAAGCTGTTCCTTAAAACACTAGTGCTTAGGAAATCTATTGGAGGCAGAAGCAGTCAAGGGTAGCCTAGGGTTAGGGTTAGGCTTAGGGTTAGGCTTAGGGTACGGCTTAGGGTACGGGTTCGGGGAGGGCTTCGGGTACGGCGTAGGGTATGGGTTAGGGTTAGGGTTAGGGTTAGTTTCAGGGTTAGGGCTCGGTTTAGGGTACGGGTTAGGATTAGGGTACGTGTTAGTGTTAGGGTAGGGGTTAGCGTTAGGGTACGCGTTAGGGTTAGGGTAGTTATTAAACCTATCCCACTCTCTAGTTACCCCTTAGCACGTAAAGGAATATTATTTGGGGGTCCAGCCATGGAGAAGAGTTTAGACACTAGGATAAGATGAGGAACACACACAATATAAAGAAATCACATTAGGATTCTCTTTTTAAGCTGTTCCTTAAAACACTAGTGCTTAGGAAATCTATTGGAGGCAGAAGCAGTCAAGGGTAGCCTAGGGTTAGGGTTAGGCTTAGGGTTAGGCTTAGGGTACGGCTTAGGGTACGGCTTCGGGGAGGGCTTCGGGTACGGCGTAGGGTATGGGTTAGGGTTAGGGTTAGGGTTAGTGTTAGGGTTAGGGCTCGGTTTAGGGTACGGGTTAGGATTAGGGTACGTGTTAGGGTTAGGGTAGGAGTTAGCGTTAGGGTACGCGTTAGGGTTAGGGTAGTTATTAAACCTATCCCACTCTCTAGTTACCCCTTAGCACGTAAAGGAATATTATTTGGGGGTCCAGCCGTGGAGAAGAGTTTAGACACTAGGATAAGATAAGGAACACACACATTATAAAGAAATCACATTAGGATTCTCTTTTTAAGCTGTTCCTTAAAACACTAGTGCTTAGGAAATCTATTGGAGGCAGAAGCAGTCAAGGGTAGCCTAGGGTTAGGGTTAGGCTTAGGGTTAGGCTTAGGGTACGGCTTAGGGTACGGGTTCGGGGAGGGCTTCGGGTACGGCGTAGGGTATGGGTTAGGGTTAGGGTTAGGGTTAGTTTCAGGGTTAGGGCTCGGTTTAGGGTACGGGTTAGGATTAGGGTACGTGTTAGTGTTAGGGTAGGGGTTAGCGTTAGGGTACGCGTTAGGGTTAGGGTAGTTATTAAACCTATCCCACTCTCTAGTTACCCCTTAGCACGTAAAGGAATATTATTTGGGGGTCCAGCCATGGAGAAGAGTTTAGACACTAGGATAAGATGAGGAACACACACAATATAAAGAAATCACATTAGGATTCTCTTTTTAAGCTGTTCCTTAAAACACTAGTGCTTAGGAAATCTATTGGAGGCAGAAGCAGTCAAGGGTAGCCTAGGGTTAGGGTTAGGCTTAGGGTTAGGCTTAGGGTACGGCTTAGGGTACGGCTTCGGGGAGGGCTTCGGATACGGCGTAGGGTATGGGTTAGGGTTAGGGTTAGGGTTAGTGCTAGGGTTAGGGCTCGGTTTAGGGTACGGGTTAGGATTAGGGTACGTGTTAGGGTTAGGGTAGGAGTTAGCGTTAGGGTACGCGTTAGGGTTAGGGTAGTTATTAAACCTATCCCACTCTCTAGTTACCCCTTAGCACGTAAAGGAATATTATTTGGGGGTCCAGCCGTGGAGAAGAGTTTAGACACTAGGATAAGATAAGGAACACACACATTATAAAGAAATCACATTAGGATTCTCTTTTTAAGCTGTTCCTTAAAACACTAGTGCTTAGGAAATCTATTGGAGGCAGAAGCAGTCAAGGGTAGCCTAGGGTTAGGGTTAGGCTTAGGGTTAGGCTTAGGGTACGGCTTAGGGTACGGGTTCGGGGAGGGCTTCGGGTACGGCGTAGGGTATGGGTTAGGGTTAGGGTTAGGGTTAGTGTTAGGGTTAGGGCTCGGTTTAGGGTACGGGTTAGGATTAGGGTACGTGTTAGGGTTAGGGTAGTGGTTAGGGTTAGGGTACGCGTTAGGGTTAGGGTAGTTATTAAACCTATCCCACTCTCTAGATACTCCTTCGCACGTAAAGGAATATTATTTGGGGGTCCAGCCATGGAGAAGTGTTTAGACACTAAGATAATATAAGGAACACACACATTATAAAGAAATCACATTATGATTCTCTTTTTAAGCTGTTCCTTAAAACACTAGTGCTTAGGAAATCTATTGGAGGCAGAAGCAGTCAAGGGTAGCCTAGGGTTAGGGTTAGGCTTAGGGTTAGGCTTAGGGTACGGCTTAGGGTACGGGTTCGGGGAGGGCTTCGGGTACGGCGTAGGGTACGGGTTAGGGTTAGGGTTAGGGTTAGTGTTAGGGTTAGGGCTCGGTTTAGGGTACGGGTTAGGATTAGGGTACGTGTTAGGGTTAGGGTAGGGGTTAGCGTTAGGGTACGCGTTAGGGTTAGGGTAGTTATTAAACCTATCCCACTCTCTAGATACCCCTTAGCACGTAAAGGAATATTATTTGGGGGTCCAGACATGGAGAAGAGTTTAGACACTAGGATAAGATAAGGAACACACCCATTATAAAGAAATCACTTTAGGATTCTCTTTTTAAGTTGTTCCTTAAAACACTAGTGCTTAGGAAATCTATTGGAGGCAGAAGCAGTCAAGGGTAGCCTAGGGTTAGGGTTAGGCTTAGGGTTAGGCTTAGGGTACGGCTTAGGGTACGGGTTCGTGGAGGGCTTCGGGTACGGCGTAGGGTATGGGTTAGGGTTAGGGTTAGGGTTAGTGTTAGGGTTAGGGCTCGGTTTAGGGTACGGGTTAGGATTAGGGTACGTGTTAGGGTTAGGGTAGGGGTTAGGGTTAGTGTACGCGTTAGGGTTAGGGTAGTTATTAAACCTATCCCACTCTCTAGATACTCCTTAGCACGTAAAGGAATATTATTTGGGGGTCCAGCCATGGAGAAGTGTTTAGACACTAAGATAATATAAGGAACACACACATTATAAAGAAATCACATTAGGATTCTCTTTTGAAGCTGTTCCTTAAAACACTAGTGCTTAGGAAATCTATTGGAGGCAGAAGCAGTCAAGGGTAGCCTAGGGTTAGGGTTAGGCTTAGGGTTAGCCTTAGGGTACGGCTTAGGGTACGGGTTCGGGGAGGGCTTCGGGTACGGCGTAGGGTATGGGTTAGGGTTAGGGTTAGGGTTAGTTTCAGGGTTAGGGCTCGGTTTAGGGTACGGGTTAGGATTAGGGTACGTGTTAGTGTTAGGGTAGGGGTTAGCGTTAGGGTACGCGTTAGGGTTAGGGTAGTTATTAAACCTATCCCACTCTCTAGTTACCCCTTAGCACGTAAAGGAATATTATTTGGGGGTCCAGCCATGGAGAAGAGTTTAGACACTAGGATAAGATGAGGAACACACACAATATAAAGAAATCACATTAGGATTCTCTTTTTAAGCTGTTCCTTAAAACACTAGTGCTTAGGAAATCTATTGGAGGCAGAAGCAGTCAAGGGTAGCCTAGGGTTAGGGTTAGGCTTAGGGTTAGGCTTAGGGTACGGCTTAGGGTACGGCTTCGGGGAGGGCTTCGGGTACGGCGTAGGGTATGGGTTAGGGTTAGGGTTAGGGTTAGTGTTAGGGTTAGGGCTCGGTTTAGGGTACGGGTTAGGATTAGGGTACGTGTTAGGGTTAGGGTAGGAGTTAGCGTTAGGGTACGCGTTAGGGTTAGGGTAGTTATTAAACCTATCCCACTCTCTAGTTACCCCTTAGCACGTAAAGGAATATTATTTGGGGGTCCAGCCGTGGAGAAGAGTTTAGACACTAGGATAAGATAAGGAACACACACATTATAAAGAAATCACATTAGGATTCTCTTTTTAAGCTGTTCCTTAAAACACTAGTGCTTAGGAAATCTATTGGAGGCAGAAGCAGTCAAGGGTAGCCTAGGGTTAGGGTTAGGCTTAGGGTTAGGCTTAGGGTACGGCTTAGAGTACGGGTTCGGGGAGGGCTTCGGGTACGGCGTAGGGTATGGGTTAGGGTTAGGGTTAGGGTTAGTTTCAGGGTTAGGGCTCGGTTTAGGGTACGGGTTAGGATTAGGGTACGTGTTAGTGTTAGGGTAGGGGTTAGCGTTAGGGTACGCGTTAGGGTTAGGGTAGTTATTAAACCTATCCCACTCTCTAGTTACCCCTTAGCACGTAAAGGAATATTATTTGGGGGTCCAGCCATGGAGAAGAGTTTAGACACTAGGATAAGATGAGGAACACACACAATATAAAGAAATCACATTAGGATTCTCTTTTTAAGCTGTTCCTTAAAACACTAGTGCTTAGGAAATCTATTGGAGGCAGAAGCAGTCAAGGGTAGCCTAGGGTTAGGGTTAGGCTTAGGGTTAGGCTTAGGGTACGGCTTAGGGTACGGCTTCGGGGAGGGCTTCGGATACGGCGTAGGGTATGGGTTAGGGTTAGGGTTAGGGTTAGTGTTAGGGTTAGGGCTCGGTTTAGGGTACGGGTTAGGATTAGGGTACGTGTTAGGGTTAGGGTAGGAGTTAGCGTTAGGGTACGCGTTAGGGTTAGGGTAGTTATTAAACCTATCCCACTCTCTAGTTACCCCTTAGCACGTAAAGGAATATTATTTGGGGGTCCAGCCGTGGAGAAGAGTTTAGACACTAGGATAAGATAAGGAACACACACATTATAAAGAAATCACATTAGGATTCTCTTTTTAAGCTGTTCCTTAAAACACTAGTTCTTAGGAAATCTATTGGAGGCAGAAGCAGTCAAGGGTAGCCTAGGGTTAGGGTTAGGCTTAGGGTTAGGCTTAGGGTACGGCTTAGGGTACGGGTTCGGGGAGGGCTTCGGGTACGGCGTAGGGTATGGGTTAGGGTTAGGGTTAGGGTTAGTGTTAGGGCTAGGGCTCGGTTTAGGGTACGGGTTAGGATTAGGGTACGTGTTAGGGTTAGGGTAGTGGTTAGGGTTAGGGTACGCGTTAGGGTTAGGGTAGTTATTAAACCTATCCCACTCTCTAGATACTCCTTAGCACGTAAAGGAATATTATTTGGGGGTCCAGCCATGGAGAAGTGTTTAGACACTAAGATAATATAAGGAACACACACATTATAAAGAAATCACATTATGATTCTCTTTTTAAGCTGTTCCTTAAAACACTAGTGCTTAGGAAATCTATTGGAGGCAGAAGCAGTCAAGGGTAGCCTAGGGTTAGGGTTAGGCTTAGGGTTAGGCTTAGGGTACGGCTTAGGGTACGGGTTCGGGGAGGGCTTCGGGTACGGCGTAGGGTACGGGTTAGGGTTAGGGTTAGGGTTAGTGTTAGGGTTAGGGCTCGGTTTAGGGTACGGGTTAGGATTAGGGTACGTGTTAGGGTTAGGGTAGGGGTTAGCGTTAGGGTACGCGTTAGGGTTAGGGTAGTTATTAAACCTATCCCACTCTCTAGATACCCCTTAGCACGTAAAGGAATATTATTTGGGGGTCCAGACATGGAGAAGAGTTTAGACACTAGGATAAGATAAGGAACACACCCATTATAAAGAAATCACTTTAGGATTCTCTTTTTAAGTTGTTCCTTAAAACACTAGTGCTTAGGAAATCTATTGGAGGCAGAAGCAGTCAAGGGTAGCCTAGGGTTAGGGTTAGGCTTAGGGTTAGGCTTAGGGTACGGCTTAGGGTACGGGTTCGGGGAGGGCTTCGGGTACGGCGTAGGGTATGGGTTAGGGTTAGGGTTAGGGTTAGTTTCAGGGTTAGGGCTCGGTTTAGGGTACGGGTTAGGATTAGGGTACGTGTTAGTGTTAGGGTAGGGGTTAGCGTTAGGGTACGCGTTAGGGTTAGGGTAGTTATTAAACCTATCCCACTCTCTAGTTACCCCTTAGCACGTAAAGGAATATTATTTGGGGGTCCAGCCATGGAGAAGAGTTTAGACACTAGGATAAGATGAGGAACACACACAATATAAAGAAATCACATTAGGATTCTCTTTTTAAGCTGTTCCTTAAAACACTAGTGCTTAGGAAATCTATTGGAGGCAGAAGCAGTCAAGGGTAGCCTAGGGTTAGGGTTAGGCTTAGGGTTAGGCTTAGGGTACGGCTTAGGGTACGGCTTCGGGGAGGGCTTCGGGTACGGCGTAGGGTATGGGTTAGGGTTAGGGTTAGGGTTAGTGTTAGGGTTAGGGCTCGGTTTAGGGTACGGGTTAGGATTAGGGTACGTGTTAGGGTTAGGGTAGGAGTTAGCGTTAGGGTACGCGTTAGGGTTAGGGTAGTTATTAAACCTATCCCACTCTCTAGTTACCCCTTAGCACGTAAAGGAATATTATTTGGGGGTCCAGCCGTGGAGAAGAGTTTAGACACTAGGATAAGATAAGGAACACACACATTATAAAGAAATCACATTAGGATTCTCTTTTTAAGCTGTTCCTTAAAACACTAGTGCTTAGGAAATCTATTGGAGGCAGAAGCAGTCAAGGGTAGCCTAGGGTTAGGGTTAGGCTTAGGGTTAGGCTTAGGGTACGGCTTAGGGTACGGGTTCGGGGAGGGCTTCGGGTACGGCGTAGGGTATGGGTTAGGGTTAGGGTTAGGGTTAGTTTCAGGGTTAGGGCTCGGTTTAGGGTACGGGTTAGGATTAGGGTACGTGTTAGTGTTAGGGTAGGGGTTAGCGTTAGGGTACGCGTTAGGGTTAGGGTAGTTATTAAACCTATCCCACTCTCTAGTTACCCCTTAGCACGTAAAGGAATATTATTTGGGGGTCCAGCCATGGAGAAGAGTTTAGACACTAGGATAAGATGAGGAACACACACAATATAAAGAAATCACATTAGGATTCTCTTTTTAAGCTGTTCCTTAAAACACTAGTGCTTAGGAAATCTATTGGAGGCAGAAGCAGTCAAGGGTAGCCTAGGGTTAGGGTTAGGCTTAGGGTTAGGCTTAGGGTACGGCTTAGGGTACGGCTTCGGGGAGGGCTTCGGATACGGCGTAGGGTATGGGTTAGGGTTAGGGTTAGGGTTAGTGTTAGGGTTAGGGCTCGGTTTAGGGTACGGGTTAGGATTAGGGTACGTGTTAGGGTTAGGGTAGGAGTTAGCGTTAGGGTACGCGTTAGGGTTAGGGTAGTTATTAAACCTATCTCACTCTCTAGTTACCCCTTAGCACGTAAAGGAATATTATTTGGGGGTCCAGCCGTGGAGAAGAGTTTAGACACTAGGATAAGATAAGGAACACACACATTATAAAGAAATCACATTAGGATTCTCTTTTTAAGCTGTTCCTTAAAACACTAGTGCTTAGGAAATCTATTGGAGGCAGAAGCAGTCAAGGGTAGCCTAGGGTTAGGGTTAGGCTTAGGGTTAGGCTTAGGGTACGGGTTCGGGGAGGGCTTCGGGTACGGCGTAGGGTATGGGTTAGGGTTAGGGTTAGGGTTAGTGTTAGGGTTAGGGCTCGGTTTAGGGTACGGGTTAGGATTAGGGTACGTGTTAGGGTTAGGGTAGTGGTTAGGGTTAGGGTACGCGTTAGGGTTAGGGTAGTTATTAAACCTATCCCACTCTCTAGATACTCCTTAGCACGTAAAGGAATATTATTTGGGGGTCCAGCCATGGAGAAGTGTTTAGACACTAAGATAATATAAGGAACACACACATTATAAAGAAATCACATTAGGATTCTCTTTTTAAGCTGTTCCTTAAAACACTAGTGCTTAGGAAATCTATTGGAGGCAGAAGCAGTCAAGGGTAGCCTAGGGTTAGGGTTAGGCTTAGGGTTAGGCTTAGGGTACGGCTTAGGGTACGGGTTCGGGGAGGGCTTCGGGTACGGCGTAGGGTATGGGTTAGGGTTAGGGTTAGGGTTAGTGTTAGGGTTAGGGCTCGGTTTAGGGTACGGGTTAGGATTAGGGTACGTGTTAGTGTTAGGGTAGGGGTTAGGGTTAGGGTACGCGTTAGGGTTAGGGTAGTTATTAAACCTATCCCACTCTCTACTTACCCCTTAGCACGTAAATGAATATTATTTGGGGGTCCAGCCATGGAGAAGAGATTAGACACTAGGATAAGATGAGGAACACACACAATATAAAGGAATCACATTAGGATTCTCTTTTTAAGCTGTTCCTTAAAACACTAGTGCTTAGGAAATCTACTGGAGGCAGAAGCAGTCAAGGGTAGCCTAGGGTTAGGCTTAGGCTTAGGGTTAGGCTTAGGGTACGGCTTAGGGTACGGGTTCGGGGAGGGCTTCGGGTACGGCGTAGGGTATGGGTTAGGGTTAGGGTTAGGGTTAGTGTTAGGGTTAGGGCTCGGTTTAGGGTACGGGTTAGGATTAGGGTACGTGTTAGGGTTAGGGTAGGGGTTAGGGTTATGGTACGCGTTAGGGTTAGGGTAGTGATTAAACCTATCCCACTCTCTAGATACCCCTTAGCACATAAAGGAATATTATTTGGGGGTCCAGCCATGGAGAAGAGTTTAGACACTAGGATTAGATAAGGAACACACCCATTATAAAGAAATCACATTAGGATTCTCTTTTTAAGCTGTTCCTTAAAACACTAGTGCTTAGGAAATCTATTGGAGGCAGAAGCAGTCAAGAGTAGCCTAGGGTTAGGGTTAGGCTTAGGGTTAGGCTTAGGGTACGGCTTAGGGTACGGGTTCGTGGAGGGCTTCGGGTACGGCGTAGGGTATGGGTTAGGGTTAGGGTTAGGGTTAGTGTTAGGGTTAGGGCTCGGTTTAGGGTACGGGTTAGGATTAGGGTACGTGTTAGGGTTAGGGTAGGGGTTAGGGTTAGTGTACGCGTTAGGGTTAGGGTAGTTATTAAACCTATCCCACTCTCTAGATACTCCTTAGCACGTAAAGGAATATTATTTGGGGGTCCAGCCATGGAGAAGTGTTTAGACACTAAGATAATATAAGGAACACACACATTATAAAGAAATCACATTAGGATTCTCTTTTGAAGCTGTTCCTTAAAACACTAGTGCTTAGGAAATCTATTGGAGGCAGAAGCAGTCAAGGGTAGCCTAGGGTTAGGGTTAGGCTTAGGGTTAGGCTTAGGGTACGGCTTAGGGTACGGGTTCGGGGAGGGCTTCGGGTACGGCGTAGGGTATGGGTTAGGGTTAGGGTTAGGGTTAGTTTCAGGGTTAGGGCTCGGTTTAGGGTACGGGTTAGGATTGGGGTACGTGTTAGGGTTAGGGTAGGGGTTAGCGTTAGGGTACGCGTTAGGGTTAGGGTAGTTATTAAACCTATCCCACTCTCTAGTTACCCCTTAGCACGTAAAGGAATATTATTTGGGGGTCCAGCCATGGAGAAGAGTTTAGACACTAGGATAAGATGAGGAACACACACAATATAAAGAAATCACATTAGGATTCTCTTTTTAAGCTGTTCCTTAAAACACTAGTGCTTAGGAAATCTATTGGAGGCAGAAGCAGTCAAGGGTAGCCTAGGGTTAGGGTTAGGCTTAGGGTTAGGCTTAGGGTACGGCTTAGGGTACGGCTTCGGGGAGGGCTTCGGATACGGCGTAGGGTATGGGTTAGGGTTAGGGTTAGGGTTAGTGTTAGGGTTAGGGCTCGGTTTAGGGTACGGGTTAGGATTAGGGTACGTGTTAGGGTTAGGGTAGGAGTTAGCGTTAGGGTACGCGTTAGGGTTAGGGTAGTTATTAAACCTATCCCACTCTCTAGTTACCCCTTAGCACGTAAAGGAATATTATTTGGGGGTCCAGCCGTGGAGAAGAGTTTAGACACTAGGATAAGATAAGGAACACACACATTATAAAGAAATCACATTAGGATTCTCTTTTTAAGCTGTTCCTTAAAACACTAGTGCTTAGGAAATCTATTGGAGGCAGAAGCAGTCAAGGGTAGCCTAGGGTTAGGGTTAGGCTTAGGGTTAGGCTTAGGGTACGGGTTCGGGGAGGGCTTCGGGTACGGCGTAGGGTATGGGTTAGGGTTAGGGTTAGGGTTAGTGTTAGGGTTAGGGCTCGGTTTAGGGTACGGGTTAGGATTAGGGTACGTGTTAGGGTTAGGGTAGTGGTTAGGGTTAGGGTACGCGTTAGGGTTAGGGTAGTTATTAAACCTATCCCACTCTCTAGTTACCCCTTAGCACGTAAAGGAATATTATTTGGGGGTCCAGCCATGGAGAAGAGTTTAGACACTAGGATAAGATGAGGAACACACACAATATAAAGGAATCACATTAGGATTCTCTTTTTAAGCTGTTCCTTAAAACACTAGTGCTTAGGAAATCTATTGGAGGCAGAAGCAGTCAAGGGTAGCCTAGGGTTAGGCTTAGGCTTAGGGTTAGGCTTAGGGTACGGCTTAGGGTACGGGTTCGGGGAGGGCTTCGGGTACGGCGTAGGGTATGGGTTAGGGTTAGGGTTAGGGTTAGTGTTAGGGTTAGGGCTCGGTTTAGGGTACGGGTTAGGATTAGGGTACGTGTTAGGGTTAGGGTAGGGGTTAGGGTTATGGTACGCGTTAGGGTTAGGGTAGTGATTAAACCTATCCCACTCTCTAGATACCCCTTAGCACATAAAGGAATATTATTTGGGGGTCCAGCCATGGAGAAGAGTTTAGACACTAGGATTAGATAAGGAACACACCCATTATAAAGAAATCACATTAGGATTCTCTTTTTAAGCTGTTCCTTAAAACACTAGTGCTTAGGAAATCTATTGGAGGCAGAAGCAGTCAAGGGTAGCCTAGGGTTAGGGTTAGGCTTAGGGTTAGGCTTAGGGTACGGCTTAGGGTACGGGTTCGGGGAGGGCTTCGGGTACGGCGTAGGGTATGGGTTAGGGTTAGGGTTAGGGTTAGTTTCAGGGTTAGGGCTCGGTTTAGGGTACGGGTTAGGATTAGGGTACGTGTTAGTGTTAGGGTAGGGGTTAGCGTTAGGGTACGCGTTAGGGTTAGGGTAGTTATTAAACCTATCCCACTCTCTAGTTACCCCTTAGCACGTAAAGGAATATTATTTGGGGGTCCAGCCATGGAGAAGAGTTTAGACACTAGGATAAGATGAGGAACACACACAATATAAAGAAATCACATTAGGATTCTCTTTTTAAGCTGTTCCTTAAAACACTAGTGCTTAGGAAATCTATTGGAGGCAGAAGCAGTCAAGGGTAGCCTAGGGTTAGGGTTAGGCTTAGGGTTAGGCTTAGGGTACGGCTTAGGGTACGGCTTCGGGGAGGGCTTCGGGTACGGCGTAGGGTATGGGTTAGGGTTAGGGTTAGGGTTAGTGTTAGGGTTAGGGCTCGGTTTAGGGTACGGGTTAGGATTAGGGTACGTGTTAGGGTTAGGGTAGGAGTTAGCGTTAGGGTACGCGTTAGGGTTAGGGTAGTTATTAAACCTATCCCACTCTCTAGTTACCCCTTAGCACGTAAAGGAATATTATTTGGGGGTCCAGCCATGGAGAAGTGTTTAGACACTAAGATAATATAAGGAACACACACATTATAAAGAAATCACATTATGATTCTCTTTTTAAGCTGTTCCTTAAAACACTAGTGCTTAGGAAATCTATTGGAGGCAGAAGCAGTCAAGGGTAGCCTAGGGTTAGGGTTAGGCTTAGGGTTAGGCTTAGGGTACGGCTTAGGGTACGGGTTCGGGGAGGGCTTCGGGTACGGCGTAGGGTACGGGTTAGGGTTAGGGTTAGGGTTAGTGTTAGGGTTAGGGCTCGGTTTAGGGTACGGGTTAGGATTAGGGTACGTGTTAGGGTTAGGGTAGGGGTTAGCGTTAGGGTACGCGTTAGGGTTAGGGTAGTTATTAAACCTATCCCACTCTCTAGTTACCCCTTAGCACGTAAAGGAATATTATTTGGGGGTCCAGCCATGGAGAAGAGTTTAGACACTAGGATAAGATAAGGAACACACCCATTATAAAGAAATCACATTAGGATTCTCTTTTTAAGCTGTTCCTTAAAACACTAGTGCTTAGGAAATCTATTGGAGGCAGAAGCAGTCAAGGGTAGCCTAGGGTTAGGTTTAGGCTTAGGGTTAGGCTTAGGGTACGGCTTAGGGTACGGGTTCGGGGAGGGCTTCGGGTACGGCGTAGGGTATGGGTTAGGGTTAGGGTTAGGGTTAGTGTTAGGGTTAGGGCTCGGTTTAGGGTACGGGTTAGGATTAGGGTACGTGTTAGTGTTAGGGTAGGGGTTAGCGTTAGGGTACGCGTTAGGGTTAGGGTAGTTATTAAACCTATCCCACTCTCTACTTACCCCTTAGCACGTAAAGGAATATTATTTGGGGGTCCAGCCATGGAGAAGTGTTTAGACACTAGGATAAGATGAGGAACACACACAATATAAAGGAATCACATTAGGATTCTCTTTTTAAGCTGTTCCTTAAAACACTAGTGCTTAGGAAATCTATTGGAGGCAGAAGCAGTCAAGGGTAGCCTAGGGTTAGGGTTAGGCTTAGTGTCAGGCTTAGGGTACGGCTTAGGGTACGGGTTCGGGGAGGGCTTCGGGTACGGCGTAGGGAATGGGTTAGGGTTAGGGTTAGGGTTAGTGTTAGGGTTAGGGCTCGGTTTAGGGTACGGGTTAGGATTAGGGTACGTGTTAGGGTTAGGGTAGGGGTTAGGGTTATGGTACGCGTTAGGGTTAGGGTAGTGATTAAACCTATCCCACTCTCTAGATACCCCTTAGCACATAAAGGAATATTATTTGGGGGTCCAGCCATGGAGAAGAGTTTAGACACTAGGATTAGATAAGGAACACACCCATTATAAAGAAATCACATTAGGATTCTCTTTTTAAGCTGTTCCTTAAAACACTAGTGCTTAGGAAATCTATTGGAGGCAGAAGCAGTCAAGGGTAGCCTAGGGTTAGGGTTAGGCTTAGGGTTAGGCTTAGGGTACGGCTTAGGGTACGGGTTCGGGGAGGGCTTCGGGTACGGCGTAGGGTATGGGTTAGGGTTAGGGTTAGGGTTAGTGTTAGGTTTAGGGCTCGGTTTAGGGTACGGGTTAGGATTAGGGTACGTGTTAGGGTTAGGGTAGGGGTTAGCGTTAGGGTACGCGTTACGGTTAGGGTAGTTATTAAACCTATCCCACTCTCTAGTTACCCCTTAGCACGTAAAGGAATATTATTTGGGGGTCCAGCCATGGAGAAGAGTTTAGACACTAGGATAAGATAAGGAACACACACATTATAAAGAAATCACATTAGGATTCTCTTTTTAAGCTGTTCCTTAAAACACTAGTGCTTAGGAAATCTATTGGAGGCAGAAGCAGTCAAGGGTAGCCTAGGGTTAGGGTTAGGCTTAGGGTTAGGCTTAGGATACGGCTTAGGGTACGGGTTCGGGGAGGGCTTCGGGTACGGCGTAGGGTATGGGTTAGGGTTAGGGTTAGGGTTAGTGTTAGGGTTAGGGCTCGGTTTAGTGTACGGGTTAGGATTAGGGTACGTGTTAGGGTTAGGGTAGGGGTTAGCGTTAGGGTACGCGTTAGGGTTAGGGTAGTTATTAAACCTATCCCACTCTCTAGTTACCCCTTAGCACGTAAAGGAATATTATTTGGGGGTCCAGCCATGGAGAAGAGTTTAGACACTAGGATAAGATAAGGAACACACCAATTATAAAGAAATCACATTAGGATTCTCTTTTTAAGCTGTTCCTTAAAACACTAGTGCTTAGGAAATCTATTGGAGGCAGAAGCAGTCAAGGGTAGCCTAGGGTTAGGGTTAGGCTTAGGGTTAGGCTTAGGGTACGGCTTAGGGTACGGGTTCGGGGAGGGCTTCGGGTACGGCGTAGGGTACGGGTTAGGGTTAGGGTTAGGGTTAGTGTTAGGGTTAGGGCTCGGTTTAGGGTACGGGTTAGGATTAGGGTACGTGTTAGGGTTAGGGTAGGGGTTAGCGTTAGGGTACGCGTTAGGGTTAGGGTAGTTATTAAACCTATCCCACTCTCTAGATACCCCTTAGCACGTAAAGGAATATTATTTGGGGGTCCAGACATGGAGAAGAGTTTAGACACTAGGATAAGATAAGGAACACACCCATTATAAAGAAATCACTTTAGGATTCTCTTTTTAAGTTGTTCCTTAAAACACTAGTGCTTAGGAAATCTATTGGAGGCACAAGCAGTCAAGGGTAGCCTAGGGTTAGGGTTAGGCTTAGGGTTAGGCTTAGGGTACGGCTTAGGGTACGGCTTCGGGGAGGGCTTCGGGTACGGCGTAGGGTATGGGTTAGGGTTAGGGTTAGGGTTAGTGTTAGGGTTAGGGCTCGGTTTAGGGTACGGGTTAGGATTAGGGTACGTGTTAGGGTTAGGGTAGGGGTTAGGGTTAGTGTACGCGTTAGGGTTAGGGTAGTTATTAAACCTATCCCACTCTCTAGATACTCCTTAGCACGTAAAGGAATATTATTTGGGGGTCCAGCCATGGAGAAGTGTTTAGACACTAAGATAATATAAGGAACACACACATTATAAAGAAATCACATTAGGATTCTCTTTTGAAGCTGTTCCTTAAAACACTAGTGCTTAGGAAATCTATTGGAGGCAGAAGCAGTCAAGGGTAGCCTAGGGTTAGGGTTAGGCTTAGGGTTAGGCTTAGGGTACGGCTTAGGGTACGGGTTCGGGGAGGGCTTCGGGTACGGCGTAGGGTATGGGTTAGGGTTAGGGTTAGGGTTAGTTTCAGGGTTAGGGTTCGGTTTAGGGTACGGGTTAGGATTAGGGTACGTGTTAGTGTTAGGGTAGGGGTTAGCGTTAGGGTACGCGTTAGGGTTAGGGTAGTTATTAAACCTATCCCACTCTCTAGTTACCCCTTAGCGCGTAAAGGAATATTATTTGGGGGTCCAGCCATGGAGAAGAGTTTAGACACTAGGATAAGATGAGGAACACACACAATATAAAGAAATCACATTAGGATTCTCTTTTTAAGCTGTTCCTTAAAACACTAGTGCTTAGGAAATCTATTGGAGGCAGAAGCAGTCAAGGGTAGCCTAGGGTTAGGGTTAGGCTTAGGGTTAGGCTTAGGGTACGGCTTAGGGTACGGCTTCGGGGAGGGCTTCGGGTACGGCGTAGGGTATGGGTTAGGGTTAGGGTTAGGGTTAGTGTTAGGGTTAGGGCTCGGTTTAGGGTACGGGTTAGGATTAGGGTACGTGTTAGGGTTAGGGTAGGAGTTAGCGTTAGGGTACGCGTTAGGGTTAGGGTAGTTATTAAACCTATCCCACTCTCTAGTTACCCCTTAGCACGTAAAGGAATATTATTTGGGGGTCCAGCCGTGGAGAAGAGTTTAGACACTAGGATAAGATAAGGAACACACACATTATAAAGAAATCACATTAGGATTCTCTTTTTAAGCTGTTCCTTAAAACACTAGTGCTTAGGAAATCTATTGGAGGCAGAAGCAGTCAAGGGTAGCCTAGGGTTAGGGTTAGGCTTAGGGTTAGGCTTAGGGTACGGCTTAGGGTACGGGTTCGGGGAGGGCTTCGGGTACGGCGTAGGGTATGGGTTAGGGTTAGGGTTAGGGTTAGTTTCAGGGTTAGGGCTCGGTTTAGGGTACGGGTTAGGATTAGGGTACGTGTTAGTGTTAGGGTAGGGGTTAGCGTTAGGGTACGCGTTAGGGTTAGGGTAGTTATTAAACCTATCCCACTCTCTAGTTACCCCTTAGCACGTAAAGGAATATTATTTGGGGATCCAGCCATGGAGAAGAGTTTAGACACTAGGATAAGATGAGGAACACACACAATATAAAGAAATCACATTAGGATTCTCTTTTTAAGCTGTTCCTTAAAACACTAGTGCTTAGGAAATCTATTGGAGGCAGAAGCAGTCAAGGGTAGCCTAGGGTTAGGGTTAGGCTTAGGGTTAGGCTTAGGGTACGGCTTAGGGTACGGCTTCGGGGAGGGCTTCGGATACGGCGTAGGGTATGGGTTAGGGTTAGGGTTAGGGTTAGTGCTAGGGTTAGGGCTCGGTTTAGGGTACGGGTTAGGATTAGGGTACGTGTTAGGGTTAGGGTAGGAGTTAGCGTTAGGGTACGCGTTAGGGTTAGGGTAGTTATTAAACCTATCCCACTCTCTAGTTACCCCTTAGCACGTAAAGGAATATTATTTGGGGGTCCAGCCGTGGAGAAGAGTTTAGACACTAGGATAAGATAAGGAACACACACATTATAAAGAAATCACATTAGGATTCTCTTTTTAAGCTGTTCCTTAAAACACTAGTGCTTAGGAAATCTATTGGAGGCAGAAGCAGTCAAGGGTAGCCTAGGGTTAGGGTTAGGCTTAGGGTTAGGCTTAGGGTACGGCTTAGGGTACGGGTTCGGGGAGGGCTTCGGGTACGGCGTAGGGTATGGGTTAGGGTTAGGGTTAGGGTTAGTGTTAGGGTTAGGGCTCGGTTTAGGGTACGGGTTAGGATTAGGGTACGTGTTAGGGTTAGGGTAGTGGTTAGGGTTAGGGTACGCGTTAGGGTTAGGGTAGTTATTAAACCTATCCCACTCTCTAGATACTCCTTCGCACGTAAAGGAATATTATTTGGGGGTCCAGCCATGGAGAAGTGTTTAGACACTAAGATAATATAAGGAACACACACATTATAAAGAAATCACATTATGATTCTCTTTTTAAGCTGTTCCTTAAAACACTAGTGCTTAGGAAATCTATTGGAGGCAGAAGCAGTCAAGGGTAGCCTAGGGTTAGGGTTAGGCTTAGGGTTAGGCTTAGGGTACGGCTTAGGGTACGGGTTCGGGGAGGGCTTCGGGTACGGCGTAGGGTACGGGTTAGGGTTAGGGTTAGGGTTAGGGTTAGTGTTAGGGTTAGGGCTCGGTTTAGGGTACGGGTTAGGATTAGGGTACGTGTTAGGGTTAGGGTAGGGGTTAGCGTTAGGGTACGCGTTAGGGTTAGGGTAGTTATTAAACCTATCCCACTCTCTAGATACCCCTTAGCACGTAAAGGAATATTATTTGGGGGTCCAGACATGGAGAAGAGTTTAGACACTAGGATAAGATAAGGAACACACCCATTATAAAGAAATCACTTTAGGATTCTCTTTTTAAGTTGTTCCTTAAAACACTAGTGCTTAGGAAATCTATTGGAGGCAGAAGCAGTCAAGGGTAGCCTAGGGTTAGGGTTAGGCTTAGGGTTAGGCTTAGGGTACGGCTTAGGGTACGGGTTCGTGGAGGGCTTCGGGTACGGCGTAGGGTATGGGTTAGGGTTAGGGTTAGGGTTAGTGTTAGGATTAGGGCTCGGTTTAGGGTACGGGTTAGGATTAGGGTACGTGTTAGGGTTAGGGTAGGGGTTAGGGTTAGTGTACGCGTTAGGGTTAGGGTAGTTATTAAACCTATCCCACTCTCTAGATACTCCTTAGCACGTAAAGGAATATTATTTGGGGGTCCAGCCATGGAGAAGTGTTTAGACACTAAGATAATATAAGGAACACACACATTATAAAGAAATCACATTAGGATTCTCTTTTGAAGCTGTTCCTTAAAACACTAGTGCTTAGGAAATCTATTGGAGGCAGAAGCAGTCAAGGGTAGCCTAGGGTTAGGGTTAGGCTTAGGGTTAGGCTTAGGGTACGGCTTAGGGTACGGGTTCGGGGAGGGCTTCGGGTACGGCGTAGGGTATGGGTTAGGGTTAGGGTTAGGGTTAGTTTCAGGGTTAGGGCTCGGTTTAGGGTACGGGTTAGGATTAGGGTACGTGTTAGTGTTAGGGTAGGGGTTAGCGTTAGGGTACGCGTTAGGGTTAGGGTAGTTATTAAACCTATCCCACTCTCTAGTTACCCCTTAGCACGTAAAGGAATATTATTTGGGGGTCCAGCCATGGAGAAGAGTTTAGACACTAGGATAAGATGAGGAACACACACAATATAAAGAAATCACATTAGGATTCTCTTTTTAAGCTGTTCCTTAAAACACTAGTGCTTAGGAAATCTATTGGAGGCAGAAGCAGTCAAGGGTAGCCTAGGGTTAGGGTTAGGCTTAGGGTTAGGCTTAGGGTACGGCTTAGGGTACGGCTTCGGGGAGGGCTGCGGATATGGCGTAGGGTATGGGTTAGGGTTAGGGTTAGGGTTAGTGTTAGGGTTAGGGCTCGGTTTAGGGTACGGGTTAGGATTAGGGTACGTGTTAGGGTTAGGGTAGGAGTTAGCGTTAGGGTACGCGTTAGGGTTAGGGTAGTTATTAAACCTATCCCACTCTCTAGTTACCCCTTAGCACGTAAAGGAATATTATTTGGGGGTCCAGCCGTGGAGAAGAGTTTAGACACTAGGATAAGATAAGGAACACACACATTATAAAGAAATCACATTAGGATTCTCTTTTTAAGCTGTTCCTTAAAACACTAGTGCTTAGGAAATCTATTGGAGGCAGAAGCAGTCAAGGGTAGCCTAGGGTTAGGGTTAGGCTTAGGGTTAGGCTTAGGGTACGGCTTAGGGTACGGGTTCGGGGAGGGCTTCGGGTACGGCGTAGGGTATGGGTTAGGGTTAGGGTTAGGGTTAGTGTTAGGGTTAGGGCTCGGTTTAGGGTACGGGTTAGGATTAGGGTACGTGTTAGGGTTAGGGTAGTGGTTAGGGTTAGGGTACGCGTTAGGGTTAGGGTAGTTATTAAACCTATCCCACTCTCTAGATACTCCTTAGCACGTAAAGGAATATTATTTGGGGGTCCAGCCATGGAGAAGTGTTTAGACACTAAGATAATATAAGGAACACACACATTATAAAGAAATCACATTATGATTCTCTTTTTAAGCTGTTCCTTAAAACACTAGTGCTTAGGAAATCTATTGGAGGCAGAAGCAGTCAAGGGTAGCCTAGGGTTAGGGTTAGGCTTAGGGTTAGGCTTAGGGTACGGCTTAGGGTACGGGTTCGGGGAGGGCTTCGGGTACGGCGTAGGGTACGGGTTAGGGTTAGGGTTAGGGTTAGTGTTAGGGTTAGGGCTCGGTTTAGGGTACGGGTTAGGATTAGGGTACGTGTTAGGGTTAGGGTAGGGGTTAGCGTTAGGGTACGCGTTAGGGTTAGGGTAGTTATTAAACCTATCCCACTCTCTAGATACCCCTTAGCACGTAAAGGAATATTATTTGGGGGTCCAGACATGGAGAAGAGTTTAGACACTAGGATAAGATAAGGAACACACCCATTATAAAGAAATCACTTTAGGATTCTCTTTTTAAGTTGTTCCTTAAAACACTAGTGCTTAGGAAATCTATTGGAGGCAGAAGCAGTCAAGGGTAGCCTAGGGTTAGGGTTAGGCTTAGGGTTAGGCTTAGGGTACGGCTTAGGGTACGGGTTCGTGGAGGGCTTCGGGTACGGCGTAGGGTATGGGTTAGGGTTAGGGTTAGGGTTAGTGTTAGGGTTAGGGCTCGGTTTAGGGTACGGGTTAGGATTAGGGTACGTGTTAGGGTTAGGGTAGGGGTTAGGGTTAGTGTACGCGTTAGGGTTAGGGTAGTTATTAAACCTATCCCACTCTCTAGATACTCCTTAGCACGTAAAGGAATATTATTTGGGGGTCCAGCCATGGAGAAGTGTTTAGACACTAAGATAATATAAGGAACACACACATTATAAAGAAATCACATTAGGATTCTCTTTTGAAGCTGTTCCTTAAAACACTAGTGCTTAGGAAATCTATTGGAGGCAGAAGCAGTCAAGGGTAGCCTAGGGTTAGGGTTAGGCTTAGGGTTAGGCTTAGGGTACGGCTTAGGGTACGGGTTCGGGGAGGGCTTCGGGTACGGCGTAGGGTATGGGTTAGGGTTAGGGTTAGGGTTAGTTTCAGGGTTAGGGCTCGGTTTAGGGTACGGGTTAGGATTAGGGTACGTGTTAGTGTTAGGGTAGGGGTTAGCGTTAGGGTACGCGTTAGGGTTAGGGTAGTTATTAAACCTATCCCACTCTCTAGTTACCCCTTAGCACGTAAAGGAATATTATTTGGGGGTCCAGCCATGGAGAAGAGTTTAGACACTAGGATAAGATGAGGAACACACACAATATAAAGAAATCACATTAGGATTCTCTTTTTAAGCTGTTCCTTAAAACACTAGTGCTTAGGAAATCTATTGGAGGCAGAAGCAGTCAAGGGTAGCCTAGGGTTAGGGTTAGGCTTAGGGTTAGGCTTAGGGTACGGCTTAGGGTACGGCTTCGGGGAGGGCTTCGGGTACGGCGTAGGGTATGGGTTAGGGTTAGGGTTAGGGTTAGTGTTAGGGTTAGGGCTCGGTTTAGGGTACGGGTTAGGATTAGGGTACGTGTTAGGGTTAGGGTAGGAGTTAGCGTTAGGGTACGCATTAGGGTTAGGGTAGTTATTAAACCTATCCCACTCTCTAGTTACCCCTTAGCACGTAAAGGAATATTATTTGGGGGTCCAGCCGTGGAGAAGAGTTTAGACACTAGGATAAGATAAGGAACACACACATTATAAAGAAATCACATTAGGATTCTCTTTTTAAGCTGTTCCTTAAAACACTAGTGCTTAGGAAATCTATTGGAGGCAGAAGCAGTCAAGGGTAGCCTAGGGTTAGGGTTAGGCTTAGGGTTAGGCTTAGGGTACGGCTTAGGGTACGGGTTCGGGGAGGGCTTCGGGTACGGCGTAGGGTATGGGTTAGGGTTAGGGTTAGGGTTAGTTTCAGGGTTAGGGCTCGGTTTAGGGTACGGGTTAGGATTAGGGTACGTGTTAGTGTTAGGGTAGGGGTTAGCGTTAGGGTACGCGTTAGGGTTAGGGTAGTTATTAAACCTATCCCACTCTCTAGTTACCCCTTAGCACGTAAAGGAATATTATTTGGGGGTCCAGCCATGGAGAAGAGTTTAGACACTAGGATAAGATGAGGAACACACACAATATAAAGAAATCACATTAGGATTCTCTTTTTAAGCTGTTCCTTAAAACACTAGTGCTTAGGAAATCTATTGGAGGCAGAAGCAGTCAAGGGTAGCCTAGGGTTAGGGTTAGGCTTAGGGTTAGGCTTAGGGTACGGCTTAGGGTACGGCTTCGGGGAGGGCTTCGGATACGGCGTAGGGTATGGGTTAGGGTTAGGGTTAGGGTTAGTGTTAGGGTTAGGGCTCGGTTTAGGGTACGGGTTAGGATTAGGGTACGTGTTAGGGTTAGGGTAGGAGTTAGCGTTAGGGTACGCGTTAGGGTTAGGGTAGTTATTAAACCTATCCCACTCTCTAGTTACCCCTTAGCACGTAAAGGAATATTATTTGGGGGTCCAGCCGTGGAGAAGAGTTTAGACACTAGGATAAGATAAGGAACACACACATTATAAAGAAATCACATTAGGATTCTCTTTTTAAGCTGTTCCTTAAAACACTAGTTCTTAGGAAATCTATTGGAGGCAGAAGCAGTCAAGGGTAGCCTAGGGTTAGGGTTAGGCTTAGGGTTAGGCTTAGGGTACGGCTTAGGGTACGGGTTCGGGGAGGGCTTCGGGTACGGCGTAGGGTATGGGTTAGGGTTAGGGTTAGGGTTAGTGTTAGGGCTAGGGCTCGGTTTAGGGTACGGGTTAGGATTAGGGTACGTGTTAGGGTTAGGGTAGTGGTTAGGGTTAGGGTACGCGTTAGGGTTAGGGTAGTTATTAAACCTATCCCACTCTCTAGATACTCCTTAGCACGTAAAGGAATATTATTTGGGGGTCCAGCCATGGAGAAGTGTTTAGACACTAAGATAATATAAGGAACACACACATTATAAAGAAATCACATTATGATTCTCTTTTTAAGCTGTTCCTTAAAACACTAGTGCTTAGGAAATCTATTGGAGGCAGAAGCAGTCAAGGGTAGCCTAGGGTTAGGGTTAGGCTTAGGGTTAGGCTTAGGGTACGGCTTAGGGTACGGGTTCGGGGAGGGCTTCGGGTACGGCGTAGGGTACGGGTTAGGGTTAGGGTTAGGGTTAGTGTTAGGGTTAGGGCTCGGTTTAGGGTACGGGTTAGGATTAGGGTACGTGTTAGGGTTAGGGTAGGGGTTAGCGTTAGGGTACGCGTTAGGGTTAGGGTAGTTATTAAACCTATCCCACTCTCTAGATACCCCTTAGCACGTAAAGGAATATTATTTGGGGGTCCAGACATGGAGAAGAGTTTAGACACTAGGATAAGATAAGGAACACACCCATTATAAAGAAATCACTTTAGGATTCTCTTTTTAAGTTGTTCCTTAAAACACTAGTGCTTAGGAAATCTATTGGAGGCAGAAGCAGTCAAGGGTAGCCTAGGGTTAGGGTTAGGCTTAGGGTTAGGCTTAGGGTACGGCTTAGGGTACGGGTTCGGGGAGGGCTTCGGGTACGGCGTAGGGTATGGGTTAGGGTTAGGGTTAGGGTTAGTTTCAGGGTTAGGGCTCGGTTTAGGGTACGGGTTAGGATTAGGGTACGTGTTAGTGTTAGGGTAGGGGTTAGCGTTAGGGTACGCGTTAGGGTTAGGGTAGTTATTAAACCTATCCCACTCTCTAGTTACCCCTTAGCACGTAAAGGAATATTATTTGGGGGTCCAGCCATGGAGAAGAGTTTAGACACTAGGATAAGATGAGGAACACACACAATATAAAGAAATCACATTAGGATTCTCTTTTTAAGCTGTTCCTTAAAACACTAGTGCTTAGGAAATCTATTGGAGGCAGAAGCAGTCAAGGGTAGCCTAGGGTTAGGGTTAGGCTTAGGGTTAGGCTTAGGGTACGGCTTAGGGTACGGCTTCGGGGAGGGCTTCGGGTACGGCGTAGGGTATGGGTTAGGGTTAGGGTTAGGGTTAGTGTTAGGGTTAGGGCTCGGTTTAGGGTACGGGTTAGGATTAGGGTACGTGTTAGGGTTAGGGTAGGAGTTAGCGTTAGGGTACGCGTTAGGGTTAGGGTAGTTATTAAACCTATCCCACTCTCTAGTTACCCCTTAGCACGTAAAGGAATATTATTTGGGGGTCCAGCCGTGGAGAAGAGTTTAGACACTAGGATAAGATAAGGAACACACACATTATAAAGAAATCACATTAGGATTCTCTTTTTAAGCTGTTCCTTAAAACACTAGTGCTTAGGAAATCTATTGGAGGCAGAAGCAGTCAAGGGTAGCCTAGGGTTAGGGTTAGGCTTAGGGTTAGGCTTAGGGTACGGCTTAGGGTACGGGTTCGGGGAGGGCTTCGGGTACGGCGTAGGGTATGGGTTAGGGTTAGGGTTAGGGTTAGTTTCAGGGTTAGGGCTCGGTTTAGGGTACGGGTTAGGATTAGGGTACGTGTTAGTGTTAGGGTAGGGGTTAGCGTTAGGGTACGCGTTAGGGTTAGGGTAGTTATTAAACCTATCCCACTCTCTAGTTACCCCTTAGCACGTAAAGGAATATTATTTGGGGGTCCAGCCATGGAGAAGAGTTTAGACACTAGGATAAGATGAGGAACACACACAATATAAAGAAATCACATTAGGATTCTCTTTTTAAGCTGTTCCTTAAAACACTAGTGCTTAGGAAATCTATTGGAGGCAGAAGCAGTCAAGGGTAGCCTAGGGTTAGGGTTAGGCTTAGGGTTAGGCTTAGGGTACGGCTTAGGGTACGGCTTCGGGGAGGGCTTCGGGTACGGCGTAGGGTATGGGTTAGGGTTAGGGTTAGGGTTAGTGTTAGGGTTAGGGCTCGGTTTAGGGTACGGGTTAGGATTAGGGTACGTGTTAGGGTTAGGGTAGGAGTTAGCGTTAGGGTACGCGTTAGGGTTAGGGTAGTTATTAAACCTATCCCACTCTCTAGTTACCCCTTAGCACGTAAAGGAATATTATTTGGGGGTCCAGCCGTGGAGAAGAGTTTAGACACTAGGATAAGATAAGGAACACACACATTATAAAGAAATCACATTAGGATTCTCTTTTTAAGCTGTTCCTTAAAACACTAGTGCTTAGGAAATCTATTGGAGGCAGAAGCAGTCAAGGGTAGCCTAGGGTTAGGGTTAGGCTTAGGGTTAGGCTTAGGGTACGGGTTCGGGGAGGGCTTCGGGTACGGCGTAGGGTATGGGTTAGGGTTAGGGTTAGGGTTAGTGTTAGGGTTAGGGCTCGGTTTAGGGTACGGGTTAGGATTAGGGTACGTGTTAGGGTTAGGGTAGTGGTTAGGGTTAGGGTACGCGTTAGGGTTAGGGTAGTTATTAAACCTATCCCACTCTCTAGATACTCCTTAGCACGTAAAGGAATATTATTTGGGGGTCCAGCCATGGAGAAGTGTTTAGACACTAAGATAATATAAGGAACACACACATTATAAAGAAATCACATTAGGATTCTCTTTTTAAGCTGTTCCTTAAAACACTAGTGCTTAGGAAATCTATTGGAGGCAGAAGCAGTCAAGGGTAGCCTAGGGTTAGGGTTAGGCTTAGGGTTAGGCTTAGGGTACGGCTTAGGGTACGGGTTCGGGGAGGGCTTCGGGTACGGCGTAGGGTATGGGTTAGGGTTAGGGTTAGGGTTAGTGTTAGGGTTAGGGCTCGGTTTAGGGTACGGGTTAGGATTAGGGTACGTGTTAGTGTTAGGGTAGGGGTTAGGGTTAGGGTACGCGTTAGGGTTAGGGTAGTTATTAAACCTATCCCACTCTCTACTTACCCCTTAGCACGTAAATGAATATTATTTGGGGGTCCAGCCATGGAGAAGAGATTAGACACTAGGATAAGATGAGGAACACACACAATATAAAGGAATCACATTAGGATTCTCTTTTTAAGCTGTTCCTTAAAACACTAGTGCTTAGGAAATCTACTGGAGGCAGAAGCAGTCAAGGGTAGCCTAGGGTTAGGCTTAGGCTTAGGGTTAGGCTTAGGGTACGGCTTAGGGTACGGGTTCGGGGAGGGCTTCGGGTACGGCGTAGGGTATGGGTTAGGGTTAGGGTTAGGGTTAGTGTTAGGGTTAGGGCTCGGTTTAGGGTACGGGTTAGGATTAGGGTACGTGTTAGGGTTAGGGTAGGGGTTAGGGTTATGGTACGCGTTAGGTTTAGGGTAGTGATTAAACCTATCCCACTCTCTAGATACCCCTTAGCACATAAAGGAATATTATTTGGGGGTCCAGCCATGGAGAAGAGTTTAGACACTAGGATTAGATAAGGAACACACCCATTATAAAGAAATCACATTAGGATTCTCTTTTTAAGCTGTTCCTTAAAACACTAGTGCTTAGGAAATCTATTGGAGGCAGAAGCTGTCAAGGGTAGCCTAGGGTTAGGGTTAGGCTTAGGGTTAGGCTTAGGGTACGGCTTAGGGTACGGGTTCGGGGAGGGCTTCGGGTACGGCGTAGGGTATGGGTTAGGGTTAGGGTTAGGGTTAGTTTCAGGGTTAGGGCTCGGTTTAGGGTACGGGTTAGGATTAGGGTACGTGTTAGTGTTAGGGTAGGGGTTAGCGTTAGGGTACGCGTTAGGGTTAGGGTAGTTATTAAACCTATCCCACTCTCTAGTTACCCCTTAGCACGTAAAGGAATATTATTTGGGGGTCCAGCCATGGAGAAGAGTTTAGACAGTAGGATAAGATGAGGAACACACACAATATAAAGAAATCACATTAGGATTCTCTTTTTAAGCTGTTCCTTAAAACACTAGTGCTTAGGAAATCTATTGGAGGCAGAAGCAGTCAAGGGTAGCCTAGGGTTAGGGTTAGGCTTAGGGTTAGGCTTAGGGTACGGCTTAGGGTACGGCTTCGGGGAGGGCTTCGGGTACGGCGTAGGGTATGGGTTAGGGTTAGGGTTAGGGTTAGTGTTAGGGTTAGGGCTCGGTTTAGGGTACGGGTTAGGATTAGGGTACGTGTTAGGGTTAGGGTAGGAGTTAGCGTTAGGGTACGCGTTAGGGTTAGGGTAGTTATTAAACCTATCCCACTCTCTAGTTACCCTTTAGCACGTAAAGGAATATTATTTGGGGGTCCAGCCGTGGAGAAGAGTTTAGACACTAGGATAAGATAAGGAACACACACATTATAAAGAAATCACATTAGGATTCTCTTTTTAAGCTGTTCCTTAAAACACTAGTGCTTAGGAAATCTATTGGAGGCAGAAGCAGTCAAGGGTAGCCTAGGGTTAGGGTTAGGCTTAGGGTTAGGCTTAGGGTACGGCTTAGGGTACGGGTTCGGGGAGGGCTTCGGGTACGGCGTAGGGTATGGGTTAGGGTTAGGGTTAGGGTTAGTGTTAGGGTTAGGGCTCGGTTTAGGGTACGGGTTAGGATTAGGGTACGTGTTAGGGTTAGGGTAGTGGTTAGGGTTAGGGTACGCGTTAGGGTTAGGGTAGTTATTAAACCTATCCCACTCTCTAGATACTCCTTAGCACGTAAAGGAATATTATTTGGGGGTCCAGCCATGGAGAAGTGTTTAGACACTAAGATAATATAAGGAACACACACATTATAAAGAAATCACATTATGATTCTCTTTTTAAGCTGTTCCTTAAAACACTAGTGCTTAGGAAATCTATTGGAGGCAGAAGCAGTCAAGGGTAGCCTAGGGTTAGGGTTAGGCTTAGGGTTAGGCTTAGGGTACGGCTTAGGGTACGGGTTCGGGGAGGGCTTCGGGTACGGCGTAGGGTACGGGTTAGGGTTAGGGTTAGGGTTAGTGTTAGGGTTAGGGCTCGGTTTAGGGTACGGGTTAGGATTAGGGTACGTGTTAGGGTTAGGGTAGGGGTTAGCGTTAGGGTACGCGTTAGGGTTAGGGTAGTTATTAAACCTATCCCACTCTCTAGTTACCCCTTAGCACGTAAAGGAATATTATTTGGGGGTCCAGCCATGGAGAAGAGTTTAGACACTAGGATAAGATAAGGAACACACCCATTATAAAGAAATCACATTAGGATTCTCTTTTTAAGCTGTTCCTTAAAACACTAGTGCTTAGGAAATCTATTGGAGGCAGAAGCAGTCAAGGGTAGCCTAGGGTTAGGGTTAGGCTTAGGGTTAGGCTTAGGGTACGGCTTAGGGTACGGGTTCGGGGAGGGCTTCGGGTACGGCGTAGGGTATGGGTTAGGGTTAGGGTTAGGGTTAGTGTTAGGGTTAGGGCTCGGTTTAGGGTACGGGTTAGGATTAGGGTACGTGTTAGGGTTAGGGTAGGGGTTAGCGTTAGGGTACGCGTTACGGTTAGGGTAGTTATTAAACCTATCCCACTCTCTACTTACCCCTTAGCACGTAAAGGAATATTATTTGGGGGTCCAGCCATGGAGAAGAGTTTAGACACTAGGATAAGATGAGGAACACACACAATATAAAGGAATCACATTAGGATTCTCTTTTTAAGCTGTTCCTTAAAACACTAGTGCTTAGGAAATCTATTGGAGGCAGAAGCAGTCAAGGGTAGCCTAGGGTTAGGGTTAGGCTTAGGGTTAGGCTTAGGGTACGGCTTAGGGTACGGGTTCGGGGAGGGCTTCGGGTACGGCGTAGGGTATGGGTTAGGGTTAGGGTTAGGGTTAGTGTTAGGGTTAGGGCTCGGTTTAGGGTACGGGTTAGGATTAGGGTACGTGTTAGGGTTAGGGTAGGGGTTAGGGTTATGGTACGCGTTAGGGTTAGGGTAGTGATTAAACCTATCCCACTCTCTAGATACCCCTTAGCACATAAAGGAATATTATTTGGGGGTCCAGCCATGGAGAAGAGTTTAGACACTAGGATTAGATAAGGAACACACCCATTATAAAGAAATCACATTAGGATTCTCTTTTTAAGCTGTTCCTTAAAACACTAGTGCTTAGGAAATCTATTGGAGGCAGAAGCAGTCAAGGGTAGCCTAGGGTTAGGGTTAGGCTTAGGGTTAGGCTTAGGGTACGGCTTAGGGTACGGGTTCGGGGAGGGCTTCGGGTACGGCGTAGGGTATGGGTTAGGGTTAGGGTTAGGGTTAGTGTTAGGGTTAGGGCTCGGTTTAGGGTACGGGTTAGGATTAGGGTACGTGTTAGGGTTAGGGTAGGGGTTAGCGTTAGGGTACGCGTTACGGTTAGGGTAGTTATTAAACCTATCCCACTCTCTAGTTACCCCTTAGCACGTAAAGGAATATTATTTGGGGGTCCAGCCATGGAGAAGAGTTTAGACACTAGGATAAGATAAGGAACACACACATTATAAAGAAATCACATTAGGATTCTCTTTTTAAGCTGTTCCTTAAAACACTAGTGCTTAGGAAATCTATTGGAGGCAGAAGCAGTCAAGGGTAGCCTAGGGTTAGGGTTAGGCTTAGGGTTAGGCTTAGGGTACGGCTTAGGGTACGGGTACGGGGAGGGCTTCGGGTACGGCGTAGGGTATGGGTTAGGGTTAGGGTTAGGGTTAGTGTTAGGGTTAGGGCTCGGTTTAGTGTACGGGTTAGGATTAGGGTACGTGTTAGGGTTAGGGTAGGGGTTAGCGTTAGGGTACGCGTTAGGGTTAGGGTAGTTATTAAACCTATCCCACTCTCTAGTTACCCCTTAGCACGTAAAGGAATATTATTTGGGGGTCCAGCCATGGAGAAGAGTTTAGACACTAGGATAAGATAAGGAACACACCAATTATAAAGAAATCACATTAGGATTCTCTTTTTAAGCTGTTCCTTAAAACACTAGTGCTTAGGAAATCTATTGGAGGCAGAAGCAGTCAAGGGTAGCCTAGGGTTAGGGTTTGGCTTAGGGTTAGGCTTAGGGTACGGCTTAGGGTACGGGTTAGGGGAGGGATTCGGGTACGGCGTAGGGTATGAGTTAGGGTTAGGGTTAGGGTTAGTGTTAGGGTTAGGGCTCGGTTTAGGGTACGGGTTAGGATTAGGGTACCTGTTAGGGATAGGGTAGGGGTTAGGGTTAGGGTACGCGTTAGGGTTAGGGTAGTTATTAAACCTATCCCACTCTCTAGATACCCCTTAGCACGTAAAGGAATATTATTTGGGGGTCCAGACATGGAGAAGAGTTTAGACACTAGGATAAGATAAGGAACACACCCATTATAAAGAAATCACTTTAGGATTCTCTTTTTAAGTTGTTCCTTAAAACACTAGTGCTTAGGAAATCTATTGGAGGCAGAAGCAGTCAAGGGTAGCCTAGGGTTAGGGTTAGGCTTAGGGTTAGGCTTAGGGTACGGCTTAGGGTACGGGTTCGTGGAGGGCTTCGGGTACGGCGTAGGGTATGGGTTAGGGTTAGGGTTAGGGTTAGTGTTAGGGTTAGGGCTCGGTTTAGGGTACAGGTTAGGATTAGGGTACGTGTTAGGGTTAGGGTAGGGGTTAGGGTTAGTGTACGCGTTAGGGTTAGGGTAGTTATTAAACCTATCCCACTCTCTAGTTACCCCTTAGCACGTAAAGGAATATTATTTGGGGGTCCAGCCATGGAGAAGAGTTTAGACAGTAGGATAAGATGAGGAACACACACAATATAAAGAAATCACATTAGGATTCTCTTTTTAAGCTGTTCCTTAAAACACTAGTGCTTAGGAAATCTATTGGAGGCAGAAGCAGTCAAGGGTAGCCTAGGGTTAGGGTTAGGCTTAGGGTTAGGCTTAGGGTACGGCTTAGGGTACGGCTTCGGGGAGGGCTTCGGGTACGGCGTAGGGTATGGGTTAGGGTTAGGGTTAGGGTTAGTGTTAGGGTTAGGGCTCGGTTTAGGGTACGGGTTAGGATTAGGGTACGTGTTAGGGTTAGGGTAGGAGTTAGCGTTAGGGTACGCGTTAGGGTTAGGGTAGTTATTAAACCTATCCCACTCTCTAGTTACCCTTTAGCACGTAAAGGAATATTATTTGGGGGTCCAGCCGTGGAGAAGAGTTTAGACACTAGGATAAGATAAGGAACACACACATTATAAAGAAATCACATTAGGATTCTCTTTTTAAGCTGTTCCTTAAAACACTAGTGCTTAGGAAATCTATTGGAGGCAGAAGCAGTCAAGGGTAGCCTAGGGTTAGGGTTAGGCTTAGGGTTAGGCTTAGGGTACGGCTTAGGGTACGGGTTCGGGGAGGGCTTCGGGTACGGCGTAGGGTATGGGTTAGGGTTAGGGTTAGGGTTAGTGTTAGGGTTAGGGCTCGGTTTAGGGTACGGGTTAGGATTAGGGTACGTGTTAGGGTTAGGGTAGTGGTTAGGGTTAGGGTACGCGTTAGGGTTAGGGTAGTTATTAAACCTATCCCACTCTCTAGATACTCCTTAGCACGTAAAGGAATATTATTTGGGGGTCCAGCCATGGAGAAGTGTTTAGACACTAAGATAATATAAGGAACACACACATTATAAAGAAATCACATTATGATTCTCTTTTTAAGCTGTTCCTTAAAACACTAGTGCTTAGGAAATCTATTGGAGGCAGAAGCAGTCAAGGGTAGCCTAGGGTTAGGGTTAGGCTTAGGGTTAGGCTTAGGGTACGGCTTAGGGTACGGGTTCGGGGAGGGCTTCGGGTACGGCGTAGGGTACGGGTTAGGGTTAGGGTTAGGGTTAGTGTTAGGGTTAGGGCTCGGTTTAGGGTACGGGTTAGGATTAGGGTACGTGTTAGGGTTAGGGTAGGGGTTAGCGTTAGGGTACGCGTTAGGGTTAGGGTAGTTATTAAACCTATCCCACTCTCTAGTTACCCCTTAGCACGTAAAGGAATATTATTTGGGGGTCCAGCCATGGAGAAGAGTTTAGACACTAGGATAAGATAAGGAACACACCCATTATAAAGAAATCACATTAGGATTCTCTTTTTAAGCTGTTCCTTAAAACACTAGTGCTTAGGAAATCTATTGGAGGCAGAAGCAGTCAAGGGTAGCCTAGGGTTAGGGTTAGGCTTAGGGTTAGGCTTAGGGTACGGCTTAGGGTACGGGTTCGGGGAGGGCTTCGGGTACGGCGTAGGGTATGGGTTAGGGTTAGGGTTAGGGTTAGTGTTAGGGTTAGGGCTCGGTTTAGGGTACGGGTTAGGATTAGGGTACGTGTTAGGGTTAGGGTAGGGGTTAGCGTTAGGGTACGCGTTACGGTTAGGGTAGTTATTAAACCTATCCCACTCTCTACTTACCCCTTAGCACGTAAAGGAATATTATTTGGGGGTCCAGCCATGGAGAAGAGTTTAGACACTAGGATAAGATGAGGAACACACACAATATAAAGGAATCACATTAGGATTCTCTTTTTAAGCTGTTCCTTAAAACACTAGTGCTTAGGAAATCTATTGGAGGCAGAAGCAGTCAAGGGTAGCCTAGGGTTAGGGTTAGGCTTAGGGTTAGGCTTAGGGTACGGCTTAGGGTACGGGTTCGGGGAGGGCTTCGGGTACGGCGTAGGGTATGGGTTAGGGTTAGGGTTAGGGTTAGTGTTAGGGTTAGGGCTCGGTTTAGGGTACGGGTTAGGATTAGGGTACGTGTTAGGGTTAGGGTAGGGGTTAGGGTTATGGTACGCGTTAGGGTTAGGGTAGTGATTAAACCTATCCCACTCTCTAGATACCCCTTAGCACATAAAGGAATATTATTTGGGGGTCCAGCCATGGAGAAGAGTTTAGACACTAGGATTAGATAAGGAACACACCCATTATAAAGAAATCACATTAGGATTCTCTTTTTAAGCTGTTCCTTAAAACACTAGTGCTTAGGAAATCTATTGGAGGCAGAAGCAGTCAAGGGTAGCCTAGGGTTAGGGTTAGGCTTAGGGTTAGGCTTAGGGTACGGCTTAGGGTACGGGTTCGGGGAGGGCTTCGGGTACGGCGTAGGGTATGGGTTAGGGTTAGGGTTAGGGTTAGTGTTAGGGTTAGGGCTCGGTTTAGGGTACGGGTTAGGATTAGGGTACGTGTTAGGGTTAGGGTAGGGGTTAGCGTTAGGGTACGCGTTACGGTTAGGGTAGTTATTAAACCTATCCCACTCTCTAGTTACCCCTTAGCACGTAAAGGAATATTATTTGGGGGTCCAGCCATGGAGAAGAGTTTAGACACTAGGATAAGATAAGGAACACACACATTATAAAGAAATCACATTAGGATTCTCTTTTTAAGCTGTTCCTTAAAACACTAGTGCTTAGGAAATCTATTGGAGGCAGAAGCAGTCAAGGGTAGCCTAGGGTTAGGGTTAGGCTTAGGGTTAGGCTTAGGGTACGGCTTAGGGTACGGGTACGGGGAGGGCTTCGGGTACGGCGTAGGGTATGGGTTAGGGTTAGGGTTAGGGTTAGTGTTAGGGTTAGGGCTCGGTTTAGTGTACGGGTTAGGATTAGGGTACGTGTTAGGGTTAGGGTAGGGGTTAGCGTTAGGGTACGCGTTAGGGTTAGGGTAGTTATTAAACCTATCCCACTCTCTAGTTACCCCTTAGCACGTAAAGGAATATTATTTGGGGGTCCAGCCATGGAGAAGAGTTTAGACACTAGGATAAGATAAGGAACACACCAATTATAAAGAAATCACATTAGGATTCTCTTTTTAAGCTGTTCCTTAAAACACTAGTGCTTAGGAAATCTATTGGAGGCAGAAGCAGTCAAGGGTAGCCTAGGGTTAGGGTTTGGCTTAGGGTTAGGCTTAGGGTACGGCTTAGGGTACGGGTTAGGGGAGGGATTCGGGTACGGCGTAGGGTATGAGTTAGGGTTAGGGTTAGGGTTAGTGTTAGGGTTAGGGCTCGGTTTAGGGTACGGGTTAGGATTAGGGTACCTGTTAGGGATAGGGTAGGGGTTAGGGTTAGGGTACGCGTTAGGGTTAGGGTAGTTATTAAACCTATCCCACTCTCTAGATACCCCTTAGCACGTAAAGGAATATTATTTGGGGGTCCAGACATGGAGAAGAGTTTAGACACTAGGATAAGATAAGGAACACACCCATTATAAAGAAATCACTTTAGGATTCTCTTTTTAAGTTGTTCCTTAAAACACTAGTGCTTAGGAAATCTATTGGAGGCAGAAGCAGTCAAGGGTAGCCTAGGGTTAGGGTTAGGCTTAGGGTTAGGCTTAGGGTACGGCTTAGGGTACGGGTTCGTGGAGGGCTTCGGGTACGGCGTAGGGTATGGGTTAGGGTTAGGGTTAGGGTTAGTGTTAGGGTTAGGGCTCGGTTTAGGGTACAGGTTAGGATTAGGGTACGTGTTAGGGTTAGGGTAGGGGTTAGGGTTAGTGTACGCGTTAGGGTTAGGGTAGTTATTAAACCTATCCCACTCTCTAGATACTCCTTAGCACGTAAAGGAATATTATTTGGGGGTCCAGCCATGGAGAAGTGTTTAGACACTAAGATAATATAAGGAACACACACATTATAAAGAAATCACATTAGGATTCTCTTTTGAAGCTGTTCCTTAAAACACTAGTGCTTAGGAAATCTATTGGAGGCAGAAGCAGTCAAGGGTAGCCTAGGGTTAGGGTTAGGCTTAGGGTTAGGCTTAGGGTACGGCTTAGGGTACGGGTTCGGGGAGGGCTTCGGGTACGGCGTAGGGTATGGGTTAGGGTTAGGGTTAGGGTTAGTTTCAGGGTTAGGGCTCGGTTTAGGGTACGGGTTAGGATTAGGGTACGTGTTAGGGTTAGGGTAGGAGTTAGCGTTAGGATACGCGTTAGGGTTAGGGTAGTTATTAAACCTATCCCACTCTCTAGTTACCCCTTAGCACGTAAAGGAATATTATTTGGGGGTCCAGCCGTGGAGAAGAGTTTAGACACTAGGATAAGATAAGGAACACACACATTATAAAGAAATCACATTAGGATTCTCTTTTTAAGCTGTTCCTTAAAACACTAGTGCTTAGGAAATCTATTGGAGGCAGAAGCAGTCAAGGGTAGCCTAGGGTTAGGGTTAGGCTTAGGGTTAGGCTTAGGGTACGGCTTAGGGTACGGGTTCGGGGAGGGCTTCGGGTACGGCGTAGGGTATGGGTTAGGGTTAGGGTTAGGGTTAGTTTCAGGGTTAGGGCTCGGTTTAGCGTACGGGTTAGGATTAGGGTACGTGTTAGGGTTAGGGTAGGGGTTAGCGTTAGGGTACGCGTTAGGGTTAGGGTAGTTATTAAACCTATCCCACTCTCTAGATACCCCTTAGCACGTAAAGGAATATTATTTGGGGGTCCAGACATGGAGAAGAGTTTAGACACTAGGATAAGATAAGGAACACACCCATTATAAAGAAATCACTTTAGGATTCTCTTTTTAAGTTGTTCCTTAAAACACTAGTGCTTAGGAAATCTATTGGAGGCAGAAGCAGTCAAGGGTAGCCTAGGGTTAGGGTTAGGCTTAGGGTTAGGCTTAGGGTACGGCTTAGGGTACGGCTTCGGGGAGGGCTTCGGGTACGGCGTAGGGTATGGGTTAGGGTTAGGGTTAGGGTTAGTGTTAGGGTTAGGGCTCGGTTTAGGGTACGGGTTAGGATTAGGGTACGTGTTAGGGTTAGGGTAGGAGTTAGCGTTAGGGTACGCGTTAGGGTTAGGGTAGTTATTAAACCTATCCCACTCTCTAGTTACCCCTTAGCACGTAAAGGAATATTATTTGGGGGTCCAGCCGTGGAGAAGAGTTTAGACACTAGGATAAGATAAGGAACACACACATTATAAAGAAATCACATTAGGATTCTCTTTTTAAGCTGTTCCTTAAAACACTAGTGCTTAGGAAATCTATTGGAGGCAGAAGCAGTCAAGGGTAGCCTAGGGTTAGGGTTAGGCTTAGGGTTAGGCTTAGGGTACGGCTTAGGGTACGGGTTCGGGGAGGGCTTCGGGTACGGCGTAGGGTATGGGTTAGGGTTAGGGTTAGGGTTAGTTTCAGGGTTAGGGCTCGGTTTAGGGTACGGGTTAGGATTAGGGTACGTGTTAGTGTTAGGGTAGGGGTTAGCGTTAGGGTACGCGTTAGGGTTAGGGTAGTTATTAAACCTATCCCACTCTCTAGTTACCCCTTAGCACGTAAAGGAATATTATTTGGGGGTCCAGCCATGGAGAAGAGTTTAGACACTAGGATAAGATGAGGAACACACACAATATAAAGAAATCACATTAGGATTCTCTTTTTAAGCTGTTCCTTAAAACACTAGTGCTTAGGAAATCTATTGGAGGCAGAAGCAGTCAAGGGTAGCCTAGGGTTAGGGTTAGGCTTAGGGTTAGGCTTAGGGTACGGCTTAGGGTACGGCTTCGGGGAGGGCTTCGGATACGGCGTAGGGTATGGGTTAGGGTTAGGGTTAGGGTTAGTGTTAGGGTTAGGGCTCGGTTTAGGGTACGGGTTAGGATTAGGGTACGTGTTAGGGTTAGGGTAGGAGTTAGCGTTAGGGTACGCGTTAGGGTTAGGGCAGTTATTAAACCTATCTCACTCTCTAGTTACCCCTTAGCACGTAAAGGAATATTATTTGGGGGTCCAGCCGTGGAGAAGAGTTTAGACACTAGGATAAGATAAGGAACACACACATTATAAAGAAATCACATTAGGATTCTCTTTTTAAGCTGTTCCTTAAAACACTAGTGCTTAGGAAATCTATTGGAGGCAGAAGCAGTCAAGGGTAGCCTAGGGTTAGGGTTAGGCTTAGGGTTAGGCTTAGGGTACGGGTTCGGGGAGGGCTTCGGGTACGGCGTAGGGTATGGGTTAGGGTTAGGGTTAGGGTTAGTGTTAGGGTTAGGGCTCGGTTTAGGGTACGGGTTAGGATTAGGGTACCTGTTAGGGATAGGGTAGGGGTTAGGGTTAGGGTACGCGTTAGGGTTAGGGTAGTTATTAAACCTATCCCACTCTCTAGATACCCCTTAGCACGTAAAGGAATATTATTTGGGGGTCCAGACATGGAGAAGAGTTTAGACACTAGGATAAGATAAGGAACACACCCATTATAAAGAAATCACTTTAGGATTCTCTTTTTAAGTTGTTCCTTAAAACACTAGTGCTTAGGAAATCTATTGGAGGCAGAAGCAGTCAAGGGTAGCCTAGGGTTAGGGTTAGGCTTAGGGTTAGGCTTAGGGTACGGCTTAGGGTACGGGTTCGTGGAGGGCTTCGGGTACGGCGTAGGGTATGGGTTAGGGTTAGGGTTAGGGTTAGTGTTAGGGTTAGGGCTCGGTTTAGGGTACAGGTTAGGATTAGGGTACGTGTTAGGGTTAGGGTAGGGGTTAGGGTTAGTGTACGCGTTAGGGTTAGGGTAGTTATTAAACCTATCCCACTCTCTAGATACTCCTTAGCACGTAAAGGAATATTATTTGGGGGTCCAGCCATGGAGAAGTGTTTAGACACTAAGATAATATAAGGAACACACACATTATAAAGAAATCACATTAGGATTCTCTTTTGAAGCTGTTCCTTAAAACACTAGTGCTTAGGAAATCTATTGGAGGCAGAAGCAGTCAAGGGTAGCCTAGGGTTAGGGTTAGGCTTAGGGTTAGGCTTAGGGTACGGCTTAGGGTACGGGTTCGGGGAGGGCTTCGGGTACGGCGTAGGGTATGGGTTAGGGTTAGGGTTAGGGTTAGTTTCAGGGTTAGGGCTCGGTTTAGGGTACGGGTTAGGATTAGGGTACGTGTTAGGGTTAGGGTAGGAGTTAGCGTTAGGATACGCGTTAGGGTTAGGGTAGTTATTAAACCTATCCCACTCTCTAGTTACCCCTTAGCACGTAAAGGAATATTATTTGGGGGTCCAGCCGTGGAGAAGAGTTTAGACACTAGGATAAGATAAGGAACACACACATTATAAAGAAATCACATTAGGATTCTCTTTTTAAGCTGTTCCTTAAAACACTAGTGCTTAGGAAATCTATTGGAGGCAGAAGCAGTCAAGGGTAGCCTAGGGTTAGGGTTAGGCTTAGGGTTAGGCTTAGGGTACGGCTTAGGGTACGGGTTCGGGGAGGGCTTCGGGTACGGCGTAGGGTATGGGTTAGGGTTAGGGTTAGGGTTAGTTTCAGGGTTAGGGCTCGGTTTAGGGTACGGGTTAGGATTAGGGTACGTGTTAGGGTTAGGGTAGGGGTTAGCGTTAGGGTACGCGTTAGGGTTAGGGTAGTTATTAAACCTATCCCACTCTCTAGATACCCCTTAGCACGTAAAGGAATATTATTTGGGGGTCCAGACATGGAGAAGAGTTTAGACACTAGGATAAGATAAGGAACACACCCATTATAAAGAAATCACTTTAGGATTCTCTTTTTAAGTTGTTCCTTAAAACACTAGTGCTTAGGAAATCTATTGGAGGCAGAAGCAGTCAAGGGTAGCCTAGGGTTAGGGTTAGGCTTAGGGTTAGGCTTAGGGTACGGCTTAGGGTACGGGTTCGGGGAGGGCTTCGGGTACGGCGTAGGGTATGGGTTAGGGTTAGGGTTAGGGTTAGTTTCAGGGTTAGGGCTCGGTTTAGGGTACGGGTTAGGATTAGGGTACGTGTTAGTGTTAGGGTAGGGGTTAGCGTTAGGGTACGCGTTAGGGTTAGGGTAGTTATTAAACCTATCCCACTCTCTAGTTACCCCTTAGCACGTAAAGGAATATTATTTGGGGGTCCAGCCATGGAGAAGAGTTTAGACACTAGGATAAGATGAGGAACACACACAATATAAAGAAATCACATTAGGATTCTCTTTTTAAGCTGTTCCTTAAAACACTAGTGCTTAGGAAATCTATTGGAGGCAGAAGCAGTCAAGGGTAGCCTAGGGTTAGGGTTAGGCTTAGGGTTAGGCTTAGGGTACGGCTTAGGGTACGGCTTCGGGGAGGGCTTCGGGTACGGCGTAGGGTATGGGTTAGGGTTAGGGTTAGGGTTAGTGTTAGGGTTAGGGCTCGGTTTAGGGTACGGGTTAGGATTAGGGTACGTGTTAGGGTTAGGGTAGGAGTTAGCGTTAGGGTACGCGTTAGGGTTAGGGTAGTTATTAAACCTATCCCACTCTCTAGTTACCCCTTAGCACGTAAAGGAATATTATTTGGGGGTCCAGCCGTGGAGAAGAGTTTAGACACTAGGATAAGATAAGGAACACACACATTATAAAGAAATCACATTAGGATTCTCTTTTTAAGCTGTTCCTTAAAACACTAGTGCTTAGGAAATCTATTGGAGGCAGAAGCAGTCAAGGGTAGCCTAGGGTTAGGGTTAGGCTTAGGGTTAGGCTTAGGGTACGGCTTAGGGTACGGGTTCGGGGAGGGCTTCGGGTACGGCGTAGGGTATGGGTTAGGGTTAGGGTTAGGGTTAGTTTCAGGGTTAGGGCTCGGTTTAGGGTACGGGTTAGGATTAGGGTACGTGTTAGTGTTAGGGTAGGGGTTAGCGTTAGGGTACGCGTTAGGGTTAGGGTAGTTATTAAACCTATCCCACTCTCTAGTTACCCCTTAGCACGTAAAGGAATATTATTTGGGGGTCCAGCCATGGAGAAGAGTTTAGACACTAGGATAAGATGAGGAACACACACAATATAAAGAAATCACATTAGGATTCTCTTTTTAAGCTGTTCCTTAAAACACTAGTGCTTAGGAAATCTATTGGAGGCAGAAGCAGTCAAGGGTAGCCTAGGGTTAGGGTTAGGCTTAGGGTTAGGCTTAGGGTACGGCTTAGGGTACGGCTTCGGGGAGGGCTTCGGATACGGCGTAGGGTATGGGTTAGGGTTAGGGTTAGGGTTAGTGTTAGGGTTAGGGCTCGGTTTAGGGTACGGGTTAGGATTAGGGTACGTGTTAGGGTTAGGGTAGGAGTTAGCGTTAGGGTACGCGTTAGGGTTAGGGCAGTTATTAAACCTATCTCACTCTCTAGTTACCCCTTAGCACGTAAAGGAATATTATTTGGGGGTCCAGCCGTGGAGAAGAGTTTAGACACTAGGATAAGATAAGGAACACACACATTATAAAGAAATCACATTAGGATTCTCTTTTTAAGCTGTTCCTTAAAACACTAGTGCTTAGGAAATCTATTGGAGGCAGAAGCAGTCAAGGGTAGCCTAGGGTTAGGGTTAGGCTTAGGGTTAGGCTTAGGGTACGGGTTCGGGGAGGGCTTCGGGTACGGCGTAGGGTATGGGTTAGGGTTAGGGTTAGGGTTAGTGTTAGGGTTAGGGCTCGGTTTAGGGTACGGGTTAGGATTAGGGTACGTGTTAGGGTTAGGGTAGTGGTTAGGGTTAGGATACGCGTTAGGGTTAGGGTAGTTATTAAACCTATCCCACTCTCTAGATACTCCTTAGCACGTAAAGGAATATTATTTGGGGGTCCAGCCATGGAGAAGTGTTTAGACACTAAGATAATATAAGGAACACACACATTATAAAGAAATCACATTAGGATTCTCTTTTTAAGCTGTTCCTTAAAACACTAGTGCTTAGGAAATCTATTGGAGGCAGAAGCAGTCAAGGGTAGCCTAGGGTTAGGGTTAGGCTTAGGGTTAGGCTTAGGGTACGGCTTAGGGTACGGGTTCGGGGAGGGCTTCGGGTACGGCGTAGGGTATGGGTTAGGGTTAGGGTTAGGGTTAGTGTTAGGGTTAGGGCTCGGTTTAGGGTACGGGTTAGGATTAGGGTACGTGTTAGTGTTAGGGTAGGGGTTAGGGTTAGGGTACGCGTTAGGGTTAGGGTAGTTATTAAACCTATCCCACTCTCTACTTACCCCTTAGCACGTAAATGAATATTATTTGGGGGTCCAGCCATGGAGAAGAGTTTAGACACTAGGATAAGATGAGGAACACACACAATATAAAGGAATCACATTAGGATTCTCTTTTTAAGCTGTTCCTTAAAACACTAGTGCTTAGGAAATCTACTGGAGGCAGAAGCAGTCAAGGGTAGCCTAGGGTTAGGCTTAGGCTTAGGGTTAGGCTTAGGGTACGGCTTAGGGTACGGGTTCGGGGAGGGCTTCGGGTACGGCGTAGGGTATGGGTTAGGGTTAGGGTTAGGGTTAGTGTTAGGGTTAGGGCTCGGTTTAGGGTACGGGTTAGGATTAGGGTACGTGTTAGGGTTAGGGTAGTGGTTAGGGTTATGGTACGCGTTAGGTTTAGGGTAGTGATTAAACCTATCCCACTCTCTAGATACCCCTTAGCACATAAAGGAATATTATTTGGGGGTCCAGCCATGGAGAAGAGTTTAGACACTAGGATTAGATAAGGAACACACCCATTATAAAGAAATCACATTAGGATTCTCTTTTTAAGCTGTTCCTTAAAACACTAGTGCTTAGGAAATCTATTGGAGGCAGAAGCTGTCAAGGGTAGCCTAGGGTTAGGGTTAGGCTTAGGGTTAGGCTTAGGGTACGGCTTAGGGTACGGGTTCGGGGAGGGCTTCGGGTACGGCGTAGGGTATGGGTTAGGGTTAGGGTTAGGGTTAGTTTCAGGGTTAGGGCTCGGTTTAGGGTACGGGTTAGGATTAGGGTACGTGTTAGTGTTAGGGTAGGGGTTAGCGTTAGGGTACGCGTTAGGGTTAGGGTAGTTATTAAACCTATCCCACTCTCTAGTTACCCCTTAGCACGTAAAGGAATATTATTTGGGGGTCCAGCCATGGAGAAGAGTTTAGACACTAGGATAAGATGAGGAACACACACAATATAAAGAAATCACATTAGGATTCTCTTTTTAAGCTGTTCCTTAAAACACTAGTGCTTAGCAAATCTATTGGAGGCAGAAGCAGTCAAGGGTAGCCTAGGGTTAGGGTTAGGCTTAGGGTTAGGCTTAGGGTACGGCTTAGGGTACGGCTTCGGGGAGGGCTTCGGGTACGGCGTAGGGTATGGGTTAGGGTTAGGGTTAGGGTTAGTGTTAGGGTTAGGGCTCGGTTTAGGGTACGGGTTAGGATTAGGGTACGTGTTAGGGTTAGGGTAGGAGTTAGCGTTAGGGTACGCGTTAGGGTTAGGGTAGTTATTAAACCTATCCCACTCTCTAGTTACCCCTTAGCACGTAAAGGAATATTATTTGGGGGTCCAGCCGTGGAGAAGAGTTTAGACACTAGGATAAGATAAGGAACACACACATTATAAAGAAATCACATTAGGATTCTCTTTTTAAGCTGTTCCTTAAAACACTAGTGCTTAGGAAATCTATTGGAGGCAGAAGCAGTCAAGGGTAGCCTAGGGTTAGGGTTAGGCTTAGGGTTAGGCTTAGGGTACGGCTTAGGGTACGGGTTCGGGGAGGGCTTCGGGTACGGCGTAGGGTATGGGTTAGGGTTAGGGTTAGGGTTAGTGTTAGGGTTAGGGCTCGGTTTAGGGTACGGGTTAGGATTAGGGTACGTGTTAGGGTTAGGGTAGTGGTTAGGGTTAGGGTACGCGTTAGGGTTAGGGTAGTTATTAAACCTATCCCACTCTCTAGATACTCCTTAGCACGTAAAGGAATATTATTTGGGGGTCCAGCCATGGAGAAGTGTTTAGACACTAAGATAATATAAGGAACACACACATTATAAAGAAATCACATTATGATTCTCTTTTTAAGCTGTTCCTTAAAACACTAGTGCTTAGGAAATCTATTGGAGGCAGAAGCAGTCAAGGGTAGCCTAGGGTTAGGGTTAGGCTTAGGGTTAGGCTTAGGGTACGGCTTAGGGTACGGGTTCGGGGAGGGCTTCGGTACGGCGTAGGGTACGGGTTAGGGTTAGGGTTAGGGTTAGTGTTAGGGTTAGGGCTCGGTTTAGGGTACGGGTTAGGATTAGGGTACGTGTTAGGGTTAGGGTAGGGGTTAGCGTTAGGGTACGCGTTAGGGTTAGGGTAGTTATTAAACCTATCCCACTCTCTAGTTACCCCTTAGCACGTAAAGGAATATTATTTGGGGGTCCAGCCATGGAGAAGAGTTTAGACACTAGGATAAGATAAGGAACACACCCATTATAAAGAAATCACATTAGGATTCTCTTTTTAAGCTGTTCCTTAAAACACTAGTGCTTAGGAAATCTATTGGAGGCAGAAGCAGTCAAGGGTAGCCTAGGGTTAGGGTTAGGCTTAGGGTTAGGCTTAGGGTACGGCTTAGGGTACGGGTTCGGGGAGGGCTTCGGGTACGGCGTAGGGTATGGGTTAGGGTTAGGGTTAGGGTTAGTGTTAGGGTTAGGGCTCGGTTTAGGGTACGGGTTAGGATTAGGGTACGTGTTAGGGTTAGGGTAGGGGTTAGCGTTAGGGTACGCGTTACGGTTAGGGTAGTTATTAAACCTATCCCACTCTCTACTTACCCCTTAGCACGTAAAGGAATATTATTTGGGGGTCCAGCCATGGAGAAGAGTTTAGACACTAGGATAAGATGAGGAACACACACAATATAAAGGAATCACATTAGGATTCTCTTTTTAAGCTGTTCCTTAAAACACTAGTGCTTAGGAAATCTATTGGAGGCAGAAGCAGTCAAGGGTAGCCTAGGGTTAGGGTTAGGCTTAGGGTTAGGCTTAGGGTACGGCTTAGGGTACGGGTTCGGGGAGGGCTTCGGGTACGGCGTAGGGTATGGGTTAGGGTTAGGGTTAGGGTTAGTGTTAGGGTTAGGGCTCGGTTTAGGGTACGGGTTAGGATTAGGGTACGTGTTAGGGTTAGGGTAGGGGTTAGGGTTATGGTACGCGTTAGGGTTAGGGTAGTGATTAAACCTATCCCACTCTCTAGATACCCCTTAGCACATAAAGGAATATTATTTGGGGGTCCAGCCATGGAGAAGAGTTTAGACACTAGGATTAGATAAGGAACACACCCATTATAAAGAAATCACATTAGGATTCTCTTTTTAAGCTGTTCCTTAAAACACTAGTGCTTAGGAAATCTATTGGAGGCAGAAGCAGTCAAGGGTAGCCTAGGGTTAGGGTTAGGCTTAGGGTTAGGCTTAGGGTACGGCTTAGGGTACGGGTTCGGGGAGGGCTTCGGGTACGGCGTAGGGTATGGGTTAGGGTTAGGGTTAGGGTTAGTGTTAGGGTTAGGGCTCGGTTTAGGGTACGGGTTAGGATTAGGGTACGTGTTAGGGTTAGGGTAGGGGTTAGCGTTAGGGTACGCGTTACGGTTAGGGTAGTTATTAAACCTATCCCACTCTCTAGTTACCCCTTAGCACGTAAAGGAATATTATTTGGGGGTCCAGCCATGGAGAAGAGTTTAGACACTAGGATAAGATAAGGAACACACACATTATAAAGAAATCACATTAGGATTCTCTTTTTAAGCTGTTCCTTAAAACACTAGTGCTTAGGAAATCTATTGGAGGCAGAAGCAGTCAAGGGTAGCCTAGGGTTAGGGTTAGGCTTAGGGTTAGGCTTAGGGTACGGCTTAGGGTACGGGTACGGGGAGGGCTTCGGGTACGGCGTAGGGTATGGGTTAGGGTTAGGGTTAGGGTTAGTGTTAGGGTTAGGGCTCGGTTTAGTGTACGGGTTAGGATTAGGGTACGTGTTAGGGTTAGGGTAAGGGTTAGCGTTAGGGTACGCGTTAGGGTTAGGGTAGTTATTAAACCTATCCCACTCTCTAGTTACCCCTTAGCACGTAAAGGAATATTATTTGGGGGTCCAGCCATGGAGAAGAGTTTAGACACTAGGATAAGATAAGGAACACACCAATTATAAAGAAATCACATTAGGATTCTCTTTTTAAGCTGTTCCTTAAAACACTAGTGCTTAGGAAATCTATTGGAGGCAGAAGCAGTCAAGGGTAGCCTAGGGTTAGGGTTTGGCTTAGGGTTAGGCTTAGGGTACGGCTTAGGGTACGGGTTAGGGGAGGGATTCGGGTACGGCGTAGGGTATGAGTTAGGGTTAGGGTTAGGGTTAGTGTTAGGGTTAGGGCTCGGTTTAGGGTACGGGTTAGGATTAGGGTACGTGTTAGGGATAGGGTAGGGGTTAGGGTTAGGGTACGCGTTAGGGTTAGGGTAGTTATTAAACCTATCCCACTCTCTAGATACCCCTTAGCACGTAAAGGAATATTATTTGGGGGTCCAGACATGGAGAAGAGTTTAGACACTAGGATAAGATAAGGAACACACCCATTATAAAGAAATCACTTTAGGATTCTCTTTTTAAGTTGTTCCTTAAAACACTAGTGCTTAGGAAATCTATTGGAGGCAGAAGCAGTCAAGGGTAGCCTAGGGTTAGGGTTAGGCTTAGGGTTAGGCTTAGGGTACGGCTTAGGGTACGGGTTCGTGGAGGGCTTCGGGTACGGCGTAGGGTATGGGTTAGGGTTAGGGTTAGGGTTAGTGTTAGGGTTAGGGCTCGGTTTAGGGTACAGGTTAGGATTAGGGTACGTGTTAGGGTTAGGGTAGGGGTTAGGGTTAGTGTACGCGTTAGGGTTAGGGTAGTTATTAAACCTATCCCACTCTCTAGATACTCCTTAGCACGTAAAGGAATATTATTTGGGGGTCCAGCCATGGAGAAGTGTTTAGACACTAAGATAATATAAGGAACACACACATTATAAAGAAATCACATTAGGATTCTCTTTTGAAGCTGTTCCTTAAAACACTAGTGCTTAGGAAATCTATTGGAGGCAGAAGCAGTCAAGGGTAGCCTAGGGTTAGGGTTAGGCTTAGGGTTAGGCTTAGGGTACGGCTTAGGGTACGGGTTCGGGGAGGGCTTCGGGTACGGCGTAGGGTATGGGTTAGGGTTAGGGTTAGGGTTAGTTTCAGGGTTAGGGCTCGGTTTAGGGTACGGGTTAGGATTAGGGTACGTGTTAGGGTTAGGGTAGGAGTTAGCGTTAGGATACGCGTTAGGGTTAGGGTAGTTATTAAACCTATCCCACTCTCTAGTTACCCCTTAGCACGTAAAGGAATATTATTTGGGGGTCCAGCCGTGGAGAAGAGTTTAGACACTAGGATAAGATAAGGAACACACACATTATAAAGAAATCACATTAGGATTCTCTTTTTAAGCTGTTCCTTAAAACACTAGTGCTTAGGAAATCTATTGGAGGCAGAAGCAGTCAAGGGTAGCCTAGGGTTAGGGTTAGGCTTAGGGTTAGGCTTAGGGTACGGCTTAGGGTACGGGTTCGGGGAGGGCTTCGGGTACGGCGTAGGGTATGGGTTAGGGTTAGGGTTAGGGTTAGTGTTAGGGTTAGGGCTCGGTTTAGGGTACGGGTTAGGTTTAGGGTACGTGTTAGGGTTAGGGTAGTGGTTAGGGTTAGGGTACGCGTTAGGGTTAGGGTAGTTATTAAACCTATCCCACTCTCTAGATACTCCTTAGCACGTAAAGGAATATTATTTGGGGGTCCAGCCATGGAGAAGTGTTTAGACACTAAGATAATATAAGGAACACACACATTATAAAGAAATCACATTATGATTCTCTTTTTAAGCTGTTCCTTAAAACACTAGTGCTTAGGAAATCTATTGGAGGCAGAAGCAGTCAAGGGTAGCCTAGGGTTAGGGTTAGGCTTAGGGTTAGGCTTAGGGTACGGCTTACGGTACGGGTTCGGGGAGGGCTTCGGGTACGGCGTAGGGTACGGGTTAGGGTTAGGGTTAGGGTTAGTGTTAGGGTTAGGGCTCGGTTTAGGGTACGGGTTAGGATTAGGGTACGTGTTAGGGTTAGGGTAGGGGTTAGCGTTAGGGTACGCGTTAGGGTTAGGGTAGTTATTAAACCTATCCCACTCTCTAGTTACCCCTTAGCACGTAAAGGAATATTATTTGGGGGTCCAGCCATGGAGAAGAGTTTAGACACTAGGATAAGATGAGGAACACACACAATATAAAGGAATCACATTAGGATTCTCTTTTTAAGCTGTTCCTTAAAACACTAGTGCTTAGGAAATCTATTGGAGGCAGAAGCAGTCAAGGGTAGCCTAGGGTTAGGGTTAGGCTTAGGGTTAGGCTTAGGGTACGGCTTAGGGTACGGGTTCGGGGAGGGCTTCAGGTACGGCGTAGGGTATGGATTAGGGTTAGGGTTAGGGTTAGTGTTAGGGTTAGGGCTCGGTTTAGGGTACGGGTTAGGATTAGGGTACGTGTTAGGGTTAGGGTAGGGGTTAGGGTTATGGTACGCGTTAGGGTTAGGGTAGTGATTAAACCTATCCCACTCTCTAGATACCCCTTAGCACATAAAGGAATATTATTTGGGGGTCCAGCCATGGAGAAGAGTTTAGACACTAGGATTAGATAAGGAACACACCCATTATAAAGAAATCACATTAGGATTCTCTTTTTAAGCTGTTCCTTAAAACACTAGTGCTTAGGAAATCTATTGGAGGCAGAAGCAGTCAAGGGTAGCCTAGGGTTAGGGTTAGGCTTAGGGTTAGGCTTAGGGTACGGCTTAGGGTACGGGTTCGGGGAGGGCTTCGGGTACGGCGTAGGGTATGGGTTAGGGTTAGGGTTAGGGTTAGTGTTAGGGTTAGGGCTCGGTTTAGGGTACGGGTTAGGATTAGGGTACGTGTTAGGGTTAGGGTAGGGGTTAGGGTTAGGGTACGCGTTAGGGTTAGGGTAGTTATTAAACCTATCCCACTCTCTAGATACTCCTTAGCACGTAAAGGAATATTATTTGGGGGTCCAGCCATGGAGAAGTGTTTAGACACTAAGATAATATAAGGAACACACACATTATAAAGAAATCACATTAGGATTCTCTTTTGAAGCTGTTCCTTAAAACACTAGTGCTTAGGAAATCTATTGGAGGCAGAAGCAGTCAAGGGTAGCCTAGGGTTAGGGTTAGGCTTAGGGTTAGGCTTAGGGTACGGCTTAGGGTACGGGTTCGGGGAGGGCTTCGGGTACGGCGTAGGGTATGGGTTAGGGTTAGGGTTAGGGTTAGTTTTAGGGTTAGGGCTCGGTTTAGGGTACGGTTTAGGATTAGGGTACGTGTTAGTGTTAGGGTAGGGGTTAGCGTTAGGGTACGCGTTAGGGTTAAGGTAGTTATTAAACCTATCCCACTCTCTAGTTACCCCTTAGCACGTAAAGGAATATTATTTGGGGGTCCAGCCATGGAGAAGAGTTTAGACACTAGGATAAGATAAGGAACACACCAATTATAAAGAAATCACATTAGGATTCTCTTTTTAAGCTGTTCCTTAAAACACTAGTGCTTAGGAAATCTATTGGAGGCAGAAGCAGTCAAGGGTAGCCTAGGGTTTGGGTTTGGCTTAGGGTTAGGCTTAGGGTACGGCTTAGGGTACGGGTTAGGGGAGGGATTCGGGTACGGCGTAGGGTATGAGTTAGGGTTAGGGTTAGGGTTAGTGTTAGGGTTAGGGCTCGGTTTAGGGTACGGGTTAGGATTAGGGTACCTGTTAGGGTTAGGGTAGGGGTTAGGGTTAGGGTACGCGTTAGGGTTAGGGTAGTTATTAAACCTATCCCACTCTCTAGATACCCCTTAGCACGTAAAGGAATATTATTTGGGGGTCCAGACATGGAGAAGAGTTTAGACACTAGGATAAGATAAGGAACACACCCATTATAAAGAAATCACTTTAGGATTCTCTTTTTAAGCTGTTCCTTAAAACACTAGTGCTTAGGAAATCTATTGGAGGCAGAAGCAGTCAAGGGTAGCCTAGGGTTAGAGTTAGGCTTAGGGTTAGGCTTAGGGTACGGCTTAGGGTACGGGTTCGGGGAGGGCTTCGGGTACGGCGTAGGGTATGGGTGAGGGTTAGGGTTAGGGTTAGTGTTAGGGTTAGGGCTCGGTTTAGGGTACGGGTTAGGATTAGGGTACGTGTTAGGGTTAGGGTAGGGGTTAGGGTTAGGGTTAGGGTTAGGGTAGTTATTAAACCTATCCCACTCTCTAGTTACCCCTTAGCACGTAAAGGAATATTATTTGGGGGTCCAGCCATGGAGAAAAGTTTAGACACTAGGATAAGATAAGGAACACACCCATTATACAGAAATCACATTAGGATTCTCTTTTTAAGCTGTTCCTTAAAACACTAGTGCTTAGGAAATCTATTGGAGGCAGAAGCAGTCAAGGGTAGACTAGGGTTAGGGTTAGGCTTAGGGTTAGGCTTAGGGTACGGCTTAGGGTATGGGTTCGGGGAGGGCTTCGGGTACGGCGTAGGGTATGGGTTAGGGTTAGGGTTACGGTTAGTGTTAGGGTTAGGGCTCGGTTTAGGGTACGGGTTAGGATTAGGGTACGTGTTAGGGTTAGGGTAGGGGTTAGGGTTAGGGTACACGTTAGGGTTAGGGTAGTTATTAAACCTATCCCACTCTCTAGATACCCCTTAGCACGTAAAGGAATATTATTTGGGGGTCCAGCCATGGAGAAGAGTTTAGACACTAAGATAATATAAGGAACACACACATTATAAAGAAATCACTTTAGGATTCTCTTTTTAAGCTGTTCCTTAAAACACTATTGCTTAGGAAATCTATTGGAGGCAGAAGCAGTCAAGGGTAGCCTAGGGTTAGGGTTAGGCTTAGGGTTAGGCTTAGGGTACGGCTTAGGGTACGGGTTCGGGGAGGGCTTCGGGTACGGCGTAGGGTATGGGTTAGGGTTAGGGTTAGGGTTAGTGTTAGGGTTAGGGCTCGGTTTAGGGTACGGGTTAGGATTAGGGTACGTGTTAGGGTTAGGGTAGGGGTTAGCGTTAGGGTACGCGTTAGGGTTAGGGTAGTTATTAAACCTATCCCACTCTCTAGTTACCCCTTAGCACGTAAAGGAATATTATTTGGGGGTCCAGCCATGGAGAAGAGTTTAGACACTAGGATAAGATAAGGAACACACCAATTATAAAGAAATCACATTAGGATTCTCTTTTTAAGCTGTTCCTTAAAACACTAGTGCTTAGGAAATCTATTGGAGGCAGAAGCAGTCAAGGGTAGCCTAGGGTTAGGGTTAGGCTTAGGGTTAGGCTTAGGGTACGGCTTAGGGTACGGTTTCGGGGAGGGCTTCGGGTACGGCGTAGGGTATGGGTTAGGGTTAGGGTTAGGGTTAGGGTTAGGGTTAGGGTTAATGTTAGGGTTAGGGCTCTGTTTAGGGTACGGGTTAGGATTAGGGTACGTGTTAGGGTTAGGGTAGGGGTTAGCGTTAGGGTACGCGTTACGGTTAGGGTAGTTATTAAACCTATCCCACTCTCTAGTTACCCATTAGCACGTAAAGGAATATTATTTTGGGGTCCAGCCATGGAGAAGAGTTTAGACACTAGGATAAGATAAGGAACACACCCATTATAAAGAAATCACATTAGGATTCTCTTTTTAAGCTGTTCCTTAAAACACTAGTGCTTAGGAAATCTATTGGAGGCAGAAGCAGTCAAGGGTAGCCTAGGGTTAGGGTTAGGCTTAGGGTTAGGCTTAGGGTACGGCTTAGGGTACGGGTTCGGGGAGGGCTTCGGGTACGGCGTAGGGTATGGGTTAGGGTTAGGGTTAGGGTTAGTGTTAGGGTTAGGGCTCGGTTTAGGGTACGGGTTAGGATTAGGGTACGTGTTAGGGTTAGGGTAGGGGTTAGGGTTATGGTACGCGTTAGGGTTAGGGTAGTGATTAAACCTATCCCACTCTCTAGATACCCCTTAGCACATAAAGGAATATTATTTGGGGGTCCAGCCATGGAGAAGAGTTTAGACACTAGGATTAGATAAGGAACACACCCATTATAAAGAAATCACATTAGGATTCTCTTTTTAAGCTGTTCCTTAAAACACTAGTGCTTAGGAAATCTATTGGAGGCAGAAGCAGTCAAGGGTAGCCTAGGGTTAGGGTTAGGCTTAGGGTTAGGCTTAGGGTACGGCTTAGGGTACGGGTTCGTGGAGGGCTTCGGGTACGGCGTAGGGTATGGGTTAGTGTTAGGGTTAGGGTTAGTGTTAGGGTTAAGGCTCGGTTTAGGGTACGGGTTAGGATTAGGGTACGTGTTAGGGTTAGGGTAGGGGTTAGGGTTAGGGTACGCGTTAGGGTTAGGGTAGTTATTAAACCTATCCCACTCTCTAGATACTCCTTAGCACGTAAAGGAATATTATTTGGGGTTCCAGCCATGGAGAAGTGTTTAGACACTAAGATAATATAAGGAACACACACATTATAAAGAAATCACATTAGGATTCTCTTTTGAAGCTGTTCCTTAAAACACTAGTGCTTAGGAAATCTATTGGAGGCAGAAGCAGTCAAGGGTAGCCTAGGGTTAGGGTTAGGCTTAGGGTTAGGCTTAGGGTACGGCTTAGGGTACGGGTTCGGGGAGGGCTTCGGGTACGGCGTAGGGTATGGGTTAGGGTTAGGGTTAGGGTTAGTTTTAGGGTTAGGGCTCGGTTTAGGGTACGGGTTAGGATTAGGGTACGTGTTAGTGTTAGGGTAGGGGTTAGCGTTAGGGTACGCGTTAGGGTTAGGGTAGTTATTAAACCTATCCCACTCTCTAGTTACCCCTTAGCACGTAAAGGAATATTATTTGGGGGTCCAGCCATGGAGAAGAGTTTAGACACTAGGATAAGATAAGGAACACACACATTATAAAGAAATCACATTAGGATTCTCTTTTTAAGCTGTTCCTTAAAACACTAGTGCTTAGGAAATCTATTGGAGGCAGAAGCAGTCAAGGGTAGCCTAGGGTTAGGGTTAGGCTTTGGGTTAGGCTTAGGGTACGGCTTAGGGTACGGGTTCGGGGAGGGCTTCGGGTACGGCGTAGGGTATGGGTTAGGGTTAGTGTTAGGGTTAGGGCTCGGTTTAGTGTACGGGTTAGGATTAGGGTACGTGTTAGGGTTAGGGTAGGGGTTAGCGTTAGGGTACGCGTTAGGGTTAGGGTAGTTATTAAACCTATCCCACTCTCTAGTTACCCCTTAGCACGTAAAGGAATATTATTTGGGGGTCCAGCCATGGAGAAGAGTTTAGACACTAGGATAAGATAAGGAACACACCCATTATAAAGAAATCACATTAGGATTCTCTTTTTAAGCTGTTCCTTAAAACACTAGTGCTTAGGAAATCTATTGGAGGCAGAAGCAGTCAAGGGTAGCCTAGGGTTAGGGTTAGGCTTAGGGTTAGGCTTAGGGTACGGCTTAGGGTACGGGTTCGGGGAGGGCTTCGGGTACGGCGTAGGGTATGGGTTAGGGTTAGGGTTAGGGTTAGTGTTAGGGTTAGGGCTCGGTTTAGGGTACGGGTTAGGATTAGGGTACGTGTTAGGGTTAGGGTAGGGGTTAGGGTTATGGTACGCGTTAGGGTTAGGGTAGTGATTAAACCTATCTCACTCTCTAGATACCCCTTAGCACATAAAGGAATATTATTTGGGGGTCCAGCCATGGAGAAGAGTTTAGACACTAGGATTAGATAAGGAACACACCCATTATAAAGAAATCACATTAGGATTCTCTTTTTAAGCTGTTCCTTAAAACACTAGTGCTTAGGAAATCTATTGGAGGCAGAAGCAGTCAAGGGTAGCCTAGGGTTAGGGTTAGGCTTAGGGTTAGGCTTAGGGTACGGCTTAGGGTACGGGTTCGTGGAGGGCTTCGGGTACGGCGTAGGGTATGGGTTAGTGTTAGGGTTAGGGTTAGTGTTAGGGTTAAGGCTCGGTTTAGGGTACGGGTTAGGATTAGGGTACGTGTTAGGGTTAGGGTAGGGGTTAGGGTTAGGGTACGCGTTAGGGTTAGGGTAGTTATTAAACCTATCCCACTCTCTAGATACTCCTTAGCACGTAAAGGAATATTATTTGGGGGTCCAGCCATGGAGAAGTGTTTAGACACTAAGATAATATAAGGAACACACACATTATAAAGAAATCACATTAGGATTCTCTTTTGAAGCTGTTCCTTAAAACACTAGTGCTTAGGAAATCTATTGGAGGCAGAAGCAGTCAAGGGTAGCCTAGGGTTAGGGTTAGGCTTAGGGTTAGGCTTAGGGTACGGCTTAGGGTACGGGTTCGGGGAGGGCTTCGGGTACGGCGTAGGGTATGGGTTAGGGTTAGGGTTAGGGTTAGTTTTAGGGTTAGGGCTCGGTTTAGGGTACGGGTTAGGATTAGGGTACGTGTTAGTGTTAGGGTAGGGGTTAGCGTTAGGGTACGCGTTAGGGTTAGGGTAGTTATTAAACCTATCCCACTCTCTAGTTACCCCTTAGCACGTAAAGGAATATTATTTGGGGGTCCAGCCATGGAGAAGAGTTTAGACACTAGGATAAGATAAGGAACACACACATTATAAAGAAATCACATTAGGATTCTCTTTTTAAGCTGTTCCTTAAAACACTAGTGCTTAGGAAATCTATTGGAGGCAGAAGCAGTCAAGGGTAGCCTAGGGTTAGGGTTAGGCTTTGGGTTAGGCTTAGGGTACGGCTTAGGGTACGGGTTCGGGGAGGGCTTCGGGTACGGCGTAGGGTATGGGTTAGGGTTAGTGTTAGGGTTAGGGCTCGGTTTAGTGTACGGGTTAGGATTAGGGTACGTGTTAGGGTTAGGGTAGGGGTTAGCGTTAGGGTACGCGTTAGGGTTAGGGTAGTTATTAAACCTATCCCACTCTCTAGTTACCCCTTAGCACGTAAAGGAATATTATTTGGGGGTCCAGCCATGGAGAAGAGTTTAGACACTAGGATAAGATAAGGAACACACCAATTATAAAGAAATCACATTAGGATTCTCTTTTTAAGCTGTTCCTTAAAACACTAGTGCTTAGGAAATCTATTGGAGGCAGAAGCAGTCAAGGGTAGCCTAGGGTTAGGGTTAGGCTTAGGGTTAGGCTTAGGGTACGGCTTAGGGTACGGGTTCGTGGAGGGCTTCGGGTACGGCGTAGGGTATGGGTTAGGGTTAGGGTTATGGTTAGTGTTAGGGTTAGGGCTCGGTTTAGGGTACGGGTTAGGATAAGGGTACGTGTTAGGGTTAGGGTAGGGGTTAGGGTTAGGGTACACGTTAGGGTTAGGGTAGTTATTAAACCTATCCCACTCTCTAGATACCCCTTAGCACGTAAAGGAATATTATTTGGGGGTCCAGCCATGGAGAAGAGTTTAGACACTAAGATAATATAAGGAACACACACATTATAAAGAAATCACTTTAGGATTCTCTTTTTAAGCTGTTCCTTAAAACACTATTGCTTAGGAAATCTATTGGAGGCAGAAGCAGTCAAGGGTAGCCTAGGGTTAGGGTTAGGCTTAGGGTTAGGCTTAGGGTACGGCTTAGGGTACGGGTTCGGGGAGGGCTTCGGGTACGGCGTAGGGTATGGGTTAGGGTTAGGGTTAGGGTTAGTGTTAGGGTTAGGGCTCGGTTTAGGGTACGGGTTAGGATTAGGGTACGTGTTAGGGTTAGGGTAGGGGTTAGCGTTAGGGTACGCGTTAGGGTTAGGGTAGTTATTAAACCTATCCCACTCTCTAGTTACCCCTTAGCACGTAAAGGAATATTATTTGGGGGTCCAGCCATGGAGAAGAGTTTAGACACTAGGATAAGATAAGGAACACACCAATTATAAAGAAATCACATTAGGATTCTCTTTTTAAGCTGTTCCTTAAAACACTAGTGCTTAGGAAATCTATTGGAGGCAGAAGCAGTCAAGGGTAGCCTAGGGTTAGGGTTAGGCTTAGGGTTAGGCTTAGGGTACGGCTTAGGGTACGGTTTCGGGGAGGGCTTCGGGTACGGCGTAGGGTATGGGTTAGGGTTAGGGTTAGGGTTAGGGTTAGGGTTAGGGTTAATGTTAGGGTTAGGGCTCTGTTTAGGGTACGGGTTAGGATTAGGGTACGTGTTAGGGTTAGGGTAGGGGTTAGCGTTAGGGTACGCGTTACGGTTAGGGTAGTTATTAAACCTATCCCACTCTCTAGTTACCCATTAGCACGTAAAGGAATATAATTTTGGGGTCCAGCCATGGAGAAGAGTTTAGACACTAGGATAAGATAAGGAACACACCCATTATAAAGAAATCACATTAGGATTCTCTTTTTAAGCTGTTCCTTAAAACACTAGTGCTTAGGAAATCTATTGGAGGCAGAAGCAGTCAAGGGTAGCCTAGGGTTAGGGTTAGGCTTAGGGTTAGGCTTAGGGTACGGCTTAGGGTACGGGTTCGGGGAGGGCTTCGGGTACGGCGTAGGGTATGGGTTAGGGTTAGGGTTAGGGTTAGTGTTAGGGTTAGGGCTCGGTTTAGGGTACGGGTTAGGATTAGGGTACGTGTTAGGGTTAGGGTAGGGGTTAGGGTTATGGTACGCGTTAGGGTTAGGGTAGTGATTAAACCTATCCCACTCTCTAGATACCCCTTAGCACATAAAGGAATATTATTTGGGGGTCCAGCCATGGAGAAGAGTTTAGACACTAGGATTAGATAAGGAACACACCCATTATAAAGAAATCACATTAGGATTCTCTTTTTAAGCTGTTCCTTAAAACACTAGTGCTTAGGAAATCTATTGGAGGCAGAAGCAGTCAAGGGTAGCCTAGGGTTAGGGTTAGGCTTAGGGTTAGGCTTAGGGTACGGCTTAGGGTACGGGTTCGTGGAGGGCTTCGGGTACGGCGTAGGGTATGGGTTAGTGTTAGGGTTAGGGTTAGTGTTAGGGTTAAGGCTCGGTTTAGGGTACGGGTTAGGATTAGGGTACGTGTTAGGGTTAGGGTAGGGGTTAGGGTTAGGGTACGCGTTAGGGTTAGGGTAGTTATTAAACCTATCCCACTCTCTAGATACTCCTTAGCACGTAAAGGAATATTATTTGGGGGTCCAGCCATGGAGAAGTGTTTAGACACTAAGATAATATAAGGAACACACACATTATAAAGAAATCACATTAGGATTCTCTTTTGAAGCTGTTCCTTAAAACACTAGTGCTTAGGAAATCTATTGGAGGCAGAAGCAGTCAAGGGTAGCCTAGGGTTAGGGTTAGGCTTAGGGTTAGGCTTAGGGTACGGCTTAGGGTACGGGTTCGGGGAGGGCTTCGGGTACGGCGTAGGGTATGGGTTAGGGTTAGGGTTAGGGTTAGTTTTAGGGTTAGGGCTCGGTTTAGGGTACGGGTTAGGATTAGGGTACGTGTTAGTGTTAGGGTAGGGGTTAGCGTTAGGGTACGCGTTAGGGTTAGGGTAGTTATTAAACCTATCCCACTCTCTAGTTACCCCTTAGCACGTAAAGGAATATTATTTGGGGGTCCAGCCATGGAGAAGAGTTTAGACACTAGGATAAGATAAGGAACACACACATTATAAAGAAATCACATTAGGATTCTCTTTTTAAGCTGTTCCTTAAAACACTAGTGCTTAGGAAATCTATTGGAGGCAGAAGCAGTCAAGGGTAGCCTAGGGTTAGGGTTAGGCTTTGGGTTAGGCTTAGGGTACGGCTTAGGGTACGGGTTCGGGGAGGGCTTCGGGTACGGCGTAGGGTATGGGTTAGGGTTAGGGTTAGGGTTAGTGTTAGGGTTAGGGCTCGGTTTAGTGTACGGGTTAGGATTAGGGTACCTGTTAGGGTTAGGGTAGGGGTTAGCGTTAGGGTACGCGTTAGGGTTAGGGTAGTTATTAAACCTATCCCACTCTCTAGTTACCCCTTAGCACGTAAAGGAATATTATTTGGGGGTCCAGCCATGGAGAAGAGTTTAGACACTAGGATAAGATAAGGAACACACCAATTATAAAGAAATCACATTAGGATTCTCTTTTTAAGCTGTTCCTTAAAACACTAGTGCTTAGGAAATCTATTGGAGGCAGAAGCAGTCAAGGGTAGCCTAGGGTTAGGGTTTGGCTTAGGGTTAGGCTTAGGGTACGGCTTAGGGTACGGGTTAGGGGAGGGATTCGGGTACGGCGTAGGGTATGGGTTAGGGTTAGGGTTAGGGTTAGTGTTAGGGTTAGGGCTCGGTTTAGGGTACGGGTTAGGATTAGGGTACCTGTTAGGGTTAGGGTAGGGGTTAGGGTTAGGGTACGCGTTAGGGTTAGGGTAGTTATTAAACCTATCCCACTCTCTAGATACCCCTTAGCACGTAAAGGAATATTATTTGGGGGTCCAGCCATGGAGAAGAGTTTAGACACTAGGATAAGATAAGGAACACACCCATTATAAAGAAATCACTTTAGGATTCTCTTTTTAAGCTGTTCCTTAAAACACTAGTGCTTAGGAAATCTATTGGAGGCAGAAGCAGTCAAGGGTAGCCTAGGGTTAGAGTTAGGCTTAGGGTTAGGCTTAGGGTACGGCTTAGGGTACGGGTTCGGGGAGGGCTTCGGGTACGGCGTAGGGTATGGGTGAGGGTTAGGGTTAGGGTTAGTGTTAGGGTTAGGGTTCGGTTTAGGGTACGGGTTAGGATTAGGGTACGTGTTAGGGTTAGGGTAGGGGTTAGGGTTAGGGTTAGGGTTAGGGTTAGGGTAGTTATTAAACCTATCCCACTCTCTAGTTACCCCTTAGCACGTAAAGGAATATTATTTGGGGGTCCAGCCATGGAGAAAAGTTTAGACACTAGGATAAGATAAGGAACACACCCATTATAAAGAAATCACATTAGGATTCTCTTTTTAAGCTGTTCCTTAAAACACTAGTGCTTAGGAAATCTATTGGAGGCAGAAGCAGTCAAGGGTAGACTAGGGTTAGGGTTAGGCTTAGGGTTAGGCTTAGGGTACGGCTTAGGGTACGGGTTCGGGGAGGGCTTCGGGTACGGCGTAGGGTATGGGTTAGGGTTAGGGTTACGGTTAGTGTTAGGGTTAGGGCTCGGTTTAGGGTACGGGTTAGGATTAGGGTACGTGTTAGGGTTATGGTAGGGGTTAGGGTTAGGGTACACGTTAGGGTTAGGGTAGTTATTAAACCTATCCCACTCTCTAGATACCCCTTAGCACGTAAAGGAATATTATTTGGGGGTCCAGCCATGGAGAAGAGTTTAGACACTAAGATAATATAAGGAACACACACATTATAAAGAAATTACATTAGGATTCTCTTTTTAAGCTGTTCCTTAAAACACTATTGCTTAGGAAATCTATTGGAGGCAGAAGCAGTCAAGGGTAGCCTAGGGTTAGGGTTAGGCTTAGGTTTAGGCTTAGGGTACGGCTTAGGGTACGGGTTCGGGGAGGGCTTCGGGTACGGCGTAGGGTATGGGTTAGGGTTAGGGTTAGGGTTAGTGTTAGGGTTAGGGCTCGGTTTAGGGTACGGGTTAGGATTAGGGTACGTGTTAGGGTTAGGGTAGGGGTTAGGGTTAGGGTACACGTTAGGGTTAGGGTAGTTATTAAACCTATCCCACTCTCTAGATACTCCTTAGCACGTAAAGGAATATTATTTGGGGGTCCAGCCATGGAGAAGTGTTTAGACACTAAGATAATATAAGGAACACACACATTATAAAGAAATCACATTAGGATTCTCTTTTGAAGCTGTTCCTTAAAACACTAGTGCTTAGGAAATCTATTGGAGGCAGAAGCAGTCAAGGGTAGCCTAGGGTTAGGGTTAGGCTTAGGGTTAGGCTTAGGGTACGGCTTAGGGTACGGGTTCGGGGAGGGCTTCGGGTACGGCGTAGGGTATGGGTTAGGGTTAGGGTTAGGGTTAGTTTTAGGGTTAGGGCTCGGTTTAGGGTACGGGTTAGGATTAGGGTACGTGTTAGTGTTAGGGTAGGGGTTAGCGTTAGGGTACGCGTTAGGGTTAGGGTAGTTATTAAACCTATCCCACTCTCTAGTTACCCCTTAGCACGTAAAGGAATATTATTTGGGGGTCCAGCCATGGAGAAGAGTTTAGACACTAGGATAAGATAAGGAACACACACATTATAAAGAAATCACATTAGGATTCTCTTTTTAAGCTGTTCCTTAAAACACTAGTGCTTAGGAAATCTATTGGAGGCAGAAGCAGTCAAGGGTAGCCTAGGGTTAGGGTTAGGCTTAGGGTTAGGCTTAGGGTACGGCTTAGGGTACGGGTTCGGGGAGGGCTTCGGGTACGGCGTAGGGTATGGGTTAGGGTTAGGGTTAGGGTTAGTGTTAGGGTTAGGGCTCGGTTTAGTGTACGGGTTAGGATTAGGGTACGTGTTAGGGTTAGGGTAGGGGTTAGCGTTAGGGTACGCGTTAGGGTTAGGGTAGTTATTAAACCTATCCCACTCTCTAGTTACCCCTTAGCACGTAAAGGAATATTATTTGGGGGTCCAGCCATGGAGAAGAGTTTAGACACTAGGATAAGATAAGGAACACACCAATTATAAAGAAATCACATTAGGATTCTCTTTTTAAGCTGTTCCTAAAAACACTAGTGCTTAGGAAATCTATTGGAGGCAGAAGCAGTCAAGGGTAGCCTAGGGTTAGGGTTTGGCTTAGGGTTAGGCTTAGGGTACGGCTTAGGGTACGCGTTAGGGGAGGGATTCGGGTACGGCGTAGGGTATGGGTTAGGGTTAGGGTTAGGGTTAGTGTTAGGGTTAGGGCTCGGTTTAGGGTACGGGTTAGGATTAGGGTACCTGTTAGGGTTAGGGTAGGGGTTAGGGTTAGGGTACGCGTTAGGGTTAGGGTAGTTATTAAACCTATCCCACTCTCTAGATACCCCTTAGCACGTAAAGGAATATTATTTGGGGGTCCAGCTATGGAGAAGAGTTTAGACACTAGGATAAGATAAGGAACACACACAATATAAAGAAATCACATTAGGATTCTCTTTTTAAGCTGTTCCTTAAAACACTAGTGCTTAGGAAATCTATTGGAGGCAGAAGCAGTCAAGGGTAGCCTAGGGTTAGGGTTAGGCTTAGGGTTAGGCTTAGGGTACGGCTTAGGGTACGGCTTCGGGGAGGGCTTCGGATACGGCGTAGGGTATGGGTTAGGGTTAGGGTTAGGGTTAGTGTTAGGGTTAGGGCTCGGTTTAGGGTACGGGTTAGGATTAGGGTACGTGTTAGGGTTAGGGTAGGAGTTAGCGTTAGGGTACGCGTTAGGGTTAGGGTAGTTATTAAACCTATCTCACTCTCTAGTTACCCCTTAGCACGTAAAGGAATATTATTTGGGGGTCCAGCCGTGGAGAAGAGTTTAGACACTAGGATAAGATAAGGAACACACACATTATAAAGAAATCACATTAGGATTCTCTTTTTAAGCTGTTCCTTAAAACACTAGTGCTTAGGAAATCTATTGGAGGCAGAAGCAGTCAAGGGTAGCCTAGGGTTAGGGTTAGGCTTAGGGTTAGGCTTAGGGTACGGGTTCGGGGAGGGCTTCGGGTACGGCGTAGGGTATGGGTTAGGGTTAGGGTTAGGGTTAGTGTTAGGGTTAGGGCTCGGTTTAGGGTACGGGTTAGGATTAGGGTACGTGTTAGGGTTAGGGTAGTGGTTAGGGTTAGGGTACGCGTTAGGGTTAGGGTAGTTATTAAACCTATCCCACTCTCTAGATACTCCTTAGCACGTAAAGGAATATTATTTGGGGGTCCAGCCATGGAGAAGTGTTTAGACACTAAGATAATATAAGGAACACACACATTATAAAGAAATCACATTAGGATTCTCTTTTTAAGCTGTTCCTTAAAACACTAGTGCTTAGGAAATCTATTGGAGGCAGAAGCAGTCAAGGGTAGCCTAGGGTTAGGGTTAGGCTTAGGGTTAGGCTTAGGGTACGGCTTAGGGTACGGGTTCGGGGAGGGCTTCGGGTACGGCGTAGGGTATGGGTTAGGGTTAGGGTTAGGGTTAGTGTTAGGGTTAGGGCTCGGTTTAGGGTACGGGTTAGGATTAGGGTACGTGTTAGTGTTAGGGTAGGGGTTAGGGTTAGGGTACGCGTTAGGGTTAGGGTAGTTATTAAACCTATCCCACTCTCTACTTACCCCTTAGCACGTAAATGAATATTATTTGGGGGTCCAGCCATGGAGAAGAGATTAGACACTAGGATAAGATGAGGAACACACACAATATAAAGGAATCACATTAGGATTCTCTTTTTAAGCTGTTCCTTAAAACACTAGTGCTTAGGAAATCTACTGGAGGCAGAAGCAGTCAAGGGTAGCCTAGGGTTAGGCTTAGGCTTAGGGTTAGGCTTAGGGTACGGCTTAGGGTACGGGTTCGGGGAGGGCTTCGGGTACGGCGTAGGGTATGGGTTAGGGTTAGGGTTAGGGTTAGTGTTAGGGTTAGGGCTCGGTTTAGGGTACGGGTTAGGATTAGGGTACGTGTTAGGGTTAGGGTAGGGGTTAGGGTTATGGTACGCGTTAGGGTTAGGGTAGTGATTAAACCTATCCCACTCTCTAGATACCCCTTAGCACATAAAGGAATATTATTTGGGGGTCCAGCCATGGAGAAGAGTTTAGACACTAGGATTAGATAAGGAACACACCCATTATAAAGAAATCACATTAGGATTCTCTTTTTAAGCTGTTCCTTAAAACACTAGTGCTTAGGAAATCTATTGGAGGCAGAAGCAGTCAAGAGTAGCCTAGGGTTAGGGTTAGGCTTAGGGTTAGGCTTAGGGTACGGCTTAGGGTACGGGTTCGTGGAGGGCTTCGGGTACGGCGTAGGGTATGGGTTAGGGTTAGGGTTAGGGTTAGTGTTAGGGTTAGGGCTCGGTTTAGGGTACGGGTTAGGATTAGGGTACGTGTTAGGGTTAGGGTAGGGGTTAGGGTTAGTGTACGCGTTAGGGTTAGGGTAGTTATTAAACCTATCCCACTCTCTAGATACTCCTTAGCACGTAAAGGAATATTATTTGGGGGTCCAGCCATGGAGAAGTGTTTAGACACTAAGATAATATAAGGAACACACACATTATAAAGAAATCACATTAGGATTCTCTTTTGAAGCTGTTCCTTAAAACACTAGTGCTTAGGAAATCTATTGGAGGCAGAAGCAGTCAAGGGTAGCCTAGGGTTAGGGTTAGGCTTAGGGTTAGGCTTAGGGTACGGCTTAGGGTACGGGTTCGGGGAGGGCTTCGGGTACGGCGTAGGGTATGGGTTAGGGTTAGGGTTAGGGTTAGTTTCAGGGTTAGGGCTCGGTTTAGGGTACGGGTTAGGATTGGGGTACGTGTTAGGGTTAGGGTAGGGGTTAGCGTTAGGGTACGCGTTAGGGTTAGGGTAGTTATTAAACCTATCCCACTCTCTAGTTACCCCTTAGCACGTAAAGGAATATTATTTGGGGGTCCAGCCATGGAGAAGAGTTTAGACACTAGGATAAGATGAGGAACACACACAATATAAAGAAATCACATTAGGATTCTCTTTTTAAGCTGTTCCTTAAAACACTAGTGCTTAGGAAATCTATTGGAGGCAGAAGCAGTCAAGGGTAGCCTAGGGTTAGGGTTAGGCTTAGGGTTAGGCTTAGGGTACGGCTTAGGGTACGGCTTCGGGGAGGGCTTCGGATACGGCGTAGGGTATGGGTTAGGGTTAGGGTTAGGGTTAGTGTTAGGGTTAGGGCTCGGTTTAGGGTACGGGTTAGGATTAGGGTACGTGTTAGGGTTAGGGTAGGAGTTAGCGTTAGGGTACGCGTTAGGGTTAGGGTAGTTATTAAACCTATCCCACTCTCTAGTTACCCCTTAGCACGTAAAGGAATATTATTTGGGGGTCCAGCCGTGGAGAAGAGTTTAGACACTAGGATAAGATAAGGAACACACACATTATAAAGAAATCACATTAGGATTCTCTTTTTAAGCTGTTCCTTAAAACACTAGTGCTTAGGAAATCTATTGGAGGCAGAAGCAGTCAAGGGTAGCCTAGGGTTAGGGTTAGGCTTAGGGTTAGGCTTAGGGTACGGGTTCGGGGAGGGCTTCGGGTACGGCGTAGGGTATGGGTTAGGGTTAGGGTTAGGGTTAGTGTTAGGGTTAGGGCTCGGTTTAGGGTACGGGTTAGGATTAGGGTACGTGTTAGGGTTAGGGTAGTGGTTAGGGTTAGGGTACGCGTTAGGGTTAGGGTAGTTATTAAACCTATCCCACTCTCTAGTTACCCCTTAGCACGTAAAGGAATATTATTTGGGGGTCCAGCCATGGAGAAGAGTTTAGACACTAGGATAAGATGAGGAACACACACAATATAAAGGAATCACATTAGGATTCTCTTTTTAAGCTGTTCCTTAAAACACTAGTGCTTAGGAAATCTATTGGAGGCAGAAGCAGTCAAGGGTAGCCTAGGGTTAGGCTTAGGCTTAGGGTTAGGCTTAGGGTACGGCTTAGGGTACGGGTTCGGGGAGGGCTTCGGGTACGGCGTAGGGTATGGGTTAGGGTTAGGGTTAGGGTTAGTGTTAGGGTTAGGGCTCGGTTTAGGGTACGGGTTAGGATTAGGGTACGTGTTAGGGTTAGGGTAGGGGTTAGGGTTATGGTACGCGTTAGGGTTAGGGTAGTGATTAAACCTATCCCACTCTCTAGATACCCCTTAGCACATAAAGGAATATTATTTGGGGGTCCAGCCATGGAGAAGAGTTTAGACACTAGGATTAGATAAGGAACACACCCATTATAAAGAAATCACATTAGGATTCTCTTTTTAAGCTGTTCCTTAAAACACTAGTGCTTAGGAAATCTATTGGAGGCAGAAGCAGTCAAGGGTAGCCTAGGGTTAGGGTTAGGCTTAGGGTTAGGCTTAGGGTACGGCTTAGGGTACGGGTTCGGGGAGGGCTTCGGGTACGGCGTAGGGTATGGGTTAGGGTTAGGGTTAGGGTTAGTTTCAGGGTTAGGGCTCGGTTTAGGGTACGGGTTAGGATTAGGGTACGTGTTAGTGTTAGGGTAGGGGTTAGCGTTAGGGTACGCGTTAGGGTTAAGGTAGTTATTAAACCTATCCCACTCTCTAGTTACCCCTTAGCACGTAAAGGAATATTATTTGGGGGTCCAGCCATGGAGAAGAGTTTAGACACTAGGATAAGATGAGGAACACACACAATATAAAGAAATCACATTAGGATTCTCTTTTTAAGCTGTTCCTTAAAACACTAGTGCTTAGGAAATCTATTGGAGGCAGAAGCAGTCAAGGGTAGCCTAGGGTTAGGGTTAGGCTTAGGGTTAGGCTTAGGGTACGGCTTAGGGTACGGCTTCGGGGAGGGCTTCGGGTACGGCGTAGGGTATGGGTTAGGGTTAGGGTTAGGGTTAGTGTTAGGGTTAGGGCTCGGTTTAGGGTACGGGTTAGGATTAGGGTACGTGTTAGGGTTAGGGTAGGAGTTAGCGTTAGGGTACGCGTTAGGGTTAGGGTAGTTATTAAACCTATCCCACTCTCTAGTTACCCCTTAGCACGTAAAGGAATATTATTTGGGGGTCCAGCCATGGAGAAGTGTTTAGACACTAAGATAATATAAGGAACACACACATTATAAAGAAATCACATTATGATTCTCTTTTTAAGCTGTTCCTTAAAACACTAGTGCTTAGGAAATCTATTGGAGGCAGAAGCAGTCAAGGGTAGCCTAGGGTTAGGGTTAGGCTTAGGGTTAGGCTTAGGGTACGGCTTAGGGTACGGGTTCGGGGAGGGCTTCGGGTACGGCGTAGGGTACGGGTTAGGGTTAGGGTTAGGGTTAGTGTTAGGGTTAGGGCTCGGTTTAGGGTACGGGTTAGGATTAGGGTACGTGTTAGGGTTAGGGTAGGGGTTAGCGTTAGGGTACGCGTTAGGGTTAGGGTAGTTATTAAACCTATCCCACTCTCTAGTTACCCCTTAGCACGTAAAGGAATATTATTTGGGGGTCCAGCCATGGAGAAGAGTTTAGACACTAGGATAAGATAAGGAACACACCCATTATAAAGAAATCACATTAGGATTCTCTTTTTAAGCTGTTCCTTAAAACACTAGTGCTTAGGAAATCTATTGGAGGCAGAAGCAGTCAAGGGTAGCCTAGGGTTAGGTTTAGGCTTAGAGTTAGGCTTAGGGTACGGCTTAGGGTACGGGTTCGGGGAGGGCTTCGGGTACGGCGTAGGGTATGGGTTAGGGTTAGGGTTAGGGTTAGTGTTAGGGTTAGGGCTCGGTTTAGGGTACGGGTTAGGATTAGGGTACGTGTTAGTGTTAGGGTAGGGGTTAGCGTTAGGGTACGCGTTAGGGTTAGGGTAGTTATTAAACCTATCCCACTCTCTACTTACCCCTTAGCACGTAAAGGAATATTATTTGGGGGTCCAGCCATGGAGAAGTGTTTAGACACTAGGATAAGATGAGGAACACACACAATATAAAGGAATCACATTAGGATTCTCTTTTTAAGCTGTTCCTTAAAACACTAGTGCTTAGGAAATCTATTGGAGGCAGAAGCAGTCAAGGGTAGCCTAGGGTTAGGGTTAGGCTTAGGGTCAGGCTTAGGGTACGGCTTAGGGTACGGGTTCGGGGAGGGCTTCGGGTACGGCGTAGGGAATGGGTTAGGGTTAGGGTTAGGGTTAGTGTTAGGGTTAGGGCTCGGTTTAGGGTACGGGTTAGGATTAGGGTACGTGTTAGGGTTAGGGTAGGGGTTAGGGTTATGGTACGCGTTAGGGTTAGGGTAGTGATTAAACCTATCCCACTCTCTAGATACCCCTTAGCACATAAAGGAATATTATTTGGGGGTCCAGCCATGGAGAAGAGTTTAGACACTAGGATTAGATAAGGAACACACCCATTATAAAGAAATCACATTAGGATTCTCTTTTTAAGCTGTTCCTTAAAACACTAGTGCTTAGGAAATCTATTGGAGGCAGAAGCAGTCAAGGGTAGCCTAGGGTTAGGGTTAGGCTTAGGGTTAGGCTTAGGGTACGGCTTAGGGTACGGGTTCGGGGAGGGCTTCGGGTACGGCGTAGGGTATGGGTTAGGGTTAGGGTTAGGGTTAGTGTTAGGGTTAGGGCTCGGTTTAGGGTACGGGTTAGGATTAGGGTACGTGTTAGGGTTAGGGTAGGGGTTAGCGTTAGGGTACGCGTTACGGTTAGGGTAGTTATTAAACCTATCCCACTCTCTAGTTACCCCTTAGCACGTAAAGGAATATTATTTGGGGGTCCAGCCATGGAGAAGAGTTTAGACACTAGGATAAGATAAGGAACACACACATTATAAAGAAATCACATTAGGATTCTCTTTTTAAGCTGTTCCTTAAAACACTAGTGCTTAGGAAATCTATTGGAGGCAGAAGCAGTCAAGGGTAGCCTAGGGTTAGGGTTAGGCTTAGGGTTAGGCTTAGGATACGGCTTAGGGTACGGGTTCGGGGAGGGCTTCGGGTACGGCGTAGGGTATGGGTTAGGGTTAGGGTTAGGGTTAGTGTTAGGGTTAGGGCTCGGTTTAGGGTACGGGTTAGGATTAGGGTACGTGTTAGGGTTAGGGTAGGGGTTAGCGTTAGGGTACGCGTTAGGGTTAGGGTAGTTATTAAACCTATCCCACTCTCTAGTTACCCCTTAGCACGTAAAGGAATATTATTTGGGGGTCCAGCCATGGAGAAGAGTTTAGACACTAGGATAAGATAAGGAACACACCAATTATAAAGAAATCACATTAGGATTCTCTTTTTAAGCTGTTCCTTAAAACACTAGTGCTTAGGAAATCTATTGGAGGCAGAAGCAGTCAAGGGTAGCCTAGGGTTAGGGTTAGGCTTAGGGTTAGGCTTAGGGTACGGCTTAGGGTACGGGTTCGGGGAGGGCTTCGGGTACGGCGTAGGGTACGGGTTAGGGTTAGGGTTAGGGTTAGTGTTAGGGTTAGGGCTCGGTTTAGGGTACGGGTTAGGATTAGGGTACGTGTTAGGGTTAGGGTAGGGGTTAGCGTTAGGGTACGCGTTAGGGTTAGGGTAGTTATTAAACCTATCCCACTCTCTAGATACCCCTTAGCACGTAAAGGAATATTATTTGGGGGTCCAGACATGGAGAAGAGTTTAGACACTAGGATAAGATAAGGAACACACCCATTATAAAGAAATCACTTTAGGATTCTCTTTTTAAGTTGTTCCTTAAAACACTAGTGCTTAGGAAATCTATTGGAGGCACAAGCAGTCAAGGGTAGCCTAGGGTTAGGGTTAGGCTTAGGGTTAGGCTTAGGGTACGGCTTAGGGTACGGCTTCGGGGAGGGCTTCGGGTACGGCGTAGGGTATGGGTTAGGGTTAGGGTTAGGGTTAGTGTTAGGGTTAGGGCTCGGTTTAGGGTACGGGTTAGGATTAGGGTACGTGTTAGGGTTAGGGTAGGGGTTAGGGTTAGTGTACGCGTTAGGGTTAGGGTAGTTATTAAACCTATCCCACTCTCTAGATACTCCTTAGCACGTAAAGGAATATTATTTGGGGGTCCAGCCATGGAGAAGTGTTTAGACACTAAGATAATATAAGGAACACACACATTATAAAGAAATCACATTAGGATTCTCTTTTGAAGCTGTTCCTTAAAACACTAGTGCTTAGGAAATCTATTGGAGGCAGAAGCAGTCAAGGGTAGCCTAGGGTTAGGGTTAGGCTTAGGGTTAGGCTTAGGGTACGGCTTAGGGTACGGGTTCGGGGAGGGCTTCGGGTACGGCGTAGGGTATGGGTTAGGGTTAGGGTTAGGGTTAGTTTCAGGGTTAGGGCTCGGTTTAGGGTACGGGTTAGGATTAGGGTACGTGTTAGTGTTAGGGTAGGGGTTAGCGTTAGGGTACGCGTTAGGGTTAGGGTAGTTATTAAACCTATCCCACTCTCTAGTTACCCCTTAGCGCGTAAAGGAATATTATTTGGGGGTCCAGCCATGGAGAAGAGTTTAGACACTAGGATAAGATGAGGAACACACACAATATAAAGAAATCACATTAGGATTCTCTTTTTAAGCTGTTCCTTAAAACACTAGTGCTTAGGAAATCTATTGGAGGCAGAAGCAGTCAAGGGTAGCCTAGGGTTAGGGTTAGGCTTAGGGTTAGGCTTAGGGTACGGCTTAGGGTACGGCTTCGGGGAGGGCTTCGGGTACGGCGTAGGGTATGGGTTAGGGTTAGGGTTAGGGTTAGTGTTAGGGTTAGGGCTCGGTTTAGGGTACGGGTTAGGATTAGGGTACGTGTTAGGGTTAGGGTAGGAGTTAGCGTTAGGGTACGCGTTAGGGTTAGGGTAGTTATTAAACCTATCCCACTCTCTAGTTACCCCTTAGCACGTAAAGGAATATTATTTGGGGGTCCAGCCGTGGAGAAGAGTTTAGACACTAGGATAAGATAAGGAACACACACATTATAAAGAAATCACATTAGGATTCTCTTTTTAAGCTGTTCCTTAAAACACTAGTGCTTAGGAAATCTATTGGAGGCAGAAGCAGTCAAGGGTAGCCTAGGGTTAGGGTTAGGCTTAGGGTTAGGCTTAGGGTACGGCTTAGGGTACGGGTTCGGGGAGGGCTTCGGGTACGGCGTAGGGTATGGGTTAGGGTTAGGGTTAGGGTTAGTTTCAGGGTTAGGGCTCGGTTTAGGGTACGGGTTAGGATTAGGGTACGTGTTAGTGTTAGGGTAGGGGTTAGCGTTAGGGTACGCGTTAGGGTTAGGGTAGTTATTAAACCTATCCCACTCTCTAGTTACCCCTTAGCACGTAAAGGAATATTATTTGGGGATCCAGCCATGGAGAAGAGTTTAGACACTAGGATAAGATGAGGAACACACACAATATAAAGAAATCACATTAGGATTCTCTTTTTAAGCTGTTCCTTAAAACACTAGTGCTTAGGAAATCTATTGGAGGCAGAAGCAGTCAAGGGTAGCCTAGGGTTAGGGTTAGGCTTAGGGTTAGGCTTAGGGTACGGCTTAGGGTACGGCTTCGGGGAGGGCTTCGGATACGGCGTAGGGTATGGGTTAGGGTTAGGGTTAGGGTTAGTGCTAGGGTTAGGGCTCGGTTTAGGGTACGGGTTAGGATTAGGGTACGTGTTAGGGTTAGGGTAGGAGTTAGCGTTAGGGTACGCGTTAGGGTTAGGGTAGTTATTAAACCTATCCCACTCTCTAGTTACCCCTTAGCACGTAAAGGAATATTATTTGGGGGTCCAGCCGTGGAGAAGAGTTTAGACACTAGGATAAGATAAGGAACACACACATTATAAAGAAATCACATTAGGATTCTCTTTTTAAGCTGTTCCTTAAAACACTAGTGCTTAGGAAATCTATTGGAGGCAGAAGCAGTCAAGGGTAGCCTAGGGTTAGGGTTAGGCTTAGGGTTAGGCTTAGGGTACGGCTTAGGGTACGGGTTCGGGGAGGGCTTCGGGTACGGCGTAGGGTATGGGTTAGGGTTAGGGTTAGGGTTAGTGTTAGGGTTAGGGCTCGGTTTAGGGTACGGGTTAGGATTAGGGTACGTGTTAGGGTTAGGGTAGTGGTTAGGGTTAGGGTACGCGTTAGGGTTAGGGTAGTTATTAAACCTATCCCACTCTCTAGATACTCCTTCGCACGTAAAGGAATATTATTTGGGGGTCCAGCCATGGAGAAGTGTTTAGACACTAAGATAATATAAGGAACACACACATTATAAAGAAATCACATTATGATTCTCTTTTTAAGCTGTTCCTTAAAACACTAGTGCTTAGGAAATCTATTGGAGGCAGAAGCAGTCAAGGGTAGCCTAGGGTTAGGGTTAGGCTTAGGGTTAGGCTTAGGGTACGGCTTAGGGTACGGGTTCGGGGAGGGCTTCGGGTACGGCGTAGGGTACGGGTTAGGGTTAGGGTTAGGGTTAGGGTTAGTGTTAGGGTTAGGGCTCGGTTTAGGGTACGGGTTAGGATTAGGGTACGTGTTAGGGTTAGGGTAGGGGTTAGCGTTAGGGTACGCGTTAGGGTTAGGGTAGTTATTAAACCTATCCCACTCTCTAGATACCCCTTAGCACGTAAAGGAATATTATTTGGGGGTCCAGACATGGAGAAGAGTTTAGACACTAGGATAAGATAAGGAACACACCCATTATAAAGAAATCACTTTAGGATTCTCTTTTTAAGTTGTTCCTTAAAACACTAGTGCTTAGGAAATCTATTGGAGGCAGAAGCAGTCAAGGGTAGCCTAGGGTTAGGGTTAGGCTTAGGGTTAGGCTTAGGGTACGGCTTAGGGTACGGGTTCGTGGAGGGCTTCGGGTACGGCGTAGGGTATGGGTTAGGGTTAGGGTTAGGGTTAGTGTTAGGGTTAGGGCTCGGTTTAGGGTACGGGTTAGGATTAGGGTACGTGTTAGGGTTAGGGTAGGGGTTAGGGTTAGTGTACGCGTTAGGGTTAGGGTAGTTATTAAACCTATCCCACTCTCTAGATACTCCTTAGCACGTAAAGGAATATTATTTGGGGGTCCAGCCATGGAGAAGTGTTTAGACACTAAGATAATATAAGGAACACACACATTATAAAGAAATCACATTAGGATTCTCTTTTGAAGCTGTTCCTTAAAACACTAGTGCTTAGGAAATCTATTGGAGGCAGAAGCAGTCAAGGGTAGCCTAGGGTTAGGGTTAGGCTTAGGGTTAGGCTTAGGGTACGGCTTAGGGTACGGGTTCGGGGAGGGCTTCGGGTACGGCGTAGGGTATGGGTTAGGGTTAGGGTTAGGGTTAGTTTCAGGGTTAGGGCTCGGTTTAGGGTACGGGTTAGGATTAGGGTACGTGTTAGTGTTAGGGTAGGGGTTAGCGTTAGGGTACGCGTTAGGGTTAGGGTAGTTATTAAACCTATCCCACTCTCTAGTTACCCCTTAGCACGTAAAGGAATATTATTTGGGGGTCCAGCCATGGAGAAGAGTTTAGACACTAGGATAAGATGAGGAACACACACAATATAAAGAAATCACATTAGGATTCTCTTTTTAAGCTGTTCCTTAAAACACTAGTGCTTAGGAAATCTATTGGAGGCAGAAGCAGTCAAGGGTAGCCTAGGGTTAGGGTTAGGCTTAGGGTTAGGCTTAGGGTACGGCTTAGGGTACGGCTTCGGGGAGGGCTGCGGATATGGCGTAGGGTATGGGTTAGGGTTAGGGTTAGGGTTAGTGTTAGGGTTAGGGCTCGGTTTAGGGTACGGGTTAGGATTAGGGTACGTGTTAGGGTTAGGGTAGGAGTTAGCGTTAGGGTACGCGTTAGGGTTAGGGTAGTTATTAAACCTATCCCACTCTCTAGTTACCCCTTAGCACGTAAAGGAATATTATTTGGGGGTCCAGCCGTGGAGAAGAGTTTAGACACTAGGATAAGATAAGGAACACACACATTATAAAGAAATCACATTAGGATTCTCTTTTTAAGCTGTTCCTTAAAACACTAGTGCTTAGGAAATCTATTGGAGGCAGAAGCAGTCAAGGGTAGCCTAGGGTTAGGGTTAGGCTTAGGGTTAGGCTTAGGGTACGGCTTAGGGTACGGGTTCGGGGAGGGCTTCGGGTACGGCGTAGGGTATGGGTTAGGGTTAGGGTTAGGGTTAGTGTTAGGGTTAGGGCTCGGTTTAGGGTACGGGTTAGGATTAGGGTACGTGTTAGGGTTAGGGTAGTGGTTAGGGTTAGGGTACGCGTTAGGGTTAGGGTAGTTATTAAACCTATCCCACTCTCTAGATACTCCTTAGCACGTAAAGGAATATTATTTGGGGGTCCAGCCATGGAGAAGTGTTTAGACACTAAGATAATATAAGGAACACACACATTATAAAGAAATCACATTATGATTCTCTTTTTAAGCTGTTCCTTAAAACACTAGTGCTTAGGAAATCTATTGGAGGCAGAAGCAGTCAAGGGTAGCCTAGGGTTAGGGTTAGGCTTAGGGTTAGGCTTAGGGTACGGCTTAGGGTACGGGTTCGGGGAGGGCTTCGGGTACGGCGTAGGGTACGGGTTAGGGTTAGGGTTAGGGTTAGTGTTAGGGTTAGGGCTCGGTTTAGGGTACGGGTTAGGATTAGGGTACGTGTTAGGGTTAGGGTAGGGGTTAGCGTTAGGGTACGCGTTAGGGTTAGGGTAGTTATTAAACCTATCCCACTCTCTAGATACCCCTTAGCACGTAAAGGAATATTATTTGGGGGTCCAGACATGGAGAAGAGTTTAGACACTAGGATAAGATAAGGAACACACCCATTATAAAGAAATCACTTTAGGATTCTCTTTTTAAGTTGTTCCTTAAAACACTAGTGCTTAGGAAATCTATTGGAGGCAGAAGCAGTCAAGGGTAGCCTAGGGTTAGGGTTAGGCTTAGGGTTAGGCTTAGGGTACGGCTTAGGGTACGGGTTCGTGGAGGGCTTCGGGTACGGCGTAGGGTATGGGTTAGGGTTAGGGTTAGGGTTAGTGTTAGGGTTAGGGCTCGGTTTAGGGTACGGGTTAGGATTAGGGTACGTGTTAGGGTTAGGGTAGGGGTTAGGGTTAGTGTACGCGTTAGGGTTAGGGTAGTTATTAAACCTATCCCACTCTCTAGATACTCCTTAGCACGTAAAGGAATATTATTTGGGGGTCCAGCCATGGAGAAGTGTTTAGACACTAAGATAATATAAGGAACACACACATTATAAAGAAATCACATTAGGATTCTCTTTTGAAGCTGTTCCTTAAAACACTAGTGCTTAGGAAATCTATTGGAGGCAGAAGCAGTCAAGGGTAGCCTAGGGTTAGGGTTAGGCTTAGGGTTAGGCTTAGGGTACGGCTTAGGGTACGGGTTCGGGGAGGGCTTCGGGTACGGCGTAGGGTATGGGTTAGGGTTAGGGTTAGGGTTAGTTTCAGGGTTAGGGCTCGGTTTAGGGTACGGGTTAGGATTAGGGTACGTGTTAGTGTTAGGGTAGGGGTTAGCGTTAGGGTACGCGTTAGGGTTAGGGTAGTTATTAAACCTATCCCACTCTCTAGTTACCCCTTAGCACGTAAAGGAATATTATTTGGGGGTCCAGCCATGGAGAAGAGTTTAGACACTAGGATAAGATGAGGAACACACACAATATAAAGAAATCACATTAGGATTCTCTTTTTAAGCTGTTCCTTAAAACACTAGTGCTTAGGAAATCTATTGGAGGCAGAAGCAGTCAAGGGTAGCCTAGGGTTAGGGTTAGGCTTAGGGTTAGGCTTAGGGTACGGCTTAGGGTACGGCTTCGGGGAGGGCTTCGGGTACGGCGTAGGGTATGGGTTAGGGTTAGGGTTAGGGTTAGTGTTAGGGTTAGGGCTCGGTTTAGGGTACGGGTTAGGATTAGGGTACGTGTTAGGGTTAGGGTAGGAGTTAGCGTTAGGGTACGCATTAGGGTTAGGGTAGTTATTAAACCTATCCCACTCTCTAGTTACCCCTTAGCACGTAAAGGAATATTATTTGGGGGTCCAGCCGTGGAGAAGAGTTTAGACACTAGGATAAGATAAGGAACACACACATTATAAAGAAATCACATTAGGATTCTCTTTTTAAGCTGTTCCTTAAAACACTAGTGCTTAGGAAATCTATTGGAGGCAGAAGCAGTCAAGGGTAGCCTAGGGTTAGGGTTAGGCTTAGGGTTAGGCTTAGGGTACGGCTTAGGGTACGGGTTCGGGGAGGGCTTCGGGTACGGCGTAGGGTATGGGTTAGGGTTAGGGTTAGGGTTAGTTTCAGGGTTAGGGCTCGGTTTAGGGTACGGGTTAGGATTAGGGTACGTGTTAGTGTTAGGGTAGGGGTTAGCGTTAGGGTACGCGTTAGGGTTAGGGTAGTTATTAAACCTATCCCACTCTCTAGTTACCCCTTAGCACGTAAAGGAATATTATTTGGGGGTCCAGCCATGGAGAAGAGTTTAGACACTAGGATAAGATGAGGAACACACACAATATAAAGAAATCACATTAGGATTCTCTTTTTAAGCTGTTCCTTAAAACACTAGTGCTTAGGAAATCTATTGGAGGCAGAAGCAGTCAAGGGTAGCCTAGGGTTAGGGTTAGGCTTAGGGTTAGGCTTAGGGTACGGCTTAGGGTACGGCTTCGGGGAGGGCTTCGGATACGGCGTAGGGTATGGGTTAGGGTTAGGGTTAGGGTTAGTGTTAGGGTTAGGGCTCGGTTTAGGGTACGGGTTAGGATTAGGGTACGTGTTAGGGTTAGGGTAGGAGTTAGCGTTAGGGTACGCGTTAGGGTTAGGGTAGTTATTAAACCTATCCCACTCTCTAGTTACCCCTTAGCACGTAAAGGAATATTATTTGGGGGTCCAGCCGTGGAGAAGAGTTTAGACACTAGGATAAGATAAGGAACACACACATTATAAAGAAATCACATTAGGATTCTCTTTTTAAGCTGTTCCTTAAAACACTAGTTCTTAGGAAATCTATTGGAGGCAGAAGCAGTCAAGGGTAGCCTAGGGTTAGGGTTAGGCTTAGGGTTAGGCTTAGGGTACGGCTTAGGGTACGGGTTCGGGGAGGGCTTCGGGTACGGCGTAGGGTATGGGTTAGGGTTAGGGTTAGGGTTAGTGTTAGGGCTAGGGCTCGGTTTAGGGTACGGGTTAGGATTAGGGTACGTGTTAGGGTTAGGGTAGTGGTTAGGGTTAGGGTACGCGTTAGGGTTAGGGTAGTTATTAAACCTATCCCACTCTCTAGATACTCCTTAGCACGTAAAGGAATATTATTTGGGGGTCCAGCCATGGAGAAGTGTTTAGACACTAAGATAATATAAGGAACACACACATTATAAAGAAATCACATTATGATTCTCTTTTTAAGCTGTTCCTTAAAACACTAGTGCTTAGGAAATCTATTGGAGGCAGAAGCAGTCAAGGGTAGCCTAGGGTTAGGGTTAGGCTTAGGGTTAGGCTTAGGGTACGGCTTAGGGTACGGGTTCGGGGAGGGCTTCGGGTACGGCGTAGGGTACGGGTTAGGGTTAGGGTTAGGGTTAGTGTTAGGGTTAGGGCTCGGTTTAGGGTACGGGTTAGGATTAGGGTACGTGTTAGGGTTAGGGTAGGGGTTAGCGTTAGGGTACGCGTTAGGGTTAGGGTAGTTATTAAACCTATCCCACTCTCTAGATACCCCTTAGCACGTAAAGGAATATTATTTGGGGGTCCAGACATGGAGAAGAGTTTAGACACTAGGATAAGATAAGGAACACACCCATTATAAAGAAATCACTTTAGGATTCTCTTTTTAAGTTGTTCCTTAAAACACTAGTGCTTAGGAAATCTATTGGAGGCAGAAGCAGTCAAGGGTAGCCTAGGGTTAGGGTTAGGCTTAGGGTTAGGCTTAGGGTACGGCTTAGGGTACGGGTTCGGGGAGGGCTTCGGGTACGGCGTAGGGTATGGGTTAGGGTTAGGGTTAGGGTTAGTTTCAGGGTTAGGGCTCGGTTTAGGGTACGGGTTAGGATTAGGGTACGTGTTAGTGTTAGGGTAGGGGTTAGCGTTAGGGTACGCGTTAGGGTTAGGGTAGTTATTAAACCTATCCCACTCTCTAGTTACCCCTTAGCACGTAAAGGAATATTATTTGGGGGTCCAGCCATGGAGAAGAGTTTAGACACTAGGATAAGATGAGGAACACACACAATATAAAGAAATCACATTAGGATTCTCTTTTTAAGCTGTTCCTTAAAACACTAGTGCTTAGGAAATCTATTGGAGGCAGAAGCAGTCAAGGGTAGCCTAGGGTTAGGGTTAGGCTTAGGGTTAGGCTTAGTGTACGGCTTAGGGTACGGCTTCGGGGAGGGCTTCGGGTACGGCGTAGGGTATGGGTTAGGGTTAGGGTTAGGGTTAGTGTTAGGGTTAGGGCTCGGTTTAGGGTACGGGTTAGGATTAGGGTACGTGTTAGGGTTAGGGTAGGAGTTAGCGTTAGGGTACGCGTTAGGGTTAGGGTAGTTATTAAACCTATCCCACTCTCTAGTTACCCCTTAGCACGTAAAGGAATATTATTTGGGGGTCCAGCCGTGGAGAAGAGTTTAGACACTAGGATAAGATAAGGAACACACACATTATAAAGAAATCACATTAGGATTCTCTTTTTAAGCTGTTCCTTAAAACACTAGTGCTTAGGAAATCTATTGGAGGCAGAAGCAGTCAAGGGTAGCCTAGGGTTAGGGTTAGGCTTAGGGTTAGGCTTAGGGTACGGCTTAGGGTACGGGTTCGGGGAGGGCTTCGGGTACGGCGTAGGGTATGGGTTAGGGTTAGGGTTAGGGTTAGTTTCAGGGTTAGGGCTCGGTTTAGGGTACGGGTTAGGATTAGGGTACGTGTTAGTGTTAGGGTAGGGGTTAGCGTTAGGGTACGCGTTAGGGTTAGGGTAGTTATTAAACCTATCCCACTCTCTAGTTACCCCTTAGCACGTAAAGGAATATTATTTGGGGGTCCAGCCATGGAGAAGAGTTTAGACACTAGGATAAGATGAGGAACACACACAATATAAAGAAATCACATTAGGATTCTCTTTTTAAGCTGTTCCTTAAAACACTAGTGCTTAGGAAATCTATTGGAGGCAGAAGCAGTCAAGGGTAGCCTAGGGTTAGGGTTAGGCTTAGGGTTAGGCTTAGGGTACGGCTTAGGGTACGGCTTCGGGGAGGGCTTCGGATACGGCGTAGGGTATGGGTTAGGGTTAGGGTTAGGGTTAGTGTTAGGGTTAGGGCTCGGTTTAGGGTACGGGTTAGGATTAGGGTACGTGTTAGGGTTAGGGTAGGAGTTAGCGTTAGGGTACGCGTTAGGGTTAGGGTAGTTATTAAACCTATCTCACTCTCTAGTTACCCCTTAGCACGTAAAGGAATATTATTTGGGGGTCCAGCCGTGGAGAAGAGTTTAGACACTAGGATAAGATAAGGAACACACACATTATAAAGAAATCACATTAGGATTCTCTTTTTAAGCTGTTCCTTAAAACACTAGTGCTTAGGAAATCTATTGGAGGCAGAAGCAGTCAAGGGTAGCCTAGGGTTAGGGTTAGGCTTAGGGTTAGGCTTAGGGTACGGGTTCGGGGAGGGCTTCGGGTACGGCGTAGGGTATGGGTTAGGGTTAGGGTTAGGGTTAGTGTTAGGGTTAGGGCTCGGTTTAGGGTACGGGTTAGGATTAGGGTACGTGTTAGGGTTAGGGTAGTGGTTAGGGTTAGGGTACGCGTTAGGGTTAGGGTAGTTATTAAACCTATCCCACTCTCTAGATACTCCTTAGCACGTAAAGGAATATTATTTGGGGGTCCAGCCATGGAGAAGTGTTTAGACACTAAGATAATATAAGGAACACACACATTATAAAGAAATCACATTAGGATTCTCTTTTTAAGCTGTTCCTTAAAACACTAGTGCTTAGGAAATCTATTGGAGGCAGAAGCAGTCAAGGGTAGCCTAGGGTTAGGGTTAGGCTTAGGGTTAGGCTTAGGGTACGGCTTAGGGTACGGGTTCGGGGAGGGCTTCGGGTACGGCGTAGGGTATGGGTTAGGGTTAGGGTTAGGGTTAGTGTTAGGGTTAGGGCTCGGTTTAGGGTACGGGTTAGGATTAGGGTACGTGTTAGTGTTAGGGTAGGGGTTAGGGTTAGGGTACGCGTTAGGGTTAGGGTAGTTATTAAACCTATCCCACTCTCTACTTACCCCTTAGCACGTAAATGAATATTATTTGGGGGTCCAGCCATGGAGAAGAGATTAGACACTAGGATAAGATGAGGAACACACACAATATAAAGGAATCACATTAGGATTCTCTTTTTAAGCTGTTCCTTAAAACACTAGTGCTTAGGAAATCTACTGGAGGCAGAAGCAGTCAAGGGTAGCCTAGGGTTAGGCTTAGGCTTAGGGTTAGGCTTAGGGTACGGCTTAGGGTACGGGTTCGGGGAGGGCTTCGGGTACGGCGTAGGGTATGGGTTAGGGTTAGGGTTAGGGTTAGTGTTAGGGTTAGGGCTCGGTTTAGGGTACGGGTTAGGATTAGGGTACGTGTTAGGGTTAGGGTAGTGGTTAGGGTTAGGGTACGCGTTAGGGTTAGGGTAGTTATTAAACCTATCCCACTCTCTAGATACTCCTTAGCACGTAAAGGAATATTATTTGGGGGTCCAGCCATGGAGAAGTGTTTAGACACTAAGATAATATAAGGAACACACACATTATAAAGAAATCACATTATGATTCTCTTTTTAAGCTGTTCCTTAAAACACTAGTGCTTAGGAAATCTATTGGAGGCAGAAGCAGTCAAGGGTAGCCTAGGGTTAGGGTTAGGCTTAGGGTTAGGCTTAGGGTACGGCTTAGGGTACGGGTTCGGGGAGGGCTTCGGGTACGGCGTAGGGTACGGGTTAGGGTTAGGGTTAGGGTTAGTGTTAGGGTTAGGGCTCGGTTTAGGGTACGGGTTAGGATTAGGGTACGTGTTAGGGTTAGGGTAGGGGTTAGCGTTAGGGTACGCGTTAGGGTTAGGGTAGTTATTAAACCTATCCCACTCTCTAGTTACCCCTTAGCACGTAAAGGAATATTATTTGGGGGTCCAGCCATGGAGAAGAGTTTAGACACTAGGATAAGATAAGGAACACACCCATTATAAAGAAATCACATTAGGATTCTCTTTTTAAGCTGTTCCTTAAAACACTAGTGCTTAGGAAATCTATTGGAGGCAGAAGCAGTCAAGGGTAGCCTAGGGTTAGGGTTAGGCTTAGGGTTAGGCTTAGGGTACGGCTTAGGGTACGGGTTCGGGGAGGGCTTCGGGTACGGCGTAGGGTATGGGTTAGGGTTAGGGTTAGGGTTAGTGTTAGGGTTAGGGCTCGGTTTAGGGTACGGGTTAGGATTAGGGTACGTGTTAGGGTTAGGGTAGGGGTTAGCGTTAGGGTACGCGTTACGGTTAGGGTAGTTATTAAACCTATCCCACTCTCTACTTACCCCTTAGCACGTAAAGGAATATTATATGGGGGTCCAGCCATGGAGAAGAGTTTAGACACTAGGATAAGATGAGGAACACACACAATATAAAGGAATCACATTAGGATTCTCTTTTTAAGCTGTTCCTTAAAACACTAGTGCTTAGGAAATCTATTGGAGGCAGAAGCAGTCAAGGGTAGCCTAGGGTTAGGGTTAGGCTTAGGGTTAGGCTTAGGGTACGGCTTAGGGTACGGGTTCGGGGAGGGCTTCGGGTACGGCGTAGGGTATGGGTTAGGGTTAGGGTTAGGGTTAGTGTTAGGGTTAGGGCTCGGTTTAGGGTACGGGTTAGGATTAGGGTACGTGTTAGGGTTAGGGTAGGGGTTAGGGTTATGGTACGCGTTAGGGTTAGGGTAGTGATTAAACCTATCCCACTCTCTAGATACCCCTTAGCACATAAAGGAATATTATTTGGGGGTCCAGCCATGGAGAAGAGTTTAGACACTAGGATTAGATAAGGAACACACCCATTATAAAGAAATCACATTAGGATTCTCTTTTTAAGCTGTTCCTTAAAACACTAGTGCTTAGGAAATCTATTGGAGGCAGAAGCAGTCAAGGGTAGCCTAGGGTTAGGGTTAGGCTTAGGGTTAGGCTTAGGGTACGGCTTAGGGTACGGGTTCGGGGAGGGCTTCGGGTACGGCGTAGGGTATGGGTTAGGGTTAGGGTTAGGGTTAGTGTTAGGGTTAGGGCTCGGTTTAGGGTACGGGTTAGGATTAGGGTACGTGTTAGGGTTAGGGTAGGGGTTAGCGTTAGGGTACGCGTTACGGTTAGGGTAGTTATTAAACCTATCCCACTCTCTAGTTACCCCTTAGCACGTAAAGGAATATTATTTGGGGGTCCAGCCATGGAGAAGAGTTTAGACACTAGGATAAGATAAGGAACACACACATTATAAAGAAATCACATTAGGATTCTCTTTTTAAGCTGTTCCTTAAAACACTAGTGCTTAGGAAATCTATTGGAGGCAGAAGCAGTCAAGGGTAGCCTAGGGTTAGGGTTAGGCTTAGGGTTAGGCTTAGGGTACGGCTTAGGGTACGGGTACGGGGAGGGCTTCGGGTACGGCGTAGGGTATGGGTTAGGGTTAGGGTTAGGGTTAGTGTTAGGGTTAGGGCTCGGTTTAGTGTACGGGTTAGGATTAGGGTACGTGTTAGGGTTAGGGTAGGGGTTAGCGTTAGGGTACGCGTTAGGGTTAGGGTAGTTATTAAACCTATCCCACTCTCTAGTTACCCCTTAGCACGTAAAGGAATATTATTTGGGGGTCCAGCCATGGAGAAGAGTTTAGACACTAGGATAAGATAAGGAACACACCAATTATAAAGAAATCACATTAGGATTCTCTTTTTAAGCTGTTCCTTAAAACACTAGTGCTTAGGAAATCTATTGGAGGCAGAAGCAGTCAAGGGTAGCCTAGGGTTAGGGTTTGGCTTAGGGTTAGGCTTAGGGTACGGCTTAGGGTACGGGTTAGGGGAGGGATTCGGGTACGGCGTAGGGTATGAGTTAGGGTTAGGGTTAGGGTTAGTGTTAGGGTTAGGGCTCGGTTTAGGGTACGGGTTAGGATTAGGGTACCTGTTAGGGATAGGGTAGGGGTTAGGGTTAGGGTACGCGTTAGGGTTAGGGTAGTTATTAAACCTATCCCACTCTCTAGATACCCCTTAGCACGTAAAGGAATATTATTTGGGGGTCCAGACATGGAGAAGAGTTTAGACACTAGGATAAGATAAGGAACACACCCATTATAAAGAAATCACTTTAGGATTCTCTTTTTAAGTTGTTCCTTAAAACACTAGTGCTTAGGAAATCTATTGGAGGCAGAAGCAGTCAAGGGTAGCCTAGGGTTAGGGTTAGGCTTAGGGTTAGGCTTAGGGTACGGCTTAGGGTACGGGTTCGTGGAGGGCTTCGGGTACGGCGTAGGGTATGGGTTAGGGTTAGGGTTAGGGTTAGTGTTAGGGTTAGGGCTCGGTTTAGGGTACAGGTTAGGATTAGGGTACGTGTTAGGGTTAGGGTAGGGGTTAGGGTTAGTGTACGCGTTAGGGTTAGGGTAGTTATTAAACCTATCCCACTCTCTAGATACTCCTTAGCACGTAAAGGAATATTATTTGGGGGTCCAGCCATGGAGAAGTGTTTAGACACTAAGATAATATAAGGAACACACACATTATAAAGAAATCACATTAGGATTCTCTTTTGAAGCTGTTCCTTAAAACACTAGTGCTTAGGAAATCTATTGGAGGCAGAAGCAGTCAAGGGTAGCCTAGGGTTAGGGTTAGGCTTAGGGTTAGGCTTAGGGTACGGCTTAGGGTACGGGTTCGGGGAGGGCTTCGGGTACGGCGTAGGGTATGGGTTAGGGTTAGGGTTAGGGTTAGTTTCAGGGTTAGGGCTCGGTTTAGGGTACGGGTTAGGATTAGGGTACGTGTTAGGGTTAGGGTAGGAGTTAGCGTTAGGATACGCGTTAGGGTTAGGGTAGTTATTAAACCTATCCCACTCTCTAGTTACCCCTTAGCACGTAAAGGAATATTATTTGGGGGTCCAGCCGTGGAGAAGAGTTTAGACACTAGGATAAGATAAGGAACACACACATTATAAAGAAATCACATTAGGATTCTCTTTTTAAGCTGTTCCTTAAAACACTAGTGCTTAGGAAATCTATTGGAGGCAGAAGCAGTCAAGGGTAGCCTAGGGTTAGGGTTAGGCTTAGGGTTAGGCTTAGGGTACGGCTTAGGGTACGGGTTCGGGGAGGGCTTCGGGTACGGCGTAGGGTATGGGTTAGGGTTAGGGTTAGGGTTAGTTTCAGGGTTAGGGCTCGGTTTAGGGTACGGGTTAGGATTAGGGTACGTGTTAGGGTTAGGGTAGGGGTTAGCGTTAGGGTACGCGTTAGGGTTAGGGTAGTTATTAAACCTATCCCACTCTCTAGATACCCCTTAGCACGTAAAGGAATATTATTTGGGGGTCCAGACATGGAGAAGAGTTTAGACACTAGGATAAGATAAGGAACACACCCATTATAAAGAAATCACTTTAGGATTCTCTTTTTAAGTTGTTCCTTAAAACACTAGTGCTTAGGAAATCTATTGGAGGCAGAAGCAGTCAAGGGTAGCCTAGGGTTAGGGTTAGGCTTAGGGTTAGGCTTAGGGTACGGCTTAGGGTACGGGTTCGGGGAGGGCTTCGGGTACGGCGTAGGGTATGGGTTAGGGTTAGGGTTAGGGTTAGTTTCAGGGTTAGGGCTCGGTTTAGGGTACGGGTTAGGATTAGGGTACGTGTTAGTGTTAGGGTAGGGGTTAGCGTTAGGGTACGCGTTAGGGTTAGGGTAGTTATTAAACCTATCCCACTCTCTAGTTACCCCTTAGCACGTAAAGGAATATTATTTGGGGGTCCAGCCATGGAGAAGAGTTTAGACACTAGGATAAGATGAGGAACACACACAATATAAAGAAATCACATTAGGATTCTCTTTTTAAGCTGTTCCTTAAAACACTAGTGCTTAGGAAATCTATTGGAGGCAGAAGCAGTCAAGGGTAGCCTAGGGTTAGGGTTAGGCTTAGGGTTAGGCTTAGGGTACGGCTTAGGGTACGGCTTCGGGGAGGGCTTCGGGTACGGCGTAGGGTATGGTTTAGGGTTAGGGTTAGGGTTAGTGTTAGGGTTAGGGCTCGGTTTAGGGTACGGGTTAGGATTAGGGTACGTGTTAGGGTTAGGGTAGGAGTTAGCGTTAGGGTACGCGTTAGGGTTAGGGTAGTTATTAAACCTATCCCACTCTCTAGTTACCCCTTAGCACGTAAAGGAATATTATTTGGGGGTCCAGCCGTGGAGAAGAGTTTAGACACTAGGATAAGATAAGGAACACACACATTATAAAGAAATCACATTAGGATTCTCTTTTTAAGCTGTTCCTTAAAACACTAGTGCTTAGGAAATCTATTGGAGGCAGAAGCAGTCAAGGGTAGCCTAGGGTTAGGGTTAGGCTTAGGGTTAGGCTTAGGGTACGGCTTAGGGTACGGGTTCGGGGAGGGCTTCGGGTACGGCGTAGGGTATGGGTTAGGGTTAGGGTTAGGGTTAGTTTCAGGGTTAGGGCTCGGTTTAGGGTACGGGTTAGGATTAGGGTACGTGTTAGTGTTAGGGTAGGGGTTAGCGTTAGGGTACGCGTTAGGGTTAGGGTAGTTATTAAACCTATCCCACTCTCTAGTTACCCCTTAGCACGTAAAGGAATATTATTTGGGGGTCCAGCCATGGAGAAGAGTTTAGACACTAGGATAAGATGAGGAACACACACAATATAAAGAAATCACATTAGGATTCTCTTTTTAAGCTGTTCCTTAAAACACTAGTGCTTAGGAAATCTATTGGAGGCAGAAGCAGTCAAGGGTAGCCTAGGGTTAGGGTTAGGCTTAGGGTTAGGCTTAGGGTACGGCTTAGGGTACGGCTTCGGGGAGGGCTTCGGGTACGGCGTAGGGTATGGTTTAGGGTTAGGGTTAGGGTTAGTGTTAGGGTTAGGGCTCGGTTTAGGGTACGGGTTAGGATTAGGGTACGTGTTAGGGTTAGGGTAGGAGTTAGCGTTAGGGTACGCGTTAGGGTTAGGGTAGTTATTAAACCTATCCCACTCTCTAGTTACCCCTTAGCACGTAAAGGAATATTATTTGGGGGTCCAGCCGTGGAGAAGAGTTTAGACACTAGGATAAGATAAGGAACACACACATTATAAAGAAATCACATTAGGATTCTCTTTTTAAGCTGTTCCTTAAAACACTAGTGCTTAGGAAATCTATTGGAGGCAGAAGCAGTCAAGGGTAGCCTAGGGTTAGGGTTAGGCTTAGGGTTAGGCTTAGGGTACGGCTTAGGGTACGGGTTCGGGGAGGGCTTCGGGTACGGCGTAGGGTATGGGTTAGGGTTAGGGTTAGGGTTAGTTTCAGGGTTAGGGCTCGGTTTAGGGTACGGGTTAGGATTAGGGTACGTGTTAGTGTTAGGGTAGGGGTTAGCGTTAGGGTACGCGTTAGGGTTAGGGTAGTTATTAAACCTATCCCACTCTCTAGTTACCCCTTAGCACGTAAAGGAATATTATTTGGGGGTCCAGCCATGGAGAAGAGTTTAGACACTAGGATAAGATGAGGAACACACACAATATAAAGAAATCACATTAGGATTCTCTTTTTAAGCTGTTCCTTAAAACACTAGTGCTTAGGAAATCTATTGGAGGCAGAAGCAGTCAAGGGTAGCCTAGGGTTAGGGTTAGGCTTAGGGTTAGGCTTAGGGTACGGCTTAGGGTACGGCTTCGGGGAGGGCTTCGGATACGGCGTAGGGTATGGGTTAGGGTTAGGGTTAGGGTTAGTGTTAGGGTTAGGGCTCGGTTTAGGGTACGGGTTAGGATTAGGGTACGTGTTAGGGTTAGGGTAGGAGTTAGCGTTAGGGTACGCGTTAGGGTTAGGGCAGTTATTAAACCTATCTCACTCTCTAGTTACCCCTTAGCACGTAAAGGAATATTATTTGGGGGTCCAGCCGTGGAGAAGAGTTTAGACACTAGGATAAGATAAGGAACACACACATTATAAAGAAATCACATTAGGATTCTCTTTTTAAGCTGTTCCTTAAAACACTAGTGCTTAGGAAATCTATTGGAGGCAGAAGCAGTCAAGGGTAGCCTAGGGTTAGGGTTAGGCTTAGGGTTAGGCTTAGGGTACGGGTTCGGGGAGGGCTTCGGGTACGGCGTAGGGTATGGGTTAGGGTTAGGGTTAGGGTTAGTGTTAGGGTTAGGGCTCGGTTTAGGGTACGGGTTAGGATTAGGGTACCTGTTAGGGATAGGGTAGGGGTTAGGGTTAGGGTACGCGTTAGGGTTAGGGTAGTTATTAAACCTATCCCACTCTCTAGATACCCCTTAGCACGTAAAGGAATATTATTTGGGGGTCCAGACATGGAGAAGAGTTTAGACACTAGGATAAGATAAGGAACACACCCATTATAAAGAAATCACTTTAGGATTCTCTTTTTAAGTTGTTCCTTAAAACACTAGTGCTTAGGAAATCTATTGGAGGCAGAAGCAGTCAAGGGTAGCCTAGGGTTAGGGTTAGGCTTAGGGTTAGGCTTAGGGTACGGCTTAGGGTACGGGTTCGTGGAGGGCTTCGGGTACGGCGTAGGGTATGGGTTAGGGTTAGGGTTAGGGTTAGTGTTAGGGTTAGGGCTCGGTTTAGGGTACAGGTTAGGATTAGGGTACGTGTTAGGGTTAGGGTAGGGGTTAGGGTTAGTGTACGCGTTAGGGTTAGGGTAGTTATTAAACCTATCCCACTCTCTAGATACTCCTTAGCACGTAAAGGAATATTATTTGGGGGTCCAGCCATGGAGAAGTGTTTAGACACTAAGATAATATAAGGAACACACACATTATAAAGAAATCACATTAGGATTCTCTTTTGAAGCTGTTCCTTAAAACACTAGTGCTTAGGAAATCTATTGGAGGCAGAAGCAGTCAAGGGTAGCCTAGGGTTAGGGTTAGGCTTAGGGTTAGGCTTAGGGTACGGCTTAGGGTACGGGTTCGGGGAGGGCTTCGGGTACGGCGTAGGGTATGGGTTAGGATTAGGGTTAGGGTTAGTTTCAGGGTTAGGGCTCGGTTTAGGGTACGGGTTAGGATTAGGGTACGTGTTAGGGTTAGGGTAGGAGTTAGCGTTAGGATACGCGTTAGGGTTAGGGTAGTTATTAAACCTATCCCACTCTCTAGTTACCCCTTAGCACGTAAAGGAATATTATTTGGGGGTCCAGCCGTGGAGAAGAGTTTAGACACTAGGATAAGATAAGGAACACACACATTATAAAGAAATCACATTAGGATTCTCTTTTTAAGCTGTTCCTTAAAACACTAGTGCTTAGGAAATCTATTGGAGGCAGAAGCAGTCAAGGGTAGCCTAGGGTTAGGGTTAGGCTTAGGGTTAGGCTTAGGGTACGGCTTAGGGTACGGGTTCGGGGAGGGCTTCGGGTACGGCGTAGGGTATGGGTTAGGGTTAGGGTTAGGGTTAGTTTCAGGGTTAGGGCTCGGTTTAGGGTACGGGTTAGGATTAGGGTACGTGTTAGGGTTAGGGTAGGGGTTAGCGTTAGGGTACGCGTTAGGGTTAGGGTAGTTATTAAACCTATCCCACTCTCTAGATACCCCTTAGCACGTAAAGGAATATTATTTGGGGGTCCAGACATGGAGAAGAGTTTAGACACTAGGATAAGATAAGGAACACACCCATTATAAAGAAATCACTTTAGGATTCTCTTTTTAAGTTGTTCCTTAAAACACTAGTGCTTAGGAAATCTATTGGAGGCAGAAGCAGTCAAGGGTAGCCTAGGGTTAGGGTTAGGCTTAGGGTTAGGCTTAGGGTACGGCTTAGGGTACGGGTTCGGGGAGGGCTTCGGGTACGGCGTAGGGTATGGGTTAGGGTTAGGGTTAGGGTTAGTTTCAGGGTTAGGGCTCGGTTTAGGGTACGGGTTAGGATTAGGGTACGTGTTAGTGTTAGGGTAGGGGTTAGCGTTAGGGTACGCGTTAGGGTTAGGGTAGTTATTAAACCTATCCCACTCTCTAGTTACCCCTTAGCACGTAAAGGAATATTATTTGGGGGTCCAGCCATGGAGAAGAGTTTAGACACTAGGATAAGATGAGGAACACACACAATATAAAGAAATCACATTAGGATTCTCTTTTTAAGCTGTTCCTTAAAACACTAGTGCTTAGGAAATCTATTGGAGGCAGAAGCAGTCAAGGGTAGCCTAGGGTTAGGGTTAGGCTTAGGGTTAGGCTTAGGGTACGGCTTAGGGTACGGCTTCGGGGAGGGCTTCGGGTACGGCGTAGGGTATGGGTTAGGGTTAGGGTTAGGGTTAGTGTTAGGGTTAGGGCTCGGTTTAGGGTACGGGTTAGGATTAGGGTACGTGTTAGGGTTAGGGTAGGAGTTAGCGTTAGGGTACGCGTTAGGGTTAGGGTAGTTATTAAACCTATCCCACTCTCTAGTTACCCCTTAGCACGTAAAGGAATATTATTTGGGGGTCCAGCCGTGGAGAAGAGTTTAGACACTAGGATAAGATAAGGAACACACACATTATAAAGAAATCACATTAGGATTCTCTTTTTAAGCTGTTCCTTAAAACACTAGTGCTTAGGAAATCTATTGGAGGCAGAAGCAGTCAAGGGTAGCCTAGGGTTAGGGTTAGGCTTAGGGTTAGGCTTAGGGTACGGCTTAGGGTACGGGTTCGGGGAGGGCTTCGGGTACGGCGTAGGGTATGGGTTAGGGTTAGGGTTAGGGTTAGTTTCAGGGTTAGGGCTCGGTTTAGGGTACGGGTTAGGATTAGGGTACGTGTTAGTGTTAGGGTAGGGGTTAGCGTTAGGGTACGCGTTAGGGTTAGGGTAGTTATTAAACCTATCCCACTCTCTAGTTACCCCTTAGCACGTAAAGGAATATTATTTGGGGGTCCAGCCATGGAGAAGAGTTTAGACACTAGGATAAGATGAGGAACACACACAATATAAAGAAATCACATTAGGATTCTCTTTTTAAGCTGTTCCTTAAAACACTAGTGCTTAGGAAATCTATTGGAGGCAGAAGCAGTCAAGGGTAGCCTAGGGTTAGGGTTAGGCTTAGGGTTAGGCTTAGGGTACGGCTTAGGGTACGGCTTCGGGGAGGGCTTCGGATACGGCGTAGGGTATGGGTTAGGGTTAGGGTTAGGGTTAGTGTTAGGGTTAGGGCTCGGTTTAGGGTACGGGTTAGGATTAGGGTACGTGTTAGGGTTAGGGTAGGAGTTAGCGTTAGGGTACGCGTTAGGGTTAGGGCAGTTATTAAACCTATCTCACTCTCTAGTTACCCCTTAGCACGTAAAGGAATATTATTTGGGGGTCCAGCCGTGGAGAAGAGTTTAGACACTAGGATAAGATAAGGAACACACACATTATAAAGAAATCACATTAGGATTCTCTTTTTAAGCTGTTCCTTAAAACACTAGTGCTTAGGAAATCTATTGGAGGCAGAAGCAGTCAAGGGTAGCCTAGGGTTAGGGTTAGGCTTAGGGTTAGGCTTAGGGTACGGGTTCGGGGAGGGCTTCGGGTACGGCGTAGGGTATGGGTTAGGGTTAGGGTTAGGGTTAGTGTTAGGGTTAGGGCTCGGTTTAGGGTACGGGTTAGGATTAGGGTACGTGTTAGGGTTAGGGTAGTGGTTAGGGTTAGGATACGCGTTAGGGTTAGGGTAGTTATTAAACCTATCCCACTCTCTAGATACTCCTTAGCACGTAAAGGAATATTATTTGGGGGTCCAGCCATGGAGAAGTGTTTAGACACTAAGATAATATAAGGAACACACACATTATAAAGAAATCACATTAGGATTCTCTTTTTAAGCTGTTCCTTAAAACACTAGTGCTTAGGAAATCTATTGGAGGCAGAAGCAGTCAAGGGTAGCCTAGGGTTAGGGTTAGGCTTAGGGTTAGGCTTAGGGTACGGCTTAGGGTACGGGTTCGGGGAGGGCTTCGGGTACGGCGTAGGGTATGGGTTAGGGTTAGGGTTAGGGTTAGTGTTAGGGTTAGGGCTCGGTTTAGGGTACGGGTTAGGATTAGGGTACGTGTTAGTGTTAGGGTAGGGGTTAGGGTTAGGGTACGCGTTAGGGTTAGGGTAGTTATTAAACCTATCCCACTCTCTACTTACCCCTTAGCACGTAAATGAATATTATTTGGGGGTCCAGCCATGGAGAAGAGTTTAGACACTAGGATAAGATGAGGAACACACACAATATAAAGGAATCACATTAGGATTCTCTTTTTAAGCTGTTCCTTAAAACACTAGTGCTTAGGAAATCTACTGGAGGCAGAAGCAGTCAAGGGTAGCCTAGGGTTAGGCTTAGGCTTAGGGTTAGGCTTAGGGTACGGCTTAGGGTACGGGTTCGGGGAGGGCTTCGGGTACGGCGTAGGGTATGGGTTAGGGTTAGGGTTAGGGTTAGTGTTAGGGTTAGGGCTCGGTTTAGGGTACGGGTTAGGATTAGGGTACGTGTTAGGGTTAGGGTAGTGGTTAGGGTTATGGTACGCGTTAGGTTTAGGGTAGTGATTAAACCTATCCCACTCTCTAGATACCCCTTAGCACATAAAGGAATATTATTTGGGGGTCCAGCCATGGAGAAGAGTTTAGACACTAGGATTAGATAAGGAACACACCCATTATAAAGAAATCACATTAGGATTCTCTTTTTAAGCTGTTCCTTAAAACACTAGTGCTTAGGAAATCTATTGGAGGCAGAAGCTGTCAAGGGTAGCCTAGGGTTAGGGTTAGGCTTAGGGTTAGGCTTAGGGTACGGCTTAGGGTACGGGTTCGGGGAGGGCTTCGGGTACGGCGTAGGGTATGGGTTAGGGTTAGGGTTAGGGTTAGTTTCAGGGTTAGGGCTCGGTTTAGGGTACGGGTTAGGATTAGGGTACGTGTTAGTGTTAGGGTAGGGGTTAGCGTTAGGGTACGCGTTAGGGTTAGGGTAGTTATTAAACCTATCCCACTCTCTAGTTACCCCTTAGCACGTAAAGGAATATTATTTGGGGGTCCAGCCATGGAGAAGAGTTTAGACACTAGGATAAGATGAGGAACACACACAATATAAAGAAATCACATTAGGATTCTCTTTTTAAGCTGTTCCTTAAAACACTAGTGCTTAGCAAATCTATTGGAGGCAGAAGCAGTCAAGGGTAGCCTAGGGTTAGGGTTAGGCTTAGGGTTAGGCTTAGGGTACGGCTTAGGGTACGGCTTCGGGGAGGGCTTCGGGTACGGCGTAGGGTATGGGTTAGGGTTAGGGTTAGGGTTAGTGTTAGGGTTAGGGCTCGGTTTAGGGTACGGGTTAGGATTAGGGTACGTGTTAGGGTTAGGGTAGGAGTTAGCGTTAGGGTACGCGTTAGGGTTAGGGTAGTTATTAAACCTATCCCACTCTCTAGTTACCCCTTAGCACGTAAAGGAATATTATTTGGGGGTCCAGCCGTGGAGAAGAGTTTAGACACTAGGATAAGATAAGGAACACACACATTATAAAGAAATCACATTAGGATTCTCTTTTTAAGCTGTTCCTTAAAACACTAGTGCTTAGGAAATCTATTGGAGGCAGAAGCAGTCAAGGGTAGCCTAGGGTTAGGGTTAGGCTTAGGGTTAGGCTTAGGGTACGGCTTAGGGTACGGGTTCGGGGAGGGCTTCGGGTACGGCGTAGGGTATGGGTTAGGGTTAGGGTTAGGGTTAGTGTTAGGGTTAGGGCTCGGTTTAGGGTACGGGTTAGGATTAGGGTACGTGTTAGGGTTAGGGTAGTGGTTAGGGTTAGGGTACGCGTTAGGGTTAGGGTAGTTATTAAACCTATCCCACTCTCTAGATACTCCTTAGCACGTAAAGGAATATTATTTGGGGGTCCAGCCATGGAGAAGTGTTTAGACACTAAGATAATATAAGGAACACACACATTATAAAGAAATCACATTATGATTCTCTTTTTAAGCTGTTCCTTAAAACACTAGTGCTTAGGAAATCTATTGGAGGCAGAAGCAGTCAAGGGTAGCCTAGGGTTAGGGTTAGGCTTAGGGTTAGGCTTAGGGTACGGCTTAGGGTACGGGTTCGGGGAGGGCTTCGGGTACGGCGTAGGGTACGGGTTAGGGTTAGGGTTAGGGTTAGTGTTAGGGTTAGGGCTCGGTTTAGGGTACGGGTTAGGATTAGGGTACGTGTTAGGGTTAGGGTAGGGGTTAGCGTTAGGGTACGCGTTAGGGTTAGGGTAGTTATTAAACCTATCCCACTCTCTAGTTACCCCTTAGCACGTAAAGGAATATTATTTGGGGGTCCAGCCATGGAGAAGAGTTTAGACACTAGGATAAGATAAGGAACACACCCATTATAAAGAAATCACATTAGGATTCTCTTTTTAAGCTGTTCCTTAAAACACTAGTGCTTAGGAAATCTATTGGAGGCAGAAGCAGTCAAGGGTAGCCTAGGGTTAGGGTTAGGCTTAGGGTTAGGCTTAGGGTACGGCTTAGGGTACGGGTTCGGGGAGGGCTTCGGGTACGGCGTAGGGTATGGGTTAGGGTTAGGGTTAGGGTTAGTGTTAGGGTTAGGGCTCGGTTTAGGGTACGTGTTAGGATTAGGGTACGTGTTAGGGTTAGGGTAGGGGTTAGCGTTAGGGTACGCGTTACGGTTAGGGTAGTTATTAAACCTATCCCACTCTCTACTTACCCCTTAGCACGTAAAGGAATATTATTTGGGGGTCCAGCCATGGAGAAGAGTTTAGACACTAGGATAAGATGAGGAACACACACAATATAAAGGAATCACATTAGGATTCTCTTTTTAAGCTGTTCCTTAAAACACTAGTGCTTAGGAAATCTATTGGAGGCAGAAGCAGTCAAGGGTAGCCTAGGGTTAGGGTTAGGCTTAGGGTTAGGCTTAGGGTACGGCTTAGGGTACGGGTTCGGGGAGGGCTTCGGGTACGGCGTAGGGTATGGGTTAGGGTTAGGGTTAGGGTTAGTGTTAGGGTTAGGGCTCGGTTTAGGGTACGGGTTAGGATTAGGGTACGTGTTAGGGTTAGGGTAGGGGTTAGGGTTATGGTACGCGTTAGGGTTAGGGTAGTGATTAAACCTATCCCACTCTCTAGATACCCCTTAGCACATAAAGGAATATTATTTGGGGGTCCAGCCATGGAGAAGAGTTTAGACACTAGGATTAGATAAGGAACACACCCATTATAAAGAAATCACATTAGGATTCTCTTTTTAAGCTGTTCCTTAAAACACTAGTGCTTAGGAAATCTATTGGAGGCAGAAGCAGTCAAGGGTAGCCTAGGGTTAGGGTTAGGCTTAGGGTTAGGCTTAGGGTACGGCTTAGGGTACGGGTTCGGGGAGGGCTTCGGGTACGGCGTAGGGTATGGGTTAGGGTTAGGGTTAGGGTTAGTGTTAGGGTTAGGGCTCGGTTTAGGGTACGGGTTAGGATTAGGGTACGTGTTAGGGTTAGGGTAGGGGTTAGCGTTAGGGTACGCGTTACGGTTAGGGTAGTTATTAAACCTATCCCACTCTCTAGTTACCCCTTAGCACGTAAAGGAATATTATTTGGGGGTCCAGCCATGGAGAAGAGTTTAGACACTAGGATAAGATAAGGAACACACACATTATAAAGAAATCACATTAGGATTCTCTTTTTAAGCTGTTCCTTAAAACACTAGTGCTTAGGAAATCTATTGGAGGCAGAAGCAGTCAAGGGTAGCCTAGGGTTAGGGTTAGGCTTAGGGTTAGGCTTAGGGTACGGCTTAGGGTACGGGTACGGGGAGGGCTTCGGGTACGGCGTAGGGTATGGGTTAGGGTTAGGGTTAGGGTTAGTGTTAGGGTTAGGGCTCGGATTAGTGTACGGGTTAGGATTAGGGTACGTGTTAGGGTTAGGGTAAGGGTTAGCGTTAGGGTACGCGTTAGGGTTAGGGTAGTTATTAAACCTATCCCACTCTCTAGTTACCCCTTAGCACGTAAAGGAATATTATTTGGGGGTCCAGCCATGGAGAAGAGTTTAGACACTAGGATAAGATAAGGAACACACCAATTATAAAGAAATCACATTAGGATTCTCTTTTTAAGCTGTTCCTTAAAACACTAGTGCTTAGGAAATCTATTGGAGGCAGAAGCAGTCAAGGGTAGCCTAGGGTTAGGGTTTGGCTTAGGGTTAGGCTTAGGGTACGGCTTAGGGTACGGGTTAGGGGAGGGATTCGGGTACGGCGTAGGGTATGAGTTAGGGTTAGGGTTAGGGTTAGTGTTAGGGTTAGGGCTCGGTTTAGGGTACGGGTTAGGATTAGGGTACGTGTTAGGGATAGGGTAGGGGTTAGGGTTAGGGTACGCGTTAGGGTTAGGGTAGTTATTAAACCTATCCCACTCTCTAGATACCCCTTAGCACGTAAAGGAATATTATTTGGGGGTCCAGACATGGAGAAGAGTTTAGACACTAGGATAAGATAAGGAACACACCCATTATAAAGAAATCACTTTAGGATTCTCTTTTTAAGTTGTTCCTTAAAACACTAGTGCTTAGGAAATCTATTGGAGGCAGAAGCAGTCAAGGGTAGCCTAGGGTTAGGGTTAGGCTTAGGGTTAGGCTTAGGGTACGGCTTAGGGTACGGGTTCGTGGAGGGCTTCGGGTACGGCGTAGGGTATGGTTTAGGGTTAGGGTTAGGGTTAGTGTTAGGGTTAGGGCTCGGTTTAGGGTACAGGTTAGGATTAGGGTACGTGTTAGGGTTAGGGTAGGGGTTAGGGTTAGTGTACGCGTTAGGGTTAGGGTAGTTATTAAACCTATCCCACTCTCTAGATACTCCTTAGCACGTAAAGGAATATTATTTGGGGGTCCAGCCATGGAGAAGTGTTTAGACACTAAGATAATATAAGGAACACACACATTATAAAGAAATCACATTAGGATTCTCTTTTGAAGCTGTTCCTTAAAACACTAGTGCTTAGGAAATCTATTGGAGGCAGAAGCAGTCAAGGGTAGCCTAGGGTTAGGGTTAGGCTTAGGGTTAGGCTTAGGGTACGGCTTAGGGTACGGGTTCGGGGAGGGCTTCGGGTACGGCGTAGGGTATGGGTTAGGGTTAGGGTTAGGGTTAGTTTCAGGGTTAGGGCTCGGTTTAGGGTACGGGTTAGGATTAGGGTACGTGTTAGGGTTAGGGTAGGAGTTAGCGTTAGGATACGCGTTAGGGTTAGGGTAGTTATTAAACCTATCCCACTCTCTAGTTACCCCTTAGCACGTAAAGGAATATTATTTGGGGGTCCAGCCGTGGAGAAGAGTTTAGACACTAGGATAAGATAAGGAACACACACATTATAAAGAAATCACATTAGGATTCTCTTTTTAAGCTGTTCCTTAAAACACTAGTGCTTAGGAAATCTATTGGAGGCAGAAGCAGTCAAGGGTAGCCTAGGGTTAGGGTTAGGCTTAGGGTTAGGCTTAGGGTACGGCTTAGGGTACGGGTTCGGGGAGGGCTTCGGGTACGGCGTAGGGTATGGGTTAGGGTTAGGGTTAGGGTTAGTGTTAGGGTTAGGGCTCGGTTTAGGGTACGGGTTAGGTTTAGGGTACGTGTTAGGGTTAGGGTAGTGGTTAGGGTTAGGGTACGCGTTAGGGTTAGGGTAGTTATTAAACCTATCCCACTCTCTAGATACTCCTTAGCACGTAAAGGAATATTATTTGGGGGTCCAGCCATGGAGAAGTGTTTAGACACTAAGATAATATAAGGAACACACACATTATAAAGAAATCACATTATGATTCTCTTTTTAAGCTGTTCCTTAAAACACTAGTGCTTAGGAAATCTATTGGAGGCAGAAGCAGTCAAGGGTAGCCTAGGGTTAGGGTTAGGCTTAGGGTTAGGCTTAGGGTACGGCTTAGGGTACGGGTTCGGGGAGGGCTTCGGGTACGGCGTAGGGTACGGGTTAGGGTTAGGGTTAGGGTTAGTGTTAGGGTTAGGGCTCGGTTTAGGGTACGGGTTAGGATTAGGGTACGTGTTAGGGTTAGGGTAGGGGTTAGCGTTAGGGTACGCGTTAGGGTTAGGGTAGTTATTAAACCTATCCCACTCTCTAGTTACCCCTTAGCACGTAAAGGAATATTATTTGGGGGTCCAGCCATGGAGAAGAGTTTAGACACTAGGATAAGATGAGGAACACACACAATATAAAGGAATCACATTAGGATTCTCTTTTTAAGCTGTTCCTTAAAACACTAGTGCTTAGGAAATCTATTGGAGGCAGAAGCAGTCAAGGGTAGCCTAGGGTTAGGGTTAGGCTTAGGGTTAGGCTTAGGGTACGGCTTAGGGTACGGGTTCGGGGAGGGCTTCAGGTACGGCGTAGGGTATGGATTAGGGTTAGGGTTAGGGTTAGTGTTAGGGTTAGGGCTCGGTTTAGGGTACGGGTTAGGATTAGGGTACGTGTTAGGGTTAGGGTAGGGGTTAGGGTTATGGTACGCGTTAGGGTTAGGGTAGTGATTAAACCTATCCCACTCTCTAGATACCCCTTAGCACATAAAGGAATATTATTTGGGGGTCCAGCCATGGAGAAGAGTTTAGACACTAGGATTAGATAAGGAACACACCCATTATAAAGAAATCACATTAGGATTCTCTTTTTAAGCTGTTCCTTAAAACACTAGTGCTTAGGAAATCTATTGGAGGCAGAAGCAGTCAAGGGTAGCCTAGGGTTAGGGTTAGGCTTAGGGTTAGGCTTAGGGTACGGCTTAGGGTACGGGTTCGGGGAGGGCTTCGGGTACGGCGTAGGGTATGGGTTAGGGTTAGGGTTAGGGTTAGTGTTAGGGTTAGGGCTCGGTTTAGGGTACGGGTTAGGATTAGGGTACGTGTTAGGGTTAGGGTAGGGGTTAGGGTTAGGGTACGCGTTAGGGTTAGGGTAGTTATTAAACCTATCCCACTCTCTAGATACTCCTTAGCACGTAAAGGAATATTATTTGGGGGTCCAGCCATGGAGAAGTGTTTAGACACTAAGATAATATAAGGAACACACACATTATAAAGAAATCACATTAGGATTCTCTTTTGAAGCTGTTCCTTAAAACACTAGTGCTTAGGAAATCTATTGGAGGCAGAAGCAGTCAAGGGTAGCCTAGGGTTAGGGTTAGGCTTAGGGTTAGGCTTAGGGTACGGCTTAGGGTACGGCTTCGGGGAGGGCTTCGGGTACGGCGTAGGGTATGGGTTAGGGTTAGGGTTAGGGTTAGTTTTAGGGTTAGGGCTCGGTTTAGGGTACGGTTTAGGATTAGGGTACGTGTTAGTGTTAGGGTAGGGGTTAGCGTTAGGGTACGCGTTAGGGTTAAGGTAGTTATTAAACCTATCCCACTCTCTAGTTACCCCTTAGCACGTAAAGGAATATTATTTGGGGGTCCAGCCATGGAGAAGAGTTTAGACACTAGGATAAGATAAGGAACACACCAATTATAAAGAAATCACATTAGGATTCTCTTTTTAAGCTGTTCCTTAAAACACTAGTGCTTAGGAAATCTATTGGAGGCAGAAGCAGTCAAGGGTAGCCTAGGGTTTGGGTTTGGCTTAGGGTTAGGCTTAGGGTACGGCTTAGGGTACGGGTTAGGGGAGGGATTCGGGTACGGCGTAGGGTATGAGTTAGGGTTAGGGTTAGGGTTAGTGTTAGGGTTAGGGCTCGGTTTAGGGTACGGGTTAGGATTAGGGTACCTGTTAGGGTTAGGGTAGGGGTTAGGGTTAGGGTACGCGTTAGGGTTAGGGTAGTTATTAAACCTATCCCACTCTCTAGATACCCCTTAGCACGTAAAGGAATATTATTTGGGGGTCCAGACATGGAGAAGAGTTTAGACACTAGGATAAGATAAGGAACACACCCATTATAAAGAAATCACTTTAGGATTCTCTTTTTAAGCTGTTCCTTAAAACACTAGTGCTTAGGAAATCTATTGGAGGCAGAAGCAGTCAAGGGTAGCCTAGGGTTAGAGTTAGGCTTAGGGTTAGGCTTAGGGTACGGCTTAGGGTACGGGTTCGGGGAGGGCTTCGGGTACGGCGTAGGGTATGGGTGAGGGTTAGGGTTAGGGTTAGTGTTAGGGTTAGGGCTCGGTTTAGGGTACGGGTTAGGATTAGGGTACGTGTTAGGGTTAGGGTAGGGGTTAGGGTTAGGGTTAGGGTTAGGGTAGTTATTAAACCTATCCCACTCTCTAGTTACCCCTTAGCACGTAAAGGAATATTATTTGGGGGTCCAGCCATGGAGAAAAGTTTAGACACTAGGATAAGATAAGGAACACACCCATTATACAGAAATCACATTAGGATTCTCTTTTTAAGCTGTTCCTTAAAACACTAGTGCTTAGGAAATCTATTGGAGGCAGAAGCAGTCAAGGGTAGACTAGGGTTAGGGTTAGGCTTAGGGTTAGGCTTAGGGTACGGCTTAGGGTATGGGTTCGGGGAGGGCTTCGGGTACGGCGTAGGGTATGGGTTAGGGTTAGGGTTACGGTTAGTGTTAGGGTTAGGGCTCGGTTTAGGGTACGGGTTAGGATTAGGGTACGTGTTAGGGTTAGGGTAGGGGTTAGGGTTAGGGTACACGTTAGGGTTAGGGTAGTTATTAAACCTATCCCACTCTCTAGATACCCCTTAGCACGTAAAGGAATATTATTTGGGGGTCCAGCCATGGAGAAGAGTTTAGACACTAAGATAATATAAGGAACACACACATTATAAAGAAATCACTTTAGGATTCTCTTTTTAAGCTGTTCCTTAAAACACTATTGCTTAGGAAATCTATTGGAGGCAGAAGCAGTCAAGGGTAGCCTAGGGTTAGGGTTAGGCTTAGGGTTAGGCTTAGGGTACGGCTTAGGGTACGGGTTCGGGGAGGGCTTCGGGTACGGCGTAGGGTATGGGTTAGGGTTAGGGTTAGGGTTAGTGTTAGGGTTAGGGCTCGGTTTAGGGTACGGGTTAGGATTAGGGTACGTGTTAGGGTTAGGGTAGGGGTTAGCGTTAGGGTACGCGTTAGGGTTAGGGTAGTTATTAAACCTATCCCACTCTCTAGTTACCCCTTAGCACGTAAAGGAATATTATTTGGGGGTCCAGCCATGGAGAAGAGTTTAGACACTAGGATAAGATAAGGAACACACCAATTATAAAGAAATCACATTAGGATTCTCTTTTTAAGCTGTTCCTTAAAACACTAGTGCTTAGGAAATCTATTGGAGGCAGAAGCAGTCAAGGGTAGCCTAGGGTTAGGGTTAGGCTTAGGGTTAGGCTTAGGGTACGGCTTAGGGTACGGTTTCGGGGAGGGCTTCGGGTACGGCGTAGGGTATGGGTTAGGGTTAGGGTTAGGGTTAGGGTTAGGGTTAGGGTTAATGTTAGGGTTAGGGCTCTGTTTAGGGTACGGGTTAGGATTAGGGTACGTGTTAGGGTTAGGGTAGGGGTTAGCGTTAGGGTACGCGTTACGGTTAGGGTAGTTATTAAACCTATCCCACTCTCTAGTTACCCATTAGCACGTAAAGGAATATTATTTTGGGGTCCAGCCATGGAGAAGAGTTTAGACACTAGGATAAGATAAGGAACACACCCATTATAAAGAAATCACATTAGGATTCTCTTTTTAAGCTGTTCCTTAAAACACTAGTGCTTAGGAAATCTATTGGAGGCAGAAGCAGTCAAGGGTAGCCTAGGGTTAGGGTTAGGCTTAGGGTTAGGCTTAGGGTACGGCTTAGGGTACGGGTTCGGGGAGGGCTTCGGGTACGGCGTAGGGTATGGGTTAGGGTTAGGGTTAGGGTTAGTGTTAGGGTTAGGGCTCGGTTTAGGGTACGGGTTAGGATTAGGGTACGTGTTAGGGTTAGGGTAGGGGTTAGGGTTATGGTACGCGTTAGGGTTAGGGTAGTGATTAAACCTATCCCACTCTCTAGATACCCCTTAGCACATAAAGGAATATTATTTGGGGGTCCAGCCATGGAGAAGAGTTTAGACACTAGGATTAGATAAGGAACACACCCATTATAAAGAAATCACATTAGGATTCTCTTTTTAAGCTGTTCCTTAAAACACTAGTGCTTAGGAAATCTATTGGAGGCAGAAGCAGTCAAGGGTAGCCTAGGGTTAGGGTTAGGCTTAGGGTTAGGCTTAGGGTACGGCTTAGGGTACGGGTTCGTGGAGGGCTTCGGGTACGGCGTAGGGTATGGGTTAGTGTTAGGGTTAGGGTTAGTGTTAGGGTTAAGGCTCGGTTTAGGGTACGGGTTAGGATTAGGGTACGTGTTAGGGTTAGGGTAGGGGTTAGGGTTAGGGTACGCGTTAGGGTTAGGGTAGTTATTAAACCTATCCCACTCTCTAGATACTCCTTAGCACGTAAAGGAATATTATTTGGGGGTCCAGCCATGGAGAAGTGTTTAGACACTAAGATAATATAAGGAACACACACATTATAAAGAAATCACATTAGGATTCTCTTTTGAAGCTGTTCCTTAAAACACTAGTGCTTAGGAAATCTATTGGAGGCAGAAGCAGTCAAGGGTAGCCTAGGGTTAGGGTTAGGCTTAGGGTTAGGCTTAGGGTACGGCTTAGGGTACGGGTTCGGGGAGGGCTTCGGGTACGGCGTAGGGTATGGGTTAGGGTTAGGGTTAGGGTTAGTTTTAGGGTTAGGGCTCGGTTTAGGGTACGGGTTAGGATTAGGGTACGTGTTAGTGTTAGGGTAGGGGTTAGCGTTAGGGTACGCGTTAGGGTTAGGGTAGTTATTAAACCTATCCCACTCTCTAGTTACCCCTTAGCACGTAAAGGAATATTATTTGGGGGTCCAGCCATGGAGAAGAGTTTAGACACTAGGATAAGATAAGGAACACACACATTATAAAGAAATCACATTAGGATTCTCTTTTTAAGCTGTTCCTTAAAACACTAGTGCTTAGGAAATCTATTGGAGGCAGAAGCAGTCAAGGGTAGCCTAGGGTTAGGGTTAGGCTTTGGGTTAGGCTTAGGGTACGGCTTAGGGTACGGGTTCGGGGAGGGCTTCGGGTACGGCGTAGGGTATGGGTTAGGGTTAGTGTTAGGGTTAGGGCTCGGTTTAGTGTACGGGTTAGGATTAGGGTACGTGTTAGGGTTAGGGTAGGGGTTAGCGTTAGGGTACGCGTTAGGGTTAGGGTAGTTATTAAACCTATCCCACTCTCTAGTTACCCCTTAGCACGTAAAGGAATATTATTTGGGGGTCCAGCCATGGAGAAGAGTTTAGACACTAGGATAAGATAAGGAACACACCCATTATAAAGAAATCACATTAGGATTCTCTTTTTAAGCTGTTCCTTAAAACACTAGTGCTTAGGAAATCTATTGGAGGCAGAAGCAGTCAAGGGTAGCCTAGGGTTAGGGTTAGGCTTAGGGTTAGGCTTAGGGTACGGCTTAGGGTACGGGTTCGGGGAGGGCTTCGGGTACGGCGTAGGGTATGGGTTAGGGTTAGGGTTAGGGTTAGTGTTAGGGTTAGGGCTCGGTTTAGGGTACGGGTTAGGATTAGGGTACGTGTTAGGGTTAGGGTAGGGGTTAGGGTTATGGTACGCGTTAGGGTTAGGGTAGTGATTAAACCTATCCCACTCTCTAGATACCCCTTAGCACATAAAGGAATATTATTTGGGGGTCCAGCCATGGAGAAGAGTTTAGACACTAGGATTAGATAAGGAACACACCCATTATAAAGAAATCACATTAGGATTCTCTTTTTAAGCTGTTCCTTAAAACACTAGTGCTTAGGAAATCTATTGGAGGCAGAAGCAGTCAAGGGTAGCCTAGGGTTAGGGTTAGGCTTAGGGTTAGGCTTAGGGTACGGCTTAGGGTACGGGTTCGTGGAGGGCTTCGGGTACGGCGTAGGGTATGGGTTAGTGTTAGGGTTAGGGTTAGTGTTAGGGTTAAGGCTCGGTTTAGGGTACGGGTTAGGATTAGGGTACGTGTTAGGGTTAGGGTAGGGGTTAGGGTTAGGGTACGCGTTAGGGTTAGGGTAGTTATTAAACCTATCCCACTCTCTAGATACTCCTTAGCACGTAAAGGAATATTATTTGGGGGTCCAGCCATGGAGAAGTGTTTAGACACTAAGATAATATAAGGAACACACACATTATAAAGAAATCACATTAGGATTCTCTTTTGAAGCTGTTCCTTAAAACACTAGTGCTTAGGAAATCTATTGGAGGCAGAAGCAGTCAAGGGTAGCCTAGGGTTAGGGTTAGGCTTAGGGTTAGGCTTAGGGTACGGCTTAGGGTACGGGTTCGGGGAGGGCTTCGGGTACGGCGTAGGGTATGGGTTAGGGTTAGGGTTAGGGTTAGTTTTAGGGTTAGGGCTCGGTTTAGGGTACGGGTTAGGATTAGGGTACGTGTTAGTGTTAGGGTAGGGGTTAGCGTTAGGGTACGCGTTAGGGTTAGGGTAGTTATTAAACCTATCCCACTCTCTAGTTACCCCTTAGCACGTAAAGGAATATTATTTGGGGGTCCAGCCATGGAGAAGAGTTTAGACACTAGGATAAGATAAGGAACACACACATTATAAAGAAATCACATTAGGATTCTCTTTTTAAGCTGTTCCTTAAAACACTAGTGCTTAGGAAATCTATTGGAGGCAGAAGCAGTCAAGGGTAGCCTAGGGTTAGGGTTAGGCTTTGGGTTAGGCTTAGGGTACGGCTTAGGGTACGGGTTCGGGGAGGGCTTCGGGTACGGCGTAGGGTATGGGTTAGGGTTAGTGTTAGGGTTAGGGCTCGGTTTAGTGTACGGGTTAGGATTAGGGTACGTGTTAGGGTTAGGGTAGGGGTTAGCGTTAGGGTACGCGTTAGGGTTAGGGTAGTTATTAAACCTATCCCACTCTCTAGTTACCCCTTAGCACGTAAAGGAATATTATTTGGGGGTCCAGCCATGGAGAAGAGTTTAGACACTAGGATAAGATAAGGAACACACCAATTATAAAGAAATCACATTAGGATTCTCTTTTTAAGCTGTTCCTTAAAACACTAGTGCTTAGGAAATCTATTGGAGGCAGAAGCAGTCAAGGGTAGCCTAGGGTTAGGGTTAGGCTTAGGGTTAGGCTTAGGGTACGGCTTAGGGTACGGGTTCGTGGAGGGCTTCGGGTACGGCGTAGGGTATGGGTTAGGGTTAGGGTTATGGTTAGTGTTAGGGTTAGGGCTCGGTTTAGGGTACGGGTTAGGATAAGGGTACGTGTTAGGGTTAGGGTAGGGGTTAGGGTTAGGGTACACGTTAGGGTTAGGGTAGTTATTAAACCTATCCCACTCTCTAGATACCCCTTAGCACGTAAAGGAATATTATTTGGGGGTCCAGCCATGGAGAAGAGTTTAGACACTAAGATAATATAAGGAACACACACATTATAAAGAAATCACTTTAGGATTCTCTTTTTAAGCTGTTCCTTAAAACACTATTGCTTAGGAAATCTATTGGAGGCAGAAGCAGTCAAGGGTAGCCTAGGGTTAGGGTTAGGCTTAGGGTTAGGCTTAGGGTACGGCTTAGGGTACGGGTTCGGGGAGGGCTTCGGGTACGGCGTAGGGTATGGGTTAGGGTTAGGGTTAGGGTTAGTGTTAGGGTTAGGGCTCGGTTTAGGGTACGGGTTAGGATTAGGGTACGTGTTAGGGTTAGGGTAGGGGTTAGCGTTAGGGTACGCGTTAGGGTTAGGGTAGTTATTAAACCTATCCCACTATCTAGTTACCCCTTAGCACGTAAAGGAATATTATTTGGGGGTCCAGCCATGGAGAAGAGTTTAGACACTAGGATAAGATAAGGAACACACCAATTATAAAGAAATCACATTAGGATTCTCTTTTTAAGCTGTTCCTTAAAACACTAGTGCTTAGGAAATCTATTGGAGGCAGAAGCAGTCAAGGGTAGCCTAGGGTTAGGGTTAGGCTTAGGGTTAGGCTTAGGGTACGGCTTAGGGTACGGTTTCGGGGAGGGCTTCGGGTACGGCGTAGGGTATGGGTTAGGGTTAGGGTTAGGGTTAGGGTTAGGGTTAGGGTTAATGTTAGGGTTAGGGCTCTGTTTAGGGTACGGGTTAGGATTAGGGTACGTGTTAGGGTTAGGGTAGGGGTTAGCGTTAGGGTACGCGTTACGGTTAGGGTAGTTATTAAACCTATCCCACTCTCTAGTTACCCATTAGCACGTAAAGGAATATTATTTTGGGGTCCAGCCATGGAGAAGAGTTTAGACACTAGGATAAGATAAGGAACACACCCATTATAAAGAAATCACATTAGGATTCTCTTTTTAAGCTGTTCCTTAAAACACTAGTGCTTAGGAAATCTATTGGAGGCAGAAGCAGTCAAGGGTAGCCTAGGGTTAGGGTTAGGCTTAGGGTTAGGCTTAGGGTACGGCTTAGGGTACGGGTTCGGGGAGGGCTTCGGGTACGGCGTAGGGTATGGGTTAGGGTTAGGGTTAGGGTTAGTGTTAGGGTTAGGGCTCGGTTTAGGGTACGGGTTAGGATTAGGGTACGTGTTAGGGTTAGGGTAGGGGTTAGGGTTATGGTACGCGTTAGGGTTAGGGTAGTGATTAAACCTATCCCACTCTCTAGATACCCCTTAGCACATAAAGGAATATTATTTGGGGGTCCAGCCATGGAGAAGAGTTTAGACACTAGGATTAGATAAGGAACACACCCATTATAAAGAAATCACATTAGGATTCTCTTTTTAAGCTGTTCCTTAAAACACTAGTGCTTAGGAAATCTATTGGAGGCAGAAGCAGTCAAGGGTAGCCTAGGGTTAGGGTTAGGCTTAGGGTTAGGCTTAGGGTACGGCTTAGGGTACGGGTTCGTGGAGGGCTTCGGGTACGGCGTAGGGTATGGGTTAGTGTTAGGGTTAGGGTTAGTGTTAGGGTTAAGGCTCGGTTTAGGGTACGGGTTAGGATTAGGGTACGTGTTAGGGTTAGGGTAGGGGTTAGGGTTAGGGTACGCGTTAGGGTTAGGGTAGTTATTAAACCTATCCCACTCTCTAGATACTCCTTAGCACGTAAAGGAATATTATTTGGGGGTCCAGCCATGGAGAAGTGTTTAGACACTAAGATAATATAAGGAACACACACATTATAAAGAAATCACATTAGGATTCTCTTTTGAAGCTGTTCCTTAAAACACTAGTGCTTAGGAAATCTATTGGAGGCAGAAGCAGTCAAGGGTAGCCTAGGGTTAGGGTTAGGCTTAGGGTTAGGCTTAGGGTACGGCTTAGGGTACGGGTTCGGGGAGGGCTTCGGGTACGGCGTAGGGTATGGGTTAGGGTTAGGGTTAGGGTTAGTTTTAGGGTTAGGGCTCGGTTTAGGGTACGGGTTAGGATTAGGGTACGTGTTAGTGTTAGGGTAGGGGTTAGCGTTAGGGTACGCGTTAGGGTTAGGGTAGTTATTAAACCTATCCCACTCTCTAGTTACCCCTTAGCACGTAAAGGAATATTATTTGGGGGTCCAGCCATGGAGAAGAGTTTAGACACTAGGATAAGATAAGGAACACACACATTATAAAGAAATCACATTAGGATTCTCTTTTTAAGCTGTTCCTTAAAACACTAGTGCTTAGGAAATCTATTGGAGGCAGAAGCAGTCAAGGGTAGCCTAGGGTTAGGGTTAGGCTTTGGGTTAGGCTTAGGGTACGGCTTAGGGTACGGGTTCGGGGAGGGCTTCGGGTACGGCGTAGGGTATGGGTTAGGGTTAGGGTTAGGGTTAGTGTTAGGGTTAGGGCTCGGTTTAGTGTACGGGTTAGGATTAGGGTACCTGTTAGGGTTAGGGTAGGGGTTAGCGTTAGGGTACGCGTTAGGGTTAGGGTAGTTATTAAACCTATCCCACTCTCTAGTTACCCCTTAGCACGTAAAGGAATATTATTTGGGGGTCCAGCCATGGAGAAGAGTTTAGACACTAGGATAAGATAAGGAACACACCAATTATAAAGAAATCACATTAGGATTCTCTTTTTAAGCTGTTCCTTAAAACACTAGTGCTTAGGAAATCTATTGGAGGCAGAAGCAGTCAAGGGTAGCCTAGGGTTAGGGTTTGGCTTAGGGTTAGGCTTAGGGTACGGCTTAGGGTACGGGTTAGGGGAGGGATTCGGGTACGGCGTAGGGTATGGGTTAGGGTTAGGGTTAGGGTTAGTGTTAGGGTTAGGGCTCGGTTTAGGGTACGGGTTAGGATTAGGGTACCTGTTAGGGTTAGGGTAGGGGTTAGGGTTAGGGTACGCGTTAGGGTTAGGGTAGTTATTAAACCTATCCCACTCTCTAGATACCCCTTAGCACGTAAAGGAATATTATTTGGGGGTCCAGCCATGGAGAAGAGTTTAGACACTAGGATAAGATAAGGAACACACCCATTATAAAGAAATCACTTTAGGATTCTCTTTTTAAGCTGTTCCTTAAAACACTAGTGCTTAGGAAATCTATTGGAGGCAGAAGCAGTCAAGGGTAGCCTAGGGTTAGAGTTAGGCTTAGGGTTAGGCTTAGGGTACGGCTTAGGGTACGGGTTCGGGGAGGGCTTCGGGTACGGCGTAGGGTATGGGTGAGGGTTAGGGTTAGGGTTAGTGTTAGGGTTAGGGTTCGGTTTAGGGTACGGGTTAGGATTAGGGTACGTGTTAGGGTTAGGGTAGGGGTTAGGGTTAGGGTTAGGGTTAGGGTTAGGGTAGTTATTAAACCTATCCCACTCTCTAGTTACCCCTTAGCACGTAAAGGAATATTATTTGGGGGTCCAGCCATGGAGAAAAGTTTAGACACTAGGATAAGATAAGGAACACACCCATTATAAAGAAATCACATTAGGATTCTCTTTTTAAGCTGTTCCTTAAAACACTAGTGCTTAGGAAATCTATTGGAGGCAGAAGCAGTCAAGGGTAGACTAGGGTTAGGGTTAGGCTTAGGGTTAGGCTTAGGGTACGGCTTAGGGTACGGGTTCGGGGAGGGCTTCGGGTACGGCGTAGGGTATGGGTTAGGGTTAGGGTTACGGTTAGTGTTAGGGTTAGGGCTCGGTTTAGGGTACGGGTTAGGATTAGGGTACGTGTTAGGGTTATGGTAGGGGTTAGGGTTAGGGTACACGTTAGGGTTAGGGTAGTTATTAAACCTATCCCACTCTCTAGATACCCCTTAGCACGTAAAGGAATATTATTTGGGGGTCCAGCCATGGAGAAGAGTTTAGACACTAAGATAATATAAGGAACACACACATTATAAAGAAATTACATTAGGATTCTCTTTTTAAGCTGTTCCTTAAAACACTATTGCTTAGGAAATCTATTGGAGGCAGAAGCAGTCAAGGGTAGCCTAGGGTTAGGGTTAGGCTTAGGTTTAGGCTTAGGGTACGGCTTAGGGTACGGGTTCGGGGAGGGCTTCGGGTACGGCGTAGGGTATGGGTTAGGGTTAGGGTTAGGGTTAGTGTTAGGGTTAGGGCTCGGTTTAGGGTACGGGTTAGGATTAGGGTACGTGTTAGGGTTAGGGTAGGGGTTAGGGTTAGGGTACACGTTAGGGTTAGGGTAGTTATTAAACCTATCCCACTCTCTAGATACTCCTTAGCACGTAAAGGAATATTATTTGGGGGTCCAGCCATGGAGAAGTGTTTAGACACTAAGATAATATAAGGAACACACACATTATAAAGAAATCACATTAGGATTCTCTTTTGAAGCTGTTCCTTAAAACACTAGTGCTTAGGAAATCTATTGGAGGCAGAAGCAGTCAAGGGTAGCCTAGGGTTAGGGTTAGGCTTAGGGTTAGGCTTAGGGTACGGCTTAGGGTACGGGTTCGGGGAGGGCTTCGGGTACGGCGTAGGGTATGGGTTAGGGTTAGGGTTAGGGTTAGTTTTAGGGTTAGGGCTCGGTTTAGGGTACGGGTTAGGATTAGGGTACGTGTTAGTGTTAGGGTAGGGGTTAGCGTTAGGGTACGCGTTAGGGTTAGGGTAGTTATTAAACCTATCCCTCTCTCTAGTTACCCCTTAGCACGTAAAGGAATATTATTTGGGGGTCCAGCCATGGAGAAGAGTTTAGACACTAGGATAAGATAAGGAACACACACATTATAAAGAAATCACATTAGGATTCTCTTTTTAAGCTGTTCCTTAAAACACTAGTGCTTAGGAAATCTATTGGAGGCAGAAGCAGTCAAGGGTAGCCTAGGGTTAGGGTTAGGCTTAGGGTTAGGCTTAGGGTACGGCTTAGGGTACGGGTTCGGGGAGGGCTTCGGGTACGGCGTAGGGTATGGGTTAGGGTTAGGGTTAGGGTTAGTGTTAGGGTTAGGGCTCGGTTTAGTGTACGGGTTAGGATTAGGGTACGTGTTAGGGTTAGGGTAGGGGTTAGCGTTAGGGTACGCGTTAGGGTTAGGGTAGTTATTAAACCTATCCCACTCTCTAGTTACCCCTTAGCACGTAAAGGAATATTATTTGGGGGTCCAGCCATGGAGAAGAGTTTAGACACTAGGATAAGATAAGGAACACACCAATTATAAAGAAATCACATTAGGATTCTCTTTTTAAGCTGTTCCTAAAAACACTAGTGCTTAGGAAATCTATTGGAGGCAGAAGCAGTCAAGGGTAGCCTAGGGTTAGGGTTTGGCTTAGGGTTAGGCTTAGGGTACGGCTTAGGGTACGCGTTAGGGGAGGGATTCGGGTACGGCGTAGGGTATGGGTTAGGGTTAGGGTTAGGGTTAGTGTTAGGGTTAGGGCTCGGTTTAGGGTACGGGTTAGGATTAGGGTACCTGTTAGGGTTAGGGTAGGGGTTAGGGTTAGGGTACGCGTTAGGGTTAGGGTAGTTATTAAACCTATCCCACTCTCTAGATACCCCTTAGCACGTAAAGGAATATTATTTGGGGGTCCAGCTATGGAGAAGAGTTTAGACACTAGGATAAGATAAGGAACACACCCATTATAAAGAAATCACATTAGGATTCTCTTTTTAAGCTGTTCCTTAAAACACTAGTGCTTAGGAAATCTATTGGAGGCAGAAGCAGTCAAGGGTAGCCTAGGGTTAGGGTTAGGCTTAGGGTTAGGCTTAGGGTACGGCTTAGGGTACGGGTTCGGGGAGGGCTTCGGGTACGGCGTAGGGTGTGGGTTAGGGTTAGGGTTAGGGTTAGTGTTAGGGTTAGGGCTCGGTTTAGGGTACGGGTTAGGATTAGGGTACGTGTTAGGGTTAGGGTAGGGGTTAGGGTTATGGTACGCGTTAGGGTTAGGGTAGTGATTAAACCTATCCCACTCTCTAGATACCCCTTAGCACATAAAGGAATATTATTTGGGGGTCCAGCCATGGAGAAGAGTTTAGACACTAGGATTAGATAAGGAACACACCCATTATAAAGAAATCACATTAGGATTCTCTTTTTAAGCTGTTGCTTAAAACACTAGTGCTTAGGAAATCTATTGGAGGCAGAAGCAGTCAAGGGTAGCCTAGGGTTAGGGTTAGGCTTAGGGTTAGGCTTAGGGTACGGCTTAGGGTACGGCTTCGGGGAGGGCTTCGGGTACGGCGTAGGGTATGGGTTAGGGTTAGGGTTAGGGTTAGTGTTAGGGTTAGGGCTCGGTTTAGGGTACGGGTTAGGATTAGGGTACGTGTTAGGGTTAGGGTAGGAGTTAGCGTTAGGGTACGCGTTAGGGTTAGGGTAGTTATTAAACCTATCCCACTCTCTAGTTACCCCTTAGCACGTAAAGGAATATTATTTGGGGGTCCAGCCGTGGAGAAGAGTTTAGACACTAGGATAAGATAAGGAACACACACATTATAAAGAAATCACATTAGGATTCTCTTTTTAAGCTGTTCCTTAAAACACTAGTGCTTAGGAAATCTATTGGAGGCAGAAGCAGTCAAGGGTAGCCTAGGGTTAGGGTTAGGCTTAGGGTTAGGCTTAGGGTACGGCTTAGGGTACGGGTTCGGGGAGGGCTTCGGGTACGGCGTAGGGTATGGGTTAGGGTTAGGGTTAGGGTTAGTGTTAGGGTTAGGGCTCGGTTTAGGGTACGGGTTAGGATTAGGGTACGTGTTAGGGTTAGGGTAGTGGTTAGGGTTAGGGTACGCGTTAGGGTTAGGGTAGTTATTAAACCTATCCCACTCTCTAGATACTCCTTAGCACGTAAAGGAATATTATTTGGGGGTCCAGCCATGGAGAAGTGTTTAGACACTAAGATAATATAAGGAACACACACATTATAAAGAAATCACATTATGATTCTCTTTTTAAGCTGTTCCTTAAAACACTAGTGCTTAGGAAATCTATTGGAGGCAGAAGCAGTCAAGGGTAGCCTAGGGTTAGGGTTAGGCTTAGGGTTAGGCTTAGGGTACGGCTTAGGGTACGGGTTCGGGGAGGGCTTCGGGTACGGCGTAGGGTACGGGTTAGGGTTAGGGTTAGGGTTAGTGTTAGGGTTAGGGCTCGGTTTAGGGTACGGGTTAGGATTAGGGTACGTGTTAGGGTTAGGGTAGGGGTTAGCGTTAGGGTACGCGTTAGGGTTAGGGTAGTTATTAAACCTATCCCACTCTCTAGTTACCCCTTAGCACGTAAAGGAATATTATTTGGGGGTCCAGCCATGGAGAAGAGTTTAGACACTAGGATAAGATGAGGAACACACACAATATAAAGGAATCACATTAGGATTCTCTTTTTAAGCTGTTCCTTAAAACACTAGTGCTTAGGAAATCTATTGGAGGCAGAAGCAGTCAAGGGTAGCCTAGGGTTAGGGTTAGGCTTAGGGTTAGGCTTAGGGTACGGCTTAGGGTACGGGTTCGGGGAGGGCTTCGGGTACGGCGTAGGGTATGGGTTAGGGTTAGGGTTAGGGTTAGTGTTAGGGTTAGGGCTCGGTTTAGGGTACGGGTTAGGATTAGGGTACGTGTTAGGGTTAGGGTAGGGGTTAGGGTTATGGTACGCGTTAGGGTTAGGGTAGTGATTAAACCTATCCCACTCTCTAGATACCCCTTAGCACATAAAGGAATATTATTTGGGGGTCCAGCCATGGAGAAGAGTTTAGACACTAGGATTAGATAAGGAACACACCCATTATAAAGAAATCACATTAGGATTCTCTTTTTAAGCTGTTCCTTAAAACACTAGTGCTTAGGAAATCTATTGGAGGCAGAAGCAGTCAAGGGTAGCCTAGGGTTAGGGTTAGGCTTAGGGTTAGGCTTAGGGTACGGCTTAGGGTACGGGTTCGGGGAGGGCTTCGGGTACGGCGTAGGGTATGGGTTAGGGTTAGGGTTAGGGTTAGTGTTAGGGTTAGGGCTCGGTTTAGGGTACGGGTTAGGATTAGGGTACGTGTTAGGGTTAGGGTAGGGGTTAGGGTTAGGGTACGCGTTAGGGTTAGGGTAGTTATTAAACCTATCCCACTCTCTAGATACTCCTTAGCACGTAAAGGAATATTATTTGGGGGTCCAGCCATGGAGAAGTGTTTAGACACTAAGATAATATAAGGAACACACACATTATAAAGAAATCACATTAGGATTCTCTTTTGAAGCTGTTCCTTAAAACACTAGTGCTTAGGAAATCTATTGGAGGCAGAAGCAGTCAAGGGTAGCCTAGGGTTAGGGTTAGGCTTAGGGTTAGACTTAGGGTACGGCTTAGGGTACGGGTTCGGGGAGGGCTTCGGGAACGGCGTAGGGTATGGGTTAGGGTTAGGGTTAGGGTTAGTTTTAGGGTTAGGGCTCGGTTTAGGGTACGGTTTAGGATTAGGGTACGTGTTAGTGTTAGGGTAGGGGTTAGCGTTAGGGTACGCGTTAGGGTTAAGGTAGTTATTAAACCTATCCCACTCTCTAGTTACCCCTTAGCACGTAAAGGAATATTATTTGGGGGTCCAGCCATGGAGAAGAGTTTAGACACTAGGATAAGATAAGGAACACACCAATTATAAAGAAATCACATTAGGATTCTCTTTTTAAGCTGTTTCTTAAAACACTAGTGCTTAGGAAATCTATTGGAGGCAGAAGCAGTCAAGGGTAGCCTAGGGTTAGGGTTTGGCTTAGGGTTAGGCTTAGGGTACGGCTTAGGGTACGGGTTAGGGGAGGGATTCGGGTACGGCGTAGGGTATGAGTTAGGGTTAGGGTTAGGGTTAGTGTTAGGGTTAGGGCTCGGTTTAGGGTACGGGTTAGGATTAGGGTACCTGTTAGGGTTAGGGTAGGGGTTAGGGTTAGGGTACGCGTTAGGGTTAGGGTAGTTATTAAACCTATCCCACTCTCTAGATACCCCTTAGCACGTAAAGGAATATTATTTGGGGGTCCAGACATGGAGAAGAGTTTAGACACTAGGATAAGATAAGGAACACACCCATTATAAAGAAATCACTTTAGGATTCTCTTTTTAAGCTGTTCCTTAAAACACTAGTGCTTAGGAAATCTATTGGAGGCAGAAGCAGTCAAGGGTAGCCTAGGGTTAGAGTTAGGCTTAGGGTTAGGCTTAGGGTACGGCTTAGGGTACGGGTTCGGGGAGGGCTTCGGGTACGGCGTAGGGTATGGGTGAGGGTTAGGGTTAGGGTTAGTGTTAGGGTTAGGGCTCGGTTTAGGGTACGGGTTAGGATTAGGGTACGTGTTAGGGTTAGGGTAGGGGTTAGGGTTAGGGTTAGGGTTAGGGTAGTTATTAAACCTATCCCACTCTCTAGTTACCCCTTAGCACGTAAAGGAATATTATTTGGGGGTCCAGCCATGGAGAAAAGTTTAGACACTAGGATAAGATAAGGAACACACCCATTATACAGAAATCACATTAGGATTCTCTTTTTAAGCTGTTCCTTAAAACACTAGTGCTTAGGAAATCTATTGGAGGCAGAAGCAGTCAAGGGTAGACTAGGGTTAGGGTTAGGCTTAGGGTTAGGCTTAGGGTACGGCTTAGGGTACGGGTTCGGGGAGGGCTTCGGGTACGGCGTAGGGTATGGGTTAGGGTTAGGGTTACGGTTAGTGTTAGGGTTAGGGCTCGGTTTAGGGTACGGGTTAGGATTAGGGTACGTGTTAGGGTTAGGGTAGGGGTTAGGGTTAGGGTACACGTTAGGGTTAGGGTAGTTATTAAACCTATCCCACTCTCTAGATACCCCTTAGCACGTAAAGGAATATTATTTGGGGGTCCAGCCATGGAGAAGAGTTTAGACACTAAGATAATATAAGGAACACACACATTATAAAGAAATCACTTTAGGATTCTCTTTTTAAGCTGTTCCTTAAAACACTATTGCTTAGGAAATCTATTGGAGGCAGAAGCAGTCAAGGGTAGCCTAGGGTTAGGGTTAGGCTTAGGGTTAGGCTTAGGGTACGGCTTAGGGTACGGGTTCGGGGAGGGCTTCGGGTACGGCGTAGGGTATGGGTTAGGGTTAGGGTTAGGGTTAGTGTTAGGGTTAGGGCTCGGTTTAGGGTACGGGTTAGGATTAGGGTACGTGTTAGGGTTAGGGTAGGGGTTAGCGTTAGGGTACGCGTTAGGGTTAGGGTAGTTATTAAACCTATCCCACTCTCTAGTTACCCCTTAGCACGTAAAGGAATATTATTTGGGGGTCCAGCCATGGAGAAGAGTTTAGACACTAGGATAAGATAAGGAACACACCAATTATAAAGAAATCACATTAGGATTCTCTTTTTAAGCTGTTCCTTAAAACACTAGTGCTTAGGAAATCTATTGGAGGCAGAAGCAGTCAAGGGTAGCCTAGGGTTAGGGTTAGGCTTAGGGTTAGGCTTAGGGTACGGCTTAGGGTACGGTTTCGGGGAGGGCTTCGGGTACGGCGTAGGGTATGGGTTAGGGTTAGGGTTAGGGTTAGGGTTAGGGTTAGGGTTAATGTTAGGGTTAGGGCTCTGTTTAGGGTACGGGTTAGGATTAGGGTACGTGTTAGGGTTAGGGTAGGGGTTAGCGTTAGGGTACGCGTTACGGTTAGGGTAGTTATTAAACCTATCCCACTCTCTAGTTACCCATTAGCACGTAAAGGAATATTATTTTGGGGTCCAGCCATGGAGAAGAGTTTAGACACTAGGATAAGATAAGGAACACACCCATTATAAAGAAATCACATTAGGATTCTCTTTTTAAGCTGTTCCTTAAAACACTAGTGCTTAGGAAATCTATTGGAGGCAGAAGCAGTCAAGGGTAGCCTAGGGTTAGGGTTAGGCTTAGGGTTAGGCTTAGGGTACGGCTTAGGGTACGGGTTCGGGGAGGGCTTCGGGTACGGCGTAGGGTATGGGTTAGGGTTAGGGTTAGGGTTAGTGTTAGGGTTAGGGCTCGGTTTAGGGTACGGGTTAGGATTAGGGTACGTGTTAGGGTTAGGGTAGGGGTTAGGGTTATGGTACGCGTTAGGGTTAGGGTAGTGATTAAACCTATCCCACTCTCTAGATACCCCTTAGCACATAAAGGAATATTATTTGGGGGTCCAGCCATGGAGAAGAGTTTAGACACTAGGATTAGATAAGGAACACACCCATTATAAAGAAATCACATTAGGATTCTCTTTTTAAGCTGTTCCTTAAAACACTAGTGCTTAGGAAATCTATTGGAGGCAGAAGCAGTCAAGGGTAGCCTAGGGTTAGGGTTAGGCTTAGGGTTAGGCTTAGGGTACGGCTTAGGGTACGGCTTCGGGGAGGGCTTCGGGTACGGCGTAGGGTATGGGTTAGTGTTAGGGTTAGGGTTAGTGTTAGGGTTAAGGCTCGGTTTAGGGTACGGGTTAGGATTAGGGTACGTGTTAGGGTTAGGGTAGGGGTTAGGGTTAGGGTACGCGTTAGGGTTAGGGTAGTTATTAAACCTATCCCACTCTCTAGATACTCCTTAGCACGTAAAGGAATATTATTTGGGGGTCCAGCCATGGAGAAGTGTTTAGACACTAAGATAATATAAGGAACACACACATTATAAAGAAATCACATTAGGATTCTCTTTTGAAGCTGTTCCTTAAAACACTAGTGCTTAGGAAATCTATTGGAGGCAGAAGCAGTCAAGGGTAGCCTAGGGTTAGGGTTAGGCTTAGGGTTAGGCTTAGGGTACGGCTTAGGGTACGGGTTCGGGGAGGGCTTCGGGTACGGCGTAGGGTATGGGTTAGGGTTAGGGTTAGGGTTAGTTTTAGGGTTAGGGCTCGGTTTAGGGTACGGGTTAGGATTAGGGTACGTGTTAGTGTTAGGGTAGGGGTTAGCGTTAGGGTACGCGTTAGGGTTAGGGTAGTTATTAAACCTATCCCACTCTCTAGTTACCCCTTAGCACGTAAAGGAATATTATTTGGGGGTCCAGCCATGGAGAAGAGTTTAGACACTAGGATAAGATAAGGAACACACACATTATAAAGAAATCACATTAGGATTCTCTTTTTAAGCTGTTCCTTAAAACACTAGTGCTTAGGAAATCTATTGGAGGCAGAAGCAGTCAAGGGTAGCCTAGGGTTAGGGTTAGGCTTTGGGTTAGGCTTAGGGTACGGCTTAGGGTACGGGTTCGGGGAGGGCTTCGGGTACGGCGTAGGGTATGGGTTAGGGTTAGGGTTAGGGTTAGTGTTAGGGTTAGGGCTCGGTTTAGTGTACGGGTTAGGATTAGGGTACGTGTTAGGGTTAGGGTAGGGGTTAGCGTTAGGGTACGCGTTAGGGTTAGGGTAGTTATTAAACCTATCCCACTCTCTAGTTACCCCTTAGCACGTAAAGGAATATTATTTGGGGGTCCAGCCATGGAGAAGAGTTTAGACACTAGGATAAGATAAGGAACACACCAATTATAAAGAAATCACATTAGGATTCTCTTTTTAAGCTGTTCCTTAAAACACTAGTGCTTAGGAAATCTATTGGAGGCAGAAGCAGTCAAGGGTAGCCTAGGGTTAGGGTTTGGATTAGGGTTAGGCTTAGGGTACGGCTTAGGGTACGGGTTAGGGGAGGGATTCGGGTACGGCGTAGGGTATGGGTTAGGGTTAGGGTTAGGGTTAGTGTTAGGGTTAGGGCTCGGTTTAGGGTACGGGTTAGGATTAGGGTACCTGTTAGGGTTAGGGTAGGGGTTAGGGTTAGGGTACGCGTTAGGGTTAGGGTAGTTATTAAACCTATCCCACTCTCTAGATACCCCTTAGCACGTAAAGGAATATTATTTGGGGGTCCAGCCATGGAGAAGAGTTTAGACACTAGGATAAGATAAGGAACACACCCATTATAAAGAAATCACTTTAGGATTCTCTTTTTAAGCTGTTCCTTAAAACACTACTGCTTAGGAAATCTATTGGAGGCAGAAGCAGTCAAGGGTAGCCTAGGGTTAGAGTTAGGCTTAGGGTTAGGCTTAGGGTACGGCTTAGGGTACGGGTTCGGGGAGGGCTTCGGGTACGGCGTAGGGTATGGGTGAGGGTTAGGGTTAGGGTTAGTGTTAGGGTTAGGGCTCGGTTTAGGGTACGGGTTAGGATTAGGGTACGTGTTAGGGTTAGGGTAGGGGTTAGGGTTAGGGTTAGGGTTAGGGTTAGGGTAGTTATTAAACCTATCCCACTCTCTAGTTACCCCTTAGCACGTAAAGGAATATTATTTGGGGGTCCAGCCATGGAGAAAAGTTTAGACACTAGGATAAGATAAGGAACACACCCATTATAAAGAAATCACATTAGGATTCTCTTTTTAAGCTGTTCCTTAAAACACTAGTGCTTAGGAAATCTATTGGAGGCAGAAGCAGTCAAGGGTAGACTAGGGTTAGGGTTAGGCTTAGGGTTAGGCTTAGGGTACGGCTTAGGGTACGGGTTCGGGGAGGGCTTCGGGTACGGCGTAGGGTATGGGTTAGGGTTAGGGTTACGGTTAGTGTTAGGGTTAGGGCTCGGTTTAGGGTACGGGTTAGGATTAGGGTACGTGTTAGGGTTATGGTAGGGGTTAGGGTTAGGGTACACGTTAGGGTTAGGGTAGTTATTAAACCTATCCCACTCTCTAGATACCCCTTAGCAAGTAAAGGAATATTATTTGGGGGTCCAGCCATGGAGAAGAGTTTAGACACTAAGATAATATAAGGAACACACACATTATAAAGAAATTACATTAGGATTCTCTTTTTAAGCTGTTCCTTAAAACACTATTGCTTAGGAAATCTATTGGAGGCAGAAGCAGTCAAGGGTAGCCTAGGGTTAGGGTTAGGCTTAGGGTTAGGCTTAGGGTACGGCTTAGGGTACGGGTTCGGGGAGGGCTTCGGGTACGGCGTAGGGTATGGGTTAGGGTTAGGGTTAGGGTTAGTGTTAGGGTTAGGGCTCGGTTTAGGGTACGGGTTAGGATTAGGGTACGTGTTAGGGTTAGGGTAGGGGTTAGGGTTAGGGTACACGTTAGGGTTAGGGTAGTTATTAAACCTATCCCACTCTCTAGTTACCCCTTAGCACGTAAAGGAATATTATTTGGGGGTCCAGCCATGGAGAAGAGTTTAGACACTAGGATAAGATAAGGAACACACCAATTATAAAGAAATCACATTAGGATTCTCTTTTTAAGCTGTTCCTTAAAACACTAGTGCTTAGGAAATCTATTGGAGGCAGAAGCAGTCAAGGGTAGCCTAGGGTTAGGGTTTGGCTTAGGGTTAGGCTTAGGGTACGGCTTAGGGTACGGGTTAGGGGAGGGATTCGGGTACGGCGTAGGGTATGGGTTAGGGTTAGGGTTAGGGTTAGTGTTAGGGTTAGGGCTCGGTTTAGGGTACGGGTTAGGATTAGGGTACCTGTTAGGGTTAGGGTAGGGGTTAGGGTTAGGGTACGCGTTAGGGTTAGGGTAGTTATTAAACCTATCCCACTCTCTAGATACCCCTTAGCACGTAAAGGAATATTATTTGGGGGTCCAGCCATGGAGAAGAGTTTAGACACTAGGATAAGATAAGGAACACACCCATTATAAAGAAATCACTTTAGGATTCTCTTTTTAAGCTGTTCCTTAAAACACTAGTGCTTAGGAAATCTATTGGAGGCAGAAGCAGTCAAGGGTAGCCTAGGGTTAGAGTTAGGCTTAGGGTTAGGCTTAGGGTACGGCTTAGGGTACGGGTTCGGGGAGGGCTTCGGGTACGGCGTAGGGTATGGGTGAGGGTTAGGGTTAGGGTTAGTGTTAGGGTTAGGGTTCGGTTTAGGGTACGGGTTAGGATTAGGGTACGTGTTAGGGTTAGGGTAGGGGTTAGGGTTAGGGTTAGGGTTAGGGTTAGGGTAGTTATTAAACCTATCCCACTCTCTAGTTACCCCTTAGCACGTAAAGGAATATTATTTGGGGGTCCAGCCATGGAGAAAAGTTTAGACACTAGGATAAGATAAGGAACACACCCATTATAAAGAAATCACATTAGGATTCTCTTTTTAAGCTGTTCCTTAAAACACTAGTGCTTAGGAAATCTATTGGAGGCAGAAGCAGTCAAGGGTAGACTAGGGTTAGGGTTAGGCTTAGGGTTAGGCTTAGGGTACGGCTTAGGGTACGGGTTCGGGGAGGGCTTCGGGTACGGCGTAGGGTATGGGTTAGGGTTAGGGTTACGGTTAGTGTTAGGGTTAGGGCTCGGTTTAGGGTACGGGTTAGGATTAGGGTACCTGTTAGGGTTAGGGTAGGGGTTAGGGTTAGGGTACACGTTAGGGTTAGGGTAGTTATTAAACCTATCCCACTCTCTAGATACCCCTTAGCACGTAAAGGAATATTATTTGGGGGTCCAGCCATGGAGAAGAGTTTAGACACTAAGATAATATAAGGAACACACACATTATAAAGAAATTACATTAGGATTCTCTTTTTAAGCTGTTCCTTAAAACACTATTGCTTAGGAAATCTATTGGAGGCAGAAGCAGTCAAGGGTAGCCTAGGGTTAGGGTTAGGCTTAGGTTTAGGCTTAGGGTACGGCTTAGGGTACGGGTTCGGGGAGGGCTTCGGGTACGGCGTAGGGTATGGGTTAGGGTTAGGGTTAGGGTTAGTGTTAGGGTTAGGGCTCGGTTTAGGGTACGGGTTAGGATTAGGGTACGTGTTAGGGTTAGGGTAGGGGTTAGGGTTAGGGTACACGTTAGGGTTAGGGTAGTTATTAAACCTATCCCACTCTCTAGATACTCCTTAGCACGTAAAGGAATATTATTTGGGGGTCCAGCCATGGAGAAGTGTTTAGACACTAAGATAATATAAGGAACACACACATTATAAAGAAATCACATTAGGATTCTCTTTTGAAGCTGTTCCTTAAAACACTAGTGCTTAGGAAATCTATTGGAGGCAGAAGCAGTCAAGGGTAGCCTAGGGTTAGGGTTAGGCTTAGGGTTAGGCTTAGGGTACGGCTTAGGGTACGGGTTCGGGGAGGGCTTCGGGTACGGCGTAGGGTATGGGTTAGGGTTAGGGTTAGGGTTAGTTTTAGGGTTAGGGCTCGGTTTAGGGTACGGGTTAGGATTAGGGTACGTGTTAGTGTTAGGGTAGGGGTTAGCGTTAGGGTACGCGTTAGGGTTAGGGTAGTTATTAAACCTATCCCACTCTCTAGTTACCCCTTAGCACGTAAAGGAATATTATTTGGGGGTCCAGCCATGGAGAAGAGTTTAGACACTAGGATAAGATAAGGAACACACACATTATAAAGAAATCACACTAGGATTCTCTTTTTAAGCTGTTCCTTAAAACACTAGTGCTTAGGAAATCTATTGGAGGCAGAAGCAGTCAAGGGTAGCCTAGGGTTAGGGTTAGGCTTAGGGTTAGGCTTAGGGTACGGCTTAGGGTACGGGTTCGGGGAGGGCTTCGGGTACGGCGTAGGGTATGGGTTAGGGTTAGGGTTAGGGTTAGTGTTAGGGTTAGGGCTCGGTTTAGTGTACGGGTTAGGATTAGGGTACGTGTTAGGGTTAGGGTAGGGGTTAGCGTTAGGGTACGCGTTAGGGTTAGGGTAGTTATTAAACCTATCCCACTCTCTAGTTACCCCTTAGCACGTAAAGGAATATTATTTGGGGGTCCAGCCATGGAGAAGAGTTTAGACACTAGGATAAGATAAGGAACACACCAATTATAAAGAAATCACATTAGGATTCTCTTTTTAAGCTGTTCCTAAAAACACTAGTGCTTAGGAAATCTATTGGAGGCAGAAGCAGTCAAGGGTAGCCTAGGGTTAGGGTTTGGCTTAGGGTTAGGCTTAGGGTACGGCTTAGGGTACGCGTTAGGGGAGGGATTCGGGTACGGCGTAGGGTATGGGTTAGGGTTAGGGTTAGGGTTAGTGTTAGGGTTAGGGCTCGGTTTAGGGTACGGGTTAGGATTAGGGTACCTGTTAGGGTTAGGGTAGGGGTTAGGGTTAGGGTACGCGTTAGGGTTAGGGTAGTTATTAAACCTATCCCACTCTCTAGATACCCCTTAGCACGTAAAGGAATATTATTTGGGGGTCCAGCCATGGAGAAGAGTTTAGACACTAGGATAAGATAAGGAACACACCCATTATAAAGAAATCACATTAGGATTCTCTTTTTAAGCTGTTCCTTAAAACACTAGTGCTTAGGAAATCTATTGGAGGCAGAAGCAGTCAAGGGTAGCCTAGGGTTAGGGTTAGGCTTAGGGTTAGGCTTAGGGTACGGCTTAGGGTACGGGTTCGGGGAGGGCTTCGGGTACGGCGTAGGGTATGGGTTAGGGTTAGGGTTAGGGTTAGTGTTAGGGTTAGGGCTCGGTTTAGGGTACGGGTTAGGATTAGGGTACGTGTTAGGGTTAGGGTAGGGGTTAGGGTTATGGTACGCGTTAGGGTTAGGGTAGTGATTAAACCTATCCCACTCTCTAGATACCCCTTAGCACATAAAGGAATATTATTTGGGGGTCCAGCCATGGAGAAGAGTTTAGACACTAGGATTAGATAAGGAACACACCCATTATAAAGAAATCACATTAGGATTCTCTTTTTAAGCTGTTCCTTAAAACACTAGTGCTTAGGAAATCTATTGGAGGCAGAAGCAGTCAAGGGTAGCCTAGGGTTAGGGTTAGGCTTAGGGTTAGGCTTAGGGTACGGCTTAGGGTACGGCTTCGGGGAGGGCTTCGGGTACGGCGTAGGGTATGGGTTAGGGTTAGGGTTAGGGTTAGTGTTAGGGTTAGGGCTCGGTTTAGGGTACGGGTTAGGATTAGGGTACGTGTTAGGGTTAGGGTAGGAGTTAGCGTTAGGGTACGCGTTAGGGTTAGGGTAGTTATTAAACCTATCCCACTCTCTAGTTACCCCTTAGCACGTAAAGGAATATTATTTGGGGGTCCAGCCGTGGAGAAGAGTTTAGACACTAGGATAAGATAAGGAACACACACATTATAAAGAAATCACATTAGGATTCTCTTTTTAAGCTGTTCCTTAAAACACTAGTGCTTAGGAAATCTATTGGAGGCAGAAGCAGTCAAGGGTAGCCTAGGGTTAGGGTTAGGCTTAGGGTTAGGCTTAGGGTACGGCTTAGGGTACGGGTTCGGGGAGGGCTTCGGGTACGGCGTAGGGTATGGGTTAGGGTTAGGGTTAGGGTTAGTGTTAGGGTTAGGGCTCGGTTTAGGGTACGGGTTAGGATTAGGGTACGTGTTAGGGTTAGGGTAGTGGTTAGGGTTAGGGTACGCGTTAGGGTTAGGGTAGTTATTAAACCTATCCCACTCTCTAGATACTCCTTAGCACGTAAAGGAATATTATTTGGGGGTCCAGCCATGGAGAAGTGTTTAGACACTAAGATAATATAAGGAACACACACATTATAAAGAAATCACATTATGATTCTCTTTTTAAGCTGTTCCTTAAAACACTAGTGCTTAGGAAATCTATTGGAGGCAGAAGCAGTCAAGGGTAGCCTAGGGTTAGGGTTAGGCTTAGGGTTAGGCTTAGGGTACGGCTTAGGGTACGGGTTCGGGGAGGGCTTCGGGTACGGCGTAGGGTACGGGTTAGGGTTAGGGTTAGGGTTAGTGTTAGGGTTAGGGCTCGGTTTAGGGTACGGGTTAGGATTAGGGTACGTGTTAGGGTTAGGGTAGGGGTTAGCGTTAGGGTACGCGTTAGGGTTAGGGTAGTTATTAAACCTATCCCACTCTCTAGTTACCCCTTAGCACGTAAAGGAATATTATTTGGGGGTCCAGCCATGGAGAAGAGTTTAGACACTAGGATAAGATGAGGAACACACACAATATAAAGGAATCACATTAGGATTCTCTTTTTAAGCTGTTCCTTAAAACACTAGTGCTTAGGAAATCTATTGGAGGCAGAAGCAGTCAAGGGTAGCCTAGGGTTAGGGTTAGGCTTAGGGTTAGGCTTAGGGTACGGCTTAGGGTACGGGTTCGGGGAGGGCTTCGGGTACGGCGTAGGGTATGGGTTAGGGTTAGGGTTAGGGTTAGTGTTAGGGTTAGGGCTCGGTTTAGGGTACGGGTTAGGATTAGGGTACGTGTTAGGGTTAGGGTAGGGGTTAGGGTTATGGTACGCGTTAGGGTTAGGGTAGTGATTAAACCTATCCCACTCTCTAGATACCCCTTAGCACATAAAGGAATATTATTTGGGGGTCCAGCCATGGAGAAGAGTTTAGACACTAGGATTAGATAAGGAACACACCCATTATAAAGAAATCACATTAGGATTCTCTTTTTAAGCTGTTCCTTAAAACACTAGTGCTTAGGAAATCTATTGGAGGCAGAAGCAGTCAAGGGTAGCCTAGGGTTAGGGTTAGGCTTAGGGTTAGGCTTAGGGTACGGCTTAGGGTACGGGTTCGGGGAGGGCTTCGGGTACGGCGTAGGGTATGGGTTAGGGTTAGGGTTAGGGTTAGTGTTAGGGTTAGGGCTCGGTTTAGGGTACGGGTTAGGATTAGGGTACGTGTTAGGGTTAGGGTAGGGGTTAGGGTTAGGGTACGCGTTAGGGTTAGGGTAGTTATTAAACCTATCCCACTCTCTAGATACTCCTTAGCACGTAAAGGAATATTATTTGGGGGTCCAGCCATGGAGAAGTGTTTAGACACTAAGACAATATAAGGAACACACACATTATAAAGAAATCACATTAGGATTCTCTTTTGAAGCTGTTCCTTAAAACACTAGTGCTTAGGAAATCTATTGGAGGCAGAAGCAGTCAAGGGTAGCCTAGGGTTAGGGTTAGGCTTAGCGTTAGACTTAGGGTACGGCTTAGGGTACGGGTTCGGGGAGGGCTTCGGGTACGGCGTAGGGTATGGGTTAGGGTTAGGGTTAGGGTTAGTTTTAGGGTTAGGGCTCGGTTTAGGGTACGGTTTAGGATTAGGGTACGTGTTAGTGTTAGGGTAGGGGTTAGCGTTAGGGTACGCGTTAGGGTTAAGGTAGTTATTAAACCTATCCCACTCTCTAGTTACCCCTTAGCACGTAAAGGAATATTATTTGGGGGTCCAGCCATGGAGAAGAGTTTAGACACTAGGATAAGATAAGGAACACACCAATTATAAAGAAATCACATTAGGATTCTCTTTTTAAGCTGTTCCTTAAAACACTAGTGCTTAGGAAATCTATTGGAGGCAGAAGCAGTCAAGGGTAGCCTAGGGTTAGGGTTTGGCTTAGGGTTAGGCTTAGGGTACGGCTTAGGGTACGGGTTAGGGGAGGGATTCGGGTACGGCGTAGGGTATGAGTTAGGGTTAGGGTTAGGGTTAGTGTTAGGGTTAGGGCTCGGTTTAGGGTACGGGTTAGGATTAGGGTACCTGTTAGGGTTAGGGTAGGGGTTAGGGTTAGGGTACGCGTTAGGGTTAGGGTAGTTATTAAACCTATCCCACTCTCTAGATACCCCTTAGCACGTAAAGGAATATTATTTGGGGGTCCAGACATGGAGAAGAGTTTAGACACTAGGATAAGATAAGGAACACACCCATTATAAAGAAATCACTTTAGGATTCTCTTTTTAAGCTGTTCCTTAAAACACTAGTGCTTAGGAAATCTATTGGAGGCAGAAGCAGTCAAGGGTAGCCTAGGGTTAGAGTTAGGCTTAGGGTTAGGCTTAGGGTACGGCTTAGGGTACGGGTTCGGGGAGGGCTTCGGGTACGGCGTAGGGTATGGGTGAGGGTTAGGGTTAGGGTTAGTGTTAGGGTTAGGGCTCGGTTTAGGGTACGGGTTAGGATTAGGGTACGTGTTAGGGTTAGGGTAGGGGTTAGGGTTAGGGTTAGGGTTAGGGTAGTTATTAAACCTATCCCACTCTCTAGTTACCCCTTAGCACGTAAAGGAATATTATTTGGGGGTCCAGCCATGGAGAAAAGTTTAGACACTAGGATAAGATAAGGAACACACCCATTATACAGAAATCACATTAGGATTCTCTTTTTAAGCTGTTCCTTAAAACACTAGTGCTTAGGAAATCTATTGGAGGCAGAAGCAGTCAAGGGTAGACTAGGGTTAGGGTTAGGCTTAGGGTTAGGCTTAGGGTACGGCTTAGGGTACGGGTTCGGGGAGGGCTTCGGGTACGGCGTAGGGTATGGGTTAGGGTTAGGGTTACGGTTAGTGTTAGGGTTAGGGCTCGGTTTAGGGTACGGGTTAGGATTAGGGTACGTGTTAGGGTTAGGGTAGGGGTTAGGGTTAGGGTACACGTTAGGGTTAGGGTAGTTATTAAACCTATCCCACTCTCTAGATACCCCTTAGCACGTAAAGGAATATTATTTGGGGGTCCAGCCATGGAGAAGAGTTTAGACACTAAGATAATATAAGGAACACACACATTATAAAGAAATCACTTTAGGATTCTCTTTTTAAGCTGTTCCTTAAAACACTATTGCTTAGGAAATCTATTGGAGGCAGAAGCAGTCAAGGGTAGCCTAGGGTTAGGGTTAGGCTTAGGGTTAGGCTTAGGGTACGGCTTAGGGTACGGGTTCGGGGAGGGCTTCGGGTACGGCGTAGGGTATGGGTTAGGGTTAGGGTTAGGGTTAGTGTTAGGGTTAGGGCTCGGTTTAGGGTACGGGTTAGGATTAGGGTACGTGTTAGGGTTAGGGTAGGGGTTAGCGTTAGGGTACGCGTTAGGGTTAGGGTAGTTATTAAACCTATCCCACTCTCTAGTTACCCCTTAGCACGTAAAGGAATATTATTTGGGGGTCCAGCCATGGAGAAGAGTTTAGACACTAGGATAAGATAAGGAACACACCAATTATAAAGAAATCACATTAGGATTCTCTTTTTAAGCTGTTCCTTAAAACACTAGTGCTTAGGAAATCTATTGGAGGCAGAAGCAGTCAAGGGTAGCCTAGGGTTAGGGTTAGGCTTAGGGTTAGGCTTAGGGTACGGCTTAGGGTACGGTTTCGGGGAGGGCTTCGGGTACGGCGTAGGGTATGGGTTAGGGTTAGGGTTAGGGTTAGGGTTAGGGTTAGGGTTAATGTTAGGGTTAGGGCTCTGTTTAGGGTACGGGTTAGGATTAGGGTACGTGTTAGGGTTAGGGTAGGGGTTAGCGTTAGGGTACGCGTTACGGTTAGGGTAGTTATTAAACCTATCCCACTCTCTAGTTACCCATTAGCACGTAAAGGAATATTATTTTGGGGTCCAGCCATGGAGAAGAGTTTAGACACTAGGATAAGATAAGGAACACACCCATTATAAAGAAATCACATTAGGATTCTCTTTTTAAGCTGTTCCTTAAAACACTAGTGCTTAGGAAATCTATTGGAGGCAGAAGCAGTCAAGGGTAGCCTAGGGTTAGGGTTAGGCTTAGGGTTAGGCTTAGGGTACGGCTTAGGGTACGGGTTCGGGGAGGGCTTCGGGTACGGCGTAGGGTATGGGTTAGGGTTAGGGTTAGGGTTAGTGTTAGGGTTAGGGCTCGGTTTAGGGTACGGGTTAGGATTAGGGTACGTGTTAGGGTTAGGGTAGGGGTTAGGGTTATGGTACGCGTTAGGGTTAGGGTAGTGATTAAACCTATCCCACTCTCTAGATACCCCTTAGCACATAAAGGAATATTATTTGGGGGTCCAGCCATGGAGAAGAGTTTAGACACTAGGATTAGATAAGGAACACACCCATTATAAAGAAATCACATTAGGATTCTCTTTTTAAGCTGTTCCTTAAAACACTAGTGCTTAGGAAATCTATTGGAGGCAGAAGCAGTCAAGGGTAGCCTAGGGTTAGGGTTAGGCTTAGGGTTAGGCTTAGGGTACGGCTTAGGGTACGGCTTCGGGGAGGGCTTCGGGTACGGCGTAGGGTATGGGTTAGGGTTAGGGTTAGGGTTAGTGTTAGGGTTAGGGCTCGGTTTAGGGTACGGGTTAGGATTAGGGTACGTGTTAGGGTTATGGTAGGGGTTAGGGTTAGGGTACACGTTAGGGTTAGGGTAGTTATTAAACCTATCCCACTCTCTAGATACCCCTTAGCACGTAAAGGAATATTATTTGGGGGTCCAGCCATGGAGAAGAGTTTAGACACTAAGATAATATAAGGAACACACACATTATAAAGAAATTACATTAGGATTCTCTTTTTAAGCTGTTCCTTAAAACACTATTGCTTAGGAAATCTATTGGAGGCAGAAGCAGTCAAGGGTAGCCTAGGGTTAGGGTTAGGCTTAGGTTTAGGCTTAGGGTACGGCTTAGGGTACGGGTTCGGGGAGGGCTTCGGGTACGGCGTAGGGTATGGGTTAGGGTTAGGGTTAGGGTTAGTGTTAGGGTTAGGGCTCGGTTTAGGGTACGGGTTAGGATTAGGGTACGTGTTAGGGTTAGGGTAGGGGTTAGGGTTAGGGTACACGTTAGGGTTAGGGTAGTTATTAAACCTATCCCACTCTAGATACTCCTTAGCACGTAAAGGAATATTATTTGGGGGTCCAGCCATGGAGAAGTGTTTAGACACTAAGATAATATAAGGAACACACACATTATAAAGAAATCACATTAGGATTCTCTTTTGAAGCTGTTCCTTAAAACACTAGTGCTTAGGAAATCTATTGGAGGCAGAAGCAGTCAAGGGTAGCCTAGGGTTAGGGTTAGGCTTAGGGTTAGGCTTAGGGTACGGCTTAGGGTACGGGTTCGGGGAGGGCTTCGGGTACGGCGTAGGGTATGGGTTAGGGTTAGGGTTAGGGTTAGTTTTAGGGTTAGGGCTCGGTTTAGGGTACGGGTTAGGATTAGGGTACGTGTTAGTGTTAGGGTAGGGGTTAGCGTTAGGGTACGCGTTAGGGTTAGGGTAGTTATTAAACCTATCCCACTCTCTAGTTACCCCTTAGCACGTAAAGGAATATTATTTGGGGGTCCAGCCATGGAGAAGAGTTTAGACACTAGGATAAGATAAGGAACACACACATTATAAAGAAATCACATTAGGATTCTCTTTTTAAGCTGTTCCTTAAAACACTAGTGCTTAGGAAATCTATTGGAGGCAGAAGCAGTCAAGGGTAGCCTAGGGTTAGGGTTAGGCTTAGGGTTAGGCTTAGGGTACGGCTTAGGGTACGGGTTCGGGGAGGGCTTCGGGTACGGCGTAGGGTATGGGTTAGGGTTAGGGTTAGGGTTAGTGTTAGGGTTAGGGCTCGGTTTAGTGTACGGGTTAGGATTAGGGTACGTGTTAGGGTTAGGGTAGGGGTTAGCGTTAGGGTACGCGTTAGGGTTAGGGTAGTTATTAAACCTATCCCACTCTCTAGTTACCCCTTAGCACGTAAAGGAATATTATTTGGGGGTCCAGCCATGGAGAAGAGTTTAGACACTAGGATAAGATAAGGAACACACCAATTATAAAGAAATCACATTAGGATTCTCTTTTTAAGCTGTTCCTAAAAACACTAGTGCTTAGGAAATCTATTGGAGGCAGAAGCAGTCAAGGGTAGCCTAGGGTTAGGGTTTGGCTTAGGGTTAGGCTTAGGGTACGGCTTAGGGTACGCGTTAGGGGAGGGATTCGGGTACGGCGTAGGGTATGGGTTAGGGTTAGGGTTAGGGTTAGTGTTAGGGTTAGGGCTCGGTTTAGGGTACGGGTTAGGATTAGGGTACCTGTTAGGGTTAGGGTAGGGGTTAGGGTTAGGGTACGCGTTAGGGTTAGGGTAGTTATTAAACCTATCCCACTCTCTAGATACCCCTTAGCACGTAAAGGAATATTATTTGGGGGTCCAGCTATGGAGAAGAGTTTAGACACTAGGATAAGATAAGGAACACACCCATTATAAAGAAATCACATTAGGATTCTCTTTTTAAGCTGTTCCTTAAAACACTAGTGCTTAGGAAATCTATTGGAGGCAGAAGCAGTCAAGGGTAGCCTAGGGTTAGGGTTAGGCTTAGGGTTAGGCTTAGGGTACGGCTTAGGGTACGGGTTCGGGGAGGGCTTCGGGTACGGCGTAGGGTATGGGTTAGGGTTAGGGTTAGGGTTAGTGTTAGGGTTAGGGCTCGGTTTAGGGTACGGGTTAGGATTAGGGTACGTGTTAGGGTTAGGGTAGGGGTTAGGGTTATGGTACGCGTTAGGGTTAGGGTAGTGATTAAACCTATCCCACTCTCTAGATACCCCTTAGCACATAAAGGAATATTATTTGGGGGTCCAGCCATGGAGAAGAGTTTAGACACTAGGATTAGATAAGGAACACACCCATTATAAAGAAATCACATTAGGATTCTCTTTTTAAGCTGTTCCTTAAAACACTAGTGCTTAGGAAATCTATTGGAGGCAGAAGCAGTCAAGGGTAGCCTAGGGTTAGGGTTAGGCTTAGGGTTAGGCTTAGGGTACGGCTTAGGGTACGGCTTCGGGGAGGGCTTCGGGTACGGCGTAGGGTATGGGTTAGGGTTAGGGTTAGGGTTAGTGTTAGGGTTAGGGCTCGGTTTAGGGTACGGGTTAGGATTAGGGTACGTGTTAGGGTTAGGGTAGGAGTTAGCGTTAGGGTACGCGTTAGGGTTAGGGTAGTTATTAAACCTATCCCACTCTCTAGTTACCCCTTAGCACGTAAAGGAATATTATTTGGGGGTCCAGCCGTGGAGAAGAGTTTAGACACTAGGATAAGATAAGGAACACACACATTATAAAGAAATCACATTAGGATTCTCTTTTTAAGCTGTTCCTTAAAACACTAGTGCTTAGGAAATCTATTGGAGGCAGAAGCAGTCAAGGGTAGCCTAGGGTTAGGGTTAGGCTTAGGGTTAGGCTTAGGGTACGGCTTAGGGTACGGGTTCGGGGAGGGCTTCGGGTACGGCGTAGGGTATGGGTTAGGGTTAGGGTTAGGGTTAGTGTTAGGGTTAGGGCTCGGTTTAGGGTACGGGTTAGGATTAGGGTACGTGTTAGGGTTAGGGTAGTGGTTAGGGTTAGGGTACGCGTTAGGGTTAGGGTAGTTATTAAACCTATCCCACTCTCTAGATACTCCTTAGCACGTAAAGGAATATTATTTGGGGGTCCAGCCATGGAGAAGTGTTTAGACACTAAGATAATATAAGGAACACACACATTATAAAGAAATCACATTATGATTCTCTTTTTAAGCTGTTCCTTAAAACACTAGTGCTTAGGAAATCTATTGGAGGCAGAAGCAGTCAAGGGTAGCCTAGGGTTAGGGTTAGGCTTAGGGTTAGGCTTAGGGTACGGCTTAGGGTACGGGTTCGGGGAGGGCTTCGGGTACGGCGTAGGGTACGGGTTAGGGTTAGGGTTAGGGTTAGTGTTAGGGTTAGGGCTCGGTTTAGGGTACGGGTTAGGATTAGGGTACGTGTTAGGGTTAGGGTAGGGGTTAGCGTTAGGGTACGCGTTAGGGTTAGGGTAGTTATTAAACCTATCCCACTCTCTAGTTACCCCTTAGCACGTAAAGGAATATTATTTGGGGGTCCAGCCATGGAGAAGAGTTTAGACACTAGGATAAGATGAGGAACACACACAATATAAAGGAATCACATTAGGATTCTCTTTTTAAGCTGTTCCTTAAAACACTAGTGCTTAGGAAATCTATTGGAGGCAGAAGCAGTCAAGGGTAGCCTAGGGTTAGGGTTAGGCTTAGGGTTAGGCTTAGGGTACGGCTTAGGGTACGGGTTCGGGGAGGGCTTCGGGTACGGCGTAGGGTATGGGTTAGGGTTAGGGTTAGGGTTAGTGTTAGGGTTAGGGCTCGGTTTAGGGTACGGGTTAGGATTAGGGTACGTGTTAGGGTTAGGGTAGGGGTTAGGGTTATGGTACGCGTTAGGGTTAGGGTAGTGATTAAACCTATCCCACTCTCTAGATACCCCTTAGCACATAAAGGAATATTATTTGGGGGTCCAGCCATGGAGAAGAGTTTAGACACTAGGATTAGATAAGGAACACACCCATTATAAAGAAATCACATTAGGATTCTCTTTTTAAGCTGTTCCTTAAAACACTAGTGCTTAGGAAATCTATTGGAGGCAGAAGCAGTCAAGGGTAGCCTAGGGTTAGGGTTAGGCTTAGGGTTAGGCTTAGGGTACGGCTTAGGGTACGGGTTCGGGGAGGGCTTCGGGTACGGCGTAGGGTATGGGTTAGGGTTAGGGTTAGGGTTAGTGTTAGGGTTAGGGCTCGGTTTAGGGTACGGGTTAGGATTAGGGTACGTGTTAGGGTTAGGGTAGGGGTTAGGGTTAGGGTACGCGTTAGGGTTAGGGTAGTTATTAAACCTATCCCACTCTCTAGATACTCCTTAGCACGTAAAGGAATATTATTTGGGGGTCCAGCCATGGAGAAGTGTTTAGACACTAAGATAATATAAGGAACACACACATTATAAAGAAATCACATTAGGATTCTCTTTTGAAGCTGTTCCTTAAAACACTAGTGCTTAGGAAATCGATTGGAGGCAGAAGCAGTCAAGGGTAGCCTAGGGTTAGGGTTAGGCTTAGGGTTAGACTTAGGGTACGGCTTAGGGTACGGGTTCGGGGAGGGCTTCGGGTACGGCGTAGGGTATGGGTTAGGGTTAGGGTTAGGGTTAGTTTTAGGGTTAGGGCTCGGTTTAGGGTACGGTTTAGGATTAGGGTACGTGTTAGTGTTAGGGTAGGGGTTAGCGTTAGGGTACGCGTTAGGGTTAAGGTAGTTATTAAACCTATCCCACTCTCTAGTTACCCCTTAGCACGTAAAGGAATATTATTTGGGGGTCCAGCCATGGAGAAGAGTTTAGACACTAGGATAAGATAAGGAACACACCAATTATAAAGAAATCACATTAGGATTCTCTTTTTAAGCTGTTTCTTAAAACACTAGTGCTTAGGAAATCTATTGGAGGCAGAAGCAGTCAAGGGTAGCCTAGGGTTAGGGTTTGGCTTAGGGTTAGGCTTAGGGTACGGCTTAGGGTACGGGTTAGGGGAGGGATTCGGGTACGGCGTAGGGTATGAGTTAGGGTTAGGGTTAGGGTTAGTGTTAGGGTTAGGGCTCGGTTTAGGGTACGGGTTAGGATTAGGGTACCTGTTAGGGTTAGGGTAGGGGTTAGGGTTAGGGTACGCGTTAGGGTTAGGGTAGTTATTAAACCTATCCCACTCTCTAGATACCCCTTAGCACGTAAAGGAATATTATTTGGGGGTCCAGACATGGAGAAGAGTTTAGACACTAGGATAAGATAAGGAACACACCCATTATAAAGAAATCACTTTAGGATTCTCTTTTTAAGCTGTTCCTTAAAACACTAGTGCTTAGGAAATCTATTGGAGGCAGAAGCAGTCAAGGGTAGCCTAGGGTTAGAGTTAGGCTTAGGGTTAGGCTTAGGGTACGGCTTAGGGTACGGGTTCGGGGAGGGCTTCGGGTACGGCGTAGGGTATGGGTGAGGGTTAGGGTTAGGGTTAGTGTTAGGGTTAGGGCTCGGTTTAGGGTACGGGTTAGGATTAGGGTACGTGTTAGGGTTAGGGTAGGGGTTAGGGTTAGGGTTAGGGTTAGGGTAGTTATTAAACCTATCCCACTCTCTAGTTACCCCTTAGCACGTAAAGGAATATTATTTGGGGGTCCAGCCATGGAGAAAAGTTTAGACACTAGGATAAGATAAGGAACACACCCATTATACAGAAATCACATTAGGATTCTCTTTTTAAGCTGTTCCTTAAAACACTAGTGCTTAGGAAATCTATTGGAGGCAGAAGCAGTCAAGGGTAGACTAGGGTTAGGGTTAGGCTTAGGGTTAGGCTTAGGGTACGGCTTAGGGTACGGGTTCGGGGAGGGCTTCGGGTACGGCGTAGGGTATGGGTTAGGGTTAGGGTTACGGTTAGTGTTAGGGTTAGGGCTCGGTTTAGGGTACGGGTTAGGATTAGGGTACGTGTTAGGGTTAGGGTAGGGGTTAGGGTTAGGGTACACGTTAGGGTTAGGGTAGTTATTAAACCTATCCCACTCTCTAGATACCCCTTAGCACGTAAAGGAATATTATTTGGGGGTCCAGCCATGGAGAAGAGTTTAGACACTAAGATAATATAAGGAACACACACATTATAAAGAAATCACTTTAGGATTCTCTTTTTAAGCTGTTCCTTAAAACACTATTGCTTAGGAAATCTATTGGAGGCAGAAGCAGTCAAGGGTAGCCTAGGGTTAGGGTTAGGCTTAGGGTTAGGCTTAGGGTACGGCTTAGGGTACGGGTTCGGGGAGGGCTTCGGGTACGGCGTAGGGTATGGGTTAGGGTTAGGGTTAGGGTTAGTGTTAGGGTTAGGGCTCGGTTTAGGGTACGGGTTAGGATTAGGGTACGTGTTAGGGTTAGGGTAGGGGTTAGCGTTAGGGTACGCGTTAGGGTTAGGGTAGTTATTAAACCTATCCCACTCTCTAGTTACCCCTTAGCACGTAAAGGAATATTATTTGGGGGTCCAGCCATGGAGAAGAGTTTAGACACTAGGATAAGATAAGGAACACACCAATTATAAAGAAATCACATTAGGATTCTCTTTTTAAGCTGTTCCTTAAAACACTAGTGCTTAGGAAATCTATTGGAGGCAGAAGCAGTCAAGGGTAGCCTAGGGTTAGGGTTAGGCTTAGGGTTAGGCTTAGGGTACGGCTTAGGGTACGGTTTCGGGGAGGGCTTCGGGTACGGCGTAGGGTATGGGTTAGGGTTAGGGTTAGGGTTAGGGTTAGGGTTAGGGTTAATGTTAGGGTTAGGGCTCTGTTTAGGGTACGGGTTAGGATTAGGGTACGTGTTAGGGTTAGGGTAGGGGTTAGCGTTAGGGTACGCGTTACGGTTAGGGTAGTTATTAAACCTATCCCACTCTCTAGTTACCCATTAGCACGTAAAGGAATATTATTTTGGGGTCCAGCCATGGAGAAGAGTTTAGACACTAGGATAAGATAAGGAACACACCCATTATAAAGAAATCACATTAGGATTCTCTTTTTAAGCTGTTCCTTAAAACACTAGTGCTTAGGAAATCTATTGGAGGCAGAAGCAGTCAAGGGTAGCCTAGGGTTAGGGTTAGGCTTAGGGTTAGGCTTAGGGTACGGCTTAGGGTACGGGTTCGGGGAGGGCTTCGGGTACGGCGTAGGGTATGGGTTAGGGTTAGGGTTAGGGTTAGTGTTAGGGTTAGGGCTCGGTTTAGGGTACGGGTTAGGATTAGGGTACGTGTTAGGGTTAGGGTAGGGGTTAGGGTTATGGTACGCGTTAGGGTTAGGGTAGTGATTAAACCTATCCCACTCTCTAGATACCCCTTAGCACATAAAGGAATATTATTTGGGGGTCCAGCCATGGAGAAGAGTTTAGACACTAGGATTAGATAAGGAACACACCCATTATAAAGAAATCACATTAGGATTCTCTTTTTAAGCTGTTCCTTAAAACACTAGTGCTTAGGAAATCTATTGGAGGCAGAAGCAGTCAAGGGTAGCCTAGGGTTAGGGTTAGGCTTAGGGTTAGGCTTAGGGTACGGCTTAGGGTACGGCTTCGGGGAGGGCTTCGGGTACGGCGTAGGGTATGGGTTAGTGTTAGGGTTAGGGTTAGTGTTAGGGTTAAGGCTCGGTTTAGGGTACGGGTTAGGATTAGGGTACGTGTTAGGGTTAGGGTAGGGGTTAGGGTTAGGGTACGCGTTAGGGTTAGGGTAGTTATTAAACCTATCCCACTCTCTAGATACTCCTTAGCACGTAAAGGAATATTATTTGGGGGTCCAGCCATGGAGAAGTGTTTAGACACTAAGATAATATAAGGAACACACACATTATAAAGAAATCACATTAGGATTCTCTTTTGAAGCTGTTCCTTAAAACACTAGTGCTTAGGAAATCTATTGGAGGCAGAAGCAGTCAAGGGTAGCCTAGGGTTAGGTTTAGGCTTAGGGTTAGGCTTAGGGTACGGCTTAGGGTACGGGTTCGGGGAGGGCTTCGGGTACGGCGTAGGGTATGGGTTAGGGTTAGGGTTAGGGTTAGTTTTAGGGTTAGGGCTCGGTTTAGGGTACGGGTTAGGATTAGGGTACGTGTTAGTGTTAGGGTAGGGGTTAGCGTTAGGGTACGCGTTAGGGTTAGGGTAGTTATTAAACCTATCCCACTCTCTAGTTACCCCTTAGCACGTAAAGGAATATTATTTGGGGGTCCAGCCATGGAGAAGAGTTTAGACACTAGGATAAGATAAGGAACACACACATTATAAAGAAATCACATTAGGATTCTCTTTTTAAGCTGTTCCTTAAAACACTAGTGCTTAGGAAATCTATTGGAGGCAGAAGCAGTCAAGGGTAGCCTAGGGTTAGGGTTAGGCTTTGGGTTAGGCTTAGGGTACGGCTTAGGGTACGGGTTCGGGGAGGGCTTCGGGTACGGCGTAGGGTATGGGTTAGGGTTAGGGTTAGGGTTAGTGTTAGGGTTAGGGCTCGGTTTAGTGTACGGGTTAGGATTAGGGTACGTGTTAGGGTTAGGGTAGGGGTTAGCGTTAGGGTACGCGTTAGGGTTAGGGTAGTTATTAAACCTATCCCACTCTCTAGTTACCCCTTAGCACGTAAAGGAATATTATTTGGGGGTCCAGCCATGGAGAAGAGTTTAGACACTAGGATAAGATAAGGAACACACCAATTATAAAGAAATCACATTAGGATTCTCTTTTTAAGCTGTTCCTTAAAACACTAGTGCTTAGGAAATCTATTGGAGGCAGAAGCAGTCAAGGGTAGCCTAGGGTTAGGGTTTGGCTTAGGGTTAGGCTTAGGGTACGGCTTAGGGTACGGGTTAGGGGAGGGATTCGGGTACGGCGTAGGGTATGGGTTAGGGTTAGGGTTAGGGTTAGTGTTAGGGTTAGGGCTCGGTTTAGGGTACGGGTTAGGATTAGGGTACCTGTTAGGGTTAGGGTAGGGGTTAGGGTTAGGGTACGCGTTAGGGTTAGGGTAGTTATTAAACCTATCCCACTCTCTAGATACCCCTTAGCACGTAAAGGAATATTATTTGGAGGTCCAGCCATGGAGAAGAGTTTAGACACTAGGATAAGATAAGGAACACACCCATTATAAAGAAATCACTTTAGGATTCTCTTTTTAAGCTGTTCCTTAAAACACTACTGCTTAGGAAATCTATTGGAGGCAGAAGCAGTCAAGGGTAGCCTAGGGTTAGAGTTAGGCTTAGGGTTAGGCTTAGGGTACGGCTTAGGGTACGGGTTCGGGGAGGGCTTCGGGTACGGCGTAGGGTATGGGTGAGGGTTAGGGTTAGGGTTAGTGTTAGGGTTAGGGCTCGGTTTAGGGTACGGGTTAGGATTAGGGTACGTGTTAGGGTTAGGGTAGGGGTTAGGGTTAGGGTTAGGGTTAGGGTTAGGGTAGTTATTAAACCTATCCCACTCTCTAGTTACCCCTTAGCACGTAAAGGAATATTATTTGGGGGTCCAGCCATGGAGAAAAGTTTAGACACTAGGATAAGATAAGGAACACACCCATTATAAAGAAATCACATTAGGATTCTCTTTTTAAGCTGTTCCTTAAAACACTAGTGCTTAGGAAATCTATTGGAGGCAGAAGCAGTCAAGGGTAGACTAGGGTTAGGGTTAGGCTTAGGGTTAGGCTTAGGGTACGGCTTAGGGTACGGGTTCGGGGAGGGCTTCGGGTACGGCGTAGGGTATGGGTTAGGGTTAGGGTTACGGTTAGTGTTAGGGTTAGGGCTCGGTTTAGGGTACGGGTTAGGATTAGGGTACGTGTTAGGGTTATGGTAGGGGTTAGGGTTAGGGTACACGTTAGGGTTAGGGTAGTTATTAAACCTATCCCACTCTCTAGATACCCGTTAGCAAGTAAAGGAATATTATTTGGGGGTCCAGCCATGGAGAAGAGTTTAGACACTAAGATAATATAAGGAACACACACATTATAAAGAAATTACATTAGGATTCTCTTTTTAAGCTGTTCCTTAAAACACTATTGCTTAGGAAATCTATTGGAGGCAGAAGCAGTCAAGGGTAGCCTAGGGTTAGGGTTAGGCTTAGGGTTAGGCTTAGGGTACGGCTTAGGGTACGGGTTCGGGGAGGGCTTCGGGTACGGCGTAGGGTATGGGTTAGGGTTAGGGTTAGGGTTAGTGTTAGGGTTAGGGCTCGGTTTAGGGTACGGGTTAGGATTAGGGTACGTGTTAGGGTTAGGGTAGGGGTTAGGGTTAGGGTACACGTTAGGGTTAGGGTAGTTATTAAACCTATCCCACTCTCTAGTTACCCCTTAGCACGTAAAGGAATATTATTTGGGGGTCCAGCCATGGAGAAGAGTTTAGACACTAGGATAAGATAAGGAACACACCAATTATAAAGAAATCACATTAGGATTCTCTTTTTAAGCTGTTCCTTAAAACACTAGTGCTTAGGAAATCTATTGGAGGCAGAAGCAGTCAAGGGTAGCCTAGGGTTAGGGTTTGGCTTAGGGTTAGGCTTAGGGTACGGCTTAGGGTACGGGTTAGGGGAGGGATTCGGGTACGGCGTAGGGTATGGGTTAGGGTTAGGGTTAGGGTTAGTGTTAGGGTTAGGGCTCGGTTTAGGGTACGGGTTAGGATTAGGGTACCTGTTAGGGTTAGGGTAGGGGTTAGGGTTAGGGTACGCGTTAGGGTTAGGGTAGTTATTAAACCTATCCCACTCTCTAGATACCCCTTAGCACGTAAAGGAATATTATTTGGGGGTCCAGCCATGGAGAAGAGTTTAGACACTAGGATAAGATAAGGAACACACCCATTATAAAGAAATCACTTTAGGATTCTCTTTTTAAGCTGTTCCTTAAAACACTAGTGCTTAGGAAATCTATTGGAGGCAGAAGCAGTCAAGGGTAGCCTAGGGTTAGAGTTAGGCTTAGGGTTAGGCTTAGGGTACGGCTTAGGGTACGGGTTCGGGGAGGGCTTCGGGTACGGCGTAGGGTATGGGTGAGGGTTAGGGTTAGGGTTAGTGTTAGGGTTAGGGTTCGGTTTAGGGTACGGGTTAGGATTAGGGTACGTGTTAGGGTTAGGGTAGGGGTTAGGGTTAGGGTTAGGGTTAGGGTTAGGGTAGTTATTAAACCTATCCCACTCTCTAGTTACCCCTTAGCACGTAAAGGAATATTATTTGGGGGTCCAGCCATGGAGAAAAGTTTAGACACTAGGATAAGATAAGGAACACACCCATTATAAAGAAATCACATTAGGATTCTCTTTTTAAGCTGTTCCTTAAAACACTAGTGCTTAGGAAATCTATTGGAGGCAGAAGCAGTCAAGGGTAGACTAGGGTTAGGGTTAGGCTTAGGGTTAGGCTTAGGGTACGGCTTAGGGTACGGGTTCGGGGAGGGCTTCGGGTACGGCGTAGGGTATGGGTTAGGGTTAGGGTTACGGTTAGTGTTAGGGTTAGGGCTCGGTTTAGGGTACGGGTTAGGATTAGGGTACGTGTTAGGGTTATGGTAGGGGTTAGGGTTAGGGTACACGTTAGGGTTAGGGTAGTTATTAAACCTATCCCACTCTCTAGATACCCCTTAGCACGTAAAGGAATATTATTTGGGGGTCCAGCCATGGAGAAGAGTTTAGACACTAAGATAATATAAGGAACACACACATTATAAAGAAATTACATTAGGATTCTCTTTTTAAGCTGTTCCTTAAAACACTATTGCTTAGGAAATCTATTGGAGGCAGAAGCAGTCAAGGGTAGCCTAGGGTTAGGGTTAGGCTTAGGTTTAGGCTTAGGGTACGGCTTAGGGTACGGGTTCGGGGAGGGCTTCGGGTACGGCGTAGGGTATGGGTTAGGGTTAGGGTTAGGGTTAGTGTTAGGGTTAGGGCTCGGTTTAGGGTACGGGTTAGGATTAGGGTACGTGTTAGGGTTAGGGTAGGGGTTAGGGTTAGGGTACACGTTAGGGTTAGGGTAGTTATTAAACCTATCCCACTCTCTAGATACTCCTTAGCACGTAAAGGAATATTATTTGGGGGTCCAGCCATGGAGAAGTGTTTAGACACTAAGATAATATAAGGAACACACACATTATAAAGAAATCACATTAGGATTCTCTTTTGAAGCTGTTCCTTAAAACACTAGTGCTTAGGAAATCTATTGGAGGCAGAAGCAGTCAAGGGTAGCCTAGGGTTAGGGTTAGGCTTAGGGTTAGGCTTAGGGTACGGCTTAGGGTACGGGTTCGGGGAGGGCTTCGGGTACGGCGTAGGGTATGGGTTAGGGTTAGGGTTAGGGTTAGTTTTAGGGTTAGGGCTCGGTTTAGGGTACGGGTTAGGATTAGGGTACGTGTTAGTGTTAGGGTAGGGGTTAGCGTTAGGGTACGCGTTAGGGTTAGGGTAGTTATTAAACCTATCCCACTCTCTAGTTACCCCTTAGCACGTAAAGGAATATTATTTGGGGGTCCAGCCATGGAGAAGAGTTTAGACACTAGGATAAGATAAGGAACACACACATTATAAAGAAATCACATTAGGATTCTCTTTTTAAGCTGTTCCTTAAAACACTAGTGCTTAGGAAATCTATTGGAGGCAGAAGCAGTCAAGGGTAGCCTAGGGTTAGGGTTAGGCTTAGGGTTAGGCTTAGGGTACGGCTTAGGGTACGGGTTCGGGGAGGGCTTCGGGTACGGCGTAGGGTATGGGTTAGGGTTAGGGTTAGGGTTAGTGTTAGGGTTAGGGCTCGGTTTAGTGTACGGGTTAGGATTAGGGTACGTGTTAGGGTTAGGGTAGGGGTTAGCGTTAGGGTACGCGTTAGGGTTAGGGTAGTTATTAAACCTATCCCACTCTCTAGTTACCCCTTAGCACGTAAAGGAATATTATTTGGGGGTCCAGCCATGGAGAAGAGTTTAGACACTAGGATAAGATAAGGAACACACCAATTATAAAGAAATCACATTAGGATTCTCTTTTTAAGCTGTTCCTAAAAACACTAGTGCTTAGGAAATCTATTGGAGGCAGAAGCAGTCAAGGGTAGCCTAGGGTTAGGGTTTGGCTTAGGGTTAGGCTTAGGGTACGGCTTAGGGTACGCGTTAGGGGAGGGATTCGGGTACGGCGTAGGGTATGGGTTAGGGTTAGGGTTAGGGTTAGTGTTAGGGTTAGGGCTCGGTTTAGGGTACGGGTTAGGATTAGGGTACCTGTTAGGGTTAGGGTAGGGGTTAGGGTTAGGGTACGCGTTAGGGTTAGGGTAGTTATTAAACCTATCCCACTCTCTAGATACCCCTTAGCACGTAAAGGAATATTATTTGGGGGTCCAGCCATGGAGAAGAGTTTAGACACTAGGATAAGATAAGGAACACACCCATTATAAAGAAATCACATTAGGATTCTCTTTTTAAGCTGTTCCTTAAAACACTAGTGCTTAGGAAATCTATTGGAGGCAGAAGCAGTCAAGGGTAGCCTAGGGTTAGGGTTAGGCTTAGGGTTAGGCTTAGGGTACGGCTTAGGGTACGGGTTCGGGGAGGGCTTCGGGTACGGCGTAGGGTATGGGTTAGGGTTAGGGTTAGGGTTAGTGTTAGGGTTAGGGCTCGGTTTAGGGTACGGGTTAGGATTAGGGTACGTGTTAGGGTTAGGGTAGGGGTTAGGGTTATGGTACGCGTTAGGGTTAGGGTAGTGATTAAACCTATCCCACTCTCTAGATACCCCTTAGCACATAAAGGAATATTATTTGGGGGTCCAGCCATGGAGAAGAGTTTAGACACTAGGATTAGATAAGGAACACACCCATTATAAAGAAATCACATTAGGATTCTCTTTTTAAGCTGTTCCTTAAAACACTAGTGCTTAGGAAATCTATTGGAGGCAGAAGCAGTCAAGGGTAGCCTAGGGTTAGGGTTAGGCTTAGGGTTAGGCTTAGGGTACGGCTTAGGGTACGGCTTCGGGGAGGGCTTCGGGTACGGCGTAGGGTATGGGTTAGGGTTAGGGTTAGGGTTAGTGTTAGGGTTAGGGCTCGGTTTAGGGTACGGGTTAGGATTAGGGTACGTGTTAGGGTTAGGGTAGGAGTTAGCGTTAGGGTACGCGTTAGGGTTAGGGTAGTTATTAAACCTATCCCACTCTCTAGTTACCCCTTAGCACGTAAAGGAATATTATTTGGGGGTCCAGCCGTGGAGAAGAGTTTAGACACTAGGATAAGATAAGGAACACACACATTATAAAGAAATCACATTAGGATTCTCTTTTTAAGCTGTTCCTTAAAACACTAGTGCTTAGGAAATCTATTGGAGGCAGAAGCAGTCAAGGGTAGCCTAGGGTTAGGGTTAGGCTTAGGGTTAGGCTTAGGGTACGGCTTAGGGTACGGGTTCGGGGAGGGCTTCGGGTACGGCGTAGGGTATGGGTTAGGGTTAGGGTTAGGGTTAGTGTTAGGGTTAGGGCTCGGTTTAGGGTACGGGTTAGGATTAGGGTACGTGTTAGGGTTAGGGTAGTGGTTAGGGTTAGGGTACGCGTTAGGGTTAGGGTAGTTATTAAACCTATCCCACTCTCTAGATACTCCTTAGCACGTAAAGGAATATTATTTGGGGGTCCAGCCATGGAGAAGTGTTTAGACACTAAGATAATATAAGGAACACACACATTATAAAGAAATCACATTATGATTCTCTTTTTAAGCTGTTCCTTAAAACACTAGTGCTTAGGAAATCTATTGGAGGCAGAAGCAGTCAAGGGTAGCCTAGGGTTAGGGTTAGGCTTAGGGTTAGGCTTAGGGTACGGCTTAGGGTACGGGTTCGGGGAGGGCTTCGGGTACGGCGTAGGGTACGGGTTAGGGTTAGGGTTAGGGTTAGTGTTAGGGTTAGGGCTCGGTTTAGGGTACGGGTTAGGATTAGGGTACGTGTTAGGGTTAGGGTAGGGGTTAGCGTTAGGGTACGCGTTAGGGTTAGGGTAGTTATTAAACCTATCCCACTCTCTAGTTACCCCTTAGCACGTAAAGGAATATTATTTGGGGGTCCAGCCATGGAGAAGAGTTTAGACACTAGGATAAGATGAGGAACACACACAATATAAAGGAATCACATTAGGATTCTCTTTTTAAGCTGTTCCTTAAAACACTAGTGCTTAGGAAATCTATTGGAGGCAGAAGCAGTCAAGGGTAGCCTAGGGTTAGGGTTAGGCTTAGGGTTAGGCTTAGGGTACGGCTTAGGGTACGGGTTCGGGGAGGGCTTCGGGTACGGCGTAGGGTATGGGTTAGGGTTAGGGTTAGGGTTAGTGTTAGGGTTAGGGCTCGGTTTAGGGTACGGGTTAGGATTAGGGTACGTGTTAGGGTTAGGGTAGGGGTTAGGGTTATGGTACGCGTTAGGGTTAGGGTAGTGATTAAACCTATCCCACTCTCTAGATACCCCTTAGCACATAAAGGAATATTATTTGGGGGTCCAGCCATGGAGAAGAGTTTAGACACTAGGATTAGATAAGGAACACACCCATTATAAAGAAATCACATTAGGATTCTCTTTTTAAGCTGTTCCTTAAAACACTAGTGCTTAGGAAATCTATTGGAGGCAGAAGCAGTCAAGGGTAGCCTAGGGTTAGGGTTAGGCTTAGGGTTAGGCTTAGGGTACGGCTTAGGGTACGGGTTCGGGGAGGGCTTCGGGTACGGCGTAGGGTATGGGTTAGGGTTAGGGTTAGGGTTAGTGTTAGAGTTAGGGCTCGGTTTAGGGTACGGGTTAGGATTAGGGTACGTGTTAGGGTTAGGGTAGGGGTTAGGGTTAGGGTACGCGTTAGGGTTAGGGTAGTTATTAAACCTATCCCACTCTCTAGATACTCCTTAGCACGTAAAGGAATATTATTTGGGGGTCCAGCCATGGAGAAGTGTTTAGACACTAAGACAATATAAGGAACACACACATTATAAAGAAATCACATTAGGATTCTCTTTTGAAGCTGTTCCTTAAAACACTAGTGCTTAGGAAATCTATTGGAGGCAGAAGCAGTCAAGGGTAGCCTAGGGTTAGGGTTAGGCTTAGCGTTAGACTTAGGGTACGGCTTAGGGTACGGGTTCGGGGAGGGCTTCGGGTACGGCGTAGGGTATGGGTTAGGGTTAGGGTTAGGGTTAGTTTTAGGGTTAGGGCTCGGTTTAGGGTACGGTTTAGGATTAGGGTACGTGTTAGTGTTAGGGTAGGGGTTAGCGTTAGGGTACGCGTTAGGGTTAAGGTAGTTATTAAACCTATCCCACTCTCTAGTTACCCCTTAGCACGTAAAGGAATATTATTTGGGGGTCCAGCCATGGAGAAGGGTTTAGACACTAGGATAAGATAAGGAACACACCAATTATAAAGAAATCACATTAGGATTCTCTTTTTAAGCTGTTCCTTAAAACACTAGTGCTTAGGAAATCTATTGGAGGCAGAAGCAGTCAAGGGTAGCCTAGGGTTAGGGTTTGGCTTAGGGTTAGGCTTAGGGTACGGCTTAGGGTACGGGTTAGGGGAGGGATTCGGGTACGGCGTAGGGTATGAGTTAGGGTTAGGGTTAGGGTTAGTGTTAGGGTTAGGGCTCGGTTTAGGGTACGGGTTAGGATTAGGGTACCTGTTAGGGTTAGGGTAGGGGTTAGGGTTAGGGTACGCGTTAGGGTTAGGGTAGTTATTAAACCTATCCCACTCTCTAGATACCCCTTAGCACGTAAAGGAATATTATTTGGGGGTCCAGACATGGAGAAGAGTTTAGACACTAGGATAAGATAAGGAACACACCCATTATAAAGAAATCACTTTAGGATTCTCTTTTTAAGCTGTTCCTTAAAACACTAGTGCTTAGGAAATCTATTGGAGGCAGAAGCAGTCAAGGGTAGCCTAGGGTTAGAGTTAGGCTTAGGGTTAGGCTTAGGGTACGGCTTAGGGTACGGGTTCGGGGAGGGCTTCGGGTACGGCGTAGGGTATGGGTGAGGGTTAGGGTTAGGGTTAGTGTTAGGGTTAGGGCTCGGTTTAGGGTACGGGTTAGGATTAGGGTACGTGTTAGGGTTAGGGTAGGGGTTAGGGTTAGGGTTAGGGTTAGGGTAGTTATTAAACCTATCCCACTCTCTAGTTACCCCTTAGCACGTAAAGGAATATTATTTGGGGGTCCAGCCATGGAGAAAAGTTTAGACACTAGGATAAGATAAGGAACACACCCATTATACAGAAATCACATTAGGATTCTCTTTTTAAGCTGTTCCTTAAAACACTAGTGCTTAGGAAATCTATTGGAGGCAGAAGCAGTCAAGGGTAGACTAGGGTTAGGGTTAGGCTTAGGGTTAGGCTTAGGGTACGGCTTAGGGTACGGGTTCGGGGAGGGCTTCGGGTACGGCGTAGGGTATGGGTTAGGGTTAGGGTTACGGTTAGTGTTAGGGTTAGGGCTCGGTTTAGGGTACGGGTTAGGATTAGGGTACGTGTTAGGGTTAGGGTAGGGGTTAGGGTTAGGGTACACGTTAGGGTTAGGGTAGTTATTAAACCTATCCCACTCTCTAGATACCCCTTAGCACGTAAAGGAATATTATTTGGGGGTCCAGCCATGGAGAAGAGTTTAGACACTAAGATAATATAAGGAACACACACATTATAAAGAAATCACTTTAGGATTCTCTTTTTAAGCTGTTCCTTAAAACACTATTGCTTAGGAAATCTATTGGAGGCAGAAGCAGTCAAGGGTAGCCTAGGGTTAGGGTTAGGCTTAGGGTTAGGCTTAGGGTACGGCTTAGGGTACGGGTTCGGGGAGGGCTTCGGGTACGGCGTAGGGTATGGGTTAGGGTTAGGGTTAGGGTTAGTGTTAGGGTTAGGGCTCGGTTTAGGGTACGGGTTAGGATTAGGGTACGTGTTAGGGTTAGGGTAGGGGTTAGCGTTAGGGTACGCGTTAGGGTTAGGGTAGTTATTAAACCTATCCCACTCTCTAGTTACCCCTTAGCACGTAAAGGAATATTATTTGGGGGTCCAGCCATGGAGAAGAGTTTAGACACTAGGATAAGATAAGGAACACACCAATTATAAAGAAATCACATTAGGATTCTCTTTTTAAGCTGTTCCTTAAAACACTAGTGCTTAGGAAATCTATTGGAGGCAGAAGCAGTCAAGGGTAGCCTAGGGTTAGGGTTAGGCTTAGGGTTAGGCTTAGGGTACGGCTTAGGGTACGGTTTCGGGGAGGGCTTCGGGTACGGCGTAGGGTATGGGTTAGGGTTAGGGTTAGGGTTAGGGTTAGGGTTAGGGTTAATGTTAGGGTTAGGGCTCTGTTTAGGGTACGGGTTAGGATTAGGGTACGTGTTAGGGTTAGGGTAGGGGTTAGCGTTAGGGTACGCGTTACGGTTAGGGTAGTTATTAAACCTATCCCACTCTCTAGTTACCCATTAGCACGTAAAGGAATATTATTTTGGGGTCCAGCCATGGAGAAGAGTTTAGACACTAGGATAAGATAAGGAACACACCCATTATAAAGAAATCACATTAGGATTCTCTTTTTAAGCTGTTCCTTAAAACACTAGTGCTTAGGAAATCTATTGGAGGCAGAAGCAGTCAAGGGTAGCCTAGGGTTAGGGTTAGGCTTAGGGTTAGGCTTAGGGTACGGCTTAGGGTACGGGTTCGGGGAGGGCTTCGGGTACGGCGTAGGGTATGGGTTAGGGTTAGGGTTAGGGTTAGTGTTAGGGTTAGGGCTCGGTTTAGGGTACGGGTTAGGATTAGGGTACGTGTTAGGGTTAGGGTAGGGGTTAGGGTTATGGTACGCGTTAGGGTTAGGGTAGTGATTAAACCTATCCCACTCTCTAGATACCCCTTAGCACATAAAGGAATATTATTTGGGGGTCCAGCCATGGAGAAGAGTTTAGACACTAGGATTAGATAAGGAACACACCCATTATAAAGAAATCACATTAGGATTCTCTTTTTAAGCTGTTCCTTAAAACACTAGTGCTTAGGAAATCTATTGGAGGCAGAAGCAGTCAAGGGTAGCCTAGGGTTAGGGTTAGGCTTAGGGTTAGGCTTAGGGTACGGCTTAGGGTACGGCTTCGGGGAGGGCTTCGGGTACGGCGTAGGGTATGGGTTAGTGTTAGGGTTAGGGTTAGTGTTAGGGTTAAGGCTCGGTTTAGGGTACGGGTTAGGATTAGGGTACGTGTTAGGGTTAGGGTAGGGGTTAGGGTTAGGGTACGCGTTAGGGTTAGGGTAGTTATTAAACCTATCCCACTCTCTAGATACTCCTTAGCACGTAAAGGAATATTATTTGGGGGTCCAGCCATGGAGAAGTGTTTAGACACTAAGATAATATAAGGAACACACACATTATAAAGAAATCACATTAGGATTCTCTTTTGAAGCTGTTCCTTAAAACACTAGTGCTTAGGAAATCTATTGGAGGCAGAAGCAGTCAAGGGTAGCCTAGGGTTAGGGTTAGGCTTAGGGTTAGGCTTAGGGTACGGCTTAGGGTACGGGTTCGGGGAGGGCTTCGGGTACGGCGTAGGGTATGGGTTAGGGTTAGGGTTAGGGTTAGTTTTAGGGTTAGGGCTCGGTTTAGGGTACGGGTTAGGATTAGGGTACGTGTTAGTGTTAGGGTAGGGGTTAGCGTTAGGGTACGCGTTAGGGTTAGGGTAGTTATTAAACCTATCCCACTCTCTAGTTACCCCTTAGCACGTAAAGGAATATTATTTGGGGGTCCAGCCATGGAGAAGAGTTTAGACACTAGGATAAGATAAGGAACACACACATTATAAAGAAATCACATTAGGATTCTCTTTTTAAGCTGTTCCTTAAAACACTAGTGCTTAGGAAATCTATTGGAGGCAGAAGCAGTCAAGGGTAGCCTAGGGTTAGGGTTAGGCTTTGGGTTAGGCTTAGGGTACGGCTTAGGGTACGGGTTCGGGGAGGGCTTCGGGTACGGCGTAGTGTATGGGTTAGGGTTAGGGTTAGGGTTAGTGTTAGGGTTAGGGCTCGGTTTAGTGTACGGGTTAGGATTAGGGTACGTGTTAGGGTTAGGGTAGGGGTTAGCGTTAGGGTACGCGTTAGGGTTAGGGTAGTTATTAAACCTATCCCACTCTCTAGTTACCCCTTAGCACGTAAAGGAATATTATTTGGGGGTCCAGCCATGGAGAAGAGTTTAGACACTAGGATAAGATAAGGAACACACCAATTATAAAGAAATCACATTAGGATTCTCTTTTTAAGCTGTTCCTTAAAACACTAGTGCTTAGGAAATCTATTGGAGGCAGAAGCAGTCAAGGGTAGCCTAGGGTTAGGGTTTGGCTTAGGGTTAGGCTTAGGGTACGGCTTAGGGTACGGGTTAGGGGAGGGATTCGGGTACGGCGTAGGGTATGGGTTAGGGTTAGGGTTAGGGTTAGTGTTAGGGTTAGGGCTCGGTTTAGGGTACGGGTTAGGATTAGGGTACCTGTTAGGGTTAGGGTAGGGGTTAGGGTTAGGGTACGCGTTAGGGTTAGGGTAGTTATTAAACCTATCCCACTCTCTAGATACCCCTTAGCACGTAAAGGAATATTATTTGGGGGTCCAGCCATGGAGAAGAGTTTAGACACTTGGATAAGATAAGGAACACACCCATTATAAAGAAATCACTTTAGGATTCTCTTTTTAAGCTGTTCCTTAAAACACTAGTGCTTAGGAAATCTATTGGAGGCAGAAGCAGTCAAGGGTAGCCTAGGGTTAGAGTTAGGCTTAGGGTTAGGCTTAGGGTACGGCTTAGGGTACGGGTTCGGGGAGGGCTTCGGGTACGGCGTAGGGTATGGGTGAGGGTTAGGGTTAGGGTTAGTGTTAGGGTTAGGGCTCGGTTTAGGGTACGGGTTAGGATTAGGGTACGTGTTAGGGTTAGGGTAGGGGTTAGGGTTAGGGTTAGGGTTAGGGTTAGGGTAGTTATTAAACCTATCCCACTCTCTAGTTACCCCTTAGCACATAAAGGAATATTATTTGGGGGTCCAGCCATGGAGAAAAGTTTAGACACTAGGATAAGATAAGGAACACACCCATTATAAAGAAATCACATTAGGATTCTCTTTTTAAGCTGTTCCTTAAAACACTAGTGCTTAGGAAATCTATTGGAGGCAGAAGCAGTCAAGGGTAGCCTAGGGTTAGGGTTAGGCTTAGGGTTAGGCTTAGGGTACGGCTTAGGGTACGGGTTCGGGGAGGGCTTCGGGTACGGCGTAGGGTATGGGTTAGGGTTAGGGTTACGGTTAGTGTTAGGGTTAGGGCTCGGTTTAGGGTACGGGTTAGGATTAGGGTACGTGTTAGGGTTATGGTAGGGGTTAGGGTTAGGGTACACGTTAGGGTTAGGGTAGTTATTAAACCTATCCCACTCTCTAGATACCCCTTAGCACGTAAAGGAATATTATTTGGGGGTCCAGCCATGGAGAAGAGTTTAGACACTAAGATAATATAAGGAACACACACATTATAAAGAAATTACATTAGGATTCTCTTTTTAAGCTGTTCCTTAAAACACTATTGCTTAGGAAATCTATTGGAGGCAGAAGCAGTCAAGGGTAGCCTAGGGTTAGGGTTAGGCTTAGGGTTAGGCTTAGGGTACGGCTTAGGGTACGGGTTCGGGGAGGGCTTCGGGTACGGCGTAGGGTATGGGTTAGGGTTAGGGTTAGGGTTAGTGTTAGGGTTAGGGCTCGGTTTAGGGTACGGGTTAGGATTAGGGTACGTGTTAGGGTTAGGGTAGGGGTTAGGGTTAGGGTACACGTTAGGGTTAGGGTAGTTATTAAACCTATCCCACTCTCTAGATACTCCTTAGCACGTAAAGGAATATTATTTGGGGGTCCAGCCATGGAGAAGTGTTTAGACACTAAGATAATATAAGGAACACACACATTATAAAGAAATCACATTAGGATTCTCTTTTGAAGCTGTTCCTTAAAACACTAGTGCTTAGGAAATCTATTGGAGGCAGAAGCAGTCAAGGGTAGCCTAGGGTTAGGGTTAGGCTTAGGGTTAGGCTTAGGGTACGGCTTAGGGTACGGGTTTGGGGAGGGTTTCGGGTACGGCGTAGGGTATGGGTTAGGGTTAGGGTTAGGGTTAGTTTTAGGGTTAGGGCTCGGTTTAGGGTACGGGTTAGGATTAGGGTACGTGTTAGTGTTAGGGTAGGGGTTAGCGTTAGGGTACGCGTTAGGGTTAGGGTAGTTATTAAACCTATCCCACTCTCTAGTTACCCCTTAGCACGTAAAGGAATATTATTTGGGGGTCCAGCCATGGAGAAGAGTTTAGACACTAGGATAAGATAAGGAACACACACATTATAAAGAAATCACATTAGGATTCTCTTTTTAAGCTGTTCCTTAAAACACTAGTGCTTAGGAAATCTATTGGAGGCAGAAGCAGTCAAGGGTAGCCTAGGGTTAGGGTTAGGCTTAGGGTTAGGCTTAGGGTACGGCTTAGGGTACGGGTTCGGGGAGGGCTTCGGGTACGGCGTAGGGTATGGGTTAGGGTTAGGGTTAGGGTTAGTGTTAGGGTTAGGGCTCGGTTTAGTGTACGGGTTAGGATTAGGGTACGTGTTAGGGTTAGGGTAGGGGTTAGCGTTAGGGTACGCGTTAGGGTTAGGGTACTTATTAAACCTATCCCACTCTCTAGTTACCCCTTAGCACGTAAAGGAATATTATTTGGGGGTCCAGCCATGGAGAAGAGTTTAGACACTAGGATAAGATAAGGAACACACCAATTATAAAGAAATCACATTAGGATTCTCTTTTTAAGCTGTTCCTAAAAACACTAGTGCTTAGGAAATCTATTGGAGGCAGAAGCAGTCAAGGGTAGCCTAGGGTTAGGGTTTGGCTTAGGGTTAGGCTTAGGGTACGGCTTAGGGTACGGGTTAGGGGAGGGATTCGGGTACGGCGTAGGGTATGGGTTAGGGTTAGGGTTAGGGTTAGTGTTAGGGTTAGGGCTCGGTTTAGGGTACGGGTTAGGATTAGGGTACCTGTTAGGGTTAGGGTAGGGGTTAGGGTTAGGGTACGCGTTAGGGTTAGGGTAGTTATTAAACCTATCCCACTCTCTAGATACCCCTTAGCACGTAAAGGAATATTATTTGGGGGTCCAGCCATGGAGAAGAGTTTAGACACTAGGATAAGATAAGGAACACACCCATTATAAAGAAATCACATTAGGATTCTCTTTTTAAGCTGTTCCTTAAAACACTAGTGCTTAGGAAATCTATTGGAGGCAGAAGCAGTCAAGGGTAGCCTAGGGTTAGGGTTAGGCTTAGGGTTAGGCTTAGGGTACGGCTTAGAGTACGGGTTCGGGGAGGGCTTCGGGTACGGCGTAGGGTATGGGTTAGGGTTAGGGTTAGGGTTAGTGTTAGGGTTAGGGCTCGGTTTAGGGTACGGGTTAGGATTAGGGTACGTGTTAGGGTTAGGGTAGGGGTTAGGGTTATGGTACGCGTTAGGGTTAGGGTAGTGATTAAACCTATCCCACTCTCTAGATACCCCTTAGCACATAAAGGAATATTATTTGGGGGTCCAGCCATGGAGAAGAGTTTAGACACTAGGATTAGATAAGGAACACACCCATTATAAAGAAATCACATTAGGATTCTCTTTTTAAGCTGTTCCTTAAAACACTAGTGCTTAGGAAATCTATTGGAGGCAGAAGCAGTCAAGGGTAGCCTAGGGTTAGGGTTAGGCTTAGGGTTAGGCTTAGGGTACGGCTTAGGGTACGGGTTCGTGGAGGGCTTCGGGTACGGCGTAGGGTATGGGTTAGTGTTAGGGTTAGGGTTAGTGTTAGGGTTAGGGCTCGGTTTAGGGTACGGGTTAGGATTAGGGTACGTGTTAGGGTTAGGGTAGGGTTTAGGGTTAGGGTACGCGTTAGGGTTAGGGTAGTTATTAAACCTATCCCACTCTCTAGATACTCCTTAGCACGTAAAGGAATATTATTTGGGGGTCCAGCCATGGAGAAGTGTTTAGACACTAAGATAATATAAGGAACACACACATTATAAAGAAATCACATTAGGATTCTCTTTTGAAGCTGTTCCTTAAAACACTAGTGCTTAGGAAATCTATTGGAGGCAGAAGCAGTCAAGGGTAGCCTAGGGTTAGGGTTAGGCTTAGGGTTAGGCTTAGGGTACGGCTTAGGGTACGGGTTCGGGGAGGGCTTCGGGTACGGCGTAGGGTATGGGTTAGGGTTAGGGTTAGGGTTAGTGTTAGGGTTAGGGCTCGGTTTAGTGTACGGGTTAGGATTAGGGTACGTGTTAGGGTTAGGGTAGGGGTTAGCGTTAGGGTACGCGTTAGGGTTAGGGTAGTTATTAAACCTATCCCACTCTCTAGTTACCCCTTAGCACGTAAAGGAATATTATTTGGGGGTCCAGCCATGGAGAAGAGTTTAGACACTAGGATAAGATAAGGAACACACCAATTATAAAGAAATCACTTTAGGATTCTCTTTTTAAGCTGTTCCTTAAAACACTAGTGCTTAGGAAATCTATTGGAGGCAGAAGCAGTCAAGGGTAGCCTAGGGTTAGGGTTTGGCTTAGGGTTAGGCTTAGGGTACGGCTTAGGGTACGGGTTAGGGGAGGGATTCGGGTACGGCGTAGGGTATGGGTTAGGGTTAGGGTTAGGGTTAGTGTTAGGGTTAGGGCTCGGTTTAGGGTACGGGTTAGGATTAGGGTACCTGTTAGGGTTAGGGTAGGGGTTAGGGTTAGGGTACGCGTTAGGGTTAGGGTAGTTATTAAACCTATCCCACTCTCTAGATACCCCTTAGCACGTAAAGGAATATTATTTGGGGGTCCAGCCATGGAGAAGATTTTAGACACTAGGATAAGATAAGGAACACACCCATTATAAAGAAATCACATTAGGATTCTCTTTTTAAGCTGTTCCTTAAAACACTAGTGCTTAGGAAATCTATTGGAGGCAGAAGCAGTCAAGGGTAGCCTAGGGTTAGGGTTAGGCTTAGGGTTAGGCTTAGGGTACGGCTTAGGGTACGGGTTCGGGGAGGGCTTCGGGTACGGCGTAGGGTATGGGTTAGGGTTAGGGTTAGGGTTAGTGTTAGGGTTAGGGCTCGGTTTAGGGTACGGGTTAGGATTAGGGTACGTGTTAGGGTTAGGGTAGGGGTTAGGGTTATGGTACGCGTTAGGGTTAGGGTAGTGATTAAACCTATCCCACTCTCTAGATACCCCTTAGCACATAAAGGAATATTATTTGGGGGTCCAGCCATGGAGAAGAGTTTAGACACTAGGATTAGATAAGGAACACACCCATTATAAAGAAATCACATTAGGATTCTCTTTTTAAGCTGTTCCTTAAAACACTAGTGCTTAGGAAATCTATTGGAGGCAGAAGCAGTCAAGGGTAGCCTAGGGTTAGGGTTAGGCTTAGGGTTAGGCTTAGGGTACGGCTTAGGGTACGGGTTCGTGGAGGGCTTCGGGTACGGCGTAGGGTATGGGTTAGTGTTAGGGTTAGGGTTAGTGTTAGGGTTAGGGCTCGGTTTAGGGTACGGGTTAGGATTAGGGTACGTGTTAGGGTTAGGGTAGGGGTTAGGGTTAGGGTACGCGTTAGGGTTAGGGTAGTTATTAAACCTATCCCACTCTCTAGATACTCCTTAGCACGTAAAGGAATATTATTTGGGGGTCCAGCCATGGAGAAGTGTTTAGACACTAAGATAATATAAGGAACACACACATTATAAAGAAATCACATTAGGATTCTCTTTTGAAGCTGTTCCTTAAAACACTAGTGCTTAGGAAATCTATTGGAGGCAGAAGCAGTCAAGGGTAGCCTAGGGTTAGGGTTAGGCTTAGGGTTAGGCTTAGGGTACGGCTTAGGGTACGGGTTCGGGGAGGGCTTCGGGTACGGCGTAGGGTATGGGTTAGGGTTAGGGTTAGGGTTAGTTTTAGGGTTAGGGCTCGGTTTAGGGTACGGGTTAGGATTAGGGTACGTGTTAGTGTTAGGGTAGGGGTTAGCGTTAGGGTATGCGTTAGGGTTAGGGTAGTTATTAAACCTATCCCACTCTCTAGTTACCCCTTAGCACGTAAAGGAATATTATTTGGGGGTCCAGCCATGGAGAAGAGTTTAGACACTAGGATAAGATGAGGAACACACACAATATAGAGAAATCACATTAGGATTCTCTTTTTAAGCTGTTCCTTAAAACACTAGTGCTTAGGAAATCTATTGGAGGCAGAAGCAGTCAAGGGTAGCCTAGGGTTAGGGTTAGGCTTAGGGTTAGGCTTAGGGTACGGCTTAGGGTACGGGTTCGGGGAGGGCTTCGGGTACGGCGTAGGGTATGGGTTAGGGTTAGGGTTAGGGTTAGGGTTAGGGCTCGGTTTAGGGTACGGGTTAGGATTAGGGTACGTGTTAGGGTTAGGGTAGGGGTTAGCGTTAGGGTACGCGTTAGGGTTAGGGTAGTTATTAAACCTATCCCACTCTCTAGTTACCCCTTAGCACGTAAAGGAATATTATTTGGGGGTCCAGCCGTGGAGAAGAGTTTAGACACTAGGATAAGATAAGGAACACACCCATTATAAAGAAATCACATTAGGATTCTCTTTTTAAGCTGTTCCTTAAAACACTGGTGCTTAGGAAATCTATTGGAGGCAGAAGCAGTCAAGGGTAGCCTAGGGTTAGGGTTAGGCTTAGGGTTAGGCTTAGGGTACGGCTTAGCGTACGGGTTCGGGGAGGGCTTCGGGTACGGCGTAGGGTATGGGTTAGGGTTAGGGTTAGGGTTAGTGTTAGGGTTAGGGCTCGGTTTAGGGTACGGGTTAGGATTAGGGTACGTGTTAGTGTTAGGGTAGGGGTTAGCGTTAGGGTACGCGTTAGGGTTAGGGTAGTTATTAAACCTATCCCACTCTCTACTTACCCCTTAGCATGTAAAGGAATATTATTTGGGGGTCCAGCCATGGAGAAGAGTTTAGACACTAGGATAAGATGAGGAACACACACAATATAAAGAAATCACATTAGGATTCTCTTTTTAAGCTGTTCCTTAAAACACTAGTGCTTAGGAAATCTATTGGAGGCCGAAGCAGTCAAGGGTAGCCTAGGGTTAGGGTTAGGCTTAGGGTTAGGCTTAGGGTACGGCTTAGGGTACGGGTTCGGGGAGGGCTTCGGGTACGGCGTAGGGTATGGGTTAGGGTTAGGGTTAGGGTTAGTGTTAGGGTTAGGGCTCGGTTTAGGGTACGGGTTAGGATTAGGGTACGTGTTAGGGTTAGGGTAGGGGTTAGGGTTATGGTACGCGTTAGGGTTAGGGTAGTGATTAAACCTATCCCACTCTCTAGATACCCCTTAGCACATAAAGGAATATTATTTGGGGGTCCAGCCATGGAGAAGAGTTTAGACACTAGGATTAGATAAGGAACACACCCATTATAAAGAAATCACAATAGGATTCTCTTTTTAAGCTGTTCCTTAAAACACTAGTGCTTAGGAAATCTATTGGAGGCAGAAGCAGTCAAGGGTAGCCTAGGGTTAGGGTTAGGCTTAGGGTTAGGCTTAGGGTACGGCTTAGGGTACGGGTTCGGGGAGGGCTTCGGGTACGGCGTAGGGTATGGGTTAGGGTTAGGGTTAGGGTTAGTGTTAGGGTTAGGGCTCGGTTTAGTGTACGGGTTAGGATTAGGGTACGTGTTAGGGTTAGGGTAGGGGTTGGGGTTAGGGTTAGGGTTAGGGTTAGGGTAGTTATTAAACCTATCCCACTCTCTAGTTACCCCTTAGCACGTAAAGGAATATTATTTGGGGGTCCATCCATGGAGAAAAGTTTAGACACTAGGATAAGATAAGGAACACACCCATTATAAAGAAATCACATTAGGATTCTCTTTTTAAGCTGTTCCTTAAAACACTAGTGCTTAGGAAATCTATTGGAGGCAGAAGCAGTCAAGGGTAGACTAGGGTTAGGGTTAGGCTTAGGGTTAGGCTTACGGTACGGCTTAGGGTACGGATTCGGGGAGGGCTTCGGGTACGGCGTAGGGTATGGGTTAGGGTTAGGGTTACGGTTAGTGTTAGGGTTAGGGCTCGGTTTAGGGTACGGGTTAGGATTAGGGTACGTGTTAGGGTTATGGTAGGGGTTAGGGTTAGGGTACACGTTAGGGTTAGGGTAGTTATTAAACCTATCCCACTCTCTAGATACCCCTTAGCACGTAAAGGAATATTATTTGGGGGTCCAGCCATGGAGAAGAGTTTAGACACTAAGATAATATAAGGAACACACACATTATAAAGAAATCACATTAGGATTCTCTTTTTAAGCTGTTCCTTAAAACACTATTGCTTAGGAAATCTATTGGAGGCAGAAGCAGTCAAGGGTAGCCTAGGGTTAGGGTTAGGCTTAGGGTTAGGCTTAGGGTACGGCTTAGGGTACGGGTTCGGGGAGGGCTTCGGGTACGGCGTAGGGTATGGGTTAGGGTTAGGGTTAGGGTTAGTGTTAGGGTTAGGGCTCGGTTTAGGGTACGGGTTAGGATTAGGGTACGTGTTAGGGTTAGGGTAGGGGTTAGGGTTAGGGTACGCGTTAGGGTTAGGGTAGTTATTAAACCTATCCCACTCTCTAGATACTCCTTAGCACGTAAAGGAATATTATTTGGGGGTCCAGCCATGGAGAAGTGTTTAGACACTAAGATAATATAAGGAATACACACATTATAAAGAAATCACATTAGGATTCTCTTTTGAAGCTGTTCCTTAAAACACTAGTGCTTAGGAAATCTATTGGAGGCAGAAGCAGTCCAGGGTAGCCTAGGGTTAGGGTTAGGCTTAGGGTTAGGCTTAGGGTACGGCTTATGGTACGGGTTCGGGGAGGGCTTCGGGTACGGCGTAGGGTATGGGTTAGGGTTAGGGTTAGGGTTAGTTTTAGGGTTAGGGCTCGGTTTAGGGTACGGGTTAGGATTAGGGTACGTGTTAGTGTTAGGGTAGGGGTTAGCGTTAGGGTACGCGTTAGGGTTAGGGTAGTTATTAAACCTATCCCACTCTCTAGTTACCCCTTAGCACGTAAAGGAATATTATTTGGGGGTCCAGCCATGGAGAAGAGTTTAGACACTAGGATAAGATAAGGAACACACACATTATAAAGAAATCACATTAGGATTCTCTTTTTAAGCTGTTCCTTAAAACACTAGTGCTTAGGAAATCTATTGGAGGCAGAAGCAGTCAAGGGTAGCCTAGGGTTAGGGTTAGGCTTAGGGTTAGGCTTAGGGTACGGCTTAGGGTACGGGTTCGGGGAGGGCTTCGGGTACGGCGTAGGGTATGGGTTAGGGTTAGGGTTAGGGTTAGTGTTAGGGTTAGGGCTCGGTTTAGTGTACGGGTTAGGATTAGGGTACGTGTTAGGGTTAGGGTAGGGGTTAGCGTTAGGGTACGCGTTAGGGTTAGGGTAGTTATTAAACCTATCCCACTCTCTAGTTACCCCTTAGCACGTAAAGGAATATTATTTGGGGGTCCAGCCATGGAGAAAAGTTTAGACACTAGGATAAGATAAGGAACACACCCATTATAAAGAAATCACATTAGGATTCTCTTTTTAAGCTGTTCCTTAAAACACTAGTGCTTAGGAAATCTATTGGAGGCAGAAGCAGTCAAGGGTAGACTAGGGTTAGGGTTAGGCTTAGGGTTAGGCTTAGGGTACGGCTTAGGGTACGGGTTCGGGGAGGGCTTCGTGTACGGCGTAGGGTATGGGTTAGGGTTAGGGTTACGGTTAGTGTTAGGGTTAGCGCTCGGTTTAGGGTACGGGTTAGGATTAGGGTACGTGTTAGGGTTATGGTAGGGGTTAGGGTTAGGGTACACGTTAGGGTTAGGGTAGTTATTAAACCTATCCCACTCTCTAGATACCCCTTAGCATGTAAAGGAATATTATTTGGGGGTCCAGCCATGGAGAAGAGTTTAGACACTAAGATAATATAAGGAACACACACATTATAAAGAAATCACATTAGGATTCTCTTTTTAAGCTGTTCCTTAAAACACTATTGCTTAGGAAATCTATTGGAGGCAGAAGCAGTCAAGGGTAGCCTAGGGTTAGGGTTAGGCTTAGGGTTAGGCTTAGGGTACGGCTTAGGGTACGGGTTCGGGGAGGGCTTCGGGTACGGCGTAGGGTATGGGTTAGGGTTAGGGTTAGGGTTAGTGTTAGGGTTAGGGCTCGGTTTAGGGTACGGGTTAGGATTAGGGTACCTGTTAGGGTTAGGGTAGGTGTTAGGGTTAGGGTACGTGTTAGGGTTAGGGTAGTTATTAAACCTATCCCACTCTCTAGTTACCCCTTAGCACGTAAAGGAATATTATTTGGGGGTCCAGCCATGGAGAAGAGTTTAGACACTAGGATAAGATAAGGAACACACCCATTATAAAGAAATCACATTAGGATTCTCTTTTTAAGCTGTTCCTTAAAACACTAGTGCTTAGGAAATCTATTGGAGGCAGAAGCAGTCAAGGGTAGCCTAGGGTTAGGGTTAGGCTTAGGGTTAGGCTTAGGGTACTGCTTAGGGTACGGTTTCGGGGAGGGATTCGGGTACGGCGTAGGGTATGGGTTAGGGTTAGGGTTAGGGTTAGGGTTAGTGTTAGGGTTAGGGCTCGGTTTAGGGTACGGGTTAGGATTAGGGTACGTGTTAGGGTTAGGGTAGGGGTTAGGGTTATGGTACGCGTTAGGGTTAGGGTAGTGATTAAACCTATCCCACTCTCTAGATACCCCTTAGCACATAAAGGAATATTATTTGGGGGTCCAGCCATGGAGAAGAGTTTAGACACTAGGATTAGATAAGGAACACACCAATTATAAAGAAATCACATTAGGATTCTCTTTTTAAGCTGTTCCTTAAAACACTAGTGCTTAGGAAATCTATTGGAGGCAGAAGCAGTCAAGGGTAGCCTAGGGTTAGGGTTAGGCTTAGGGTTAGGCTTAGGGTACGGCTTAGGGTACGGGTTCGTGGAGGGCTTCGGGTACGGCGTAGGGTATGGGTTAGTGTTAGGGTTAGGGTTAGTGTTAGGGTTAGGGCTCGGTTTAGGGTACGGGTTAGGATTATGGTACGTGTTAGGGTTAGGGTAGGGGTTAGGGTTAGGGTACGCGTTAGGGTTAGGGTAGTTATTAAACCTATCCCACTCTCTAGATACTCCTTAGCACGTAAAGGAAAATTATTTGGGGGTCCAGCCATGGAGAAGTGTTTAGACACTAAGATAATATAAGGAACACACACATTATAAAGAAATCACATTAGGATTCTCTTTTGAAGCTGTTCCTTAAAACACTAGTGCTTAGGAAATCTATTGGAGGCAGAAGCAGTCAAGGGTAGCCTAGGGTTAGGGTTAGGCTTAGGGTTAGGCTTAGGGTACGGCTTAGGGTACGGGTTCGGGGAGGGCTTCGGGTACGGCGTAGGGTATGGGTTAGGGTTAGGGTTAGGGTTAGTTTTAGGGTTAGGGCTCGGTTTAGGGTACGGGTTAGGATTAGGGTACGTGTTAGTGTTAGGGTAGGGGTTAGCGTTAGGGTATGCGTTAGGGTTAGGGTAGTTATTAAACCTATCCCACTCTCTAGTTACCCCTTAGCACGTAAAGGAATATTATTTGGGGGTCCAGCCATGGAGAAGAGTTTAGACACTAGGATAAGATGAGGAACACACACAATATAAAGAAATCACATTAGGATTCTCTTTTTAAGCTGTTCCTTAAAACACTAGTGCTTAGGAAATCTATTGGAGGCAGAAGCAGTCAAGGGTAGCCTAGGGTTAGGGTTAGGCTTAGGGTTAGGCTTAGGGTACGGCTTAGGGTACGGGTTCGGGGAGGGCTTCGGGTACGGCGTAGGGTATGGGTTAGGGTTAGGGTTAGGGTTAGTGTTAGGGTTAGGGCTCGGTTTAGGGTACGGGTTAGGATTAGGGTACGTGTTAGGGTTAGGGTAGGGGTTAGCGTTAGGGTACGCGTTAGGGTTAGGGTAGTTATTAAACCTATCCCACTCTCTAGTTACCCCTTAGCACGTAAAGGAATATTATTTGGGGGTCCAGCCGTGGAGAAGAGTTTAGACACTAGGATAAGATAAGGAACACACACATTATAAAGAAATCACATTAGGATTCTCTTTTTAAGCTGTTCCTTAAAACACTAGTGCTTAGGAAATCTATTGGAGGCAGAAGCAGTCAAGGGGAGCCTAGGGTTAGGGTTAGGCTTAGGGTTAGGCTTAGGGTACGGCTTAGGGTACGGGTTCGGGGAGGGCTTCGGGTACGGCGTAGGGTATGGGTTAGGGTTAGGGTTAGTGTTAGGGTTAGGGCTCGGTTTAGGGTACGGGTTAGGATTAGGGTACGTGTTAGGGTTAGGGTAGTGGTTAGGGTTAGGGTACGCGTTAGGGTTAGGGTAGTTATTAAACCTATCCCACTCTCTAGATACTCCTTAGCACGTAAAGGAATATTATTTGGGGGTCCAGCCATGGAGAAGTGTTTAGACACTAAGATAATATAAGGAACACACACATTATAAAGAAATCACATTAGGATTCTCTTTTTAAGCTGTTCCTTAAAACACTAGTGCTTAGGAAATCTATTGGAGGCAGAAGCAGTCAAGGGTAGCCTAGGGTTAGGGTTAGGCTTAGGGTTAGGCTTAGGGTACGGCTTAGGGTACGGGTTCGGGGAGGGCTTCGGGTACGGCGTAGGGTACGGGTTAGGGTTAGGGTTAGGGTTAGTGTTAGGGTTAGGGCTCGGTTTAGGGTACGGGTTAGGATTAGGGTACGTGTTAGGGTTAGGGTAGGGGTTAGCGTTAGGGTACGCGTTAGGGTTAGGGTAGTTATTAAACCTATCCCACTCTCTAGTTACCCCTTAGCACGTAAAGGAATATTATTTGGGGGTCCAGCCATGGAGAAGAGTTTAGACACTAGGATAAGATAAGGAACACACCCATTATAAAGAAATCACATTAGGATTCTCTTTTTAAGCTGTTCCTTAAAACACTAGTGCTTAGGAAATCTATTGGAGGCAGAAGCAGTCAAGGGTAGCCTAGGGTTAGGGTTAGGCTTAGGGTTAGGCTTAGGGTACGGCTTAGCGTACGGGTTCGGGGAGGGCTTCGGGTACGGCGTAGGGTATGGGTTAGGGTTAGGGTTAGGGTTAGTGTTAGGGTTAGGGCTCGGTTTAGGGTACGGGTTAGGATTAGGGTACGTGTTAGGGTTATGGTAGGGGTTAGGGTTAGGGTACACGTTAGGGTTAGGGTAGTTATTAAACCTATCCCACTCTCTAGATACCCCTTAGCACGTAAAGGAATATTATTTGGGGGTCCAGCCATGGAGAAGAGTTTAGACACTAAGATAATATAAGGAACACACACATTATAAAGAAATCACATTAGGATTCTCTTTTTAAGCTGTTCCTTAAAACACTATTGCTTAGGAAATCTATTGGAGGCAGAAGCAGTCAAGGGTAGCCTAGGGTTAGGGTTAGGCTTAGGGTTAGGCTTAGGGTACGGCTTAGGGTACGGGTTCGGGGAGGGCTTCGGGTACGGCGTAGGGTATGGGTTAGGGTTAGGGTTAGGGTTAGTGTTAGGGTTAGGGCTCGGTTTAGGGTACGGGTTAGGATTAGGGTACGTGTTAGGGTTAGGGTAGGGGTTAGGGTTAGGGTACGCGTTAGGGTTAGGGTAGTTATTAAACCTATCCCACTCTCTAGATACTCCTTAGCACGTAAAGGAATATTATTTGGGGGTCCAGCCATGGAGAAGTGTTTAGACACTAAGATAATATAAGGAACACACACATTATAAAGAAATCACATTAGGATTCTCTTTTGAAGCTGTTCCTTAAAACACTAGTGCTTAGGAAATCTATTGGAGGCAGAAGCAGTCAAGGGTAGCCTAGGGTTAGGGTTAGGCTTAGGGTTAGGCTTAGGGTACGGCTTAGGGTACGGGTTCGGGGAGGGCTTCGGGTACGGCGTAGGGTATGGGTTAGGGTTAGGGTTAGGGTTAGTTTTAGGGTTAGGGCTCGGTTTAGGGTACGGGTTAGGATTAGGGTACGTGTTAGTGTTAGGGTAGGGGTTAGCGTTAGGGTACGCGTTAGGGTTAGGGTAGTTATTAAACCTATCCCACTCTCTAGTTACCCCTTAGCACGTAAAGGAATATTATTTGGGGGTCCAGCCATGGAGAAGAGTTTAGACACTAGGATAAGATAAGGAACACACAAATTATAAAGAAATCACATAAGGATTCTCTTTTTAAGCTGTTCCTTAAAACACTAGTGCTTAGGAAATCTATTGGAGGCAGAAGCAGTCAAGGGTAGCCTAGGGTTAGGGTTAGGCTTAGGGTTAGGCTTAGGGTACGGCTTAGGGTACGGGTTCGGGGAGGGCTTCGGGTACCGCGTAGGGTATGGGTTAGGGTTAGGGTTAGGGTTAGTGTTAGGGTTAGGGCTCGGTTTAGTGTACGGGTTAGGATTAGGGTACGTGTTAGGGTTAGGGTAGGGGTTAGCGTTAGGGTACGCGTTAGGGTTAGGGTAGTTATTAAACCTATCCCACTCTCTAGTTACCCCTTAGCACGTAAAGGAATATTATTTGGGGGTCCAGCCATGGAGAAGAGTTTAGACACTAGGATAAGATAAGGAACACACCAATTATAAAGAAATCACATTAGGATTCTCTTTTTAAGCTGTTCCTTAAAACACTAGTGCTTAGGAAATCTATTGGAGGCAGAAGCAGTCAAGGGTAGCCTAGGGTTAGGGTTTGGCTTAGGGTTAGGCTTAGGGTACGGCTTAGGGTACGGGTTCGGGGAGGGCTTCGGGTACGGCGTAGGGTATGGGTTAGGGTTAGGGTTAGGGTTAGTGTTAGGGTTAGGGCTCGGTTTAGGGTACGGATTAGGATTAGGGTACGTGTTAGGGTTAGGGTAGGGGTTAGCGTTAGGGTACGCGTTAGGGTTAGGGTAGTTATTAAACCTATCCCACTCTCTAGTTACCCCTTAGCACGTAAAGGAATATTATTTGGGGGTCCAGCCGTGGAGAAGAGTTTAGACACTAGGATAAGATAAGGAACACACACATTATAAAGAAATCACATTAGGATTCTCTTTTTAAGCTGTTCCTTAAAACACTAGTGCTTAGGAAATCTATTGGAGGCAGAAGCAGTCAAGGGGAGCCTAGGGTTAGGGTTAGGCTTAGGGTTAGGCTTAGGGTACGGCTTAGGGTACGGGTTCGGGGAGGGCTTCGGGTACGGCGTAGGGTATGGGTTAGGGTTAGGGTTAGGGTTAGTGTTAGGGTTAGGGCTCGGTTTAGGGTACGGGTTAGGCTTAGGGTACGTGTTAGGGTTAGGGTAGTGGTTAGGGTTAGGGTACGCGTTAGGGTTAGGGTAGTTATTAAACCTATCCCACTCTCTAGATACTCCTTAGCACGTAAAGGAATATTATTTGGGGGTCCAGCCATGGAGAAGTGTTTAGACACTAAGATAATATAAGGAACACACACATTATAAAGAAATCACATTAGGATTCTCTTTTTAAGCTGTTCCTTAAAACACTAGTGCTTAGGAAATCTATTGGAGGCAGAAGCATTCAAGGGTAGCCTAGGGTTAGGGTTAGGCTTAGGGTTAGGCTTAGGGTACGGCTTAGGGTACGGGTTCGGGGAGGGCTTCGGGTACGGCGTAGGGTACGGGTTAGGGTTAGGGTTAGGGTTAGTGTTAGGGTTAGGGCTCGGTTTAGGGTACGGGTTAGGATTAGGGTACGTGTTACGGTTAGGGTAGGGGTTAGCGTTAGGGTACGCGTTAGGGTTAGGGTAGTTATTAAACCTATCCCACTCTCTAGTTACCCCTTAGCACGTAAAGGAATATTATTTGGGGGTCCAGCCATGGAGAAGAGTTTAGACACTAGGATAAGATAAGGAACACACCCATTATAAAGAAATCACATTAGGATTCTCTTTTTAAGCTGTTCCTTAAAACACTGGTGCTTAGGAAATCTATTGGAGGCAGAAGCAGTCAAGGGTAGCCTAGGGTTAGGGTTAGGCTTAGGGTTAGGCTTAGGGTACGGCTTAGCGTACGGGTTCGGGGAGGGCTTCGGGTACAGCGTAGGGTATGGGTTAGGGTTAGGGTTAGGGTTAGTGTTAGGGTTAGGGCTCGGTTTAGGGTACGGGTTAGGATTAGGGTACGTGTTAGTGTTAGGGTAGGGGTTAGCGTTAGGGTACGCGTTAGGGTTAGGGTAGTTATTAAACCTATCCCACTCTCTACTTACCCCTTAGCACGTAAAGGAATATTATTTGGGGGTCCAGCCATGGAGAAGAGTTTAGACACTAGGATAAGATGAGGAACACACACAATATAAAGAAATCACATTAGGATTCTCTTTTTAAGCTGTTCCTTAAAACACTAGTGCTTAGGAAATCTATTGGAGGCAGAAGCAGTCAAGGGTAGCCTAGGGTTAGGGTTAGGCTTAGGGTTAGGCTTAGGGTACGGCTTAGGGTACGGGTTCGGGGAGGGCTTCGGGTACGGCGTAGGGTATGGTTAGGGTTAGGGTTAGGGTTAGTGTTAGGGTTAGGGCTCGGTTTAGGGTACGGGTTAGGATTAGGGTACGTGTTAGGGTTAGGCTAGGGGTTAGGGTTATGGTACGCGTTAGGGTTAGGGTAGTGATTAAACCTATCCCACTCTCTAGATACCCCTTAGCACATAAAGGAATATTATTTGGGGGTCCAGCCATGGAGAAGAGTTTAGACACTAGGATTAGATAAGGAACACACCCATTATAAAGAAATCACAATAGGATTCTCTTTTTAAGCTGTTCCTTAAAACACTAGTGCTTAGGAAATCTATTGGAGGCAGAAGCAGTCAAGGGTAGCCTAGGGTTAGGGTTAGGCTTAGGGTTAGGCTTAGGGTACGGCTTAGGGTACGGGTTCGGGGAGGGCTTCGGGTACGGCGTAGGGTATGGGTTAGGGTTAGGGTTAGGGTTAGTGTTAGGGTTAGGGCTCGGTTTAGTGTACGGGTTAGGATTAGGGTACGTGTTAGGGTTATGGTAGGGGTTAGGGTTAGGGTACACGTTAGGGTTAGGGTAGTTATTAAACCTATCCCACTCTCTAGATACCCCTTAGCACGTAAAGGAATATTATTTGGGGGTCCAGCCATGGAGAAGAGTTTAGACACTAAGATAATATAAGGAACACACACATTATAAAGAAATCACATTAGGATTCTCTTTTTAAGCTGTTCCTTAAAACACTATTGCTTAGGAAATCTATTGGAGGCAGAAGCAGTCAAGGGTAGCCTAGGGTTAGGGTTAGGCTTAGGGTTAGGCTTAGGGTACGGCTTAGGGTACGGGTTCGGGGAGGGCTTCGGGTACGGCGTAGGGTATGGGTTAGGGTTAGGGTTAGGGTTAGTGTTAGGGTTAGGGCTCGGTTTAGGGTACGGGTTAGGATTAGGGTACGTGTTAGGGTTAGGGTAGGGGTTAGGGTTAGGGTACGCGTTAGGGTTAGGGTAGTTATTAAACCTATCCCACTCTCTAGATACTCCTTAGCACGTAAAGGAATATTATTTGGGGGTCCAGTCATGGAGAAGTGTTTAGACACTAAGATAATATAAGGAACACACACATTATAAAGAAATCACATTAGGATTCTCTTTTGAAGCTGTTCCTTAAAACACTAGTGCTTAGGAAATCTATTGGAGGCAGAAGCAGTCAAGGGTAGCCTAGGGTTAGGGTTAGGCTTAGGGTTAGGCTTAGGGTACGGCTTAGGGTACGGGTTCGGGGAGGGCTTCGGGTACGGCGTAGGGTATGGGTTAGGGTTAGGGTTAGGGTTAGTTTTAGGGTTAGGGCTCGGTTTAGGGTACGGGTTAGGATTAGGGTACGTGTTAGTGTTAGGGTAGGGGTTAGCGTTAGGGTACGCGTTAGGGTTAGGGTAGTTATTAAACCTATCCCACTCTCTAGTTACCCCTTAGCACGTAAAGGAATATTATTTGGGGGTCCAGCCATGGAGAAGAGTTCAGACACTAGGATAAGATAAGGAACACACACATTATAAAGAAATCACATTAGGATTCTCTTTTTAAGCTGTTCCTTAAAACACTAGTGCTTAGGAAATCTATTGGAGGCAGAAGCAGTCAAGGGTAGCCTAGGGTTAGGGTTAGGCTTAGGGTTAGGCTTAGGGTACGGCTTAGGGTACGGGTTCGGGGAGGGCTTCGGGTACGGCGTAGGGTATGGGTTAGGGTTAGGGTTAGGGTTAGTGTTAGGGTTAGGGCTCGGTTTAGTGTACGGGTTAGGATTAGGGTACGTGTTAGGGTTAGGGTAGGGGTTAGCGTTAGGGTACGCGTTAGGGTTAGGGTAGTTATTAAACCTATCCCACTCTCTAGTTACCCCTTAGCACGTAAAGGAATATTATTTGGGGGTCCAGCCATGGAGAAGAGTTTAGACACTAGGATAAGATAAGGAACACACCAATTATAAAGAAATCACATTAGGATTCTCTTTTTAAGCTGTTCCTTAAAACACTAGTGCTTAGGAAATCTATTGGAGGCAGAAGCAGTCAAGGGTAGCCTAGGGTTAGGGTTTGGCTTAGGGTTAGGCTTAGGGTACGGCTTAGGGTACGGGTTAGGGGAGGGATTCGGGTACGGCGTAGGGTATGGGTTAGGATTAGGGTTAGGGTTAGTGTTAGGGTTAGGGCTCGGTTTAGGGTACGGGTTAGGATTAGGGTACCTGTTAGGGTTAGGGTAGGGGTTAGGGTTAGGGTACGCGTTAGGGTTAGGGTAGTTATTAAACCTATCCCACTCTCTAGATACCCCTTAGCACGTAAAGGAATATTATTTGGGGGTCCAGCCATGGAGAAGAGTTTAGACACTAGGATAAGATAAGGAACACACCCATTATAAAGAAATCACTTTAGGATTCTCTTTTTAAGCTGTTCCTTAAAACACTAGTGCTTAGGAAATCTATTGGAGGCAGAAGCAGTCAAGGGTAGCCTAGGGTTAGAGTTAGGCTTAGGGTTAGGCTTAGGGTACGGCTTAGGGTACGGGTTCGGGGAGGGCTTCGGGTACGGCGTAGGGTATGGGTGAGGGTTAGGGTTAGGGTTAGTGTTAGGGTTAGGGCTCGGTTTAGGGTACGGGATAGGATGAGGGTACGTGTTAGGGTTAGGGTAGGGGTTAGGGTTAGGGTTAGGGTTAGGGTTAGGGTAGTTATTAAACCTATCCCACTCTCTAGTTACCCCTTAGCACGTAAAGGAATATTATTTGGGGGTCCAGCCATGGAGAAAACTTTAGACACTAGGATAAGATAAGGAACACACCCATTATAAAGAAATCACATTAGGATTCTCTTTTTAAGCTGTTCCTTAAAACACTAGTGCTTAGGAAATCTATTGGAGGCAGAAGCAGTCAAGGGTAGACTAGGGTTAGGGTTAGGCTTAGGGTTAGGCTTAGGGTACGGCTTAGGGTACGGGTTCGGGGAGGGCTTCGTGTACGGCGTAGGGTATGGGTTAGGGTTAGGGTTACGGTTAGTGTTAGGGTTAGGGCTCGGTTTAGGGTACGGGTTAGGATTAGGGTACGTGTTAGGGTTATGGTAGGGGTTAGGGTTAGGGTACACGTTAGGGTTAGGGTAGTTATTAAACCTATCCCACTCTCTAGATACCCCTTAGCACGTAAAGGAATATTATTTGGGGGTCCAGCCATGGAGAAGAGTTTAGACACTAAGATAATATAAGGAACACACACATTATAAAGAAATCACATTAGGATTCTCTTTTTAAGCTGTTCCTTAAAACACTATTGCTTACGAAATCTATTGGAGGCAGAAGCAGTCAAGGGTAGCCTAGGGTTAGGGTTAGGCTTAGGGTTAGGCTTAGGGTACGGCTTAGGGTACGGGTTCGGGGAGGGCTTCGGGTACGGCGTAGGGTATGGGTTAGGGTTAGGGTTAGGGTTAGTGTTAGGGTTAGGGCTCGGTTTAGGGTACGGGTTAGGATTAGGGTACCTGTTAGGGTTAGGGTAGGTGTTAGGGTTAGGGTACATGTTAGGGTTAGGGTAGTTATTAAACCTATCCCACTCTCTAGTTACCCCTTAGCACGTAAAGGAATATTATTTGGGGGTCCAGCCATGGAGAAGAGTTTAGACACTAGGATAAGATAAGGAACACACCCATTATAAAGAAATCACATTAGGATTCTCTTTTTAAGCTGTTCCTTAAAACACTAGTGCTTAGGAAATCTATTGGAGGCAGAAGCAGTCAAGGGTAGCCTAGGGTTAGGGTTAGGCTTAGGGTTAGGCTTAGGGTACGGCTTAGGGTACGGTTTCGGGGAGGGATTCGGGTACGGCGTAGGGTATGGGTTACGGTTAGGGTTAGGGTTAGGGTTAGGGTTAGGGTTAGTGTTAGGGTTAGGGCTCGGTTTAGGGTACGGGTTAGGATTAGGGTACGTGTTAGGGTTAGGGTAGGGGTTAGGGTTATGGTACGCGTTAGGGTTAGGGTAGTGATTAAACCTATCCCACTCTCTAGATACCCCTTAGCACATAAAGGAATATTATTTGGGGGTCCAGCCATGGAGAAGAGTTTAGACACTAGGATTAGATAAGGAACACACCCATTATAAAGAAATCACATTAGGATTCTCTTTTTAAGCTGTTCCTTAAAACACTAGTGCTTAGGAAATCTATTGGAGGCAGAAGCAGTCAAGGGTAGCCTAGGGTTAGGGTTAGGCTTAGGGTTAGGCTTAGGGTACGGCTTAGGGTACGGGTTCGTGGAGGGCTTCGGGTACGGCGTAGGGTATGGGTTAGTGTTAGGGTTAGGGTTAGTGTTAGGGTTAGGGCTCGGTTTAGGGTACGGGTTAGGATTAGGGTACGTGTTAGGGTTAGGGTAGGGCTTAGGGTTAGGGTACGCGTTAGGGTTAGGGTAGTTATTAAACCTATCCCACTCTCTAGATACTCCTTAGCACGTAAAGGAATATTATTTGGGGGTCCAGCCATGGAGAAGTGTTTAGACACTAAGATAATATAAGGAACACACACATTATAAAGAAATCACATTAGGATTCTCTTTTGAAGCTGTTCCTTAAAACACTAGTGCTTAGGAAATCTATTGGAGGCAGAAGCAGTCAAGGGTAGCCTAGGGTTAGGGTTAGGCTTAGGGTACGGCTTAGGGTACGGGTTCGGGGAGGGCTTCGGGTACGGCGTAGGGTATGGGTTAGGGTTAGGGTTAAGGTTAGTGTTAGGGTTAGGGCTCGGTTTAGGGTACGGGTTAGGATTAGGGTACGTGTTAGTGTTAGGGTAGGGGTTAGCGTTAGGGTACGCGTTAGGGTTAGGGTAGTTATTAAACCTATCCCACTCCCTAGTTACCCCTTAGCACGTAAAGGAATATTATTTGGGGGTCCAGCCATGGAGAAGAGTTTAGACACTAGGATAAGATGAGGAACACACACAATATAAAGAAATCACATTAGGATTCTCTTTTTAAGCTGTTCCTTAAAACACTAGTGCTTAGGAAATCTATTGGAGGCAGAAGCAGTCAAGGGTAGCCTAGGGTTAGGGTTAGGCTTAGGGTTAGGCTTAGGGTACGGCATAGGGTACGGGTTCGGGGAGGGCTTCAGGTACGGCGTAGGGTATGGGTTAGGGTTAGGGTTAGGTTTAGTGTTAGGGTTAGGGCTCGGTTTAGGGTACGGGTTAGGATTAGGGTACGTGTTAGGGTTAGGGTAGGGGTTAGGGTTATGGTACGCGTTAGGGTTAGGGTAGTGATTAAACCTATCCCACTCTCTAGATACCCCTTAGCACATAAAGGAATATTATTTGGGGGTCCAGCCCTGGAGAAGAGTTTAGACACTAGGATTAGATAAGGAACACACCCATTATAAAGAAATCACATTAGGATTCTCTTTTTAAGCTGTTCCTTAAAACACTAGTGCTTAGGAAATCTATTGGAGGCAGAAGCAGTCAAGGGTAGCCTAGGGTTAGAGTTAGGCTTAGGGTTAGGCTTAGGGTACGGCTTAGGGTACGGGTTCGGGGAGGGCTTCGGGTACGGCGTAGGGTATGGGTGAGGGTTAGGGTTAGGGTTAGTGTTAGGGTTAGGGCTCGGTTTAGGGTACGGGTTAGGATTAGGGTACGTGTTAGGGTTAGGGTAGGGGTTAGGGTTAGGGTACGCGTTAGGGTTAGGGTAGTTATTAAACCTATCCCACTCTCTAGATACTCCTTAGCACGTAAAGGAATATTATTTGGGGGTCCAGCCATGGAGAAGTGTTTAGACACTAAGATAATATAAGGAACACACACATTATAAAGAAATCACATTAGGATTCTCTTTTTAAGCTGTTCCTTAAAACACTAGTGCTTAGGAAATCTATTGGAGGCAGAAGCAGTCAAGGGTAGCCTAGGGTTAGGGTTAGGCTTAGGGTTAGGCTTAGGGTACGGCTTAGGGTACGGGTTCGGGGAGGGCTTCGGGTACGGCGTAGGGTACGGGTTAGGGTTAGGGTTAGGGTTAGGGTTAGTGTTAGGGTTAGGGCTCGGTTTAGGGTACGGGTTAGGATTAGGGTACGTGTTAGGGTTAGGGTAGGGGTTAGCGTTAGGGTACGCGTTAGGGTTAGGGTAGTTATTAAACCTATCCCACTCTCTAGTTACCCCTTAGCACGTAAAGGAATATTATTTGGGGGTCCAGCCATGGAGAAGAGTTTAGACACTAGGATAAGATCAGGAACACACCCATTATAAAGAAATCACATTAGGATTCTCTTTTTAAGCTGTTCCTTAAAACACTAGTGCTTAGGAAATCTATTGGAGGCAGAAGCAGTCAAGGGTAGCCTAGGGTTAGGGTTAGGCTTAGGGTTAGGCTTAGGGTACGGCTTAGGGTACGGGTTCGGGGAGGGCTTCGGGTACGGCGTAGGGTATGGGTTAGGGTTAGGGTTAAGGTTAGTGTTAGGGTTAGGGCTCGGTTTAGGGTACGGGTTAGGATTAGGGTACGTGTTAGTGTTAGGGTAGGGGTTAGCGTTAGGGTACGCGTTAGGGTTAGGGTAGTGATTAAACCTATCCCACTCCCTAGTTACCCCTTAGCACGTAAAGGAATATTATTTGGGGGTCCAGCCATGGAGAAGAGTTTAGACACTAGGATAAGATGAGGAACACACACAATATAAAGAAATCACATTAGGATTCTCTTTTTAAGCTGTTCCTTAAAACACTAGTGCTTAGGAAATCTATTGGAGGCAGAAGCAGTCAAGGGTAGCCTAGGGTTAGGGTTAGGCTTAGGGTTAGGCTTAGGGTACGGCTTAGGGTACGGGTTCGGGGAGGGCTTCAGGTACGGCGTAGGGTATGGGTTAGGGTTAGGGTTAGGGTTAGTGTTAGGGTTAGGGCTCGGTTTAGGGTAAGGGTTAGGATTAGGGTACGTGTTAGGGTTAGGTTAGGGGTTAGGGTTATGGTACGCGTTAGGGTTAGGGTAGTGATTAAACCTATCCCACTCTCTAGATACCCCTTAGCACATAAAGGAATATTATTTGGGGGTCCAGCCCTGGAGAAGAGTTTAGACACTAGGATTAGATAAGGAACACACCCATTATAAAGAAATCACATTAGGATTCTCTTTTTAAGCTGTTCCTTAAAACACTAGTGCTTAGGAAATCTATTGGAGGCAGAAGCAGTCAAGGGTAGCCTAGGGTTAGAGTTAGGCTTAGGGTTAGGCTTAGGGTACGGCTTAGGGTACGGGTTCGGGGAGGGCTTCGGGTACGGCGTAGTGTATGGGTGAGGATTAGGGTTAGGGTTAGTGTTAGGGTTAGGGCTCGGTTTAGGGTACGGGTTAGGATTAGGGTACGTGTTAGGGTTAGGCTAGGGGTTAGGGTTAGGGTTAGGGTTAGGGTAGTTATTAAACCTATCCCACTCTCTAGTTACCCCTTAGCACGTAAAGGAATATTATTTGGGGGTCCAGCCATGGAGAAAAGTTTAGACACTAGGATAAGATAAGGAACACACCCATTATAAAGAAATCACATTAGGATTCTCTTTTTAAGCTGTTCCTTAAAACACTAGTGCTTAGGAAATCTATTGGAGGCAGAAGCAGTCAAGGGTAGACTAGGGTTAGGGTTAGGCTTAGGGTTAGGCTTAGGGTACGGCTTAGGGTACGGGTTCGGGGAGGGCTTCGGGTACGGCGTAGGGTATGGGTTAGGGTTAGGGTTACGGTTAGTGTTAGGGTTAGGGCTCGGTTTAGGGTACGGGTTAGGATTAGGGTACGTGTTAGGGTTATGGTAGGGGTTAGGGTTAGGGTACACGTTAGGGTTAGGGTAGTTATTAAACCTATCCCACTCTCTAGATACCCCTTAGCACGTAAAGGAATATTATTTGGGGGTCCAGCCATGGAGAAGAGTTTAGACACTAAGATAATATAAGGAACACACACATTATAAAGAAATCACATTAGGATTCTCTTTTTAAGCTGTTCCTTAAAACACTATTGCTTAGGAAATCTATTGGAGGCAGAAGCAGTCAAGGGTAGCCTAGGGTTAGGGTTAGGCTTAGGGTTAGGCTTAGGGTACGGCTTAGGGTACGGGTTCGGGGAGGGCTTCGGGTACGGCGTAGGGTATGGGTTAGGGTTAGGGTTAGGGTTAGTGTTAGGGTTAGGGCTCGGTTTAGGGTACGGGTTAGGATTAGGGTACGTGTTAGGGTTAGGGTAGGGGTTAGCGTTAGGGTACGCGTTAGGGTTAGGGTAGTTATTAAACCTATCCCACTCTCTAGTTACCCCTTAGCACGTAAAGGAATATTATTTGGGGGTCCAGCCATGGAGAAGAGTTTAGACACTAGGATAAGATAAGGAACACACCCATTATAAAGAAATCACATTAGGATTCTCTTTTTAAGCTGTTCCTTAAAACACTAGTGCTTAGGAAATCTATTGGAGGCAGAAGCAGTCAAGGGTAGCCTAGGGTTAGGGTTAGGCTTAGGGTTAGGCTTAGGGTACGGCTTAGGGTTCGGTTTCGGGGAGGGCTTCGGGTACGGCGTAGGGTATGGGTTAGGGTTAGGGTTAGGGTTAGGGTTAGGGTTAGGGTTATTGTTAGGGTTAGGTCTCTGTTTAGGGTACGGGTTAGGATTAGGGTACGTGTTAGGGTTAGGGTAGGGGTTAGCGTTAGGGTACGCGTTACGGTTAGGGTAGTTATTAAACCTATCCCACTCTCTAGATACTCCTTAGCACGTAAAGGAATATTATTTGGGGGTCCAGCCATGGAGAAGTGTTTAGACACTAAGATAATATAAGGAACACACACATTATAAAGAAATCACATTAGGATTCTCTTTTGAAGCTGTTCCTTAAAACACTAGTGCTTAGGAAATCTATTGGAGGCAGAAGCAGTCAAGGGTAGCCTAGGGTTAGGGTTAGGCTTAGGGTTAGGCTTATGGTACGGCTTAGGGTACGGGTTCGGGGAGGGCTTCGGGTATGGCGTAGGGTATGGGTTAGGGTTAGGGTTAGGGTTAGTTTTAGGGTTAGGGCTCGGTTTAGGGTACGGGTTAGGATTAGGGTACGTGTTAGTGTTAGGGTAGGGGTTAGCGTTAGGGTACGCGTTAGGGTTAGGGTAGTTATTAAACCTATCCCACTCTCTAGTTACCCCTTAGCACGTAAAGGAATATTATTTGGGGGTCCAGCCATGGAGAAGAGTTTAGACACTAGGATAAGATAAGGAACACACACATTATAAAGAAATCACATTAGGATTCTCTTTTTAAGCTGTTCCTTAAAACACTAGTGCTTAGGAAATCTATTGGAGGCAGAAGCAGTCAAGGGTAGCCTAGGGTTAGGGTTAGGCTTAGGGTTAGGCTTAGGGTACGGCTTAGGGTACGGGTTCGGGGAGGGCTTCGGGTACGGCGTAGGGTATGGGTTAGGGTTAGGGTTAGGGTTAGTGTTAGGGTTAGGGCTCGGTTTAGTGTACGGGTTAGGATTAGGGTACGTGTTAGGGTTAGGGTAGGGGTTAGCGTTAGGGTACGCGTTAGGGTTAGGGTAGTTATTAAACCTATCCCACTCTCTAGTTACCCCTTAGCACGTAAAGGAATATTATTTGGGGGTCCAGCCATGGAGAAGAGTTTAGACACTAGGATAAGATAAGGAACACACCAATTATAGAGAAATCACACTAGGATTCTCTTTTTAAGCTGTTCCTTAAAACACTAGTGCTTAGGAAATCTATTGGAGGCAGAAGCAGTCAAGGGTAGCCTAGGGTTAGGGTTTGGCTTAGGGTTAGGCTTAGGGTACGGCTTAGGGTACGGGTTAGGGGAGGGATTCGGGTACGGCGTAGGGTATGGGTTAGGGTTAGGGTTAGGGTTAGTGTTAGGGTTAGGGCTCGGTTTAGGGTACGGGTTAGGATTAGGGTACCTGTTAGGGTTAGGGTAGGGGTTAGGGTTAGGGTACGCATTAGGGTTAGGGTAGTTATTAAACCTATCCCACTCTCTAGATACCCCTTAGCACGTAAAGGAATATTATTTGGGGGTCCAGCCATGGAGAAGAGTTTAGACACTAGGATAAGATAAGGAACACACCCATTATAAAGAAATCACTTTAGGATTCTCTTTTTAAGCTGTTCCTTAAAACACTAGTGCTTAGGAAATCTATTGGAGGCAGAAGCAGTCAAGGGTAGCCTAGGGTTAGAGTTAGGCTTAGGGTTAGGCTTAGGGTACGGCTTAGGGTACGGGTTCGGGGAGGGCTTCGGGTACGGCGTAGGGTATGGGTGAGGGTTAGGGTTAGGGTTAGTGTTAGGGTTAGGGCTCGGTTTAGGGTACGGGTTAGGATTAGGGTACGTGTTAGGGTTAGGGTAGGGGTTAGGGTTAGGGTACGCGTTAGGGTTAGGGTAGTTAATAAACCTATCCCACTCTCTAGATACTCCTTAGCACGTAAAGGAATATTATTTGGGGGTCCAGCCATGGAGAAGTGTTTAGACACTAAGATAATATAAGGAACACACACATTATAAAGAAATCACATTAGGATTCTCTTTTTAAGCTGTTCCTTAAAACACTAGTGCTTAGGAAATCTATTGGAGGCAGAAGCAGTCAAGGGTAGCCTAGGGTTAGGGTTAGGCTTAGGGTTAGGCTTAGGGTACGGCTTAGGGTACGGGTTCGGGGAGGGCTTCGGGTACGGCGTAGGGTACGGGTTAGGGTTAGGGTTAGTGTTAGGGTTAGGGCTCGGTTTAGGGTACGGGTTAGGATTAGGGTACGTGTTAGGGTTAGGGTAGGGGTTAGCGTTAGGGTACGCGTTAGGGTTAGGGTAGTTATTAAACCTATCCCACTCTCTAGTTACCCCTTAGCACGTAAAGGAATATTATTTGGGGGTCCAGCCATGGAGAAGAGTTTAGACACTAGGATAAGATCAGGAACACACCCATTATAAAGAAATCACATTAGGATTCTCTTTTTAAGCTGTTCCTTAAAACACTAGTGCTTAGGAAATCTATTGGAGGCAGAAGCAGTCAAGGGTAGCCTAGGGTTAGGGTTAGGCTTAGGGTTAGGCTTAGGGTACGGCTTAGGGTACGGGTTCGGGGAGGGCTTCGGGTACGGCGTAGGGTATGGGTTAGGGTTAGGGTTAAGGTTAGTGTTAGGGTTAGGGCTCGGTTTAGGGTACGGGTTAGGATTAGGGTACGTGTTAGTGTTAGGGTAGGGGTTAGCGTTAGGGTACGCGTTAGGGTTAGGGTAGTTATTAAACCTATCCCACTCCCTAGTTACCCCTTAGCACGTAAAGGAATATTATTTGGGGGTCCAGCCATGGAGAAGAGTTTAGACACTAGGATAAGATGAGGAACACACACAATATAAAGAAATCACATTAGGATTCTCTTTTTAAGCTGTTCCTTAAAACACTAGTGCTTAGGAAATCTATTGGAGGCAGAAGCAGTCAAGGGTAGCCTAGGGTTAGGGTTAGGCTTAGGGTTAGGCTTAGGGTACGGCTTAGGGTACGGGTTCGGGGAGGGATTCAGGTACGGCGTAGGGTATGGGTTAGGGTTAGGGTTAGGGTTAGTGTTAGGGTTAGGGCTCGGTTTAGGGTAAGGGTTAGGATTAGGGTACGTGTTAGGGTTAGGTTAGGGGTTAGGGTTATGGTACGCGTTAGGGTTAGGGTAGTGATTAAACCTATCCCACTCTCTAGATACCCCTTAGCACATAAAGGAATATTATTTGGGGGTCCAGCCCTGGAGAAGAGTTTAGACACTAGGATTAGATAAGGAACACACCCATTATAAAGAAATCACATTAGGATTCTCTTTTTAAGCTGTTCCTTAAAACACTAGTGCTTAGGAAATCTATTGGAGGCAGAAGCAGTCAAGGGTAGCCTAGGGTTAGAGTTAGGCTTAGGGTTAGGCTTAGGGTACGGCTTAGGGTACGGGTTCGGGGAGGGCTTCGGGTACGGCGTAGGGTATGGGTGAGGGTTAGGGTTAGGGTTAGTGTTAGGGTTAGGGCTCGGTTTAGGGTACGGGTTAGGATTAGGGTACGTGTTAGGGTTAGGCTAGGGGTTAGGGTTAGGGTTAGGGTTAGGGTAGTTATTAAACCTATCCCACTCTCTAGTTACCCCTTAGCACGTAAAGGAATATTATTTGGGGGTCCAGCCATGGAGAAAAGTTTAGACACTAGGATAAGATAAGGAACACACCCATTATAAAGAAATCACATTAGGATTCTCTTTTTAAGCTGTTCCTTAAAACACTAGTGCTTAGGAAATCTATTGGAGGCAGAAGCAGTCAAGGGTAGACTAGGGTTAGGGTTAGGCTTAGGGTTAGGCTTAGGGTACGGCTTAGGGTACGGGTTCGGGGAGGGCTTCGGGTACGGCGTAGGGTATGGGTTAGGGTTAGGGTTACGGTTAGTGTTAGGGTTAGGGCTCGGTTTAGGGTACGGGTTAGGATTAGGGTACGTGTTAGGGTTATGGTAGGGGTTAGGGTTAGGGTACACGTTAGGGTTAGGGTAGTTATTAAACCTATCCCACTCTCTAGATACCCCTTAGCACGTAAAGGAATATTATTTGGGGGTCCAGCCATGGAGAAGAGTTTAGACACTAAGATAATATAAGGAACACACACATTATAAAGAAATCACATTAGGATTCTCTTTTTAAGCTGTTCCTTAAAACACTATTGCTTACGAAATCTATTGGAGGCAGAAGCAGTCAAGGGTAGCCTAGGGTTAGGGTTAGGCTTAGGGTTAGGCTTAGGGTACGGCTTAGGGTACGGGTTCGGGGAGGGCTTCGGGTACGGCGTAGGGTATGGGTTAGGGTTAGGGTTAGGGTTAGTGTTAGGGTTAGGGCTCGGTTTAGGGTACGGGTTAGGATTAGGGTACGTGTTAGGGTTAGGGTAGGGGTTAGCGTTAGGGTACGTGTTAGGGTTAGGGTAGTTATTAAACCTATCCCACTCTCTAGTTACCCCTTAGCACGTAAAGGAATATTATTTGGGGGTCCAGCCATGGAGAAGAGTTTAGACACTAGGATAAGATAAGGAACACACCCATTATAAAGAAATCACATTAGGATTCTCTTTTTAAGCTGTTCCTTAAAACACTAGTGCTTAGGAAATCTATTGGAGGCAGAAGCAGTCAAGGGTAGCCTAGGGTTAGGGTTAGGCTTAGGGTTAGGCTTAGGGTACGGCTTAGGGTTCGGTTTCGGGGAGGGCTTCGGGTACGGCGTAGGGTATGGGTTAGGGTTAGGGTTAGGGTTAGGGTTAGGGTTAGGGTTATTGTTAGGGTTAGGGCTCTGTTTAGGGTACGGGTTAGGATTAGGGTACGTGTTAGGGTTAGGGTAGGGGTTAGCGTTAGGGTACGCGTTACGGTTAGGGTAGTTATTAAACCTATCCCACTCTCTAGATACTCCTTAGCACGTAAAGGAATATTATTTGGGGGTCCAGCCATGGAGAAGTGTTTAGACACTAAGATAATATAAGGAACACACACATTATAAAGAAATCACATTAGGATTCTCTTTTGAAGCTGTTCCTTAAAACACTAGTGCTTAGGAAATCTATTGGAGGCAGAAGCAGTCAAGGGTAGCCTAGGGTTAGGGTTAGGCTTAGGGTTAGGCTTATGGTACGGCTTAGGGTACGGGTTCGGGGAGGGCTTCGGGTATGGCGTAGGGTATGGGTTAGGGTTAGGGTTAGGGTTAGTTTTAGGGTTAGGGCTCGGTTTAGGGTACGGGTTAGGATTAGGGTACGTGTTAGTGTTAGGGTAGGGGTTAGCGTTAGGGTACGCGTTAGGGTTAGGGTAGTTATTAAACCTATCCCACTCTCTAGTTACCCCTTAGCACGTAAAGGAATATTATTTGGGGGTCCAGCCATGGAGAAGAGTTTAGACACTAGGATAAGATAAGGAACACACACATTATAAAGAAATCACATTAGGATTCTCTTTTTAAGCTGTTCCTTAAAACACTAGTGCTTAGGAAATCTATTGGAGGCAGAAGCAGTCAAGGGTAGCCTAGGGTTAGGGTTAGGCTTAGGGTTAGGCTTAGGGTACGGCTTAGGGTACGGGTTCGGGGAGGGCTTCGGGTACGGCGTAGGGTATGGGTTAGGGTTAGGGTTAGGGTTAGTGTTAGGGTTAGGGCTCGGTTTAGTGTACGGGTTAGGATTAGGGTACGTGTTAGGGTTAGGGTAGGGGTTAGCGTTAGGGTACGCGTTAGGGTTAGGGTAGTTATTAAACCTATCCCACTCTCTAGTTACCCCTTAGCACGTAAAGGAATATTATTTGGGGGTCCAGCCATGGAGAAGAGTTTAGACACTAGGATAAGATAAGGAACACACCAATTATAGAGAAATCACACTAGGATTCTCTTTTTAAGCTGTTCCTTAAAACACTAGTGCTTAGGAAATCTATTGGAGGCAGAAGCAGTCAAGGGTAGCCTAGGGTTAGGGTTTGGCTTAGGGTTAGGCTTAGGGTACGGCTTAGGGTACGGGTTAGGGGAGGGATTCGGGTACGGCGTAGGGTATGGGTTAGGGTTAGGGTTAGGGTTAGTGTTAGGGTTAGGGCTCGGTTTAGGGTACGGGTTAGGATTAGGGTACCTGTTAGGGTTAGGGTAGGGGTTAGGGTTAGGGTACGCATTAGGGTTAGGGTAGTTATTAAACCTATCCCACTCTCTAGATACCCCTTAGCACGTAAAGGAATATTATTTGGGGGTCCAGCCATGGAGAAGAGTTTAGACACTAGGATAAGATAAGGAACACACCCATTATAAAGAAATCACTTTAGGATTCTCTTTTTAAGCTGTTCCTTAAAACACTAGTGCTTAGGAAATCTATTGGAGGCAGAAGCAGTCAAGGGTAGCCTAGGGTTAGAGTTAGGCTTAGGGTTAGGCTTAGGGTACGGCTTAGGGTACGGGTTCGGGGAGGGCTTCGGGTACGGCGTAGGGTATGGGTGAGGGTTAGGGTTAGGGTTAGTGTTAGGGTTAGGGCTCGGTTTAGGGTACGGGTTAGGATTAGGGTACGTGTTAGGGTTAGGGTAGGGGTTAGGGTTAGGGTACGCGTTAGGGTTAGGGTAGTTATTAAACCTATCCCACTCTCTAGATACTCCTTAGCACGTAAAGGAATATTATTTGGGGGTCCAGCCATGGAGAAGTGTTTAGACACTAAGATAATATAAGGAACACACACATTATAAAGAAATCACATTAGGATTCTCTTTTTAAGCTGTTCCTTAAAACACTAGTGCTTAGGAAATCTATTGGAGGCAGAAGCAGTCAAGGGTAGCCTAGGGTTAGGGTTAGGCTTAGGGTTAGGCTTAGGGTACGGCTTAGGGTACGGGTTCGGGGAGGGCTTCGGGTACGGCGTAGGGTACGGGTTAGGGTTAGGGTTAGGGTTAGTGTTAGGGTTAGGGCTCGGTTTAGGGTACGGGTTAGGATTAGGGTACGTGTTAGGGTTAGGGTAGGGGTTAGCGTTAGGGTACGCGTTAGGGTTAGGGTAGTTATTAAACCTATCCCACTCTCTAGTTACCCCTTAGCACGTAAAGGAATATTATTTGGGGGTCCAGCCATGGAGAAGAGTTTAGACACTAGGATAAGATCAGGAACACACCCATTATAAAGAAATCACATTAGGATTCTCTTTTTAAGCTGTTCCTTAAAACACTAGTGCTTAGGAAATCTATTGGAGGCAGAAGCAGTCAAGGGTAGCCTAGGGTTAGGGTTAGGCTTAGGGTTAGGCTTAGGGTACGGCTTAGGGTACGGGTTCGGGGAGGGCTTCGGGTACGGCGTAGGGTATGGGTTAGGGTTAGGGTTAAGGTTAGTGTTAGGGTTAGGGCTCGGTTTAGGGTACGGGTTAGGATTAGGGTACGTGTTAGTGTTAGGGTAGGGGTTAGCGTTAGGGTACGCGTTAGGGTTAGGGTAGTTATTAAACCTATCCCACTCCCTAGTTACCCCTTAGCACGTAAAGGAATATTATTTGGGGGTCCAGCCATGGAGAAGAGTTTAGACACTGGGATAAGATGAGGAACACACACAATATAAAGAAATCACATTAGGATTCTCTTTTTAAGCTGTTCCTTAAAACACTAGTGCTTAGGAAATCTATTGGAGGCAGAAGCAGTCAAGGGTAGCCTAGGGTTAGGGTTAGGCTTAGGGTTAGGCTTAGGGTACGGCTTAGGGTACGGGTTCGGGGAGGGCTTCAGGTACGGCGTAGGGTATGGGTTAGGGTTAGGGTTAGGGTTAGTGTTAGGGTTAGGGCTCGGTTTAGGGTAAGGGTTAGGATTAGGGTACGTGTTAGGGTTAGGTTAGGGGTTAGGGTTATGGTACGCGTTAGGGTTAGGGTAGTGATTAAACCTATCCCACTCTCTAGATACCCCTTAGCACATAAAGGAATATTATTTGGGGGTCCAGCCCTGGAGAAGAGTTTAGACACTAGGATTAGATAAGGAACACACCCATTATAAAGAAATCACATTAGGATTCTCTTTTTAACCTGTTCCTTAAAACACTAGTGCTTAGGAAATCTATTGGAGGCAGAAGCAGTCAAGGGTAGCCTAGGGTTAGAGTTAGGCTTAGGGTTAGGCTTAGGGTACGGCTTAGGGTACGGGTTCGGGGAGGGCTTCGGGTACGGCGTAGGGTATGGGTGAGGGTTAGGGTTAGGTTTAGTGTTAGGGTTAGGGCTCGGTTTAGGGTACGGGTTAGGATTAGGGTACGTGTTAGGGTTAGGCTAGGGGTTAGGGTTAGGGTTAGGTTTAGGGTAGTTATTAAACCTATCCCACTCTCTAGTTACCCCTTAGCACGTAAAGGAATATTATTTGGGGGTCCAGCCATGGAGAAAAGTTTAGACACTAGGATAAGATAAGGAACACACCCATTATAAAGAAATCACATTAGGATTCTCTTTTTAAGCTGTTCCTTAAAACACTAGTGCTTAGGAAATCTATTGGAGGCAGAAGCAGTCAAGGGTAGACTAGGGTTAGGGTTAGGCTTAGGGTTAGGCTTAGGGTACGGCTTAGGGTACGGGTTCGGGGAGGGCTTCGGGTACGGCGTAGGGTATGGGTTAGGGTTAGGGTTACGGTTAGTGTTAGGGTTAGGGCTCGGTTTAGGGTACGGGTTAGGATTAGGTTACGTGTTAGGGTTATGGTAGGGGTTAGGGTTAGGGTACACGTTAGGGTTAGGGTAGTTATTAAACCTATCCCACTCTCTAGATACCCCTTAGCACGTAAAGGAATATTATTTGGGGGTCCAGCCATGGAGAAGACTTTAGACACTAAGATAATATAAGGAACACACACATTATAAAGAAATCACATTAGGATTCTCTTTTTAAGCTGTTCCTTAAAACACTATTGCTTAGGAAATCTATTGGAGGCAGAAGCAGTCAAGGGTAGCCTAGGGTTAGGGTTAGGCTTAGGGTTAGGCTTAGGGTACGGCTTAGGGTACGGGTTCGGGGAGGGCTTCGGGTACGGCGTAGGGTATGGGTTAGGGTTAGGGTTAGGGTTAGTGTTAGGGTTAGGGCTCGGTTTAGGGTACGGGTTAGGATTAGGGTACGTGTTAGGGTTAGGGTAGGGGTTAGCGTTAGGGTACGCGTTAGGGTTAGGGTAGTTATTAAACCTATCCCACTCTCTAGTTACCCCTTAGCACGTAAAGGAATATTATTTGGGGGTCCAGCCATGGAGAAGAGTTTAGACACTAGGATAAGATAAGGAACACACCCATTATAAAGAAATCACATTAGGATTCTCTTTTTAAGCTGTTCCTTAAAACACTAGTGCTTAGGAAATCTATTGGAGGCAGAAGCAGTCAATGGTAGCCTAGGGTTAGGGTTAGGCTTAGGGTTAGGCTTAGGGTACGGCTTAAGGTTCGGTTTCGGGGAGGGCTTCGGGTACGGCGTAGGGTATGGGTTAGGGTTAGGGTTAGGGTTAGGGTTAGGGTTATTGTTAGGGTTAGGGCTCTGTTTAGGGTACGGGTTAGGATTAGGGTACGTGTTAGGGTTAGGGTAGGGGTTAGCGTTAGGGTACGCGTTACGGTTAGGGTAGTTATTAAACCTATCCCACTCTCTAGATACTCCTTAGCACGTAAAGGAATATTATTTGGGGGTCCAGCCATGGAGAAGTGTTTAGACACTAAGATAATATAAGGAACACACACATTATAAAGAAATCACATTAGGATTCTCTTTTGAAGCTGTTCCTTAAAACACTAGTGCTTAGGAAATCTATTGGAGGCAGAAGCAGTCAAGGGTAGCCTAGGGTTAGGGTTAGGCTTAGGGTTAGGCTTAGGGTACGGCTTAGGGTACGGGTTCGGGGAGGGCTTCGGGTACGGCGTAGGGTATGGGTTAGGGTTAGGGTTAGGGTTAGTGTTAGGGTTAGGGCTCGGTTTAGTGTACGGGTTAGGATTAGGGTACGTGTTAGGGTTAGGGTAGGGGTTAGCGTTAGGGTACGCGTTAGGGTTAGGGTAGTTATTAAACCTATCCCACTCTCTAGTTACCCCTTAGCACGTAAAGGAATATTATTTGGGGGTCCAGCCATGGAGAAGAGTTTAGACACTAGGATAAGATAAGGAACACACCAATTATAGAGAAATCACATTAGGATTCTCTTTTTAAGCTGTTCCTTAAAACACTAGTGCTTAGGAAATCTATTGGAGGCAGAAGCAGTCAAGGGTAGCCTAGGGTTAGGGTTTGGCTTAGGGTTAGGCTTAGGGTACGGCTTAGGGTACGGGTTAGGGGAGGGATTCGGGTACGGCGTAGGGTATGGGTTAGGGTTAGGGTTAGGGTTAGTGTTAGGGTTAGGGCTCGGTTTAGGGTACGGGTTAGGATTAGGGTACCTGTTAGGGTTAGGGTAGGGGTTAGGGTTAGGGTACGCATTAGGGTTAGGGTAGTTATTAAACCTATCCCACTCTCTAGATACCCCTTAGCACGTAAAGGAATATTATTTGGGGGTCCAGCCATGGAGAAGAGTTTAGACACTAGGATAAGATAAGGAACACACCCATTATAAAGAAATCACTTTAGGATTCTCTTTTTAAGCTGTTCCTTAAAACACTAGTGCTTAGGAAATCTATTGGAGGCAGAAGCAGTCAAGGGTAGCCTAGGGTTAGAGTTAGGCTTAGGGTTAGGCTTAGGGTACGGCTTAGGGTACGGGTTCGGGGAGGGCTTCGGGTACGGCGTAGGGTATGGGTGAGGGTTAGGGTTAGGGTTAGTGTTAGGGTTAGGGCTCGGTTTAGGGTACGGGTTAGGATTAGGGTACGTGTTAGGGTTAGGGTAGGGGTTAGGGTTAGGGTACGCGTTAGGGTTAGGGTAGTTATTAAACCTATCCCACTCTCTAGATACTCCTTAGCACGTAAAGGAATATTATTTGGGGGTCCAGCCATGGAGAAGTGTTTAGACACTAAGATAATATAAGGAACACACACATTATAAAGAAATCACATTAGGATTCTCTTTTTAAGCTGTTCCTTAAAACACTAGTGCTTAGGAAATCTATTGGAGGCAGAAGCAGTCAAGGGTAGCCTAGGGTTAGGGTTAGGCTTAGGGTTAGGCTTAGGGTACGGCTTAGGGTACGGGTTCGGGGAGGGCTTCGGGTACGGCGTAGGGTACGGGTTAGGGTTAGGGTTAGGGTTAGTGTTAGGGTTAGGGCTCGGTTTAGGGTACGGGTTAGGATTAGGGTACGTGTTAGGGTTAGGGTAGGGGTTAGCGTTAGGGTACGCGTTAGGGTTAGGGTAGTTATTAAACCTATCCCACTCTCTAGTTACCCCTTAGCACGTAAAGGAATATTATTTGGGGGTCCAGCCATGGAGAAGAGTTTAGACACTAGGATAAGATCAGGAACACACCCATTATAAAGAAATCACATTAGGATTCTCTTTTTAAGCTGTTCCTTAAAACACTAGTGCTTAGGAAATCTATTGGAGGCAGAAGCAGTCAAGGGTAGCCTAGGGTTAGGGTTAGGCTTAGGGTTAGGCTTAGGGTACGGCTTAGGGTACGGGTTCGGGGAGGGCTTCGGGTACGGCGTAGGGTATGGGTTAGGGTTAGGGTTAAGGTTAGTGTTAGGGTTAGGGCTCGGTTTAGGGTACGGGTTAGGATTAGGGTACGTGTTAGTGTTAGGGTAGGGGTTAGCGTTAGGGTACGCGTTAGGGTTAGGGTAGTTATTAAACCTATCCCACTCCCTAGTTACCCCTTAGCACGTAAAGGAATATTATTTGGGGGTCCAGCCATGGAGAAGAGTTTAGACACTAGGATAAGATGAGGAACACACACAATATAAAGAAATCACATTAGGATTCTCTTTTTAAGCTGTTCCTTAAAACACTAGTGCTTAGGAAATCTATTGGAGGCAGAAGCAGTCAAGGGTAGCCTAGGGTTAGGGTTAGGCTTAGGGTTAGGCTTAGGGTACGGCTTAGGGTACGGGTTCGGGGAGGGCTTCAGGTACGGCGTAGGGTATGGGTTAGGGTTAGGGTTAGGGTTAGTGTTAGGGTTAGGGCTCGGTTTAGGGTAAGGGTTAGGATTAGGGTACGTGTTAGGGTTAGGTTAGGGGTTAGGGTTATGGTACGCGTTAGGGTTAGGGTAGTGATTAAACCTATCCCACTCTCTAGATACCCCTTAGCACATAAAGGAATATTATTTGGGGGTCCAGCCCTGGAGAAGAGTTTAGACACTAGGATTAGATAAGGAACACACCCATTATAAAGAAATCACATTAGGATTCTCTTTTTAAGCTGTTCCTTAAAACACTAGTGCTTAGGAAATCTATTGGAGGCAGAAGCAGTCAAGGGTAGCCTAGGGTTAGAGTTAGGCTTAGGGTTAGGCTTAGGGTACGGCTTAGGGTACGGGTTCGGGGAGGGCTTCGGGTACGGCGTAGGGTATGGGTGAGGGTTAGGGTTAGGGTTAGTGTTAGGGTTAGGGCTCGGTTTAGGGTACGGGTTAGGATTAGGGTACGTGTTAGGGTTAGGCTAGGGGTTAGGGTTAGGGTTAGGGTTAGGGTAGTTATTAAACCTATCCCACTCTCTAGTTACCCCTTAGCACGTAAAGGAATATTATTTGGGGGTCCAGCCATGGAGAAAAGTTTAGACACTAGGATAAGATAAGGAACACACCCATTATAAAGAAATCACATTAGGATTCTCTTTTTAAGCTGTTCCTTAAAACACTAGTGCTTAGGAAATCTATTGGAGGCAGAAGCAGTCAAGGGTAGACTAGGGTTAGGGTTAGGCTTAGGGTTAGGCTTAGGGTACGGCTTAGGGTACGGGTTCGGGGAGGGCTTCGGGTACGGCGTAGGGTATGGGTTAGGGTTAGGGTTACGGTTAGTGTTAGGGTTAGGGCTCGGTTTAGGGTACGGGTTAGGATTAGGGTACGTGTTAGGGTTATGGTAGGGGTTAGGGTTAGGGTACACGTTAGGGTTAGGGTAGTTATTAAACCTATCCCACTCTCTAGATACCCCTTAGCACGTAAAGGAATATTATTTGGGGGTCCAGCCATGGAGAAGAGTTTAGACACTAAGATAATATAAGGAACACACACATTATAAAGAAATCACATTAGGATTCTCTTTTTAAGCTGTTCCTTAAAACACTATTGCTTAGGAAATCTATTGGAGGCAGAAGCAGTCAAGGGTAGCCTAGGGTTAGGGTTAGGCTTAGGGTTAGGCTTAGGGTACGGCTTAGGGTACGGGTTCGGGGAGGGCTTCGGGTACGGCGTAGGGTATGGGTTAGGGTTAGGGTTAGGGTTAGGGTTAGGGTTAGGGTTATTGTTAGGGTTAGGGCTCTGTTTAGGGTACGGGTTAGGATTAGGGTACGTGTTAGGGTTAGGGTAGGGGTTAGCGTTAGGGTACGCGTTAGGGTTAGGGTAGTTATTAAACCTATCCCACTCTCTACTTACCCCTTAGCACGTAAAGGAATATTATTTGGGGGTCCAGCCATGGAGAAGAGTTTAGACACTAGGATAAGATAAGGAACACACCAATTATAGAGAAATCACATTAGGATTCTCTTTTTAAGCTGTTCCTTAAAACACTAGTGCTTAGGAAATCTATTGGAGGCAGAAGCAGTCAAGGGTAGCCTAGGGTTAGGGTTTCGCTTAGGGTTAGGCTTAGGGTACGGCTTAGGGTACGGGTTAGGGGAGGGATTCGGGTACGGCGTAGGGTATGGGTTAGGGTTAGGGTTAGGGTTAGTGTTAGGGTTAGGGCTCGGTTTAGGGTACGGGTTAGGATTAGGGTACCTGTTAGGGTTAGGGTAGGGGTTAGGGTTAGGGTACGCATTAGGGTTAGGGTAGTTATTAAACCTATCCCACTCTCTAGATACCCCTTAGCACGTAAAGGAATATTATTTGGGGGTCCAGCCATGGAGAAGAGTTTAGACACTAGGATAAGATAAGGAACACACCCATTATAAAGAAATCACTTTAGGATTCTCTTTTTAAGCTGTTCCTTAAAACACTAGTGCTTAGGAAATCTATTGGAGGCAGAAGCAGTCAAGGGTAGCCTAGGGTTAGAGTTAGGCTTAGGGTTAGGCTTAGGGTACGGCTTAGGGTACGGGTTCGGGGAGGGCTTCGGGTACGGCGTAGGGTATGGGTGAGGGTTAGGGTTAGGGTTAGTGTTAGGGTTAGGGCTCGGTTTAGGGTACGGGTTAGGATTAGGGTACGTGTTAGGGTTAGGGTAGGGGTTAGGGTTAGGGTTAGGGTTAGGGTTAGGGTAGTTATTAAACCTATCCCACTCTCTACTTACCCCTTAGCACGTAAAGGAATATTATTTGGGGGTCCAGCCATGGAGAAAAGTTTAGACACTAGGATAAGATAAGGAACACACCCATTATAAAGAAATCACATTAGGATTCTCTTTTTAAGCTGTTCCTTAAAACACTAGTGCTTAGGAAATCTATTGGAGGCAGAAGCAGTCAAGGGTAGACTAGGGTTAGGGTTAGGCTTAGGGTTAGGCTTAGGGTACGGCTTAGGGTACGGGTTCGGGGAGGGCTTCGGGTACGGCGTAGGGTATGGGTTAGGGTTAGGGTTACGGTTAGTGTTAGGGTTAGGGCTCGGTTTAGGGTACGGGTTAGGATTAGGGTACGTGTTAGGGTTATGGTAGGGGTTAGGGTTAGGGTACACGTTAGGGTTAGGGTAGTTATTAAACCTATCCCACTCTCTAGATACCCCTTAGCACGTAAAGGAATATTATTTGGGGGTTCAGCCATGGAGAAGAGTTTAGACACTAAGATAATATAAGGAACACACACATTATAAAGAAATCACATTAGGATTCTCTTTTTAAGCTGTTCCTTAAAACACTAGTGCTTAAGAAATCTATTGGAGGCAGAAGCAGTCAAGGGTAGCCTAGGGTTAGGGTTAGGCTTAGGGTTAGGCTTAGGGTACGGCTTAGGATACGGTTTCGGGGAGGGCTTCGGGTACGGCGTAGGGTATGGGTTAGGGTTAGGGTTAGGGTTAGGGTTAGGGTTAGGGTTAATGTTAGGGTTAGGGCTCTGTTTAGGGTACGGGTTAGGATTAGGGTACGTGTTAGGGTTAGGGTAGGGGTTAGCGTTAGGGTACGCGTTACGGTTAGGGTAGTTATTAAACCTATCCCACTCTCTAGTTACCCCTTAGCACGTAAAGGAATATTATTTGGGGGTCCAGCCATGGAGAAGAGTTTAGACACTAGGATAAGATAAGGAACACACCCATTATAAAGAAATCACATTAGGATTCTCTTTTTAAGCTGTTCCTTAAAACACTAGTGCTTAGGAAATCTATTGGAGGCAGAAGCAGTCAAGGGTAGCCTAGGGTTAGGGTTAGGCTTAGGGTTAGGCTTAGGGTACGGCTTAGGGTACGGGTTCGGGGAGGGCTTCGGGTACGGCGTAGGGTATGGGTTAGGGTTAGGGTTAGGGTTAGTGTTAGGGTTAGGGCTCGGTTTAGGTTACGGGTTAGGATTAGGGTACGTGTTAGGGTTAGGGTAAGGGTTAGGGTTATGGTACGCGTTAGGGTTAGGGTAGTGATTAAACCTATCCCACTCTCTAGATACCCCTTAGCACATAAAGGAATATTATTTGGGGGTCCAGCCATGGAGAAGAGTTTAGACACTAGGATTAGATAAGGAACACACCCATTATAAAGAAATCACATTAGGATTCTCTTTTTAAGCTGTTCCTTAAAACACTAGTGCTTAGGAAATCTATTGGAGGCAGAAGCAGTCAAGGGTAGCCTAGGGTTAGGGTTAGGCTTAGGGTTAGGCTTAGGGTACGGCTTAGGGTACGGGTTCGTGGAGGGCTTCGGGTACGGCGTAGGGTATGGGTTAGTGTTAGGATTAGGGTTAGTGTTAGGGTTAGGGCTCGGTTTAGGGTACGGGTTAGGATTAGGGTACGTGTTAGGGTTAGGGTAGGGGTTAGGGTTAGGGTACGCGTTAGGGTTAGGGTAGTTATTAAACCTATCCCACTCTCTAGATACTCCTTAGCACGTAAAGGAATATTATTTGGGGGTCCAGCCATGGAGAAGTGTTTAGACACTAAGATAATATAAGGAACACACACATTATAAAGAAATCACATTAGGATTCTCTTTTGAAGCTGTTCCTTAAAACACTAGTGCTTAGGAAATCTATTGGAGGCAGAAGCAGTCAAGGGTAGCCTAGGGTTAGGGTTAGGCTTAGGGTTAGGCTTAGGGTACGGCTTAGGGTACGGGTTCGGGGAGGGCTTCGGGTACGGCATAGGGTATGGGTTAGGGTTAGGGTTAGGGTTAGTGTTAGGGTTAGGGCTCGGTTTAGGGTACGGGTTAGGATTAGGGTACGTGTTAGGGTTAGGGTAGGGGTTAGCGTTAGGGTACGTGTTAGGGTTAGGGTAGTTATTAAACCTATCCCACTCTCTAGTTACCCCTTAGCACGTAAAGGAATATTATTTGGGGGTCCAGCCGTGGAGAAGAGTTTAGACACTAGGATAAGATAAGGAACACACACATTATAAAGAAATCACATTAGGATTCTCTTTTTAAGCTGTTCCTTAAAACACTAGTGCTTAGGAAATCTATTGGAGGCAGAAGCAGTCAAGGGTAGCCTAGGGTTAGGGTTAGGCTTAGGGTTAGGCTTAGGGTACGGCTTAGGGTACGGGTTCGGGGAGGGCTTCGGGTACGGCGTAGGGTATGGGTTAGGGTTAGGGTTAGGGTTAGTGTTAGGGTTAGGGCTCGGTTTAGGGTACGGGTTAGGATTAGGGTACGTGTTAGGGTTAGGGTAGGGGTTAGCGTTAGGGTACGCGTTAGGGTTAGGGTAGTTATTAAACCTATCCCACTCTCTAGTTACCCCTTAGCACGTAAAGGAATATTATTTGGGGGTCCAGCCATGGAGAAGAGTTTAGACACTAGGATAAGATAAGGAACACACCAATTATAGAGAAATCACATTAGGATTCTCTTTTTAAGCTGTTCCTTAAAACACTAGTGCTTAGGAAATCTATTGGAGGCAGAAGCAGTCAAGGGTAGCCTAGGGTTAGGGTTTGGCTTAGGGTTAGGCTTAGGGTACGGCTTAGGGTACGGGTTAGGGGAGGGATTCGGGTACGGCGTAGGGTATGGGTTAGGGTTAGGGTTAGGGTTAGTGTTAGGGTTAGGGCTCGGTTTAGGGTACGGGTTAGGATTAGGGTACCTGTTAGGGTTAGGGTAGGGGTTAGGGTTAGGGTACGCATTAGGGTTAGGGTAGTTATTAAACCTATCCCACTCTCTAGATACCCCTTAGCACGTAAAGGAATATTATTTGGGGGTCCAGCCATGGAGAAGAGTTTAGACACTAGGATAAGATAAGGAACACACCCATTATAAAGAAATCACTTTAGGATTCTCTTTTTAAGCTGTTCCTTAAAACACTAGTGCTTAGGAAATCTATTGGAGGCAGAAGCATTCAAGGGTAGCCTAGGGTTAGAGTTAGGCTTAGGGTTAGGCTTAGGGTACGGCTTAGGGTACGGGTTCGGGGAGGGCTTCGGGTACGGCGTAGGGTATGGGTGAGGGTTAGGGTTAGGGTTAGTGTTAGGGTTAGGGCTCGGTTTAGGGTACGGGTTAGGATTAGGGTACGTGTTAGGGTTAGGGTAGGGGTTAGGGTTAGGGTTAGGGTTAGGATTAGGGTAGTTATTAAACCTATCCCACTCTCTACTTACCCCTTAGCACGTAAAGGAATATTATTTGGGGGTCCAGCCATGGAGAAAAGTTTAGACACTAGGATAAGATAAGGAACACACCCATTATAAAGAAATCACATTAGGATTCTCTTTTTAAGCTGTTCCTTAAAACACTAGTGCTTAGGAAATCTATTGGAGGCAGAAGCAGTCAAGGGTAGACTAGGGTTAGGGTTAGGCTTAGGGTTAGGCTTAGGGTACGGCTTAGGGTACGGGTTCGGGGAGGGCTTCGGGTACGGCGTAGGGTATGGGTTAGGGTTAGGGTTACGGTTAGTGTTAGGGTTAGGGCTCGGTTTAGGGTACGGGTTAGGATTAGGGTACGTGTTAGGGTTAGGGTAGGGGTTAGGGTTAGGGTACACGTTAGGGTTAGGGTAGTTATTAAACCTATCCCACTCTCTAGATACCCCTTAGCACGTAAAGGAATATTATTTGGGGGTCCAGCCATGAAGAAGAGTTTAGACACTAAGATAATATAAGGAACACACACATTATAAAGAAATCACATTAGGATTCTCTTTTTAAGCTGTTCCTTAAAACACTATTGCTTAGGAAATCTATTGGAGGCAGAAGCAGTCAAGGGTAGCCTAGGGTTAGGGTTAGGCTTAGGGTTAGGCTTATTGTACGGCTTAGGGTACGGGTTCGGGGAGGGCTTCGGGTACGGCGTAGGGTATGGGTTAGGGTTAGGGTTAGGGTTAGTGTTAGGGTTAGGGCTCGGTTTAGGGTATGGGTTAGGATTAGGGTACGTGTTAGGGTTAGGGTAGGGGTTAGCGTTAGGGTGCGCGTTAGGGTTAGGGTAGTTATTAAACCTATCCCACTCTCTAGTTACCCCTTAGCACGTAAAGGAATATTATTTGGGGGTCCAGCCATGGAGAAGAGTTTAGACACTAGGATAAGATAAGGAACACACCCATTATAAAGAAATCACATTAGGATTCTCTTTTTAAGCTGTTCCTTAAAACACTAGTGCTTAGGAAATCTATTGGAGGCAGAAGCAGTCAAGGGTAGCCTAGGGTTAGGGTTAGGCTTAGGGTTAGGCTTAGGGTACGGCTTAGGGTTCGGTTTCGGGGAGGGCTTCGGGTACGGCGTAGGGTATGGGTTAGGGTTAGGGTTAGGGTTAGGGTTAGGGTTAATGTTAGGGTTAGGGCTCTGTTTAGGGTACGGGTTAGGATTAGGGTACGTGTTAGGGTTAGGGTAGGGGTTAGCGTTAGGGTACGCGTTACGGTTAGGGTAGTTATTAAACCTATCCCACTCTCTAGATACTCCTTAGCACGTAAAGGAATATTATTTGGGGGTCCAGCCATGGAGAAGTGTTTAGACACTAAGATAATATAAGGAACACACACATTATAAAGAAATCACATTAGGATTCTCTTTTGAAGCTGTTCCTTAAAACACTAGTGCTTAGGAAATCTATTGGAGGCAGAAGCAGTCAAGGGTAGCCTAGGGTTAGGGTTTGGCTTAGGGTTAGGCTTAGGGTACGGCTTAGGGTACGGGTTAGGGGAGGGATTCGGGTACGGCGTAGGGTATGGGTTAGGGTTAGGGTTAGGGTTAGTGTTAGGGTTAGGGCTCGGTTTAGGGTACGGGTTAGGATTAGGGTACCTGTTAGGGTTAGGGTAGGGGTTAGGGTTTGGGTACGCGTTAGGTTTAGGGTAGTTATTAAACCTATCCCACTCTCTAGATACCCCTTAGCACGTAAAGGAATATTATTTGGGGGTCCAGCCATGGAGAAGAGTTTAGACACTAGGATAAGATAAGGAACACACCCATTATAAAGAAATCACTTTAGGATTCTCTTTTTAAGCTGTTCCTTAAAACACTAGTGCTTAGGAAATCTATTGGAGGCAGAAGCAGTCAAGGGTAGCCTAGGGTTAGAGTTAGGCTTAGGGTTAGGCTTAGGGTACGGCTTAGGGTACGGGTTCGGGGAGGGCTTCGGGTACGGCGTAGGGTATGGGTGAGGGTTAGGGTTAGGGTTAGTGTTAGGGTTAGGGCTCGGTTTAGGGTACGGGTTAGGATTAGGGTACGTGTTAGGGTTAGGGTAGGGGTTAGGGTTAGGGTTAGGGTTAGGGTTAGGGTAGTTATTAAACCTATCCCACTCTCTACTTACCCCTTAGCACGTAAAGGAATATTATTTGGGGGTCCAGCCATGGAGAAAAGTTTAGACACTAGGATAAGATAAGGAACACACCCATTATAAAGAAATCACATTAGGATTCTCTTTTTAAGCTGTTCCTTAAGACACTAGTGCTTAGGAAATCTATTGGAGGCAGAAGCAGTCAAGGGTAGACTAGGGTTAGGGTTAGGCTTAGGGTTAGGCTTAGGGTACGGCTTAGGGTACGGGTTCGGGGAGGGCTTCGGGTACGGCGTAGGGTATGGGTTAGGGTTAGGGTTACGGTTAGTGTTAGGGTTAGGGCTCGGTTTAGGGTACGGGTTAGGATTAGGGTACGTGTTAGGGTTATGGTAGGGGTTAGGGTTAGGGTACACGTTAGGGTTAGGGTAGTTATTAAACCTATCCCACTCTCTAGATACCCCTTAGCACGTAAAGGAATATTATTTGGGGGTTCAGCCATGGAGAAGAGTTTAGACACTAAGATAATATAAGGAACACACACATTATAAAGAAATCACATTAGGATTCTCTTTTTAAGCTGTTCCTTAAAACACTAGTGCTTAGGAAATCTATTGGAGGCAGAAGCAGTCAAGGGTAGCCTAGGGTTAGGGTTAGGCTTAGGGTTAGGCTTAGGGTACGGCTTAGGGTACGGTTTCGGGGAGGGCTTCGGGTACGGCGTAGGGTATGGGTTAGGGTTAGGGTTAGGGTTAGGGTTAGGGTTAGGGTTAATGTTAGGGTTAGGGCTCTGTTTAGGGTACGGGTTAGGATTAGGGTACGTGTTAGGGTTAGGGTAGGGGTTAGCGTTAGGGTACGCGTTAGGGTTAGGGTAGTTATTAAACCTATCCCACTCTCTAGATACTCCTTAGCACGTAAAGGAATATTATTTGGGGGTCCAGCCATGGAGAAGTGTTTAGACACTAAGATAATATAAGGAACACACACATTATAAAGAAATCACATTAGGATTCTCTTTTGAAGCTGTTCCTTAAAACACTAGTGCTTAGGAAATCTATTGGAGGCAGAAGCAGTCAAGGGTAGCCTAGGGTTAGGGTTAGGCTTAGGGTTAGGCTTAGGGTACGGCTTAGGGTACGGGTTCGGGGAGGGCTTCGGGTACGGCATAGGGTATGGGTTAGGGTTAGGGTTAGGGTTAGTGTTAGGGTTAGGGCTCGGTTTAGGGTACGGGTTAGGATTAGGGTACGTGTTAGGGTTAGGGTAGGGGTTAGCGTTAGGGTACGCGTTAGGGTTAGGGTAGTTATTAAACCTATCCCACTCTCTAGTTACCCCTTAGCACGTAAAGGAATATTATTTGGGGGTCCAGCCGTGGAGAAGAGTTTAGACAGTAGGATAAGATAAGGAACACACACATTATAAAGAAATCACATTAGGATTCTCTTTTTAAGCTGTTCCTTAAAACACTAGTGCTTAGGAAATCTATTGGAGGCAGAAGCAGTCAAGGGTAGCCTAGGGTTAGGGTTAGGCTTAGGGTTAGGCTTAGGGTACAGCTTAGGGTACGGGTTCGGGGAGGGCTTCGGGTATGGCGTAGGGTATGGGTTAGGGTTAGGGTTAGGGTTAGTGTTAGGGTTAGGGCTCGGTTTAGGGTACGGGTTAGGATTAGGGTACGTGTTAGGGTTAGGGTAGTGGTTAGGGTTAGGGTACGCGTTAGGGTTAGGGTAGTTATTAAACCTATCCCACTCTCTAGATACTCCTTAGCACGTAAAGGAATATTATTTGGGGGTCCAGCCATGGAGAAGTGTTTAGACACTAAGATAATATAAGGAACACACACATTATAAAGAAATCACATTAGGATTCTCTTTTTAAGCTGTTCCTTAAAACACTAGTGCTTAGGAAATCTATTGGAGGCAGAAGCAGTCAAGGGTAGCCTAGGGTTAGGGTTAGGCTTAGGGTTAGGCTTAGGGTACGGCTTAGGGTACGGGTTCGGGGAGGGCTTCGGGTACGGCGTAGGGTACGGGTTAGGGTTAGGGTTAGGGTTAGTGTTAGGGTTAGGGCTCGGTTTAGGGTAAGGGTTAGGATTAGGGTAAGTGTTAGGGTTAGGGTAGGGGTTAGCGTTAGGGTACGCGTTAGGGTTAGGGTAGTTATTAAACCTATCCCACTCTCTAGTTACCCCTTAGCACGTAAAGGAATATTATTTGGGGGTCCAGCCATGGAGAAGAGTTTAGACACTAGGATAAGATAAGGAACACACCCATTATAAAGAAATCACATTAGGATTCTCTTTTTAAGCTGTTCCTTAAAACACTGGTGCTTAGGAAATCTATTGGAGGCAGAAGCAGTCAAGGGTAGCCTAGGGTTAGGGTTAGGCTTAGGGTTAGGCTTAGGGTACGGCTTAGCGTACGGGTTCGGGGAGGGCTTCGGGTACGGCGTAGGGTATGGGTTAGGGTTAGGGTTAGGGTTAGTGTTAGGGTTAGGGCTCGGTTTAGGGTACGGGTTAGGATTAGGGTACGTGTTAGTGTTAGGGTAGGGGTTAGCGTTAGGGTACGCGTTAGGGTTAGGGTAGTTATTAAACCTATCCCACTCTCTACTTACCCCTTAGCACGTAAAGGAATATTATTTGGGGGTCCAGCCATGGAGAAGAGTTTAGACACTAGGATAAGATGAGGAACACACACAATATAAAGAAATCACATTAGGATTCTCTTTTTAAGCTGTTCCTTAAAACACTAGTGCTTAGGAAATCTATTGGAGGCAGAAGCAGTCAAGGGTAGCCTAGGGTTAGGGTTAGGCTTAGGGTTAGGCTTAGGGTACGGCTTAGGGTACGGGTTCGGGGAGGGCTTCGGGTACGGCGTAGGGTATGGGTTAGTGTTAGGGTTAGGGTTAGTGTTAGGGTTAGGGCTCGGTTTAGGGTACGGGTTAGGATTAGGGTACGTGTTAGGGTTAGGGTAGGGGTTAGGGTTATGGTATGCGTTAGGGTTAGGGTAGTGATTAAACCTATCCCACTCTCTAGATACCCCTTAGCACATAAAGGAATATTATTTGGGGGTCCAGCCATGGAGAAGAGTTTAGACACTAGGATTAGATAAGGAACACACCCATTATAAAGAAATCACATTAGGATTCTCTTTTTAAGCTGTTCCTTAAAACACTAGTGCTTAGGAAATCTATTGGAGGCAGAAGCAGTCAAGGGTAGCCTAGGGTTATGGTTAGGCTTAGGGTTAGGCTTAGGGTACGGCTTAGGGTACGGGTTCGGGGAGGGCTTCGGGTACGGCGTAGGGTATGGATTAGGGTTAGGGTTAGGGTTAGTGTTAGGGTTAGGGCTCGGTTTAGGGTACGGGTTAGGATTAGGGTACGTGTTAGGGTTAGGGTAGGGGTTAGCGTTAGGGTACGCGTTAGGGTTAGGGTAGTTATTAAACCTATCCCACTCTCTAGATACCCCTTAGCACGTAAAGGAATATTATTTGGGGGTCCAGCCATGGAGAAGAGTTTAGACACTAAGATAATATAAGGAACACACACATTATAAAGAAATCACATTAGGATTCTCTTTTTAAGCTGTTCCTTAAAACACTAGTGCTTAGGAAATCTATTGGAGGCAGAAGCAGTCAAGGGTAGCCTAGGGTTAGGGTTAGGCTTAGGGTTAGGCTTAGGGTACGGCTTAGGGTACGGTTTCGGGGAGGGCTTCGGGTACGGAGTAGGGTATGGGTTAGGGTTAGGGTTAGGGTTAGGGTTAGGGTTAGGGTTAATGTTAGGGTTAGGGCTCTGTTTAGGGTACGGGTTAGGATTAGGGTACGTGTTAGGGTTAGGGTAGGGGTTAGCGTTAGGGTACGCTTTACGGTTAGGGTAGTTATTAAACCTATCCCACTCTCTAGTTACCCCTTAGCACGTAAAGGAATATTATTTGGGGGTCCAGCCATGGAGAAGAGTTTAGACACTAGGATAAGATAAGGAACACACCCATTATAAAGAAATCACATTAGGATTCTCTTTTTAAGCTGTTCCTTAAAACACTAGTGCTTAGGAAATCTATTGGAGGCAGAAGCAGTCAAGGGTAGCCTAGGGTTAGGGTTAGGCTTAGGGTTAGGCTTAGGGTACGGCTTAGGGTACGGGTTCGGGGAGGGCTTCGGGTACGGCGTAGGGTATGGGTTAGGGTTAGGGTTAGGGTTAGTGTTAGGGTTAGGGCTCGGTTTAGGTTACGGGTTAGGATTAGGGTACGTGTTAGGGTTAGGGTAGGGGTTAGGGTTATGGTACGCGTTAGGGTTAGGGTAGTGATTAAACCTATCCCACTCTCTAGATACCCCTTAGCACATAAAGGAATATTATTTGGGGGTCCAGCCATGGAGAAGAGTTTAGACACTAGGATTAGATAAGGAACACACCCATTATAAAGAAATCACATTAGGATTCTCTTTTTAAGCTGTTCCTTAAAACACTAGTGCTTAGGAAATCTATTGGAGGCAGAAGCAGTCAAGGGTAGCCTAGGGTTAGGGTTAGGCTTAGGGTTAGGCTTAGGGTACGGCTTAGGGTACGGGTTCGGGGAGGGCTTCGGGTACGGCGCAGGGTATGGGTTAGGGTTAGGGTTAGGGTTAGTGTTAGGGTTAGGGCTCGGTTTAGGGTACGGGTTAGGATTAGGGTACGTGTTAGGGTTAGGGTAGGGGTTAGCGTTAGGGTACGCGTTAGGGTTAGGGTAGTTATTAAACCTATCCCACTCTCTAGTTACCCCTTAGCACGTAAAGGAATATTATTTGGGGGTCCAGCCATGGAGAAGAGTTTAGACACTAGGATAAGATAAGGAGCACACACATTATTAAGAAATCACATTAGGATTCTCTTTTTAAGCTGTTCCTTAAAACACTAGTGCTTAGGAAATCTATTGGAGGCAGAAGCAGTCAAGGGTAGCCTAGGGTTAGGGTTAGGCTTAGGGTTAGGCTTAGGGTACGGCTTAGGGTACGGGTTCGTGGAGGGCTTCGGGTACGGCGTAGGGTATGGGTTAGGGTTAGGGTTAGGGTTAGTGTTAGGGTTAGGGCTCGGTTTAGGGTACGGGTTAGGATTAGGGTACGTGTTAGGGTTAGGGTAGGGGTTAGGGTTAGGGTACGCGTTAGGGTTAGGGTAGTTATTAAACCTATCCCACTCTCTAGATACTCCTTAGCACGTAAAGGAATATTATTTGGGGGTGCAGCCTTGGAGAAGTGTTTAGACACTAAGATAATATAAGGAACACACCCATTATAAAGAAATCACATTAGGATTCTCTTTTTAAGCTGTTCCTTAAAACACAAGTGCTTAGGAAATCTATTGGAGGCAGAAGCAGTCAAGGGTAGCCTAGGGTTAGGGTTAGGCTTAGGGTTAGGCTTAGGGTACGGCTTAGGGTACGGGTTCGGGGAGGGCTTCGGGTACGGCGTAGGGTATGGGTTAGGGTTAGGGTTAGGGTTAGTGTTAGGGTTAGGGCTCGGTTTAGGGTACGGGATAGGATTAGGGTACGTGTTAGGGTTAGGGTAGGGGTTAGCGTTAGGGTACGCGTTAGGGTTAGGGTAGTTATTAAACCTATCCCACTCTCTAGTTACCCCTTAACACGTAAAGGAATATTATTTGGGGGTCCAGCCGTGGAGAAGAGTTTAGACACTAGGATAAGATAAGGAACACACACATTATAAAGAAATCACATTAGGATTCTCTTTTTAAGCTGTTCCTTAAAACACTAGTGCTTAGGAAATCTATTGGAGGCAGAAGCAGTCAAGGGTAGCCTAGGGTTATGGTTAGGCTTAGGGTTAGGCTTAGGGTACGGCTTAGGGTACGGGTTCGGGGAGGGCTTCGGGTACGGCGTAGGGTATGGGTTAGGGTTAGGGTTAGGGTTAGTGTTAGGGTTAGGGCTCGGTTTAGGGTACGGGTTAGGATTAGGGTACGTGTTAGGGTTAGGGTAGGGGTTAGCGTTAGGGTACGCGTTAGGGTTAGGGTAGTTATTAAACCTATCCCACTCTCTAGTTACCCCTTAGCACGTAAAGGAATATTATTTGGGGGTCCAGCCATGGAGAAGAGTTTAGACACTAGGATAAGATAAGGAGCACACACATTATAAAGAAATCACATTAGGATTCTCTTTTTAAGCTGTTCCTTAAAACACTAGTGCTTAGGAAATCTATTGGAGGAAGAAGCAGTCAAGGGTAGCCTAGGGTTAGGGTTAGGCTTAGGGTTAGGCTTAGGGTACGGCTTAGGGTACGGGTTCGTGGAGGGCTTCGGGTACGGCGTAGGGTATGGGTTAGGGTTAGGGTTAGGGTTAGTGTTAGGGTTAGGGCTCGGTTTAGGGTACGGGTTAGGATTAGGGTACGTGTTAGGGTTAGGGTAGGGGTTAGGGTTAGGGTACGCGTTAGGGTTAGGGTAGTTATTAAACCTATCCCACTCTCTAGATACTCCTTTGCACGTAAAGGAATATTATTTGGGGGTGCAGCCTTGGAGAAGTGTTTAGACACTAAGATAATATAAGGAACACACCCATTATAAAGAAATCACATTAGGATTCTCTTTTTAAGCTGTTCCTTAAAACACTAGTGCTTAGGAAATCTATTGGAGGCAGAAGCAGTCAAGGGTAGCCTAGGGTTAGGGTTAGGCTTAGGGTTAGGTTTAGGGTACGGCTTAGGGTACGGGTTCGGGGAGGGCTTCGGGTACGGCGTAGGGTATGGGTTAGGGTTAGGGTTAGGGTTAGTGTTAGGGTTAGGGCTCGGTTTAGGGTACGGGTTAGGATTAGGGTACGTGTTAGTGTTAGGGTAGGTGTTAGCGTTAGGGTACGCGTTAGGGTTAGGGTAGTTATTAAACCTATCCCACTCTCTAGTTACCCCTTAGCACGTAAAGGAATATTATTTGGGGGTCCAGCCATGGAGAAGAGTTTAGACACTAGGATAAGATAAGGAACACACACATTATAAAGAAATCACATTAGGATTCTCTTTTTAAGCTGTTCCTTAAAACACTAGTGCTTAGGAAATCTATTGGAGGCAGAAGCAGTCAAGGGTAGCCTAGGGTTAGGGTTAGGCTTAGGGTTAGGCTTAGGGTACGGCTTAGGGTACGGGTTCGTGGAGGGCTTCGGGTACGGCGTAGGGTATGGGTTAGGGTTAGGGTTAGGGTTAGTGTTAGGGTTAGGGCTCTGTTTAGGGTACGGGTTAGGATTAGGGTACGTGTTAGGGTTAGGGTAGGGGTTAGGGTTAGGGTACGCGTTAGGGTTAGGGTAGTTATTAAACCTATCCCACTCTCTAGATACTCCTTAGCACGTAAAGGAATATTATTTGGGGGTCCAGCCATGGAGAAGTGTTTAGACACTAAGATAATATAAGGAACACACACATTATAAAGAAATCACATTAGGATTCTCTTTTTAAGCTGTTCCTTAAAACACTAGTGCTTAGGAAATCTATTGGAGGCAGAAGCAGTCAAGGGTAGCCTAGGGTTAGGGTTAGGCTTAGGGTTAGGCTTAGGGTACGGCTTAGGGTACGGTTTCGGGGAGGGCTTCGGGTACGGAGTAGGGTATGGGTTAGGGTTAGGGTTAGGGTTAGGGTTAGGGTTAGGGTTAATGTTAGGGTTAGGGCTCTGTTTAGGGTACGGGTTAGGATTAGGGTACGTGTTAGGGTTAGGGTAGGGGTTAGCGTTAGGGTACGCTTTACGGTTAGGGTAGTTATTAAACCTATCCCACTCTCTAGTTACCCCTTAGCACGTAAAGGAATATTATTTGGGGGTCCAGCCATGGAGAAGAGTTTAGACACTAGGATAAGATAAGGAACACACCCATTATAAAGAAATCACATTAGGATTCTCTTTTTAAGCTGTTCCTTAAAACACTAGTGCTTAGGAAATCTATTGGAGGCAGAAGCAGTCAAGGGTAGCCTAGGGTTAGGGTTAGGCTTAGGGTTAGGCTTAGGGTACGGCTTAGGGTACGGGTTCGGGGAGGGCTTCGGGTACGGCGTAGGGTATGGGTTAGGGTTAGGGTTAGGGTTAGTGTTAGGGTTAGGGCTCGGTTTAGGTTACGGGTTAGGATTAGGGTACGTGTTAGGGTTAGGGTAGGGGTTAGGGTTATGGTACGCGTTAGGGTTAGGGTAGTGATTAAACCTATCCCACTCTCTAGATACCCCTTAGCACATAAAGGAATATTATTTGGGGGTCCAGCCATGGAGAAGAGTTTAGACACTAGGATTAGATAAGGAACACACCCATTATAAAGAAATCACATTAGGATTCTCTTTTTAAGCTGTTCCTTAAAACACTAGTGCTTAGGAAATCTATTGGAGGCAGAAGCAGTCAAGGGTAGCCTAGGGTTAGGGTTAGGCTTAGGGTTAGGCTTAGGGTACGGCTTAGGGTACGGGTTCGGGGAGGGCTTCGGGTACGGCGCAGGGTATGGGTTAGGGTTAGGGTTAGGGTTAGTGTTAGGGTTAGGGCTCGGTTTAGGGTACGGGTTAGGATTAGGGTACGTGTTAGGGTTAGGGTAGGGGTTAGCGTTAGGGTACGCGTTAGGGTTAGGGTAGTTATTAAACCTATCCCACTCTCTAGTTACCCCTTAGCACGTAAAGGAATATTATTTGGGGGTCCAGCCATGGAGAAGAGTTTAGACACTAGGATAAGATAAGGAGCACACACATTATTAAGAAATCACATTAGGATTCTCTTTTTAAGCTGTTCCTTAAAACACTAGTGCTTAGGAAATCTATTGGAGGCAGAAGCAGTCAAGGGTAGCCTAGGGTTAGGGTTAGGCTTAGGGTTAGGCTTAGGGTACGGCTTAGGGTACGGGTTCGTGGAGGGCTTCGGGTACGGCGTAGGGTATGGGTTAGGGTTAGGGTTAGGGTTAGTGTTAGGGTTAGGGCTCGGTTTAGGGTACGGGTTAGGATTAGGGTACGTGTTAGGGTTAGGGTAGGGGTTAGGGTTAGGGTACGCGTTAGGGTTAGGGTAGTTATTAAACCTATCCCACTCTCTAGATACTCCTTAGCACGTAAAGGAATATTATTTGGGGGTGCAGCCTTGGAGAAGTGTTTAGACACTAAGATAATATAAGGAACACACCCATTATAAAGAAATCACATTAGGATTCTCTTTTTAAGCTGTTCCTTAAAACACAAGTGCTTAGGAAATCTATTGGAGGCAGAAGCAGTCAAGGGTAGCCTAGGGTTAGGGTTAGGCTTAGGGTTAGGCTTAGGGTACGGCTTAGGGTACGGGTTCGGGGAGGGCTTCGGGTACGGCGTAGGGTATGGGTTAGGGTTAGGGTTAGGGTTAGTGTTAGGGTTAGGGCTCGGTTTAGGGTACGGGATAGGATTAGGGTACGTGTTAGGGTTAGGGTAGGGGTTAGCGTTAGGGTACGCGTTAGGGTTAGGGTAGTTATTAAACCTATCCCACTCTCTAGTTACCCCTTAGCACGTAAAGGAATATTATTTGGGGGTCCAGCCGTGGAGAAGAGTTTAGACACTAGGATAAGATAAGGAACACACACATTATAAAGAAATCACATTAGGATTCTCTTTTTAAGCTGTTCCTTAAAACACTAGTGCTTAGGAAATCTATTGGAGGCAGAAGCAGTCAAGGGTAGCCTAGGGTTATGGTTAGGCTTAGGGTTAGGCTTAGGGTACGGCTTAGGGTACGGGTTCGGGGAGGGCTTCGGGTACGGCGTAGGGTATGGGTTAGGGTTAGGGTTAGGGTTAGTGTTAGGGTTAGGGCTCGGTTTAGGGTACGGGTTAGGATTAGGGTACGTGTTAGGGTTAGGGTAGGGGTTAGCGTTAGGGTACGCGTTAGGGTTAGGGTAGTTATTAAACCTATCCCACTCTCTAGTTACCCCTTAGCACGTAAAGGAATATTATTTGGGGGTCCAGCCATGGAGAAGAGTTTAGACACTAGGATAAGATAAGGAGCACACACATTATAAAGAAATCACATTAGGATTCTCTTTTTAAGCTGTTCCTTAAAACACTAGTGCTTAGGAAATCTATTGGAGGAAGAAGCAGTCAAGGGTAGCCTAGGGTTAGGGTTAGGCTTAGGGTTAGGCTTAGGGTACGGCTTAGGGTACGGGTTCGTGGAGGGCTTCGGGTACGGCGTAGGGTATGGGTTAGGGTTAGGGTTAGGGTTAGTGTTAGGGTTAGGGCTCGGTTTAGGGTACGGGTTAGGATTAGGGTACGTGTTAGGGTTAGGGTAGGGGTTAGGGTTAGGGTACGCGTTAGGGTTAGGGTAGTTATTAAACCTATCCCACTCTCTAGATACTCCTTTGCACGTAAAGGAATATTATTTGGGGGTGCAGCCTTGGAGAAGTGTTTAGACACTAAGATAATATAAGGAACACACCCATTATAAAGAAATCACATTAGGATTCTCTTTTTAAGCTGTTCCTTAAAACACTAGTGCTTAGGAAATCTATTGGAGGCAGAAGCAGTCAAGGGTAGCCTAGGGTTAGGGTTAGGCTTAGGGTTAGGTTTAGGGTACGGCTTAGGGTACGGGTTCGGGGAGGGCTTCGGGTACGGCGTAGGGTATGGGTTAGGGTTAGGGTTAGGGTTAGTGTTAGGGTTAGGGCTCGGTTTAGGGTACGGGTTAGGATTAGGGTACGTGTTAGTGTTAGGGTAGGTGTTAGCGTTAGGGTACGCGTTAGGGTTAGGGTAGTTATTAAACCTATCCCACTCTCTAGTTACCCCTTAGCACGTAAAGGAATATTATTTGGGGGTCCAGCCATGGAGAAGAGTTTAGACACTAGGATAAGATAAGGAACACACACATTATAAAGAAATCACATTAGGATTCTCTTTTTAAGCTGTTCCTTAAAACACTAGTGCTTAGGAAATCTATTGGAGGCAGAAGCAGTCAAGGGTAGCCTAGGGTTAGGGTTAGGCTTAGGGTTAGGCTTAGGGTACGGCTTAGGGTACGGGTTCGTGGAGGGCTTCGGGTACGGCGTAGGGTATGGGTTAGGGTTAGGGTTAGGGTTAGTGTTAGGGTTAGGGCTCTGTTTAGGGTACGGGTTAGGATTAGGGTACGTGTTAGGGTTAGGGTACGTGTTAGGGTTAGGGTAGGGGTTAGGGTTAGGGTACGCGTTAGGGTTAGGGTAGTTATTAAACCTATCCCACTCTCTAGATACCCCTTAGCACGTAAAGGAATATTATTTGGGGGTCCAGCCATGGAGAAGAGTTTAGACACTAGGATAAGATAAGGAACACACCCATTATAAAGAAATCACATTAGGATTCTCTTTTTAAGCTGTTCCTTAAAACACTAGTGCTTAGGAAATCTATTGGAGGAAGAAGCAGTCAAGGGTAGCCTAGGGTTAGGGTTAGGCTTAGGGTTAGGCTTAGGGTACGGCTTAGGGTACGGGTTCGTGGAGGGCTTCGGGTACGGCGTAGGGTATGGGTTAGGGTTAGGGTTAGGGTTAGTGTTAGGGTTAGGGCTCGGTTTAGGGTACGGGTTAGGATTAGGGTACGTGTTAGGGTTAGGGTAGGGGTTAGGGTTAGGGTACGCGTTAGGGTTAGGGTAGTTATTAAACCTATCCCACTCTCTAGATACTCCTTTGCACGTAAAGGAATATTATTTGGGGGTGCAGCCTTGGAGAAGTGTTTAGACACTAAGATAATATAAGGAACACACCCATTATAAAGAAATCACATTAGGATTCTCTTTTTAAGCTGTTCCTTAAAACACTAGTGCTTAGGAAATCTATTGGAGGCAGAAGCAGTCAAGGGTAGCCTAGGGTTAGGGTTAGGCTTAGGGTTAGGTTTAGGGTACGGCTTAGGGTACGGGTTCGGGGAGGGCTTCGGGTACGGCGTAGGGTATGGGTTAGGGTTAGGGTTAGGGTTAGTGTTAGGGTTAGGGCTCGGTTTAGGGTACGGGTTAGGATTAGGGTACGTGTTAGTGTTAGGGTAGGTGTTAGCGTTAGGGTACGCGTTAGGGTTAGGGTAGTTATTAAACCTATCCCACTCTCTAGTTACCCCTTAGCACGTAAAGGAATATTATTTGGGGGTCCAGCCATGGAGAAGAGTTTAGACACTAGGATAAGATAAGGAACACACACATTATAAAGAAATCACATTAGGATTCTCTTTTTAAGCTGTTCCTTAAAACACTAGTGCTTAGGAAATCTATTGGAGGCAGAAGCAGTCAAGGGTAGCCTAGGGTTAGGGTTAGGCTTAGGGTTAGGCTTAGGGTACGGCTTAGGGTACGGGTTCGTGGAGGGCTTCGGGTACGGCGTAGGGTATGGGTTAGGGTTAGGGTTAGGGTTAGTGTTAGGGTTAGGGCTCTGTTTAGGGTACGGGTTAGGATTAGGGTACGTGTTAGGGTTAGGGTAGGGGTTAGGGTTAGGGTACGCGTTAGGGTTAGGGTAGTTATTAAACCTATCCCACTCTCTAGATACTCCTTAGCACGTAAAGGAATATTATTTGGGGGTCCAGCCATGGAGAAGTGTTTAGACACTAAGATAATATAAGGAACACACACATTATAAAGAAATCACATTAGGATTCTCTTTTTAAGCTGTTCCTTAAAACACTAGTGCTTAGGAAATCTATTGGAGGCAGAAGCAGTCAAGGGTAGCCTAGGGTTAGGGTTAGGCTTAGGGTTAGGCTTAGGGTACGGCTTAGGGTACGGTTTCGGGGAGGGCTTCGGGTACGGAGTAGGGTATGGGTTAGGGTTAGGGTTAGGGTTAGGGTTAGGGTTAGGGTTAATGTTAGGGTTAGGGCTCTGTTTAGGGTACGGGTTAGGACTAGGGTACGTGTTAGGGTTAGGGTAGGGGTTAGCGTTAGGGTACGCTTTACGGTTAGGGTAGTTATTAAACCTATCCCACTCTCTAGTTACCCCTTAGCACGTAAAGGAATATTATTTGGGGGTCCAGCCATGGAGAAGAGTTTAGACACTAGGATAAGATAAGGAACACACCCATTATAAAGAAATCACATTAGGATTCTCTTTTTAAGCTGTTCCTTAAAACACTAGTGCTTAGGAAATCTATTGGAGGCAGAAGCAGTCAAGGGTAGCCTAGGGTTAGGGTTAGGCTTAGGGTTAGGCTTAGGGTACGGCTTAGGGTACGGGTTCGGGGAGGGCTTCGGGTACGGCGTAGGGTATGGGTTAGGGTTAGGGTTAGGGTTAGTGTTAGGGTTAGGGCTCGGTTTAGGTTACGGGTTAGGATTAGGGTACGTGTTAGGGTTAGGGTAGGGGTTAGGGTTATGGTACGCGTTAGGGTTAGGGTAGTGATTAAACCTATCCCACTCTCTAGATACCCCTTAGCACATAAAGGAATATTATTTGGGGGTCCAGCCATGGAGAAGAGTTTAGACACTAGGATTAGATAAGGAACACACCCATTATAAAGAAATCACATTAGGATTCTCTTTTTAAGCTGTTCCTTAAAACACTAGTGCTTAGGAAATCTATTGGAGGCAGAAGCAGTCAAGGGTAGCCTAGGGTTAGGGTTAGGCTTAGGGTTAGGCTTAGGGTACGGCTTAGGGTACGGGTTCGGGGAGGGCTTCGGGTACGGCGCAGGGTATGGGTTAGGGTTAGGGTTAGGGTTAGTGTTAGGGTTAGGGCTCGGTTTAGGGTACGGGTTAGGATTAGGGTACGTGTTAGGGTTAGGGTAGGGGTTAGCGTTAGGGTACGCGTTAGGGTTAGGGTAGTTATTAAACCTATCCCACTCTCTAGTTACCCCTTAGCACGTAAAGGAATATTATTTGGGGGTCCAGCCATGGAGAAGAGTTTAGACACTAGGATAAGATAAGGAGCACACACATTATTAAGAAATCACATTAGGATTCTCTTTTTAAGCTGTTCCTTAAAACACTAGTGCTTAGGAAATCTATTGGAGGCAGAAGCAGTCAAGGGTAGCCTAGGGTTAGGGTTAGGCTTAGGGTTAGGCTTAGGGTACGGCTTAGGGTACGGGTTCGTGGAGGGCTTCGGGTACGGCGTAGGGTATGGGTTAGGGTTAGGGTTAGGGTTAGTGTTAGGGTTAGGGCTCGGTTTAGGGTACGGGTTAGGATTAGGGTACGTGTTAGGGTTAGGGTAGGGGTTAGGGTTAGGGTACGCGTTAGGGTTAGGGTAGTTATTAAACCTATCCCACTCTCTAGATACTCCTTAGCACGTAAAGGAATATTATTTGGGGGTGCAGCCTTGGAGAAGTGTTTAGACACTAAGATAATATAAGGAACACACCCATTATAAAGAAATCACATTAGGATTCTCTTTTTAAGCTGTTCCTTAAAACACAAGTGCTTAGGAAATCTATTGGAGGCAGAAGCAGTCAAGGGTAGCCTAGGGTTAGGGTTAGGCTTAGGGTTAGGCTTAGGGTACGGCTTAGGGTACGGGTTCGGGGAGGGCTTCGGGTACGGCGTAGGGTATGGGTTAGGGTTAGGGTTAGGGTTAGTGTTAGGGTTAGGGCTCGGTTTAGGGTACGGGATAGGATTAGGGTACGTGTTAGGGTTAGGGTAGGGGTTAGCGTTAGGGTACGCGTTAGGGTTAGGGTAGTTATTAAACCTATCCCACTCTCTAGTTACCCCTTAGCACGTAAAGGAATATTATTTGGGGGTCCAGCCGTGGAGAAGAGTTTAGACACTAGGATAAGATAAGGAACACACACATTATAAAGAAATCACATTAGGATTCTCTTTTTAAGCTGTTCCTTAAAACACTAGTGCTTAGGAAATCTATTGGAGGCAGAAGCAGTCAAGGGTAGCCTAGGGTTATGGTTAGGCTTAGGGTTAGGCTTAGGGTACGGCTTAGGGTACGGGTTCGGGGAGGGCTTCGGGTACGGCGTAGGGTATGGGTTAGGGTTAGGGTTAGGGTTAGTGTTAGGGTTAGGGCTCGGTTTAGGGTACGGGTTAGGATTAGGGTACGTGTTAGGGTTAGGGTAGGGGTTAGCGTTAGGGTACGCGTTAGGGTTAGGGTAGTTATTAAACCTATCCCACTCTCTAGTTACCCCTTAGCACGTAAAGGAATATTATTTGGGGGTCCAGCCATGGAGAAGAGTTTAGACACTAGGATAAGATAAGGAGCACACACATTATAAAGAAATCACATTAGGATTCTCTTTTTAAGCTGTTCCTTAAAACACTAGTGCTTAGGAAATCTATTGGAGGAAGAAGCAGTCAAGGGTAGCCTAGGGTTAGGGTTAGGCTTAGGGTTAGGCTTAGGGTACGGCTTAGGGTACGGGTTCGTGGAGGGCTTCGGGTACGGCGTAGGGTATGGGTTAGGGTTAGGGTTAGGGTTAGTGTTAGGGTTAGGGCTCGGTTTAGGGTACGGGTTAGGATTAGGGTACGTGTTAGGGTTAGGGTAGGGGTTAGGGTTAGGGTACGCGTTAGGGTTAGGGTAGTTATTAAACCTATCCCACTCTCTAGATACTCCTTTGCACGTAAAGGAATATTATTTGGGGGTGCAGCCTTGGAGAAGTGTTTAGACACTAAGATAATATAAGGAACACACCCATTATAAAGAAATCACATTAGGATTCTCTTTTTAAGCTGTTCCTTAAAACACTAGTGCTTAGGAAATCTATTGGAGGCAGAAGCAGTCAAGGGTAGCCTAGGGTTAGGGTTAGGCTTAGGGTTAGGTTTAGGGTACGGCTTAGGGTACGGGTTCGGGGAGGGCTTCGGGTACGGCGTAGGGTATGGGTTAGGGTTAGGGTTAGGGTTAGTGTTAGGGTTAGGGCTCGGTTTAGGGTACGGGTTAGGATTAGGGTACGTGTTAGTGTTAGGGTAGGTGTTAGCGTTAGGGTACGCGTTAGGGTTAGGGTAGTTATTAAACCTATCCCACTCTCTAGTTACCCCTTAGCACGTAAAGGAATATTATTTGGGGGTCCAGCCATGGAGAAGAGTTTAGACACTAGGATAAGATAAGGAACACACACATTATAAAGAAATCACATTAGGATTCTCTTTTTAAGCTGTTCCTTAAAACACTAGTGCTTAGGAAATCTATTGGAGGCAGAAGCAGTCAAGGGTAGCCTAGGGTTAGGGTTAGGCTTAGGGTTAGGCTTAGGGTACGGCTTAGGGTACGGGTTCGTGGAGGGCTTCGGGTACGGCGTAGGGTATGGGTTAGGGTTAGGGTTAGGGTTAGTGTTAGGGTTAGGGCTCTGTTTAGGGTACGGGTTAGGATTAGGGTACGTGTTAGGGTTAGGGTAGGGGTTAGGGTTAGGGTACGCGTTAGGGTTAGGGTAGTTATTAAACCTATCCCACTCTCTAGATACTCCTTAGCACGTAAAGGAATATTATTTGGGGGTCCAGCCATGGAGAAGTGTTTAGACACTAAGATAATATAAGGAACACACACATTATAAAGAAATCACATTAGGATTCTCTTTTTAAGCTGTTCCTTAAAACACTAGTGCTTAGGAAATCTATTGGAGGCAGAAGCAGTCAAGGATAGCCTAGGGTTAGGGTTAGGCTTAGGGTTAGGCTTAGGGTACGGCTTAGGGTACGGGTTCGGGGAGGGCTTCGGGTACGGCGTAGGGTACGGGTTAGGGTTAGGGTTAGGGTTAGTGTTAGGGTTAGGGCTCGGTTTAGGGTACGGGTTAGGATTAGGGTACGTGTTAGGGTTAGGGTAGGGGTTAGCGTTAGGGTACGCGTTAGGGTTAGGGTAGTTATTAAACCTATCCCACTCTCTAGTTACCCCTTAGCACGTAAAGGAATATTATTTGGGGGTCCAGCCATGGAGAAGAGTTTAGACACTAGGATAAGATCAGGAACACACCCATTATAAAGAAATCACATTAGGATTCTCTTTTTAAGCTGTTCCTTAAAACACTAGTGCTTAGGAAATCTATTGGAGGCAGAAGCAGTCAAGGGTAGCCTAGGGTTAGGGTTAGGCTTAGGGTTAGGCTTAGGGTTAGGCTTAGGGTACGGGTTCGGGGAGGGCTTCGGGTACGGCGTAGGGTATGGGTTAGGGTTAGGGTTAAGGTTAGTGTTAGGGTTAGGGCTCGGTTTAGGGTACGGGTTAGGATTAGGGTACGTGTTAGTGTTAGGGTAGGGGTTAGCGTTAGGGTACGCGTTAGGGTTAGGGTAGTTATTAAACCTATCCCACTCCCTAGTTACCCCTTAGCACGTAAAGGAATATTATTTGGGGGTCCAGCCATGGAGAAGAGTTTAGACACTAGGATAAGATGAGGAACACACACAATATAAAGAAATCACATTAGGATTCTCTTTTTAAGCTGTTCCTTAAAACACTAGTGCTTAGGAAATCTATTGGAGGCAGAAGCAGTCAAGAGTAGCCTAGGGTTAGGGTTAGGCTTAGGGTTAGGCTTAGGGTACGGCTTAGGGTACGGGTTCGGGGAGGGCTTCAGGTACGGCGTAGGGTATGGGTTAGGGTTAGGGTTAGGGTTAGTGTTAGGGTTAGGGCTCGGTTTAGGGTACGGGTTAGGATTAGGGTACGTGTTAGGGTTAGGGTAGGGGTTAGGGTTATGGTACGCGTTAGGGTTAGGGTAGTGATTAAACCTATCCCACTCTCTAGATACCCCTTAGCACATAAAGGAATATTATTTGGGGGTCCAGCCATGGAGAAGAGTTTAGACACTAGGATTAGATAAGGAACACACCCATTATAAAGAAATCACATTAGGATTCTCTTTTTAAGCTGTTCCTTAAAACACTAGTGCTTAGGAAATCTATTGGAGGCAGAAGCAGTCAAGGGTAGCCTAGGGTTAGGGTTAGGCTTAGGGGTAGGCTTAGGGTACGGCTTAGGGTACGGGTTCGGGGAGGGCTTCGGGTACGGCGTAGGGTACGGGTTAGGGTTAGGGTTAGGGTTAGTGTTAGGGTTAGGGCTCGGTTTAGGGTACGGGTTAGGATTAGGGTACGTGTTAGGGTTAGGGTAGGGGTTAGCGTTAGGGTACGCGTTAGGGTTAGGGTAGTTATTAAACCTATCCCACTCTCTAGTTACCCCTTAGCACGTAAAGGAATATTATTTGGGGGTCCAGCCATGGAGAAGAGTTTAGACACTAGGATAAGATAAGGAACACACACATTATAAAGAAATCACATTAGGATTCCTTTTTAAGCTGTTCCTTAAAACACTAGTGCTTAGGAAATCTATTGGAGGCAGAAGCAGTCAAGGGTAGCCTAGGGTTAGGGTTAGGCTTAGGGTTAGGCTTAGGGTACGGCTTAGGGTACGGGTTCGGGGAGGGCTTCGGGTACGGCGTAGGGTATGGGTTAGGGTTAGTGTTAGGGTTAGGGTTCGGTTTAGGGTACGGGTTAGGATTAGGGTACGTGTTAGGGTTAGGGTAGGGGTTAGGGTTAGGGTTAGGGTTAGGGTTAGGGTAGTTATTAAACCTATCCCACTCTCTAGTTACCCCTTAGCACGTAAAGGAATATTATTTGGGGGTCCAGCCATGGAGAAAAGTTTAGACACTAGGATAAGATAAGGAACACACCCATTATAAAGAAATCACATTAGGATTCTCTTTTTAAGCTGTTCCTTAAAACACTAGTGCTTAGGAAATCTATTGGAGGCAGAAGCAGTCAAGGGTAGACTAGGGTTAGGGTTAGGCTTAGGGTTAGGCTTAGGGTACGGCTTAGGGTACGGGTTCGGGGAGGGCTTCGGGTACGGCGTAGGGTATGGGTTAGGGTTAGGGTTACGGTTAGTGTTAGGGTTAGGGCTCGGTTTAGGGTACGGGTTAGGATTAGGGTACGTGTTAGGGTTATGGTAGGGGTTAGGGTTAGGGTACACGTTAGGGTTAGGGTAGTTATTAAACCTATCCCACTCTCTAGATACCCCTTAGCACGTAAAGGAATATTATTTGGGGGTCCAGCCATGGAGAAGAGTTTAGACACTAAGATAATATAAGGAACACACACATTATAAAGAAATTACATTAGGATTCTCTTTTTAAGCTGTTCCTTAAAACACTATTGCTTAGGAAATCTATTGGAGGCAGAAGCAGTCAAGGGTAGCCTAGGGTTAGGGTTAGGCTTAGGTTTAGGCTTAGGGTACGGCTTAGGGTACGGGTTCGGGGAGGGCTTCGGGTACGGCGTAGGGTATGGGTTAGGGTTAGGGTTAGGGTTAGTGTTAGGGTTAGGGCTCGGTTTAGGGTACGGGTTAGGATTAGGGTACGTGTTAGGGTTAGGGTAGGGGTTAGGGTTAGGGTACACGTTAGGGTTAGGGTAGTTATTAAACCTATCCCACTCTCTAGATACTCCTTAGCACGTAAAGGAATATTATTTGGGGGTCCAGCCATGGAGAAGTGTTTAGACACTAAGATAATATAAGGAACACACACATTATAAAGAAATCACATTAGGATTCTCTTTTGAAGCTGTTCCTTAAAACACTAGTGCTTAGGAAATCTATTGGAGGCAGAAGCAGTCAAGGGTAGCCTAGGGTTAGGGTTAGGCTTAGGGTTAGGCTTAGGGTACGGCTTAGGGTACGGGTTCGGGGAGGGCTTCGGGTACGGCGTAGGGTATGGGTTAGGGTTAGGGTTAGGGTTAGTTTTAGGGTTAGGGCTCGGTTTAGGGTACGGGTTAGGATTAGGGTACGTGTTAGTGTTACGGTAGGGGTTAGCGTTAGGGTACGCGTTAGGGTTAGGGTAGTTATTAAACCTATCCCACTCTCTAGTTACCCCTTAGCACGTAAAGGAATATTATTTGGGGGTCCAGCCATGGAGAAGAGTTTAGACACTAGGATAAGATAAGGAACACACACATTATAAAGAAATCACATTAGGATTCTCTTTTTAAGCTGTTCCTTAAAACACTAGTGCTTAGGAAATCTATTGGAGGCAGAAGCAGTCAAGGGTAGCCTAGGGTTAGGGTTAGGCTTAGGGTTAGGCTTAGGGTACGGCTTAGGGTACGGGTTCGGGGAGGGCTTCGGGTACGGCGTAGGGTATGGGTTAGGGTTAGGGTTAGGGTTAGTGTTAGGGTTAGGGCTCGGTTTAGTGTACGGGTTAGGATTAGGGTACGTGTTAGGGTTAGGGTAGGGGTTAGCGTTAGGGTACGCGTTAGGGTTAGGGTAGTTATTAAACCTATCCCACTCTCTAGTTACCCCTTAGCACGTAAAGGAATATTATTTGGGGGTCCAGCCATGGAGAAGAGTTTAGACACTAGGATAAGATAAGGAACACACCAATTATAAAGAAATCACATTAGGATTCTCTTTTTAAGCTGTTCCTAAAAACACTAGTGCTTAGGAAATCTATTGGAGGCAGAAGCAGTCAAGGGTAGCCTAGGGTTAGGGTTTGGCTTAGGGTTAGGCTTAGGGTACGGCTTAGGGTACGCGTTAGGGGAGGGATTCGGGTACGGCGTAGGGTATGGGTTAGGGTTAGGGTTAGGGTTAGTGTTAGGGTTAGGGCTCGGTTTAGGGTACGGGTTAGGATTAGGGTACCTGTTAGGGTTAGGGTAGGGGTTAGGGTTAGGGTACGCGTTAGGGTTAGGGTAGTTATTAAACCTATCCCACTCTCTAGATACCCCTTAGCACGTAAAGGAATATTATTTGGGGGTCCAGCCATGGAGAAGAGTTTAGACACTAGGATAAGATAAGGAACACACCCATTATAAAGAAATCACATTAGGATTCTCTTTTTAAGCTGTTCCTTAAAACACTAGTGCTTAGGAAATCTATTGGAGGCAGAAGCAGTCAAGGGTAGCCTAGGGTTAGGGTTAGGCTTAGGGTTAGGCTTAGGGTACGGCTTAGGGTACGGGTTCGGGGAGGGCTTCGGGTACGGCGTAGGGTATGGGTTAGGGTTAGGGTTAGGGTTAGTGTTAGGGTTAGGGCTCGGTTTAGGGTACGGGTTAGGATTAGGGTACGTGTTAGGGTTAGGGTAGGGGTTAGGGTTATGGTACGCGTTAGGGTTAGGGTAGTGATTAAACCTATCCCACTCTCTAGATACCCCTTAGCACATAAAGGAATATTATTTGGGGGTCCAGCCATGGAGAAGAGTTTAGACACTAGGATTAGATAAGGAACACACCCATTATAAAGTAATCACATTAGGATTCTCTTTTTAAGCTGTTCCTTAAAACACTAGTGCTTAGGAAATCTATTGGAGGCAGAAGCAGTCAAGGGTAGCCTAGGGTTAGGGTTAGGCTTAGGGTTAGGCTTAGGGTACGGCTTAGGGTACGGCTTCGGGGAGGGCTTCGGGTACGGCGTAGGGTACGGGTTAGGGTTAGGGTTAGGGTTAGTGTTAGGGTTAGGGCTCGGTTTAGGGTACGGGTTAGGATTAGGGTACGTGTTAGGGTTAGGGTAGGGGTTAGCGTTAGGGTACGCGTTAGGGTTAGGGTAGTTATTAAACCTATCCCACTCTCTAGTTACCCCTTAGCACGTAAAGGAATATTATTTGGGGGTCCAGCCATGGAGAAGAGTTTAGACACTAGGATAAGATCAGGAACACACCCATTATAAAGAAATCACATTAGGATTCTCTTTTTAAGCTGTTCCTTAAAACACTAGTGCTTAGGAAATCTATTGGAGGCAGAAGCAGTCAAGGGTAGCCTAGGGTTAGGGTTAGGCTTAGGGTTAGGCTTAGGGTTAGGCTTAGGGTACGGGTTCGGGGAGGGCTTCGGGTACGGCGTAGGGTATGGGTTAGGGTTAGGGTTAAGGTTAGTGTTAGGGTTAGGGCTCGGTTTAGGGTACGGGTTAGGATTAGGGTACGTGTTAGTGTTAGGGTAGGGGTTAGCGTTAGGGTACGCGTTAGGGTTAGGGTAGTTATTAAACCTATCCCACTCCCTAGTTACCCCTTAGCACGTAAAGGAATATTATTTGGGGGTCCAGCCATGGAGAAGAGTTTAGACACTAGGATAAGATGAGGAACACACACAATATAAAGAAATCACATTAGGATTCTCTTTTTAAGCTGTTCCTTAAAACACTAGTGCTTAGGAAATCTATTGGAGGCAGAAGCAGTCAAGAGTAGCCTAGGGTTAGGGTTAGGCTTAGGGTTAGGCTTAGGGTACGGCTTAGGGTACGGGTTCGGGGAGGGCTTCAGGTACGGCGTAGGGTATGGGTTAGGGTTAGGGTTAGGGTTAGTGTTAGGGTTAGGGCTCGGTTTAGGGTACGGGTTAGGATTAGGGTACGTGTTAGGGTTAGGGTAGGGGTTAGGGTTATGGTACGCGTTAGGGTTAGGGTAGTGATTAAACCTATCCCACTCTCTAGATACCCCTTAGCACATAAAGGAATATTATTTGGGGGTCCAGCCATGGAGAAGAGTTTAGACACTAGGATTAGATAAGGAACACACCCATTATAAAGAAATCACATTAGGATTCTCTTTTTAAGCTGTTCCTTAAAACACTAGTGCTTAGGAAATCTATTGGAGGCAGAAGCAGTCAAGGGTAGCCTAGGGTTAGGGTTAGGCTTAGGGGTAGGCTTAGGGTACGGCTTAGGGTACGGGTTCGGGGAGGGCTTCGGGTACGGCGTAGGGTACGGGTTAGGGTTAGGGTTAGGGTTAGTGTTAGGGTTAGGGCTCGGTTTAGGGTACGGGTTAGGATTAGGGTACGTGTTAGGGTTAGGGTAGGGGTTAGCGTTAGGGTACGCGTTAGGGTTAGGGTAGTTATTAAACCTATCCCACTCTCTAGTTACCCCTTAGCACGTAAAGGAATATTATTTGGGGGTCCAGCCATGGAGAAGAGTTTAGACACTAGGATAAGATAAGGAACACACACATTATAAAGAAATCACATTAGGATTCCTTTTTAAGCTGTTCCTTAAAACACTAGTGCTTAGGAAATCTATTGGAGGCAGAAGCAGTCAAGGGTAGCCTAGGGTTAGGGTTAGGCTTAGGGTTAGGCTTAGGGTACGGCTTAGGGTACGGGTTCGGGGAGGGCTTCGGGTACGGCGTAGGGTATGGGTTAGGGTTAGTGTTAGGGTTAGGGTTCGGTTTAGGGTACGGGTTAGGATTAGGGTACGTGTTAGGGTTAGGGTAGGGGTTAGGGTTAGGGTTAGGGTTAGGGTTAGGGTAGTTATTAAACCTATCCCACTCTCTAGTTACCCCTTAGCACGTAAAGGAATATTATTTGGGGGTCCAGCCATGGAGAAAAGTTTAGACACTAGGATAAGATAAGGAACACACCCATTATAAAGAAATCACATTAGGATTCTCTTTTTAAGCTGTTCCTTAAAACACTAGTGCTTAGGAAATCTATTGGAGGCAGAAGCAGTCAAGGGTAGACTAGGGTTAGGGTTAGGCTTAGGGTTAGGCTTAGGGTACGGCTTAGGGTACGGGTTCGGGGAGGGCTTCGGGTACGGCGTAGGGTATGGGTTAGGGTTAGGGTTACGGTTAGTGTTAGGGTTAGGGCTCGGTTTAGGGTACGGGTTAGGATTAGGGTACGTGTTAGGGTTATGGTAGGGGTTAGGGTTAGGGTACACGTTAGGGTTAGGGTAGTTATTAAACCTATCCCACTCTCTAGATACCCCTTAGCACGTAAAGGAATATTATTTGGGGGTCCAGCCATGGAGAAGAGTTTAGACACTAAGATAATATAAGGAACACACACATTATAAAGAAATTACATTAGGATTCTCTTTTTAAGCTGTTCCTTAAAACACTATTGCTTAGGAAATCTATTGGAGGCAGAAGCAGTCAAGGGTAGCCTAGGGTTAGGGTTAGGCTTAGGTTTAGGCTTAGGGTACGGCTTAGGGTACGGGTTCGGGGAGGGCTTCGGGTACGGCGTAGGGTATGGGTTAGGGTTAGGGTTAGGGTTAGTGTTAGGGTTAGGGCTCGGTTTAGGGTACGGGTTAGGATTAGGGTACGTGTTAGGGTTAGGGTAGGGGTTAGGGTTAGGGTACACGTTAGGGTTAGGGTAGTTATTAAACCTATCCCACTCTCTAGATACTCCTTAGCACGTAAAGGAATATTATTTGGGGGTCCAGCCATGGAGAAGTGTTTAGACACTAAGATAATATAAGGAACACACACATTATAAAGAAATCACATTAGGATTCTCTTTTGAAGCTGTTCCTTAAAACACTAGTGCTTAGGAAATCTATTGGAGGCAGAAGCAGTCAAGGGTAGCCTAGGGTTAGGGTTAGGCTTAGGGTTAGGCTTAGGGTACGGCTTAGGGTACGGGTTCGGGGAGGGCTTCGGGTACGGCGTAGGGTATGGGTTAGGGTTAGGGTTAGGGTTAGTTTTAGGGTTAGGGCTCGGTTTAGGGTACGGGTTAGGATTAGGGTACGTGTTAGTGTTAGGGTAGGGGTTAGCGTTAGGGTACGCGTTAGGGTTAGGGTAGTTATTAAACCTATCCCACTCTCTAGTTACCCCTTAGCACGTAAAGGAATATTATTTGGGGGTCCAGCCATGGAGAAGAGTTTAGACACTAGGATAAGATAAGGAACACACACATTATAAAGAAATCACATTAGGATTCTCTTTTTAAGCTGTTCCTTAAAACACTAGTGCTTAGGAAATCTATTGGAGGCAGAAGCAGTCAAGGGTAGCCTAGGGTTAGGGTTAGGCTTAGGGTTAGGCTTAGGGTACGGCTTAGGGTACGGGTTCGGGGAGGGCTTCGGGTACGGCGTAGGGTATGGGTTAGGGTTAGGGTTAGGGTTAGTGTTAGGGTTAGGGCTCGGTTTAGTGTACGGGTTAGGATTAGGGTACGTGTTAGGGTTAGGGTAGGGGTTAGCGTTAGGGTACGCGTTAGGGTTAGGGTAGTTATTAAACCTATCCCACTCTCTAGTTACCCCTTAGCACGTAAAGGAATATTATTTGGGGGTCCAGCCATGGAGAAGAGTTTAGACACTAGGATAAGATAAGGAACACACCAATTATAAAGAAATCACATTAGGATTCTCTTTTTAAGCTGTTCCTAAAAACACTAGTGCTTAGGAAATCTATTGGAGGCAGAAGCAGTCAAGGGTAGCCTAGGGTTAGGGTTTGGCTTAGGGTTAGGCTTAGGGTACGGCTTAGGGTACGCGTTAGGGGAGGGATTCGGGTACGGCGTAGGGTATGGGTTAGGGTTAGGGTTAGGGTTAGTGTTAGGGTTAGGGCTCGGTTTAGGGTACGGGTTAGGATTAGGGTACCTGTTAGGGTTAGGGTAGGGGTTAGGGTTAGGGTACGCGTTAGGGTTAGGGTAGTTATTAAACCTATCCCACTCTCTAGATACCCCTTAGCACGTAAAGGAATATTATTTGGGGGTCCAGCCATGGAGAAGAGTTTAGACACTAGGATAAGATAAGGAACACACCCATTATAAAGAAATCACATTAGGATTCTCTTTTTAAGCTGTTCCTTAAAACACTAGTGCTTAGGAAATCTATTGGAGGCAGAAGCAGTCAAGGGTAGCCTAGGGTTAGGGTTAGGCTTAGGGTTAGGCTTAGGGTACGGCTTAGGGTACGGGTTCGGGGAGGGCTTCGGGTACGGCGTAGGGTATGGGTTAGGGTTAGGGTTAGGGTTAGTGTTAGGGTTAGGGCTCGGTTTAGGGTACGGGTTAGGATTAGGGTACGTGTTAGGGTTAGGGTAGGGGTTAGGGTTATGGTACGCGTTAGGGTTAGGGTAGTGATTAAACCTATCCCACTCTCTAGATACCCCTTAGCACATAAAGGAATATTATTTGGGGGTCCAGCCATGGAGAAGAGTTTAGACACTAGGATTAGATAAGGAACACACCCATTATAAAGAAATCACATTAGGATTCTCTTTTTAAGCTGTTCCTTAAAACACGAGTGCTTAGGAAATCTATTGGAGGCAGAAGCAGTCAAGGGTAGCCTAGGGTTAGGGTTAGGCTTAGGGTTAGGCTTAGGGTACGGCTTAGGGTACGGCTTCGGGGAGGGCTTCGGGTACGGCGTAGGGTATGGGTTAGGGTTAGGGTTAGGGTTAGTGTTAGGGTTAGGGCTCGGTTTAGGGTACGGGTTAGGATTAGGGTACGTGTTAGGGTTAGGGTAGGAGTTAGCGTTAGGGTACGCGTTAGGGTTAGGGTAGTTATTAAACCTATCCCACTCTCTAGTTACCCCTTAGCACGTAAAGGAATATTATTTGGGGGTCCAGCCGTGGAGAAGAGTTTAGACACTAGGATAAGATAAGGAACACACACATTATAAAGAAATCACATTAGGATTCTCTTTTTAAGCTGTTCCTTAAAACACTAGTGCTTAGGAAATCTATTGGAGGCAGAAGCAGTCAAGGGTAGCCTAGGGTTAGGGTTAGGCTTAGGGTTAGGCTTAGGGTACGGCTTAGGGTACGGGTTCGGGGAGGGCTTCGGGTACGGCGTAGGGTATGGGTTAGGGTTAGGGTTAGGGTTAGTGTTAGGGTTAGGGCTCGGTTTAGGGTACGGGTTAGGATTAGGGTACGTGTTAGGGTTAGGGTAGTGGTTAGGGTTAGGGTACGCGTTAGGGTTAGGGTAGTTATTAAACCTATCCCACTCTCTAGATACTCCTTAGCACGTAAAGGAATATTATTTGGGGGTCCAGCCATGGAGAAGTGTTTAGACACTAAGATAATATAAGGAACACACACATTATAAAGAAATCACATTATGATTCTCTTTTTAAGCTGTTCCTTAAAACACTAGTGCTTAGGAAATCTATTGGAGGCAGAAGCAGTCAAGGGTAGCCTAGGGTTAGGGTTAGGCTTAGGGTTAGGCTTAGGGTACGGCTTAGGGTACGGGTTCGGGGAGGGCTTCGGGTACGGCGTAGGGTACGGGTTAGGGTTAGGGTTAGGGTTAGTGTTAGGGTTAGGGCTCGGTTTAGGGTATGGGTTAGGATTAGGGTACGTGTTAGGGTTAGGGTAGGGGTTAGCGTTAGGGTACGCGTTAGGGTTAGGGTAGTTATTAAACCTATCCCACTCTCTAGTTACCCCTTAGCACGTAAAGGAATATTATTTGGGGGTCCAGCCATGGAGAAGAGTTTAGACACTAGGATAAGATGAGGAACACACACAATATAAAGGAATCACATTAGGATTCTCTTTTTAAGCTGTTCCTTAAAACACTAGTGCTTAGGAAATCTATTGGAGGCAGAAGCAGTCAAGGGTAGCCTAGGGTTAGGGTTAGGCTTAGGGTTAGGCTTAGGGTACGGCTTAGGGTACGGGTTCGGGGAGGGCTTCGGGTACGGCGTAGGGTATGGGTTAGGGTTAGGGTTAGGGTTAGTGTTAGGGTTAGGGCTCGGTTTAGGGTACGGGTTAGGATTAGGGTACGTGTTAGGGTTAGGGTAGGGGTTAGGGTTATGGTACGCGTTAGGGTTAGGGTAGTGATTAAACCTATCCCACTCTCTAGATACCCCTTAGCACATAAAGGAATATTATTTGGGGGTCCAGCCATGGAGAAGAGTTTAGACACTAGGATTAGATAAGGAACACACCCATTATAAAGAAATCACATTAGGATTCTCTTTTTAAGCTGTTCCTTAAAACACTAGTGCTTAGGAAATCTATTGGAGGCAGAAGCAGTCAAGGGTAGCCTAGGGTTAGGGTTAGGCTTAGGGTTAGGCTTAGGGTACGGCTTAGGGTACGGGTTCGGGGAGGGCTTCGGGTACGGCGTAGGGTATGGGTTAGGGTTAGGGTTAGGGTTAGTGTTAGGGTTAGGGCTCGGTTTAGGGTACGGGTTAGGATTAGGGTACGTGTTAGGGTTAGGGTAGGGGTTAGGGTTAGGGTACGCGTTAGGGTTAGGGTAGTTATTAAACCTATCCCACTCTCTAGATACTCCTTAGCACGTAAAGGAATATTATTTGGGGGTCCAGCCATGGAGAAGTGTTTAGACACTAAGACAATATAAGGAACACACACATTATAAAGAAATCACATTAGGATTCTCTTTTGAAGCTGTTCCTTAAAACACTAGTGCTTAGGAAATCTATTGGAGGCAGAAGCAGTCAAGGGTAGCCTAGGGTTAGGGTTAGGCTTAGCGTTAGACTTAGGGTACGGCTTAGGGTACGGGTTCGGGGAGGGCTTCGGGTACGGCGTAGGGTATGGGTTAGGGTTAGGGTTAGGGTTAGTTTTAGGGTTAGGGCTCGGTTTAGGGTACGGTTTAGGATTAGGGTACGTGTTAGTGTTAGGGTAGGGGTTAGCGTTAGGGTACGCGTTAGGGTTAAGGTAGTTATTAAACCTATCCCACTCTCTAGTTACCCCTTAGCACGTAAAGGAATATTATTTGGGGGTCCAGCCATGGAGAAGAGTTTAGACACTAGGATAAGATAAGGAACACACCAATTATAAAGAAATCACATTAGGATTCTCTTTTTAAGCTGTTCCTTAAAACACTAGTGCTTAGGAAATCTATTGGAGGCAGAAGCAGTCAAGGGTAGCCTAGGGTTAGGGTTTGGCTTAGGGTTAGGCTTAGGGTACGGCTTAGGGTACGGGTTAGGGGAGGGATTCGGGTACGGCGTAGGGTATGAGTTAGGGTTAGGGTTAGGGTTAGTGTTAGGGTTAGGGCTCGGTTTAGGGTACGGGTTAGGATTAGGGTACCTGTTAGGGTTAGGGTAGGGGTTAGGGTTAGGGTACGCGTTAGGGTTAGGGTAGTTATTAAACCTATCCCACTCTCTAGATACCCCTTAGCACGTAAAGGAATATTATTTGGGGGTCCAGACATGGAGAAGAGTTTAGACACTAGGATAAGATAAGGAACACACCCATTATAAAGAAATCACTTTAGGATTCTCTTTTTAAGCTGTTCCTTAAAACACTAGTGCTTAGGAAATCTATTGGAGGCAGAAGCAGTCAAGGGTAGCCTAGGGTTAGAGTTAGGCTTAGGGTTAGGCTTAGGGTACGGCTTAGGGTACGGGTTCGGGGAGGGCTTCGGGTACGGCGTAGGGTATGGGTGAGGGTTAGGGTTAGGGTTAGTGTTAGGGTTAGGGCTCGGTTTAGGGTACGGGTTAGGATTAGGGTACGTGTTAGGGTTAGGGTAGGGGTTAGGGTTAGGGTTAGGGTTAGGGTAGTTATTAAACCTATCCCACTCTCTAGTTACCCCTTAGCACGTAAAGGAATATTATTTGGGGGTCCAGCCATGGAGAAAAGTTTAGACACTAGGATAAGATAAGGAACACACCCATTATACAGAAATCACATTAGGATTCTCTTTTTAAGCTGTTCCTTAAAACACTAGTGCTTAGGAAATCTATTGGAGGCAGAAGCAGTCAAGGGTAGACTAGGGTTAGGGTTAGGCTTAGGGTTAGGCTTAGGGTACGGCTTAGGGTACGGGTTCGGGGAGGGCTTCGGGTACGGCGTAGGGTATGGGTTAGGGTTAGGGTTACGGTTAGTGTTAGGGTTAGGGCTCGGTTTAGGGTACGGGTTAGGATTAGGGTACGTGTTAGGGTTAGGGTAGGGGTTAGGGTTAGGGTACACGTTAGGGTTAGGGTAGTTATTAAACCTATCCCACTCTCTAGATACCCCTTAGCACGTAAAGGAATATTATTTGGGGGTCCAGCCATGGAGAAGAGTTTAGACACTAAGATAATATAAGGAACACACACATTATAAAGAAATCACTTTAGGATTCTCTTTTTAAGCTGTTCCTTAAAACACTATTGCTTAGGAAATCTATTGGAGGCAGAAGCAGTCAAGGGTAGCCTAGGGTTAGGGTTAGGCTTAGGGTTAGGCTTAGGGTACGGCTTAGGGTACGGGTTCGGGGAGGGCTTCGGGTACGGCGTAGGGTATGGGTTAGGGTTAGGGTTAGGGTTAGTGTTAGGGTTAGGGCTCGGTTTAGGGTACGGGTTAGGATTAGGGTACGTGTTAGGGTTAGGGTAGGGGTTAGCGTTAGGGTACGCGTTAGGGTTAGGGTAGTTATTAAACCTATCCCACTCTCTAGTTACCCCTTAGCACGTAAAGGAATATTATTTGGGGGTCCAGCCATGGAGAAGAGTTTAGACACTAGGATAAGATAAGGAACACACCAATTATAAAGAAATCACATTAGGATTCTCTTTTTAAGCTGTTCCTTAAAACACTAGTGCTTAGGAAATCTATTGGAGGCAGAAGCAGTCAAGGGTAGCCTAGGGTTAGGGTTAGGCTTAGGGTTAGGCTTAGGGTACGGCTTAGGGTACGGTTTCGGGGAGGGCTTCGGGTACGGCGTAGGGTATGGGTTAGGGTTAGGGTTAGGGTTAGGGTTAGGGTTAGGGTTAATGTTAGGGTTAGGGCTCTGTTTAGGGTACGGGTTAGGATTAGGGTACGTGTTAGGGTTAGGGTAGGGGTTAGCGTTAGGGTACGCGTTACGGTTAGGGTAGTTATTAAACCTATCCCACTCTCTAGTTACCCATTAGCACGTAAAGGAATATTATTTTGGGGTCCAGCCATGGAGAAGAGTTTAGACACTAGGATAAGATAAGGAACACACCCATTATAAAGAAATCACATTAGGATTCTCTTTTTAAGCTGTTCCTTAAAACACTAGTGCTTAGGAAATCTATTGGAGGCAGAAGCAGTCAAGGGTAGCCTAGGGTTAGGGTTAGGCTTAGGGTTAGGCTTAGGGTACGGCTTAGGGTACGGGTTCGGGGAGGGCTTCGGGTACGGCGTAGGGTATGGGTTAGGGTTAGGGTTAGGGTTAGTGTTAGGGTTAGGGCTCGGTTTAGGGTACGGGTTAGGATTAGGGTACGTGTTAGGGTTAGGGTAGGGGTTAGGGTTATGGTACGCGTTAGGGTTAGGGTAGTGATTAAACCTATCCCACTCTCTAGATACCCCTTAGCACATAAAGGAATATTATTTGGGGGTCCAGCCATGGAGAAGAGTTTAGACACTAGGATTAGATAAGGAACACACCCATTATAAAGAAATCACATTAGGATTCTCTTTTTAAGCTGTTCCTTAAAACACTAGTGCTTAGGAAATCTATTGGAGGCAGAAGCAGTCAAGGGTAGCCTAGGGTTAGGGTTAGGCTTAGGGTTAGGCTTAGGGTACGGCTTAGGGTACGGCTTCGGGGAGGGCTTCGGGTACGGCGTAGGGTATGGGTTAGTGTTAGGGTTAGGGTTAGTGTTAGGGTTAAGGCTCGGTTTAGGGTACGGGTTAGGATTAGGGTACGTGTTAGGGTTAGGGTAGGGGTTAGGGTTAGGGTACGCGTTAGGGTTAGGGTAGTTATTAAACCTATCCCACTCTCTAGATACTCCTTAGCACGTAAAGGAATATTATTTGGGGGTCCAGCCATGGAGAAGTGTTTAGACACTAAGATAATATAAGGAACACACACATTATAAAGAAATCACATTAGGATTCTCTTTTGAAGCTGTTCCTTAAAACACTAGTGCTTAGGAAATCTATTGGAGGCAGAAGCAGTCAAGGGTAGCCTAGGGTTAGGGTTAGGCTTAGGGTTAGGCTTAGGGTACGGCTTAGGGTACGGGTTCGGGGAGGGCTTCGGGTACGGCGTAGGGTATGGGTTAGGGTTAGGGTTACGGTTAGTGTTAGGGTTAGGGCTCGGTTTAGGGTACGGGTTAGGATTAGGGTACGTGTTAGGGTTATGGTAGGGGTTAGGGTTAGGGTACACGTTAGGGTTAGGGTAGTTATTAAACCTATCCCACTCTCTAGATACCCCTTAGCACGTAAAGGAATATTATTTGGGGGTCCAGCCATGGAGAAGAGTTTAGACACTAAGATAATATAAGGAACACACACATTATAAAGAAATTACATTAGGATTCTCTTTTTAAGCTGTTCCTTAAAACACTATTGCTTAGGAAATCTATTGGAGGCAGAAGCAGTCAAGGGTAGCCTAGGGTTAGGGTTAGGCTTAGGTTTAGGCTTAGGGTACGGCTTAGGGTACGGGTTCGGGGAGGGCTTCGGGTACGGCGTAGGGTATGGGTTAGGGTTAGGGTTAGGGTTAGTGTTAGGGTTAGGGCTCGGTTTAGGGTACGGGTTAGGATTAGGGTACGTGTTAGGGTTAGGGTAGGGGTTAGGGTTAGGGTACACGTTAGGGTTAGGGTAGTTATTAAACCTATCCCACTCTAGATACTCCTTAGCACGTAAAGGAATATTATTTGGGGGTCCAGCCATGGAGAAGTGTTTAGACACTAAGATAATATAAGGAACACACACATTATAAAGAAATCACATTAGGATTCTCTTTTGAAGCTGTTCCTTAAAACACTAGTGCTTAGGAAATCTATTGGAGGCAGAAGCAGTCAAGGGTAGCCTAGGGTTAGGGTTAGGCTTAGGGTTAGGCTTAGGGTACGGCTTAGGGTACGGGTTCGGGGAGGGCTTCGGGTACGGCGTAGGGTATGGGTTAGGGTTAGGGTTAGGGTTAGTTTTAGGGTTAGGGCTCGGTTTAGGGTACGGGTTAGGATTAGGGTACGTGTTAGTGTTAGGGTAGGGGTTAGCGTTAGGGTACGCGTTAGGGTTAGGGTAGTTATTAAACCTATCCCACTCTCTAGTTACCCCTTAGCACGTAAAGGAATATTATTTGGGGGTCCAGCCATGGAGAAGAGTTTAGACACTAGGATAAGATAAGGAACACACACATTATAAAGAAATCACATTAGGATTCTCTTTTTAAGCTGTTCCTTAAAACACTAGTGCTTAGGAAATCTATTGGAGGCAGAAGCAGTCAAGGGTAGCCTAGGGTTAGGGTTAGGCTTAGGGTTAGGCTTAGGGTACGGCTTAGGGTACGGGTTCGGGGAGGGCTTCGGGTACGGCGTAGGGTATGGGTTAGGGTTAGGGTTAGGGTTAGTGTTAGGGTTAGGGCTCGGTTTAGTGTACGGGTTAGGATTAGGGTACGTGTTAGGGTTAGGGTAGGGGTTAGCGTTAGGGTACGCGTTAGGGTTAGGGTAGTTATTAAACCTATCCCACTCTCTAGTTACCCCTTAGCACGTAAAGGAATATTATTTGGGGGTCCAGCCATGGAGAAGAGTTTAGACACTAGGATAAGATAAGGAACACACCAATTATAAAGAAATCACATTAGGATTCTCTTTTTAAGCTGTTCCTAAAAACACTAGTGCTTAGGAAATCTATTGGAGGCAGAAGCAGTCAAGGGTAGCCTAGGGTTAGGGTTTGGCTTAGGGTTAGGCTTAGGGTACGGCTTAGGGTACGCGTTAGGGGAGGGATTCGGGTACGGCGTAGGGTATGGGTTAGGGTTAGGGTTAGGGTTAGTGTTAGGGTTAGGGCTCGGTTTAGGGTACGGGTTAGGATTAGGGTACCTGTTAGGGTTAGGGTAGGGGTTAGGGTTAGGGTACGCGTTAGGGTTAGGGTAGTTATTAAACCTATCCCACTCTCTAGATACCCCTTAGCACGTAAAGGAATATTATTTGGGGGTCCAGCTATGGAGAAGAGTTTAGACACTAGGATAAGATAAGGAACACACCCATTATAAAGAAATCACATTAGGATTCTCTTTTTAAGCTGTTCCTTAAAACACTAGTGCTTAGGAAATCTATTGGAGGCAGAAGCAGTCAAGGGTAGCCTAGGGTTAGGGTTAGGCTTAGGGTTAGGCTTAGGGTACGGCTTAGGGTACGGGTTCGGGGAGGGCTTCGGGTACGGCGTAGGGTATGGGTTAGGGTTAGGGTTAGGGTTAGTGTTAGGGTTAGGGCTCGGTTTAGGGTACGGGTTAGGATTAGGGTACGTGTTAGGGTTAGGGTAGGGGTTAGGGTTATGGTACGCGTTAGGGTTAGGGTAGTGATTAAACCTATCCCACTCTCTAGATACCCCTTAGCACATAAAGGAATATTATTTGGGGGTCCAGCCATGGAGAAGAGTTTAGACACTAGGATTAGATAAGGAACACACCCATTATAAAGAAATCACATTAGGATTCTCTTTTTAAGCTGTTCCTTAAAACACTAGTGCTTAGGAAATCTATTGGAGGCAGAAGCAGTCAAGGGTAGCCTAGGGTTAGGGTTAGGCTTAGGGTTAGGCTTAGGGTACGGCTTAGGGTACGGCTTCGGGGAGGGCTTTGGGTACGGCGTAGGGTATGGGTTAGGGTTAGGGTTAGGGTTAGTGTTAGGGTTAGGGCTCGGTTTAGGGTACGGGTTAGGATTAGGGTACGTGTTAGGGTTAGGGTAGGAGTTAGCGTTAGGGTACGCGTTAGGGTTAGGGTAGTTATTAAACCTATCCCACTCTCTAGTTACCCCTTAGCACGTAAAGGAATATTATTTGGGGGTCCAGCCGTGGAGAAGAGTTTAGACACTAGGATAAGATAAGGAACACACACATTATAAAGAAATCACATTAGGATTCTCTTTTTAAGCTGTTCCTTAAAACACTAGTGCTTAGGAAATCTATTGGAGGCAGAAGCAGTCAAGGGTAGCCTAGGGTTAGGGTTAGGCTTAGGGTTAGGCTTAGGGTACGGCTTAGGGTACGGGTTCGGGGAGGGCTTCGGGTACGGCGTAGGGTATGGGTTAGGGTTAGGGTTAGGGTTAGTGTTAGGGTTAGGGCTCGGTTTAGGGTACGGGTTAGGATTAGGGTACGTGTTAGGGTTAGGGTAGTGGTTAGGGTTAGGGTACGCGTTAGGGTTAGGGTAGTTATTAAACCTATCCCACTCTCTAGATACTCCTTAGCACGTAAAGGAATATTATTTGGGGGTCCAGCCATGGAGAAGTGTTTAGACACTAAGATAATATAAGGAACACACACATTATAAAGAAATCACATTATGATTCTCTTTTTAAGCTGTTCCTTAAAACACTAGTGCTTAGGAAATCTATTGGAGGCAGAAGCAGTCAAGGGTAGCCTAGGGTTAGGGTTAGGCTTAGGGTTAGGCTTAGGGTACGGCTTAGGGTACGGGTTCGGGGAGGGCTTCGGGTACGGCGTAGGGTACGGGTTAGGGTTAGGGTTAGGGTTAGTGTTAGGGTTAGGGCTCGGTTTAGGGTACGGGTTAGGATTAGGGTACGTGTTAGGGTTAGGGTAGGGGTTAGCGTTAGGGTACGCGTTAGGGTTAGGGTAGTTATTAAACCTATCCCACTCTCTAGTTACCCCTTAGCACGTAAAGGAATATTATTTGGGGGTCCAGCCATGGAGAAGAGTTTAGACACTAGGATAAGATGAGGAACACACACAATATAAAGGAATCACATTAGGATTCTCTTTTTAAGCTGTTCCTTAAAACACTAGTGCTTAGGAAATCTATTGGAGGCAGAAGCAGTCAAGGGTAGCCTAGGGTTAGGGTTAGGCTTAGGGTTAGGCTTAGGGTACGGCTTAGGGTACGGGTTCGGGGAGGGCTTCGGGTACGGCGTAGGGTATGGGTTAGGGTTAGGGTTAGGGTTAGTGTTAGGGTTAGGGCTCGGTTTAGGGTACGGGTTAGGATTAGGGTACCTGTTAGGGTTAGGGTAGGGGTTAGGGTTAGGGTACGCGTTAGGGTTAGGGTAGTTATTAAACCTATCCCACTCTCTAGATACCCCTTAGCACGTAAAGGAATATTATTTGGGGGTCCAGACATGGAGAAGAGTTTAGACACTAGGATAAGATAAGGAACACACCCATTATAAAGAAATCACTTTAGGATTCTCTTTTTAAGCTGTTCCTTAAAACACTAGTGCTTAGGAAATCTATTGGAGGCAGAAGCAGTCAAGGGTAGCCTAGGGTTAGAGTTAGGCTTAGGGTTAGGCTTAGGGTACGGCTTAGGGTACGGGTTCGGGGAGGGCTTCGGGTACGGCGTAGGGTATGGGTGAGGGTTAGGGTTAGGGTTAGTGTTAGGGTTAGGGCTCGGTTTAGGGTACGGGTTAGGATTAGGGTACGTGTTAGGGTTAGGGTAGGGGTTAGGGTTAGGGTTAGGGTTAGGGTAGTTATTAAACCTATCCCACTCTCTAGTTACCCCTTAGCACGTAAAGGAATATTATTTGGGGGTCCAGCCATGGAGAAAAGTTTAGACACTAGGATAAGATAAGGAACACACCCATTATACAGAAATCACATTAGGATTCTCTTTTTAAGCTGTTCCTTAAAACACTAGTGCTTAGGAAATCTATTGGAGGCAGAAGCAGTCAAGGGTAGACTAGGGTTAGGGTTAGGCTTAGGGTTAGGCTTAGGGTACGGCTTAGGGTACGGGTTCGGGGAGGGCTTCGGGTACGGCGTAGGGTATGGGTTAGGGTTAGGGTTACGGTTAGTGTTAGGGTTAGGGCTCGGTTTAGGGTACGGGTTAGGATTAGGGTAAGTGTTAGGGTTAGGGTAGGGGTTAGGGTTAGGGTACACGTTAGGGTTAGGGTAGTTATTAAACCTATCCCACTCTCTAGATACCCCTTAGCACGTAAAGGAATATTATTTGGGGGTCCAGCCATGGAGAAGAGTTTAGACACTAAGATAATATAAGGAACACACACATTATAAAGAAATCACTTTAGGATTCTCTTTTTAAGCTGTTCCTTAAAACACTATTGCTTAGGAAATCTATTGGAGGCAGAAGCAGTCAAGGGTAGCCTAGGGTTAGGGTTAGGCTTAGGGTTAGGCTTAGGGTACGGCTTAGGGTACGGGTTCGGGGAGGGCTTCGGGTACGGCGTAGGGTATGGGTTAGGGTTAGGGTTAGGGTTAGTGTTAGGGTTAGGGCTCGGTTTAGGGTACGGGTTAGGATTAGGGTACGTGTTAGGGTTAGGGTAGGGGTTAGCGTTAGGGTACGCGTTAGGGTTAGGGTAGTTATTAAACCTATCCCACTCTCTAGTTACCCCTTAACACGTAAAGGAATATTATTTGGGGGTCCAGCCATGGAGAAGAGTTTAGACACTAGGATAAGATAAGGAACACACCAATTATAAAGAAATCACATTAGGATTCTCTTTTTAAGCTGTTCCTTAAAACACTAGTGCTTAGGAAATCTATTGGAGGCAGAAGCAGTCAAGGGTAGCCTAGGGTTAGGGTTAGGCTTAGGGTTAGGCTTAGGGTACGGCTTAGGGTACGGTTTCGGGGAGGGCTTCGGGTACGGCGTAGGGTATGGGTTAGGGTTAGGGTTAGGGTTAGGGTTAGGGTTAGGGTTAATGTTAGGGTTAGGGCTCTGTTTAGGGTACGGGTTAGGATTAGGGTACGTGTTAGGGTTAGGGTAGGGGTTAGCGTTAGCGTACGCGTTACGGTTAGGGTAGTTATTAAACCTATCCCACTCTCTAGTTACCCATTAGCACGTAAAGGAATATTATTTTGGGGTCCAGCCATGGAGAAGAGTTTAGACACTAGGATAAGATAAGGAACACACCCATTATAAAGAAATCACATTAGGATTCTCTTTTTAAGCTGTTCCTTAAAACACTAGTGCTTAGGAAATCTATTGGAGGCAGAAGCAGTCAAGGGTAGCCTAGGGTTAGGGTTAGGCTTAGGGTTAGGCTTAGGGTACGGCTTAGGGTACGGGTTCGGGGAGGGCTTCGGGTACGGCGTAGGGTATGGGTTAGGGTTAGGGTTAGGGTTAGTGTTAGGGTTAGGGCTCGGTTTAGGGTACGGGTTAGGATTAGGGTACGTGTTAGGGTTAGGGTAGGGGTTAGGGTTATGGTACGCGTTAGGGTTAGGGTAGTGATTAAACCTATCCCACTCTCTAGATACCCCTTAGCACATAAAGGAATATTATTTGGGGGTCCAGCCATGGAGAAGAGTTTAGACACTAGGATTAGATAAGGAACACACCCATTATAAAGAAATCACATTAGGATTCTCTTTTTAAGCTGTTCCTTAAAACACTAGTGCTTAGGAAATCTATTGGAGGCAGAAGCAGTCAAGGGTAGCCTAGGGTTAGGGTTAGGCTTAGGGTTAGGCTTAGGGTACGGCTTAGGGTACGGCTTCGGGGAGGGCTTCGGGTACGGCGTAGGGTATGGGTTAGTGTTAGGGTTAGGGTTAGTGTTAGGGTTAAGGCTCGGTTTAGGGTACGGGTTAGGATTAGGGTACGTGTTAGGGTTAGGGTAGGGGTTAGGGTTAGGGTACGCGTTAGGGTTAGGGTAGTTATTAAACCTATCCCACTCTCTAGATACTCCTTAGCACGTAAAGGAATATTATTTGGGGGTCCAGCCATGGAGAAGTGTTTAGACACTAAGATAATATAAGGAACACACACATTATAAAGAAATCACATTAGGATTCTCTTTTGAAGCTGTTCCTTAAAACACTAGTGCTTAGGAAATCTATTGGAGGCAGAAGCAGTCAAGGGTAGCCTAGGGTTAGGGTTAGGCTTAGGGTTAGGCTTAGGGTACGGCTTAGGGTACGGGTTCGGGGAGGGCTTCGGGTACGGCGTAGGGTATGGGTTAGGGTTAGGGTTAGGGTTAGTTTTAGGGTTAGGGCTCGGTTTAGGGTACGGGTTAGGATTAGGGTACGTGTTAGTGTTAGGGTAGGGGTTAGCGTTAGGGTACGCGTTAGGGTTAGGGTAGTTATTAAACCTATCCCACTCTCTAGTTACCCCTTAGCACGTAAAGGAATATTATTTGGGGGTCCAGCCATGGAGAAGAGTTTAGACACTAGGATAAGATAAGGAACACACACATTATAAAGAAATCACATTAGGATTCTCTTTTTAAGCTGTTCCTTAAAACACTAGTGCTTAGGAAATCTATTGGAGGCAGAAGCAGTCAAGGGTAGCCTAGGGTTAGGGTTAGGCTTTGGGTTAGGCTTAGGGTACGGCTTAGGGTACGGGTTCGGGGAGGGCTTCGGGTACGGCGTAGGGTATGGGTTAGGGTTAGGGTTAGGGTTAGTGTTAGGGTTAGGGCTCGGTTTAGTGTACGGGTTAGGATTAGGGTACGTGTTAGGGTTAGGGTAGGGGTTAGCGTTAGGGTACGCGTTAGGGTTAGGGTAGTTATTAAACCTATCCCACTCTCTAGTTACCCCTTAGCACGTAAAGGAATATTATTTGGGGGTCCAGCCATGGAGAAGAGTTTAGACACTAGGATAAGATAAGGAACACACCAATTATAAAGAAATCACATTAGGATTCTCTTTTTAAGCTGTTCCTTAAAACACTAGTGCTTAGGAAATCTATTGGAGGCAGAAGCAGTCAAGGGTAGCCTAGGGTTAGGGTTTGGCTTAGGGTTAGGCTTAGGGTACGGCTTAGGGTACGGGTTAGGGGAGGGATTCGGGTACGGCGTAGGGTATGGGTTAGGGTTAGGGTTAGGGTTAGTGTTAGGGTTAGGGCTCGGTTTAGGGTACGGGTTAGGATTAGGGTACCTGTTAGGGTTAGGGTAGGGGTTAGGGTTAGGGTACGCGTTAGGGTTAGGGTAGTTATTAAACCTATCCCACTCTCTAGATACCCCTTAGCACGTAAAGGAATATTATTTGGAGGTCCAGCCATGGAGAAGAGTTTAGACACTAGGATAAGATAAGGAACACACCCATTATAAAGAAATCACTTTAGGATTCTCTTTTTAAGCTGTTCCTTAAAACACTACTGCTTAGGAAATCTATTGGAGGCAGAAGCAGTCAAGGGTAGCCTAGGGTTAGAGTTAGGCTTAGGGTTAGGCTTAGGGTACGGCTTAGGGTACGGGTTCGGGGAGGGCTTCGGGTACGGCGTAGGGTATGGGTGAGGGTTAGGGTTAGGGTTAGTGTTAGGGTTAGGGCTCGGTTTAGGGTACGGGTTAGGATTAGGGTACGTGTTAGGGTTAGGGTAGGGGTTAGGGTTAGGGTTAGGGTTAGGGTTAGGGTAGTTATTAAACCTATCCCACTCTCTAGTTACCCCTTAGCACGTAAAGGAATATTATTTGGGGGTCCAGCCATGGAGAAAAGTTTAGACACTAGGATAAGATAAGGAACACACCCATTATAAAGAAATCACATTAGGATTCTCTTTTTAAGCTGTTCCTTAAAACACTAGTGCTTAGGAAATCTATTGGAGGCAGAAGCAGTCAAGGGTAGACTAGGGTTAGGGTTAGGCTTAGGGTTAGGCTTAGGGTACGGCTTAGGGTACGGGTTCGGGGAGGGCTTCGGGTACGGCGTAGGGTATGGGTTAGGGTTAGGGTTACGGTTAGTGTTAGGGTTAGGGCTCGGTTTAGGGTACGGGTTAGGATTAGGGTACGTGTTAGGGTTATGGTAGGGGTTAGGGTTAGGGTACACGTTAGGGTTAGGGTAGTTATTAAACCTATCCCACTCTCTAGATACCCCTTAGCAAGTAAAGGAATATTATTTGGGGGTCCAGCCATGGAGAAGAGTTTAGACACTAAGATAATATAAGGAACACACACATTATAAAGAAATTACATTAGGATTCTCTTTTTAAGCTGTTCCTTAAAACACTATTGCTTAGGAAATCTATTGGAGGCAGAAGCAGTCAAGGGTAGCCTAGGGTTAGGGTTAGGCTTAGGGTTAGGCTTAGGGTACGGCTTAGGGTACGGGTTCGGGGAGGGCTTCGGGTACGGCGTAGGGTATGGGTTAGGGTTAGGGTTAGGGTTAGTGTTAGGGTTAGGGCTCGGTTTAGGGTACGGGTTAGGATTAGGGTACGTGTTAGGGTTAGGGTAGGGGTTAGGGTTAGGGTACACGTTAGGGTTAGGGTAGTTATTAAACCTATCCCACTCTCTAGTTACCCCTTAGCACGTAAAGGAATATTATTTGGGGGTCCAGCCATGGAGAAGAGTTTAGACACTAGGATAAGATAAGGAACACACCAATTATAAAGAAATCACATTAGGATTCTCTTTTTAAGCTCTTCCTTAAAACACTAGTGCTTAGGAAATCTATTGGAGGCAGAAGCAGTCAAGGGTAGCCTAGGGTTAGGGTTTGGCTTAGGGTTAGGCTTAGGGTACGGCTTAGGGTACGGGTTAGGGGAGGGATTCGGGTACGGCGTAGGGTATGGGTTAGGGTTAGGGTTAGGGTTAGTGTTAGGGTTAGGGCTCGGTTTAGGGTACGGGTTAGGATTAGGGTACCTGTTAGGGTTAGGGTAGGGGTTAGGGTTAGGGTACGCGTTAGGGTTAGGGTAGTTATTAAACCTATCCCACTCTCTAGATACCCCTTAGCACGTAAAGGAATATTATTTGGGGGTCCAGCCATGGAGAAGAGTTTAGACACTAGGATAAGATAAGGAACACACCCATTATAAAGAAATCACTTTAGGATTCTCTTTTTAAGCTGTTCCTTAAAACACTAGTGCTTAGGAAATCTATTGGAGGCAGAAGCAGTCAAGGGTAGCCTAGGGTTAGAGTTAGGCTTAGGGTTAGGCTTAGGGTACGGCTTAGGGTACGGGTTCGGGGAGGGCTTCGGGTACGGCGTAGGGTATGGGTGAGGGTTAGGGTTAGGGTTAGTGTTAGGGTTAGGGTTCGGTTTAGGGTACGGGTTAGGATTAGGGTACGTGTTAGGGTTAGGGTAGGGGTTAGGGTTAGGGTTAGGGTTAGGGTTAGGGTAGTTATTAAACCTATCCCACTCTCTAGTTACCCCTTAGCACGTAAAGGAATATTATTTGGGGGTCCAGCCATGGAGAAAAGTTTAGACACTAGGATAAGATAAGGAACACACCCATTATAAAGAAATCACATTAGGATTCTCTTTTTAAGCTGTTCCTTAAAACACTAGTGCTTAGGAAATCTATTGGAGGCAGAAGCAGTCAAGGGTAGACTAGGGTTAGGGTTAGGCTTAGGGTTAGGCTTAGGGTACGGCTTAGGGTACGGGTTCGGGGAGGGCTTCGGGTACGGCGTAGGGTATGGGTTAGGGTTAGGGTTACGGTTAGTGTTAGGGTTAGGGCTCGGTTTAGGGTACGGGTTAGGATTAGGGTACGTGTTAGGGTTATGGTAGGGGTTAGGGTTAGGGTACACGTTAGGGTTAGGGTAGTTATTAAACCTATCCCACTCTCTAGATACCCCTTAGCACGTAAAGGAATATTATTTGGGGGTCCAGCCATGGAGAAGAGTTTAGACACTAAGATAATATAAGGAACACACACATTATAAAGAAATTACATTAGGATTCTCTTTTTAAGCTGTTCCTTAAAACACTATTGCTTAGGAAATCTATTGGAGGCAGAAGCAGTCAAGGGTAGCCTAGGGTTAGGGTTAGGCTTAGGTTTAGGCTTAGGGTACGGCTTAGGGTACGGGTTCGGGGAGGGCTTCGGGTACGGCGTAGGGTATGGGTTAGGGTTAGGGTTAGGGTTAGTGTTAGGGTTAGGGCTCGGTTTAGGGTACGGGTTAGGATTAGGGTACGTGTTAGGGTTAGGGTAGGGGTTAGGGTTAGGGTACACGTTAGGGTTAGGGTAGTTATTAAACCTATCCCACTCTCTAGATACTCCTTAGCACGTAAAGGAATATTATTTGGGGGTCCAGCCATGGAGAAGTGTTTAGACACTAAGATAATATAAGGAACACACACATTATAAAGAAATCACATTAGGATTCTCTTTTGAAGCTGTTCCTTAAAACACTAGTGCTTAGGAAATCTATTGGAGGCAGAAGCAGTCAAGGGTAGCCTAGGGTTAGGGTTAGGCTTAGGGTTAGGCTTAGGGTACGGCTTAGGGTACGGGTTCGGGGAGGGCTTCGGGTACGGCGTAGGGTATGGGTTAGGGTTAGGGTTAGGGTTAGTGTTAGGGTTAGGGCTCGGTTTAGGGTACGGGTTAGGATTAGGGTACGTGTTAGGGTTAGGGTAGGGGTTAGGGTTAGGGTACACGTTAGGGTTAGGGTAGTTATTAAACCTATCCCACTCTCTAGTTACCCCTTAGCACGTAAAGGAATATTATTTGGGGGTCCAGCCATGGAGAAGAGTTTAGACACTAGGATAAGATAAGGAACACACCAATTATAAAGAAATCACATTAGGATTCTCTTTTTAAGCTGTTCCTTAAAACACTAGTGCTTAGGAAATCTATTGGAGGCAGAAGCAGTCAAGGGTAGCCTAGGGTTAGGGTTTGGCTTAGGGTTAGGCTTAGGGTACGGCTTAGGGTACGGGTTAGGGGAGGGATTCGGGTACGGCGTAGGGTATGGGTTAGGGTTAGGGTTAGGGTTAGTGTTAGGGTTAGGGCTCGGTTTAGGGTACGGGTTAGGATTAGGGTACCTGTTAGGGTTAGGGTAGGGGTTAGGGTTAGGGTACGCGTTAGGGTTAGGGTAGTTATTAAACCTATCCCACTCTCTAGATACCCCTTAGCACGTAAAGGAATATTATTTGGGGGTCCAGCCATGGAGAAGAGTTTAGACACTAGGATAAGATAAGGAACACACCCATTATAAAGAAATCACTTTAGGATTCTCTTTTTAAGCTGTTCCTTAAAACACTAGTGCTTAGGAAATCTATTGGAGGCAGAAGCAGTCAAGGGTAGCCTAGGGTTAGAGTTAGGCTTAGGGTTAGGCTTAGGGTACGGCTTAGGGTACGGGTTCGGGGAGGGCTTCGGGTACGGCGTAGGGTATGGGTGAGGGTTAGGGTTAGGGTTAGTGTTAGGGTTAGGGTTCGGTTTAGGGTACGGGTTAGGATTAGGGTACGTGTTAGGGTTAGGGTAGGGGTTAGGGTTAGGGTTAGGGTTAGGGTTAGGGTAGTTATTAAACCTATCCCACTCTCTAGTTACCCCTTAGCACGTAAAGGAATATTATTTGGGGGTCCAGCCATGGAGAAAAGTTTAGACACTAGGATAAGATAAGGAACACACCCATTATAAAGAAATCACATTAGGATTCTCTTTTTAAGCTGTTCCTTAAAACACTAGTGCTTAGGAAATCTATTGGAGGCAGAAGCAGTCAAGGGTAGACTAGGGTTAGGGTTAGGCTTAGGGTTAGGCTTAGGGTACGGCTTAGGGTACGGGTTCGGGGAGGGCTTCGGGTACGGCGTAGGGTATGGGTTAGGGTTAGGGTTACGGTTAGTGTTAGGGTTAGGGCTCGGTTTAGGGTACGGGTTAGGATTAGGGTACGTGTTAGGGTTATGGTAGGGGTTAGGGTTAGGGTACACGTTAGGGTTAGGGTAGTTATTAAACCTATCCCACTCTCTAGATACCCCTTAGCACGTAAAGGAATATTATTTGGGGGTCCAGCCATGGAGAAGAGTTTAGACACTAAGATAATATAAGGAACACACACATTATAAAGAAATTACATTAGGATTCTCTTTTTAAGCTGTTCCTTAAAACACTATTGCTTAGGAAATCTATTGGAGGCAGAAGCAGTCAAGGGTAGCCTAGGGTTAGGGTTAGGCTTAGGTTTAGGCTTAGGGTACGGCTTAGGGTACGGGTTCGGGGAGGGCTTCGGGTACGGCGTAGGGTATGGGTTAGGGTTAGGGTTAGGGTTAGTGTTAGGGTTAGGGCTCGGTTTAGGGTACGGGTTAGGATTAGGGTACGTGTTAGGGTTAGGGTAGGGGTTAGGGTTAGGGTACACGTTAGGGTTAGGGTAGTTATTAAACCTATCCCACTCTCTAGATACTCCTTAGCACGTAAAGGAATATTATTTGGGGGTCCAGCCATGGAGAAGTGTTTAGACACTAAGATAATATAAGGAACACACACATTATAAAGAAATCACATTAGGATTCTCTTTTGAAGCTGTTCCTTAAAACACTAGTGCTTAGGAAATCTATTGGAGGCAGAAGCAGTCAAGGGTAGCCTAGGGTTAGGGTTAGGCTTAGGGTTAGGCTTAGGGTACGGCTTAGGGTACGGGTTCGGGGAGGGCTTCGGGTACGGCGTAGGGTATGGGTTAGGGTTAGGGTTAGGGTTAGTTTTAGGGTTAGGGCTCGGTTTAGGGTACGGGTTAGGATTAGGGTACGTGTTAGTGTTAGGGTAGGGGTTAGCGTTAGGGTACGCGTTAGGGTTAGGGTAGTTATTAAACCTATCCCACTCTCTAGTTACCCCTTAGCACGTAAAGGAATATTATTTGGGGGTCCAGCCATGGAGAAGAGTTTAGACACTAGGATAAGATAAGGAACACACACATTATAAAGAAATCACATTAGGATTCTCTTTTTAAGCTGTTCCTTAAAACACTAGTGCTTAGGAAATCTATTGGAGGCAGAAGCAGTCAAGGGTAGCCTAGGGTTAGGGTTAGGCTTAGGGTTAGGCTTAGGGTACGGCTTAGGGTACGGGTTCGGGGAGGGCTTCGGGTACGGCGTAGGGTATGGGTTAGGGTTAGGGTTAGGGTTAGTGTTAGGGTTAGGGCTCGGTTTAGTGTACGGGTTAGGATTAGGGTACGTGTTAGGGTTAGGGTAGGGGTTAGCGTTAGGGTACGCGTTAGGGTTAGGGTAGTTATTAAACCTATCCCACTCTCTAGTTACCCCTTAGCACGTAAAGGAATATTATTTGGGGGTCCAGCCATGGAGAAGAGTTTAGACACTAGGATAAGATAAGGAACACACCAATTATAAAGAAATCACATTAGGATTCTCTTTTTAAGCTGTTCCTAAAAACACTAGTGCTTAGGAAATCTATTGGAGGCAGAAGCAGTCAAGGGTAGCCTAGGGTTAGGGTTTGGCTTAGGGTTAGGCTTAGGGTACGGCTTAGGGTACGCGTTAGGGGAGGGATTCGGGTACGGCGTAGGGTATGGGTTAGGGTTAGGGTTAGGGTTAGTGTTAGGGTTAGGGCTCGGTTTAGGGTACGGGTTAGGATTAGGGTACCTGTTAGGGTTAGGGTAGGGGTTAGGGTTAGGGTACGCGTTAGGGTTAGGGTAGTTATTAAACCTATCCCACTCTCTAGATACCCCTTAGCACGTAAAGGAATATTATTTGGGGGTCCAGCCATGGAGAAGAGTTTAGACACTAGGATAAGATAAGGAACACACCCATTATAAAGAAATCACATTAGGATTCTCTTTTTAAGCTGTTCCTTAAAACACTAGTGCTTAGGAAATCTATTGGAGGCAGAAGCAGTCAAGGGTAGCCTAGGGTTAGGGTTAGGCTTAGGGTTAGGCTTAGGGTACGGCTTAGGGTACGGGTTCGGGGAGGGCTTCGGGTACGGCGTAGGGTATGGGTTAGGGTTAGGGTTAGGGTTAGTGTTAGGGTTAGGGCTCGGTTTAGGGTACGGGTTAGGATTAGGGTACGTGTTAGGGTTAGGGTAGGGGTTAGGGTTATGGTACGCGTTAGGGTTAGGGTAGTGATTAAACCTATCCCACTCTCTAGATACCCCTTAGCACATAAAGGAATATTATTTGGGGGTCCAGCCATGGAGAAGAGTTTAGACACTAGGATTAGATAAGGAACACACCCATTATAAAGAAATCACATTAGGATTCTCTTTTTAAGCTGTTCCTTAAAACACTAGTGCTTAGGAAATCTATTGGAGGCAGAAGCAGTCAAGGGTAGCCTAGGGTTAGGGTTAGGCTTAGGGTTAGGCTTAGGGTACGGCTTAGGGTACGGCTTCGGGGAGGGCTTCGGGTACGGCGTAGGGTATGGGTTAGGGTTAGGGTTAGGGTTAGTGTTAGGGTTAGGGCTCGGTTTAGGGTACGGGTTAGGATTAGGGTACGTGTTAGGGTTAGGGTAGGGGTTAGCGTTAGGGTACGCGTTAGGGTTAGGGTAGTTATTAAACCTATCCCACTCTCTAGTTACCCCTTAGCACGTAAAGGAATATTATTTGGGGGTCCAGCCATGGAGAAGAGTTTAGACACTAGGATAAGATAAGGAACACACCAATTATAAAGAAATCACATTAGGATTCTCTTTTTAAGCTGTTCCTAAAAACACTAGTGCTTAGGAAATCTATTGGAGGCAGAAGCAGTCAAGGGTAGCCTAGGGTTAGGGTTTGGCTTAGGGTTAGGCTTAGGGTACGGCTTAGGGTACGCGTTAGGGGAGGGATTCGGGTACGGCGTAGGGTATGGGTTAGGGTTAGGGTTAGGGTTAGTGTTAGGGTTAGGGCTCGGTTTAGGGTACGGGTTAGGATTAGGGTACCTGTTAGGGTTAGGGTAGGGGTTAGGGTTAGGGTACGCGTTAGGGTTAGGGTAGTTATTAAACCTATCCCACTCTCTAGATACCCCTTAGCACGTAAAGGAATATTATTTGGGGGTCCAGCCATGGAGAAGAGTTTAGACACTAGGATAAGATAAGGAACACACCCATTATAAAGAAATCACATTAGGATTCTCTTTTTAAGCTGTTCCTTAAAACACTAGTGCTTAGGAAATCTATTGGAGGCAGAAGCAGTCAAGGGTAGCCTAGGGTTAGGGTTAGGCTTAGGGTTAGGCTTAGGGTACGGCTTAGAGTACGGGTTCGGGGAGGGCTTCGGGTACGGCGTAGGGTATGGGTTAGGGTTAGGGTTAGGGTTAGTGTTAGGGTTAGGGCTCGGTTTAGGGTACGGGTTAGGATTAGGGTACGTGTTAGGGTTAGGGTAGGGGTTAGGGTTATGGTACGCGTTAGGGTTAGGGTAGTGATTAAACCTATCCCACTCTCTAGATACCCCTTAGCACATAAAGGAATATTATTTGGGGGTCCAGCCATGGAGAAGAGTTTAGACACTAGGATTAGATAAGGAACACACCCATTATAAAGAAATCACATTAGGATTCTCTTTTTAAGCTGTTCCTTAAAACACTAGTGCTTAGGAAATCTATTGGAGGCAGAAGCAGTCAAGGGTAGCCTAGGGTTAGGGTTAGGCTTAGGGTTAGGCTTAGGGTACGGCTTAGGGTACGGCTTCGGGGAGGGCTTCGGGTACGGCGTAGGGTATGGGTTAGGGTTAGGGTTAGGGTTAGTGTTAGGGTTAGGGCTCGGTTTAGGGTACGGGTTAGGATTAGGGTACGTGTTAGGGTTAGGGTAGGAGTTAGCGTTAGGGTACGCGTTAGGGTTAGGGTAGTTATTAAACCTATCCCACTCTCTAGTTACCCCTTAGCACGTAAAGGAATATTATTTGGGGGTCCAGCCGTGGAGAAGAGTTTAGACACTAGGATAAGATAAGGAACACACACATTATAAAGAAATCACATTAGGATTCTCTTTTTAAGCTGTTCCTTAAAACACTAGTGCTTAGGAAATCTATTGGAGGCAGAAGCAGTCAAGGGTAGCCTAGGGTTAGGGTTAGGCTTAGGGTTAGGCTTAGGGTACGGCTTAGGGTACGGGTTCGGGGAGGGCTTCGGGTACGGCGTAGGGTATGGGTTAGGGTTAGGGTTAGGGTTAGTGTTAGGGTTAGGGCTCGGTTTAGGGTACGGGTTAGGATTAGGGTACGTGTTAGGGTTAGGGTAGTGGTTAGGGTTAGGGTACGCGTTAGGGTTAGGGTAGTTATTAAACCTATCCCACTCTCTAGATACTCCTTAGCACGTAAAGGAATATTATTTGGGGGTCCAGCCATGGAGAAGTGTTTAGACACTAAGATAATATAAGGAACACACACATTATAAAGAAATCACATTATGATTCTCTTTTTAAGCTGTTCCTTAAAACACTAGTGCTTAGGAAATCTATTGGAGGCAGAAGCAGTCAAGGGTAGCCTAGGGTTAGGGTTAGGCTTAGGGTTAGGCTTAGGGTACGGCTTAGGGTACGGGTTCGGGGAGGGCTTCGGGTACGGCGTAGGGTACGGGTTAGGGTTAGGGTTAGGGTTAGTGTTAGGGTTAGGGCTCGGTTTAGGGTACGGGTTAGGATTAGGGTACGTGTTAGGGTTAGGGTAGGGGTTAGCGTTAGGGTACGCGTTAGGGTTAGGGTAGTTATTAAACCTATCCCACTCTCTAGTTACCCCTTAGCACGTAAAGGAATATTATTTGGGGGTCCAGCCATGGAGAAGAGTTTAGACACTAGGATAAGATGAGGAACACACACAATATAAAGGAATCACATTAGGATTCTCTTTTTAAGCTGTTCCTTAAAACACTAGTGCTTAGGAAATCTATTGGAGGCAGAAGCAGTCAAGGGTAGCCTAGGGTTAGGGTTAGGCTTAGGGTTAGGCTTAGGGTACGGCTTAGGGTACGGGTTCGGGGAGGGCTTCGGGTACGGCGTAGGGTATGGGTTAGGGTTAGGGTTAGGGTTAGTGTTAGGGTTAGGGCTCGGTTTAGGGTACGGGTTAGGATTAGGGTACGTGTTAGGGTTAGGGTAGGGGTTAGGGTTATGGTACGCGTTAGGGTTAGGGTAGTGATTAAACCTATCCCACTCTCTAGATACCCCTTAGCACATAAAGGAATATTATTTGGGGGTCCAGCCATGGAGAAGAGTTTAGACACTAGGATTAGATAAGGAACACACCCATTATAAAGAAATCACATTAGGATTCTCTTTTTAAGCTGTTCCTTAAAACACTAGTGCTTAGGAAATCTATTGGAGGCAGAAGCAGTCAAGGGTAGCCTAGGGTTAGGGTTAGGCTTAGGGTTAGGCTTAGGGTACGGCTTAGGGTACGGGTTCGGGGAGGGCTTCGGGTACGGCGTAGGGTATGGGTTAGGGTTAGGGTTAGGGTTAGTGTTAGGGTTAGGGCTCGGTTTAGGGTACGGGTTAGGATTAGGGTACGTGTTAGGGTTAGGGTAGGGGTTAGGGTTAGGGTACGCGTTAGGGTTAGGGTAGTTATTAAACCTATCCCACTCTCTAGATACTCCTTAGCACGTAAAGGAATATTATTTGGGGGTCCAGCCATGGAGAAGTGTTTAGACACTAAGACAATATAAGGAACACACACATTATAAAGAAATCACATTAGGATTCTCTTTTGAAGCTGTTCCTTAAAACACTAGTGCTTAGGAAATCTATTGGAGGCAGAAGCAGTCAAGGGTAGCCTAGGGTTAGGGTTAGGCTTAGCGTTAGACTTAGGGTACGGCTTAGGGTACGGGTTCGGGGAGGGCTTCGGGTACGGCGTAGGGTATGGGTTAGGGTTAGGGTTAGGGTTAGTTTTAGGGTTAGGGCTCGGTTTAGGGTACGGTTTAGGATTAGGGTACGTGTTAGTGTTAGGGTAGGGGTTAGCGTTAGGGTACGCGTTAGGGTTAAGGTAGTTATTAAACCTATCCCACTCTCTAGTTACCCCTTAGCACGTAAAGGAATATTATTTGGGGGTCCAGCCATGGAGAAGGGTTTAGACACTAGGATAAGATAAGGAACACACCAATTATAAAGAAATCACATTAGGATTCTCTTTTTAAGCTGTTCCTTAAAACACTAGTGCTTAGGAAATCTATTGGAGGCAGAAGCAGTCAAGGGTAGCCTAGGGTTAGGGTTTGGCTTAGGGTTAGGCTTAGGGTACGGCTTAGGGTACGGGTTAGGGGAGGGATTCGGGTACGGCGTAGGGTATGAGTTAGGGTTAGGGTTAGGGTTAGTGTTAGGGTTAGGGCTCGGTTTAGGGTACGGGTTAGGATTAGGGTACCTGTTAGGGTTAGGGTAGGGGTTAGGGTTAGGGTACGCGTTAGGGTTAGGGTAGTTATTAAACCTATCCCACTCTCTAGATACCCCTTAGCACGTAAAGGAATATTATTTGGGGGTCCAGACATGGAGAAGAGTTTAGACACTAGGATAAGATAAGGAACACACCCATTATAAAGAAATCACTTTAGGATTCTCTTTTTAAGCTGTTCCTTAAAACACTAGTGCTTAGGAAATCTATTGGAGGCAGAAGCAGTCAAGGGTAGCCTAGGGTTAGAGTTAGGCTTAGGGTTAGGCTTAGGGTACGGCTTAGGGTACGGGTTCGGGGAGGGCTTCGGGTACGGCGTAGGGTATGGGTGAGGGTTAGGGTTAGGGTTAGTGTTAGGGTTAGGGCTCGGTTTAGGGTACGGGTTAGGATTAGGGTACGTGTTAGGGTTAGGGTAGGGGTTAGGGTTAGGGTTAGGGTTAGGGTAGTTATTAAACCTATCCCACTCTCTAGTTACCCCTTAGCACGTAAAGGAATATTATTTGGGGGTCCAGCCATGGAGAAAAGTTTAGACACTAGGATAAGATAAGGAACACACCCATTATACAGAAATCACATTAGGATTCTCTTTTTAAGCTGTTCCTTAAAACACTAGTGCTTAGGAAATCTATTGGAGGCAGAAGCAGTCAAGGGTAGACTAGGGTTAGGGTTAGGCTTAGGGTTAGGCTTAGGGTACGGCTTAGGGTACGGGTTCGGGGAGGGCTTCGGGTACGGCGTAGGGTATGGGTTAGGGTTAGGGTTACGGTTAGTGTTAGGGTTAGGGCTCGGTTTAGGGTACGGGTTAGGATTAGGGTACGTGTTAGGGTTAGGGTAGGGGTTAGGGTTAGGGTACACGTTAGGGTTAGGGTAGTTATTAAACCTATCCCACTCTCTAGATACCCCTTAGCACGTAAAGGAATATTATTTGGGGGTCCAGCCATGGAGAAGAGTTTAGACACTAAGATAATATAAGGAACACACACATTATAAAGAAATCACTTTAGGATTCTCTTTTTAAGCTGTTCCTTAAAACACTATTGCTTAGGAAATCTATTGGAGGCAGAAGCAGTCAAGGGTAGCCTAGGGTTAGGGTTAGGCTTAGGGTTAGGCTTAGGGTACGGCTTAGGGTACGGGTTCGGGGAGGGCTTCGGGTACGGCGTAGGGTATGGGTTAGGGTTAGGGTTAGGGTTAGTGTTAGGGTTAGGGCTCGGTTTAGGGTACGGGTTAGGATTAGGGTACGTGTTAGGGTTAGGGTAGGGGTTAGCGTTAGGGTACGCGTTAGGGTTAGGGTAGTTATTAAACCTATCCCACTCTCTAGTTACCCCTTAGCACGTAAAGGAATATTATTTGGGGGTCCAGCCATGGAGAAGAGTTTAGACACTAGGATAAGATAAGGAACACACCAATTATAAAGAAATCACATTAGGATTCTCTTTTTAAGCTGTTCCTTAAAACACTAGTGCTTAGGAAATCTATTGGAGGCAGAAGCAGTCAAGGGTAGCCTAGGGTTAGGGTTAGGCTTAGGGTTAGGCTTAGGGTACGGCTTAGGGTACGGTTTCGGGGAGGGCTTCGGGTACGGCGTAGGGTATGGGTTAGGGTTAGGGTTAGGGTTAGGGTTAGGGTTAGGGTTAATGTTAGGGTTAGGGCTCTGTTTAGGGTACGGGTTAGGATTAGGGTACGTGTTAGGGTTAGGGTAGGGGTTAGCGTTAGGGTACGCGTTACGGTTAGGGTAGTTATTAAACCTATCCCACTCTCTAGTTACCCATTAGCACGTAAAGGAATATTATTTTGGGGTCCAGCCATGGAGAAGAGTTTAGACACTAGGATAAGATAAGGAACACACCCATTATAAACAAATCACATTAGGATTCTCTTTTTAAGCTGTTCCTTAAAACACTAGTGCTTAGGAAATCTATTGGAGGCAGAAGCAGTCAAGGGTAGCCTAGGGTTAGGGTTAGGCTTAGGGTTAGGCTTAGGGTACGGCTTAGGGTACGGGTTCGGGGAGGGCTTCGGGTACGGCGTAGGGTATGGGTTAGGGTTAGGGTTAGGGTTAGTGTTAGGGTTAGGGCTCGGTTTAGGGTACGGGTTAGGATTAGGGTACGTGTTAGGGTTAGGGTAGGGGTTAGGGTTATGGTACGCGTTAGGGTTAGGGTAGTGATTAAACCTATCCCACTCTCTAGATACCCCTTAGCACATAAAGGAATATTATTTGGGGGTCCAGCCATGGAGAAGAGTTTAGACACTAGGATTAGATAAGGAACACACCCATTATAAAGAAATCACATTAGGATTCTCTTTTTAAGCTGTTCCTTAAAACACTAGTGCTTAGGAAATCTATTGGAGGCAGAAGCAGTCAAGGGTAGCCTAGGGTTAGGGTTAGGCTTAGGGTTAGGCTTAGGGTACGGCTTAGGGTACGGCTTCGGGGAGGGCTTCGGGTACGGCGTAGGGTATGGGTTAGTGTTAGGGTTAGGGTTAGTGTTAGGGTTAAGGCTCGGTTTAGGGTACGGGTTAGGATTAGGGTACGTGTTAGGGTTAGGGTAGGGGTTAGGGTTAGGGTACGCGTTAGGGTTAGGGTAGTTATTAAACCTATCCCACTCTCTAGATACTCCTTAGCACGTAAAGGAATATTATTTGGGGGTCCAGCCATGGAGAAGTGTTTAGACACTAAGATAATATAAGGAACACACACATTATAAAGAAATCACATTAGGATTCTCTTTTGAAGCTGTTCCTTAAAACACTAGTGCTTAGGAAATCTATTGGAGGCAGAAGCAGTCAAGGGTAGCCTAGGGTTAGGGTTAGGCTTAGGGTTAGGCTTAGGGTACGGCTTAGGGTACGGGTTCGGGGAGGGCTTCGGGTACGGCGTAGGGTATGGGTTAGGGTTAGGGTTAGGGTTAGTTTTAGGGTTAGGGCTCGGTTTAGGGTACGGGTTAGGATTAGGGTACGTGTTAGTGTTAGGGTAGGGGTTAGCGTTAGGGTACGCGTTAGGGTTAGGGTAGTTATTAAACCTATCCCACTCTCTAGTTACCCCTTAGCACGTAAAGGAATATTATTTGGGGGTCCAGCCATGGAGAAGAGTTTAGACACTAGGATAAGATAAGGAACACACACATTATAAAGAAATCACATTAGGATTCTCTTTTTAAGCTGTTCCTTAAAACACTAGTGCTTAGGAAATCTATTGGAGGCAGAAGCAGTCAAGGGTAGCCTAGGGTTAGGGTTAGGCTTTGGGTTAGGCTTAGGGTACGGCTTAGGGTACGGGTTCGGGGAGGGCTTCGGGTACTGCGTAGGGTATGGGTTAGGGTTAGGGTTAGGGTTAGTGTTAGGGTTAGGGCTCGGTTTAGTGTACGGGTTAGGATTAGGGTACGTGTTAGGGTTAGGGTAGGGGTTAGCGTTAGGGTACGCGTTAGGTTTAGGGTAGTTATTAAACCTATCCCACTCTCTAGTTACCCCTTAGCACGTAAAGGAATATTATTTGGGGGTCCAGCCATGGAGAAGAGTTTAGACACTAGGATAAGATAAGGAACACACCAATTATAAAGAAATCACATTAGGATTCTCTTTTTAAGCTGTTCCTTAAAACACTAGTGCTTAGGAAATCTATTGGAGGCAGAAGCAGTCAAGGGTAGCCTAGGGTTAGGGTTTGGCTTAGGGTTAGGCTTAGGGTACGGCTTAGGGTACGGGTTAGGGGAGGGATTCGGGTACGGCGTAGGGTATGGGTTAGGGTTAGGGTTAGGGTTAGTGTTAGGGTTAGGGCTCGGTTTAGGGTACGGGTTAGGATTAGGGTACCTGTTAGGGTTAGGGTAGGGGTTAGGGTTAGGGTACGCGTTAGGGTTAGGGTAGTTATTAAACCTATCCCACTCTCTAGATACCCCTTAGCACGTAAAGGAATATTATTTGGGGGTCCAGCCATGGAGAAGAGTTTAGACACTTGGATAAGATAAGGAACACACCCATTATAAAGAAATCACTTTAGGATTCTCTTTTTAAGCTGTTCCTTAAAACACTAGTGCTTAGGAAATCTATTGGAGGCAGAAGCAGTCAAGGGTAGCCTAGGGTTAGAGTTAGGCTTAGGGTTAGGCTTAGGGTACGGCTTAGGGTACGGGTTCGGGGAGGGCTTCGGGTACGGCGTAGGGTATGGGTGAGGGTTAGGGTTAGGGTTAGTGTTAGGGTTAGGGCTCGGTTTAGGGTACGGGTTAGGATTAGGGTACGTGTTAGGGTTAGGGTAGGGGTTAGGGTTAGGGTTAGGGTTAGGGTTAGGGTAGTTATTAAACCTATCCCACTCTCTAGTTACCCCTTAGCACGTAAAGGAATATTATTTGGGGGTCCAGCCATGGAGAAAAGTTTAGACACTAGGATAAGATAAGGAACACACCCATTATAAAGAAATCACATTAGGATTCTCTTTTTAAGCTGTTCCTTAAAACACTAGTGCTTAGGAAATCTATTGGAGGCAGAAGCAATCAAGGGTAGACTAGGGTTAGGGTTAGGCTTAGGGTTAGGCTTAGGGTACGGCTTAGGGTACGGGTTCGGGGAGGGCTTCGGGTACGGCGTAGGGTATGGGTTAGGGTTAGGGTTACGGTTAGTGTTAGGGTTAGGGCTCGGTTTAGGGTACGGGTTAGGATTAGGGTACGTGTTAGGGTTATGGTAGGGGTTAGGGTTAGGGTACACGTTAGGGTTAGGGTAGTTATTAAACCTATCCCACTCTCTAGATACCCCTTAGCACGTAAAGGAATATTATTTGGGGGTCCAGCCATGGAGAAGAGTTTAGACACTAAGATAATATAAGGAACACACACATTATAAAGAAATTACATTAGGATTCTCTTTTTAAGCTGTTCCTTAAAACACTATTGCTTAGGAAATCTATTGGAGGCAGAAGCAGTCAAGGGTAGCCTAGGGTTAGGGTTAGGCTTAGGGTTAGGCTTAGGGTACGGCTTAGGGTACGGGTTCGGGGAGGGCTTCGGGTACGGCGTAGGGTATGGGTTAGGGTTAGGGTTAGGGTTAGTGTTAGGGTTAGGGCTCGGTTTAGGGTACGGGTTAGGATTAGGGTACGTGTTAGGGTTAGGGTAGGGGTTAGGGTTAGGGTACACGTTAGGGTTAGGGTAGTTATTAAACCTATCCCACTCTCTAGATACTCCTTAGCACGTAAAGGAATATTATTTGGGGGTCCAGCCATGGAGAAGTGTTTAGACACTAAGATAATATAAGGAACACACACATTATAAAGAAATCACATTAGGATTCTCTTTTGAAGCTGTTCCTTAAAACACTAGTGCTTAGGAAATCTATTGGAGGCAGAAGCAGTCAAGGGTAGCCTAGGGTTAGGGTTAGGCTTAGGGTTAGGCTTAGGGTACGGCTTAGGGTACGGGTTCGGGGAGGGTTTCGGGTACGGCGTAGGGTATGGGTTAGGGTTAGGGTTAGGGTTAGTTTTAGGGTTAGGGCTCGGTTTAGGGTACGGGTTAGGATTAGGGTACGTGTTAGTGTTAGGGTAGGGGTTAGCGTTAGGGTACGCGTTAGGGTTAGGGTAGTTATTAAACCTATCCCACTCTCTAGTTACCCCTTAGCACGTAAAGGAATATTATTTGGGGGTCCAGCCATGGAGAAGAGTTTAGACACTAGGATAAGATAAGGAACACACACATTATAAAGAAATCACATTAGGATTCTCTTTTTAAGCTGTTCCTTAAAACACTAGTGCTTAGGAAATCTATTGGAGGCAGAAGCAGTCAAGGGTAGCCTAGGGTTAGGGTTAGGCTTAGGGTTAGGCTTAGGGTACGGCTTAGGGTACGGGTTCGGGGAGGGCTTCGGGTACGGCGTAGGGTATGGGTTAGGGTTAGGGTTAGGGTTAGTGTTAGGGTTAGGGCTCGGTTTAGTGTACGGGTTAGGATTAGGGTACGTGTTAGGGTTAGGGTAGGGGTTAGCGTTAGGGTACGCGTTAGGGTTAGGGTACTTATTAAACCTATCCCACTCTCTAGTTACCCCTTAGCACGTAAAGGAATATTATTTGGGGGTCCAGCCATGGAGAAGAGTTTAGACACTAGGATAAGATAAGGAACACACCAATTATAAAGAAATCACATTAGGATTCTCTTTTTAAGCTGTTCCTAAAAACACTAGTGCTTAGGAAATCTATTGGAGGCAGAAGCAGTCAAGGGTAGCCTAGGGTTAGGGTTTGGCTTAGGGTTAGGCTTAGGGTACGGCTTAGGGTACGGGTTAGGGGAGGGATTCGGGTACGGCGTAGGGTATGGGTTAGGGTTAGGGTTAGGGTTAGTGTTAGGGTTAGGGCTCGGTTTAGGGTACGGGTTAGGATTAGGGTACCTGTTAGGGTTAGGGTAGGGGTTAGGGTTAGGGTACGCGTTAGGGTTAGGGTAGTTATTAAACCTATCCCACTCTCTAGATACCCCTTAGCACGTAAAGGAATATTATTTGGGGGTCCAGCCATGGAGAAGAGTTTAGACACTAGGATAAGATAAGGAACACACCCATTATAAAGAAATCACATTAGGATTCTCTTTTTAAGCTGTTCCTTAAAACACTAGTGCTTAGGAAATCTATTGGAGGCAGAAGCAGTCAAGGGTAGCCTAGGGTTAGGGTTAGGCTTAGGGTTAGGCTTAGGGTACGGCTTAGAGTACGGGTTCGGGGAGGGCTTCGGGTACGGCGTAGGGTATGGGTTAGGGTTAGGGTTAGGGTTAGTGTTAGGGTTAGGGCTCGGTTTAGGGTACGGGTTAGGATTAGGGTACGTGTTAGGGTTAGGGTAGGGGTTAGGGTTATGGTACGCGTTAGGGTTAGGGTAGTGATTAAACCTATCCCACTCTCTAGATACCCCTTAGCACATAAAGGAATATTATTTGGGGGTCCAGCCATGGAGAAGAGTTTAGACACTAGGATTAGATAAGGAACACACCCATTATAAAGAAATCACATTAGGATTCTCTTTTTAAGCTGTTCCTTAAAACACTAGTGCTTAGGAAATCTATTGGAGGCAGAAGCAGTCAAGGGTAGCCTAGGGTTAGGGTTAGGCTTAGGGTTAGGCTTAGGGTACGGCTTAGGGTACGGGTTCGTGGAGGGCTTCGGGTACGGCGTAGGGTATGGGTTAGTGTTAGGGTTAGGGTTAGTGTTAGGGTTAGGGCTCGGTTTAGGGTACGGGTTAGGATTAGGGTACGTGTTAGGGTTAGGGTAGGGTTTAGGGTTAGGGTACGCGTTAGGGTTAGGGTAGTTATTAAACCTATCCCACTCTCTAGATACTCCTTAGCACGTAAAGGAATATTATTTGGGGGTCCAGCCATGGAGAAGTGTTTAGACACTAAGATAATATAAGGAACACACACATTATAAAGAAATCACATTAGGATTCTCTTTTGAAGCTGTTCCTTAAAACACTAGTGCTTAGGAAATCTATTGGAGGCAGAAGCAGTCAAGGGTAGCCTAGGGTTAGGGTTAGGCTTAGGGTTAGGCTTAGGGTACGGCTTAGGGTACGGGTTCGGGGAGGGCTTCGGGTACGGCGTAGGGTATGGGTTAGGGTTAGGGTTAGGGTTAGTGTTAGGGTTAGGGCTCGGTTTAGTGTACGGGTTAGGATTAGGGTACGTGTTAGGGTTAGGGTAGGGGTTAGCGTTAGGGTACGCGTTAGGGTTAGGGTAGTTATTAAACCTATCCCACTCTCTAGTTACCCCTTAGCACGTAAAGGAATATTATTTGGGGGTCCAGCCATGGAGAAGAGTTTAGACACTAGGATAAGATAAGGAACACACCAATTATAAAGAAATCACTTTAGGATTCTCTTTTTAAGCTGTTCCTTAAAACACTAGTGCTTAGGAAATCTATTGGAGGCAGAAGCAGTCAAGGGTAGCCTAGGGTTAGGGTTTGGCTTAGGGTTAGGCTTAGGGTACGGCTTAGGGTACGGGTTAGGGGAGGGATTCGGGTACGGCGTAGGGTATGGGTTAGGGTTAGGGTTAGGGTTAGTGTTAGGGTTAGGGCTCGGTTTAGGGTACGGGTTAGGATTAGGGTACCTGTTAGGGTTAGGGTAGGGGTTAGGGTTAGGGTACGCGTTAGGGTTAGGGTAGTTATTAAACCTATCCCACTCTCTAGATACCCCTTAGCACGTAAAGGAATATTATTTGGGGGTCCAGCCATGGAGAAGATTTTAGACACTAGGATAAGATAAGGAACACACCCATTATAAAGAAATCACATTAGGATTCTCTTTTTAAGCTGTTCCTTAAAACACTAGTGCTTAGGAAATCTATTGGAGGCAGAAGCAGTCAAGGGTAGCCTAGGGTTAGGGTTAGGCTTAGGGTTAGGCTTAGGGTACGGCTTAGGGTACGGGTTCGGGGAGGGCTTCGGGTACGGCGTAGGGTATGGGTTAGGGTTAGGGTTAGGGTTAGTGTTAGGGTTAGGGCTCGGTTTAGGGTACGGGTTAGGATTAGGGTACGTGTTAGGGTTAGGGTAGGGGTTAGGGTTATGGTACGCGTTAGGGTTAGGGTAGTGATTAAACCTATCCCACTCTCTAGATACCCCTTAGCACATAAAGGAATATTATTTGGGGGTCCAGCCATGGAGAAGAGTTTAGACACTAGGATTAGATAAGGAACACACCCATTATAAAGAAATCACATTAGGATTCTCTTTTTAAGCTGTTCCTTAAAACACTAGTGCTTAGGAAATCTATTGGAGGCAGAAGCAGTCAAGGGTAGCCTAGGGTTAGGGTTAGGCTTAGGGTTAGGCTTAGGGTACGGCTTAGGGTACGGGTTCGTGGAGGGCTTCGGGTACGGCGTAGGGTATGGGTTAGTGTTAGGGTTAGGGTTAGTGTTAGGGTTAGGGCTCGGTTTAGGGTACGGGTTAGGATTAGGGTACGTGTTAGGGTTAGGGTAGGGGTTAGGGTTAGGGTACGCGTTAGGGTTAGGGTAGTTATTAAACCTATCCCACTCTCTAGATACTCCTTAGCACGTAAAGGAATATTATTTGGGGGTCCAGCCATGGAGAAGTGTTTAGACACTAAGATAATATAAGGAACACACACATTATAAAGAAATCACATTAGGATTCTCTTTTGAAGCTGTTCCTTAAAACACTAGTGCTTAGGAAATCTATTGGAGGCAGAAGCAGTCAAGGGTAGCCTAGGGTTAGGGTTAGGCTTAGGGTTAGGCTTAGGGTACGGCTTAGGGTACGGGTTCGGGGAGGGCTTCGGGTACGGCGTAGGGTATGGGTTAGGGTTAGGGTTAGGGTTAGTTTTAGGGTTAGGGCTCGGTTTAGGGTACGGGTTAGGATTAGGGTACGTGTTAGTGTTAGGGTAGGGGTTAGCGTTAGGGTATGCGTTAGGGTTAGGGTAGTTATTAAACCTATCCCACTCTCTAGTTACCCCTTAGCACGTAAAGGAATATTATTTGGGGGTCCAGCCATGGAGAAGAGTTTAGACACTAGGATAAGATGAGGAACACACACAATATAGAGAAATCACATTAGGATTCTCTTTTTAAGCTGTTCCTTAAAACACTAGTGCTTAGGAAATCTATTGGAGGCAGAAGCAGTCAAGGGTAGCCTAGGGTTAGGGTTAGGCTTAGGGTTAGGCTTAGGGTACGGCTTAGGGTACGGGTTCGGGGAGGGCTTCGGGTACGGCGTAGGGTATGGGTTAGGGTTAGGGTTAGGGTTAGGGTTAGGGCTCGGTTTAGGGTACGGGTTAGGATTAGGGTACGTGTTAGGGTTAGGGTAGGGGTTAGCGTTAGGGTACGCGTTAGGGTTAGGGTAGTTATTAAACCTATCCCACTCTCTAGTTACCCCTTAGCACGTAAAGGAATATTATTTGGGGGTCCAGCCGTGGAGAAGAGTTTAGACACTAGGATAAGATAAGGAACACACCCATTATAAAGAAATCACATTAGGATTCTCTTTTTAAGCTGTTCCTTAAAACACTGGTGCTTAGGAAATCTATTGGAGGCAGAAGCAGTCAAGGGTAGCCTAGGGTTAGGGTTAGGCTTAGGGTTAGGCTTAGGGTACGGCTTAGGGTACGGGTTCGGGGAGGGCTTCGGGTACGGCGTAGGGTATGGGTTAGGGTTAGGGTTAGGGTTAGTGTTAGGGTTAGGGCTCGGTTTAGTGTACGGGTTAGGATTAGGGTACGTGTTAGGGTTAGGGTAGGGGTTAGCGTTAGGGTACGCGTTAGGGTTAGGGTAGTTATTAAACCTATCCCACTCTCTAGTTACCCCTTAGCACGTAAAGGAATATTATTTGGGGGTCCAGCCATGGAGAAAAGTTTAGACACTAGGATAAGATAAGGAACACACCCATTATAAAGAAATCACATTAGGATTCTCTTTTTAAGCTGTTCCTTAAAACACTAGTGCTTAGGAAATCTATTGGAGGCAGAAGCAGTCAAGGGTAGACTAGGGTTAGGGTTAGGCTTAGGGTTAGGCTTAGGGTACGGCTTAGGGTACGGGTTCGGGGAGGGCTTCGTGTACGGCGTAGGGTATGGGTTAGGGTTAGGGTTACGGTTAGTGTTAGGGTTAGCGCTCGGTTTAGGGTACGGGTTAGGATTAGGGTACGTGTTAGGGTTATGGTAGGGGTTAGGGTTAGGGTACACGTTAGGGTTAGGGTAGTTATTAAACCTATCCCACTCTCTAGATACCCCTTAGCATGTAAAGGAATATTATTTGGGGGTCCAGCCATGGAGAAGAGTTTAGACACTAAGATAATATAAGGAACACACACATTATAAAGAAATCACATTAGGATTCTCTTTTTAAGCTGTTCCTTAAAACACTATTGCTTAGGAAATCTATTGGAGGCAGAAGCAGTCAAGGGTAGCCTAGGGTTAGGGTTAGGCTTAGGGTTAGGCTTAGGGTACGGCTTAGGGTACGGGTTCGGGGAGGGCTTCGGGTACGGCGTAGGGTATGGGTTAGGGTTAGGGTTAGGGTTAGTGTTAGGGTTAGGGCTCGGTTTAGGGTACGGGTTAGGATTAGGGTACCTGTTAGGGTTAGGGTAGGTGTTAGGGTTAGGGTACGTGTTAGGGTTAGGGTAGTTATTAAACCTATCCCACTCTCTAGTTACCCCTTAGCACGTAAAGGAATATTATTTGGGGGTCCAGCCATGGAGAAGAGTTTAGACACTAGGATAAGATAAGGAACACACCCATTATAAAGAAATCACATTAGGATTCTCTTTTTAAGCTGTTCCTTAAAACACTAGTGCTTAGGAAATCTATTGGAGGCAGAAGCAGTCAAGGGTAGCCTAGGGTTAGGGTTAGGCTTAGGGTTAGGCTTAGGGTACTGCTTAGGGTACGGTTTCGGGGAGGGATTCGGGTACGGCGTAGGGTATGGGTTAGGGTTAGGGTTAGGGTTAGGGTTAGTGTTAGGGTTAGGGCTCGGTTTAGGGTACGGGTTAGGATTAGGGTACGTGTTAGGGTTAGGGTAGGGGTTAGGGTTATGGTACGCGTTAGGGTTAGGGTAGTGATTAAACCTATCCCACTCTCTAGATACCCCTTAGCACATAAAGGAATATTATTTGGGGGTCCAGCCATGGAGAAGAGTTTAGACACTAGGATTAGATAAGGAACACACCCATTATAAAGAAATCACATTAGGATTCTCTTTTTAAGCTGTTCCTTAAAACACTAGTGCTTAGGAAATCTATTGGAGGCAGAAGCAGTCAAGGGTAGCCTAGGGTTAGGGTTAGGCTTAGGGTTAGGCTTAGGGTACGGCTTAGGGTACGGGTTCGTGGAGGGCTTCGGGTACGGCGTAGGGTATGGGTTAGTGTTAGGGTTAGGGTTAGTGTTAGGGTTAGGGCTCGGTTTAGGGTACGGGTTAGGATTATGGTACGTGTTAGGGTTAGGGTAGGGGTTAGGGTTAGGGTACGCGTTAGGGTTAGGGTAGTTATTAAACCTATCCCACTCTCTAGATACTCCTTAGCACGTAAAGGAAAATTATTTGGGGGTCCAGCCATGGAGAAGTGTTTAGACACTAAGATAATATAAGGAACACACACATTATAAAGAAATCACATTAGGATTCTCTTTTGAAGCTGTTCCTTAAAACACTAGTGCTTAGGAAATCTATTGGAGGCAGAAGCAGTCAAGGGTAGCCTAGGGTTAGGGTTAGGCTTAGGGTTAGGCTTAGGGTACGGCTTAGGGTACGGGTTCGGGGAGGGCTTCGGGTACGGCGTAGGGTATGGGTTAGGGTTAGGGTTAGGGTTAGTTTTAGGGTTAGGGCTCGGTTTAGGGTACGGGTTAGGATTAGGGTACGTGTTAGTGTTAGGGTAGGGGTTAGCGTTAGGGTATGCGTTAGGGTTAGGGTAGTTATTAAACCTATCCCACTCTCTAGTTACCCCTTAGCACGTAAAGGAATATTATTTGGGGGTCCAGCCATGGAGAAGAGTTTAGACACTAGGATAAGATGAGGAACACACACAATATAAAGAAATCACATTAGGATTCTCTTTTTAAGCTGTTCCTTAAAACACTAGTGCTTAGGAAATCTATTGGAGGCAGAAGCAGTCAAGGGTAGCCTAGGGTTAGGGTTAGGCTTAGGGTTAGGCTTAGGGTACGGCTTAGGGTACGGGTTCGGGGAGGGCTTCGGGTACGGCGTAGGGTATGGGTTAGGGTTAGGGTTAGGGTTAGTGTTAGGGTTAGGGCTCGGTTTAGGGTACGGGTTAGGATTAGGGTACGTGTTAGGGTTAGGGTAGGGGTTAGCGTTAGGGTACGCGTTAGGGTTAGGGTAGTTATTAAACCTATCCCACTCTCTAGTTACCCCTTAGCACGTAAAGGAATATTATTTGGGGGTCCAGCCGTGGAGAAGAGTTTAGACACTAGGATAAGATAAGGAACACACACATTATAAAGAAATCACATTAGGATTCTCTTTTTAAGCTGTTCCTTAAAACACTAGTGCTTAGGAAATCTATTGGAGGCAGAAGCAGTCAAGGGGAGCCTAGGGTTAGGGTTAGGCTTAGGGTTAGGCTTAGGGTACGGCTTAGGGTACGGGTTCGGGGAGGGCTTCGGGTACGGCGTAGGGTATGGGTTAGGGTTAGGGTTAGTGTTAGGGTTAGGGCTCGGTTTAGGGTACGGGTTAGGATTAGGGTACGTGTTAGGGTTAGGGTAGTGGTTAGGGTTAGGGTACGCGTTAGGGTTAGGGTAGTTATTAAACCTATCCCACTCTCTAGATACTCCTTAGCACGTAAAGGAATATTATTTGGGGGTCCAGCCATGGAGAAGTGTTTAGACACTAAGATAATATAAGGAACACACACATTATAAAGAAATCACATTAGGATTCTCTTTTTAAGCTGTTCCTTAAAACACTAGTGCTTAGGAAATCTATTGGAGGCAGAAGCAGTCAAGGGTAGCCTAGGGTTAGGGTTAGGCTTAGGGTTAGGCTTAGGGTACGGCTTAGGGTACGGGTTCGGGGAGGGCTTCGGGTACGGCGTAGGGTACGGGTTAGGGTTAGGGTTAGGGTTAGTGTTAGGGTTAGGGCTCGGTTTAGGGTACGGGTTAGGATTAGGGTACGTGTTAGGGTTAGGGTAGGGGTTAGCGTTAGGGTACGCGTTAGGGTTAGGGTAGTTATTAAACCTATCCCACTCTCTAGTTACCCCTTAGCACGTAAAGGAATATTATTTGGGGGTCCAGCCATGGAGAAGAGTTTAGACACTAGGATAAGATAAGGAACACACCCATTATAAAGAAATCACATTAGGATTCTCTTTTTAAGCTGTTCCTTAAAACACTAGTGCTTAGGAAATCTATTGGAGGCAGAAGCAGTCAAGGGTAGCCTAGGGTTAGGGTTAGGCTTAGGGTTAGGCTTAGGGTACGGCTTAGCGTACGGGTTCGGGGAGGGCTTCGGGTACGGCGTAGGGTATGGGTTAGGGTTAGGGTTAGGGTTAGTGTTAGGGTTAGGGCTCGGTTTAGGGTACGGGTTAGGATTAGGGTACGTGTTAGGGTTATGGTAGGGGTTAGGGTTAGGGTACACGTTAGGGTTAGGGTAGTTATTAAACCTATCCCACTCTCTAGATACCCCTTAGCACGTAAAGGAATATTATTTGGGGGTCCAGCCATGGAGAAGAGTTTAGACACTAAGATAATATAAGGAACACACACATTATAAAGAAATCACATTAGGATTCTCTTTTTAAGCTGTTCCTTAAAACACTATTGCTTAGGAAATCTATTGGAGGCAGAAGCAGTCAAGGGTAGCCTAGGGTTAGGGTTAGGCTTAGGGTTAGGCTTAGGGTACGGCTTAGGGTACGGGTTCGGGGAGGGCTTCGGGTACGGCGTAGGGTATGGGTTAGGGTTAGGGTTAGGGTTAGTGTTAGGGTTAGGGCTCGGTTTAGGGTACGGGTTAGGATTAGGGTACGTGTTAGGGTTAGGGTAGGGGTTAGGGTTAGGGTACGCGTTAGGGTTAGGGTAGTTATTAAACCTATCCCACTCTCTAGATACTCCTTAGCACGTAAAGGAATATTATTTGGGGGTCCAGCCATGGAGAAGTGTTTAAACACTAAGATAATATAAGGAACACACACATTATAAAGAAATCACATTAGGATTCTCTTTTGAAGCTGTTCCTTAAAACACTAGTGCTTAGGAAATCTATTGGAGGCAGAAGCAGTCAAGGGTAGCCTAGGGTTAGGGTTAGGCTTAGGGTTAGGCTTAGGGTACGGCTTAGGGTACGGGTTCGGGGAGGGCTTCGGGTACGGCGTAGGGTATGGGTTAGGGTTAGGGTTAGGGTTAGTTTTAGGGTTAGGGCTCGGTTTAGGGTACGGGTTAGGATTAGGGTACGTGTTAGTGTTAGGGTAGGGGTTAGCGTTAGGGTACGCGTTAGGGTTAGGGTAGTTATTAAACCTATCCCACTCTCTAGTTACCCCTTAGCACGTAAAGGAATATTATTTGGGGGTCCAGCCATGGAGAAGAGTTTAGACACTAGGATAAGATAAGGAACACACAAATTATAAAGAAATCACATAAGGATTCTCTTTTTAAGCTGTTCCTTAAAACACTAGTGCTTAGGAAATCTATTGGAGGCAGAAGCAGTCAAGGGTAGCCTAGGGTTAGGGTTAGGCTTAGGGTTAGGCTTAGGGTACGGCTTAGGGTACGGGTTCGGGGAGGGCTTCGGGTACCGCATAGGGTATGGGTTAGGGTTAGGGTTAGGGTTAGTGTTAGGGTTAGGGCTCGGTTTAGTGTACGGGTTAGGATTAGGGTACGTGTTAGGGTTAGGGTAGGGGTTAGCGTTAGGGTACGCGTTAGGGTTAGGGTAGTTATTAAACCTATCCCACTCTCTAGTTACCCCTTAGCACGTAAAGGAATATTATTTGGGGGTCCAGCCATGGAGAAGAGTTTAGACACTAGGATAAGATAAGGAACACACCAATTATAAAGAAATCACATTAGGATTCTCTTTTTAAGCTGTTCCTTAAAACACTAGTGCTTAGGAAATCTATTGGAGGCAGAAGCAGTCAAGGGTAGCCTAGGGTTAGGGTTTGGCTTAGGGTTAGGCTTAGGGTACGGCTTAGGGTACGGGTTCGGGGAGGGCTTCGGGTACGGCGTAGGGTATGGGTTAGGGTTAGGGTTAGGGTTAGTGTTAGGGTTAGGGCTCGGTTTAGGGTACGGATTAGGATTAGGGTACGTGTTAGGGTTAGGGTAGGGGTTAGCGTTAGGGTACGCGTTAGGGTTAGGGTAGTTATTAAACCTATCCCACTCTCTAGTTACCCCTTAGCACGTAAAGGAATATTATTTGGGGGTCCAGCCGTGGAGAAGAGTTTAGACACTAGGATAAGATAAGGAACACACACATTATAAAGAAATCACATTAGGATTCTCTTTTTAAGCTGTTCCTTAAAACACTAGTGCTTAGGAAATCTATTGGAGGCAGAAGCAGTCAAGGGGAGCCTAGGGTTAGGGTTAGGCTTAGGGTTAGGCTTAGGGTACGGCTTAGGGTACGGGTTCGGGGAGGGCTTCGGGTACGGCGTAGGGTATGGGTTAGGGTTAGGGTTAGGGTTAGTGTTAGGGTTAGGGCTCGGTTTAGGGTACGGGTTAGGCTTAGGGTACGTGTTAGGGTTAGGGTAGTGGTTAGGGTTAGGGTACGCGTTAGGGTTAGGGTAGTTATTAAACCTATCCCACTCTCTAGATACTCCTTAGCACGTAAAGGAATATTATTTGGGGGTCCAGCCATGGAGAAGTGTTTAGACACTAAGATAATATAAGGAACACACACATTATAAAGAAATCACATTAGGATTCTCTTTTTAAGCTGTTCCTTAAAACACTAGTGCTTAGGAAATCTATTGGAGGCAGAAGCATTCAAGGGTAGCCTAGGGTTAGGGTTAGGCTTAGGGTTAGGCTTAGGGTACGGCTTAGGGTACGGGTTCGGGGAGGGCTTCGGGTACGGCGTAGGGTACGGGTTAGGGATAGGGTTAGGGTTAGTGTTAGGGTTAGGGCTCGGTTTAGGGTACGGGTTAGGATTAGGGTACGTGTTACGGTTAGGGTAGGGGTTAGCGTTAGGGTACGCGTTAGGGTTAGGGTAGTTATTAAACCTATCCCACTCTCTAGTTACCCCTTAGCACGTAAAGGAATATTATTTGGGGGTCCAGCCATGGAGAAGAGTTTAGACACTAGGATAAGATAAGGAACACACCCATTATAAAGAAATCACATTAGGATTCTCTTTTTAAGCTGTTCCTTAAAACACTGGTGCTTAGGAAATCTATTGGAGGCAGAAGCAGTCAAGGGTAGCCTAGGGTTAGGGTTAGGCTTAGGGTTAGGCTTAGGGTACGGCTTAGCGTACGGGTTCGGGGAGGGCTTCGGGTACAGCGTAGGGTATGGGTTAGGGTTAGGGTTAGGGTTAGTGTTAGGGTTAGGGCTCGGTTTAGGGTACGGGTTAGGATTAGGGTACGTGTTAGTGTTAGGGTAGGGGTTAGCGTTAGGGTACGCGTTAGGGTTAGGGTAGTTATTAAACCTATCCCACTCTCTACTTACCCCTTAGCACGTAAAGGAATATTATTTGGGGGTCCAGCCATGGAGAAGAGTTTAGACACTAGGATAAGATGAGGAACACACACAATATAAAGAAATCACATTAGGATTCTCTTTTTAAGCTGTTCCTTAAAACACTAGTGCTTAGGAAATCTATTGGAGGCAGAAGCAGTCAAGGGTAGCCTAGGGTTAGGGTTAGGCTTAGGGTTAGGCTTAGGGTACGGCTTAGGGTACGGGTTCGTGGAGGGCTTCGGGTACGGCGTAGGGTATGGTTAGGGTTAGGGTTAGGGTTAGTGTTAGGGTTAGGGCTCGGTTTAGGGTACGGGTTAGGATTAGGGTACGTGTTAGGGTTAGGCTAGGGGTTAGGGTTATGGTACGCGTTAGGGTTAGGGTAGTGATTAAACCTATCCCACTCTCTAGATACCCCTTAGCACATAAAGGAATATTATTTGGGGGTCCAGCCATGGAGAAGAGTTTAGACACTAGGATTAGATAAGGAACACACCCATTATAAAGAAATCACAATAGGATTCTCTTTTTAAGCTGTTCCTTAAAACACTAGTGCTTAGGAAATCTATTGGAGGCAGAAGCAGTCAAGGGTAGCCTAGGGTTAGGGTTAGGCTTAGGGTTAGGCTTAGGGTACGGCTTAGGGTACGGGTTCGGGGAGGGCTTCGGGTACGGCGTAGGGTATGGGTTAGGGTTAGGGTTAGGGTTAGTGTTAGGGTTAGGGCTCGGTTTAGTGTACGGGTTAGGATTAGGGTACGTGTTAGGGTTATGGTAGGGGTTAGGGTTAGGGTACACGTTAGGGTTAGGGTAGTTATTAAACCTATCCCACTCTCTAGATACCCCTTAGCACGTAAAGGAATATTATTTGGGGGTCCAGCCATGGAGAAGAGTTTAGACACTAAGATAATATAAGGAACACACACATTATAAAGAAATCACATTAGGATTCTCTTTTTAAGCTGTTCCTTAAAACACTATTGCTTAGGAAATCTATTGGAGGCAGAAGCAGTCAAGGGTAGCCTAGGGTTAGGGTTAGGCTTAGGGTTAGGCTTAGGGTACGGCTTAGGGTACGGGTTCGGGGAGGGCTTCGGGTACGGCGTAGGGTATGGGTTAGGGTTAGGGTTAGGGTTAGTGTTAGGGTTAGGGCTCGGTTTAGGGTACGGGTTAGGATTAGGGTACGTGTTAGGGTTAGGGTAGGGGTTAGGGTTAGGGTACGCGTTAGGGTTAGGGTAGTTATTAAACCTATCCCACTCTCTAGATACTCCTTAGCACGTAAAGGAATATTATTTGGGGGTCCAGTCATGGAGAAGTGTTTAGACACTAAGATAATATAAGGAACACACACATTATAAAGAAATCACATTAGGATTCTCTTTTGAAGCTGTTCCTTAAAACACTAGTGCTTAGGAAATCTATTGGAGGCAGAAGCAGTCAAGGGTAGCCTAGGGTTAGGGTTAGGCTTAGGGTTAGGCTTAGGGTACGGCTTAGGGTACGGGTTCGGGGAGGGCTTCGGGTACGGCGTAGGGTATGGGTTAGGGTTAGGGTTAGGGTTAGTTTTAGGGTTAGGGCTCGGTTTAGGGTACGGGTTAGGATTAGGGTACGTGTTAGTGTTAGGGTAGGGGTTAGCGTTAGGGTACGCGTTAGGGTTAGGGTAGTTATTAAACCTATCCCACTCTCTAGTTACCCCTTAGCACGTAAAGGAATATTATTTGGGGGTCCAGCCATGGAGAAGAGTTCAGACACTAGGATAAGATAAGGAACACACACATTATAAAGAAATCACATTAGGATTCTCTTTTTAAGCTGTTCCTTAAAACACTAGTGCTTAGGAAATCTATTGGAGGCAGAAGCAGTCAAGGGTAGCCTAGGGTTAGGGTTAGGCTTAGGGTTAGGCTTAGGGTACGGCTTAGGGTACGGGTTCGGGGAGGGCTTCGGGTACGGCGTAGGGTATGGGTTAGGGTTAGGGTTAGGGTTAGTGTTAGGGTTAGGGCTCGGTTTAGTGTACGGGTTAGGATTAGGGTACGTGTTAGGGTTAGGGTAGGGGTTAGCGTTAGGGTACGCGTTAGGGTTAGGGTAGTTATTAAACCTATCCCACTCTCTAGTTACCCCTTAGCACGTAAAGGAATATTATTTGGGGGTCCAGCCATGGAGAAGAGTTTAGACACTAGGATAAGATAAGGAACACACCAATTATAAAGAAATCACATTAGGATTCTCTTTTTAAGCTGTTCCTTAAAACACTAGTGCTTAGGAAATCTATTGGAGGCAGAAGCAGTCAAGGGTAGCCTAGGGTTAGGGTTTGGCTTAGGGTTAGGCTTAGGGTACGGCTTAGGGTACGGGTTAGGGGAGGGATTCGGGTACGGCGTAGGGTATGGGTTAGGATTAGGGTTAGGGTTAGTGTTAGGGTTAGGGCTCGGTTTAGGGTACGGGTTAGGATTAGGGTACCTGTTAGGGTTAGGGTAGGGGTTAGGGTTAGGGTACGCGTTAGGGTTAGGGTAGTTATTAAACCTATCCCACTCTCTAGATACCCCTTAGCACGTAAAGGAATATTATTTGGGGGTCCAGCCATGGAGAAGAGTTTAGACACTAGGATAAGATAAGGAACACACCCATTATAAAGAAATCACTTTAGGATTCTCTTTTTAAGCTGTTCCTTAAAACACTAGTGCTTAGGAAATCTATTGGAGGCAGAAGCAGTCAAGGGTAGCCTAGGGTTAGAGTTAGGCTTAGGGTTAGGCTTAGGGTACGGCTTAGGGTACGGGTTCGGGGAGGGCTTCGGGTACGGCGTAGGGTATGGGTGAGGGTTAGGGTTAGGGTTAGTGTTAGGGTTAGGGCTCGGTTTAGGGTACGGGATAGGATGAGGGTACGTGTTAGGGTTAGGGTAGGGGTTAGGGTTAGGGTTAGGGTTAGGGTTAGGGTAGTTATTAAACCTATCCCACTCTCTAGTTACCCCTTAGCACGTAAAGGAATATTATTTGGGGGTCCAGCCATGGAGAAAACTTTAGACACTAGGATAAGATAAGGAACACACCCATTATAAAGAAATCACATTAGGATTCTCTTTTTAAGCTGTTCCTTAAAACACTAGTGCTTAGGAAATCTATTGGAGGCAGAAGCAGTCAAGGGTAGACTAGGGTTAGGGTTAGGCTTAGGGTTAGGCTTAGGGTACGGCTTAGGGTACGGGTTCGGGGAGGGCTTCGTGTACGGCGTAGGGTATGGGTTAGGGTTAGGGTTACGGTTAGTGTTAGGGTTAGGGCTCGGTTTAGGGTACGGGTTAGGATTAGGGTACGTGTTAGGGTTATGGTAGGGGTTAGGGTTAGGGTACACGTTAGGGTTAGGGTAGTTATTAAACCTATCCCACTCTCTAGATACCCCTTAGCACGTAAAGGAATATTATTTGGGGGTCCAGCCATGGAGAAGAGTTTAGACACTAAGATAATATAAGGAACACACACATTATAAAGAAATCACATTAGGATTCTCTTTTTAAGCTGTTCCTTAAAACACTATTGCTTACGAAATCTATTGGAGGCAGAAGCAGTCAAGGGTAGCCTAGGGTTAGGGTTAGGCTTAGGGTTAGGCTTAGGGTACGGCTTAGGGTACGGGTTCGGGGAGGGCTTCGGGTACGGCGTAGGGTATGGGTTAGGGTTAGGGTTAGGGTTAGTGTTAGGGTTAGGGCTCGGTTTAGGGTACGGGTTAGGATTAGGGTACCTGTTAGGGTTAGGGTAGGTGTTAGGGTTAGGGTACATGTTAGGGTTAGGGTAGTTATTAAACCTATCCCACTCTCTAGTTACCCCTTAGCACGTAAAGGAATATTATTTGGGGGTCCAGCCATGGAGAAGAGTTTAGACACTAGGATAAGATAAGGAACACACCCATTATAAAGAAATCACATTAGGATTCTCTTTTTAAGCTGTTCCTTAAAACACTAGTGCTTAGGAAATCTATTGGAGGCAGAAGCAGTCAAGGGTAGCCTAGGGTTAGGGTTAGGCTTAGGGTTAGGCTTAGGGTACGGCTTAGGGTACGGTTTCGGGGAGGGATTCGGGTACGGCGTAGGGTATGGGTTACGGTTAGGGTTAGGGTTAGGGTTAGGGTTAGGGTTAGTGTTAGGGTTAGGGCTCGGTTTAGGGTACGGGTTAGGATTAGGGTACGTGTTAGGGTTAGGGTAGGGGTTAGGGTTATGGTACGCGTTAGGGTTAGGGTAGTGATTAAACCTATCCCACTCTCTAGATACCCCTTAGCACATAAAGGAATATTATTTGGGGGTCCAGCCATGGAGAAGAGTTTAGACACTAGGATTAGATAAGGAACACACCCATTATAAAGAAATCACATTAGGATTCTCTTTTTAAGCTGTTCCTTAAAACACTAGTGCTTAGGAAATCTATTGGAGGCAGAAGCAGTCAAGGGTAGCCTAGGGTTAGGGTTAGGCTTAGGGTTAGGCTTAGGGTACGGCTTAGGGTACGGGTTCGTGGAGGGCTTCGGGTACGGCGTAGGGTATGGGTTAGTGTTAGGGTTAGGGTTAGTGTTAGGGTTAGGGCTCGGTTTAGGGTACGGGTTAGGATTAGGGTACGTGTTAGGGTTAGGGTAGGGCTTAGGGTTAGGGTACGCGTTAGGGTTAGGGTAGTTATTAAACCTATCCCACTCTCTAGATACTCCTTAGCACGTAAAGGAATATTATTTGGGGGTCCAGCCATGGAGAAGTGTTTAGACACTAAGATAATATAAGGAACACACACATTATAAAGAAATCACATTAGGATTCTCTTTTGAAGCTGTTCCTTAAAACACTAGTGCTTAGGAAATCTATTGGAGGCAGAAGCAGTCAAGGGTAGCCTAGGGTTAGGGTTAGGCTTAGGGTACGGCTTAGGGTACGGGTTCGGGGAGGGCTTCGGGTACGGCGTAGGGTATGGGTTAGGGTTAGGGTTAGGGTTAGTTTTAGGGTTAGGGCTCGGTTTAGGGTACGGGCTAGGATTAGGGTACGTGTTAGTGTTAGGGTAGGGGTTAGCGTTAGGGTATGCGTTAGGGTTAGGGTAGTTATTAAACCTATCCCACTCTCTAGTTACCCCTTAGCACGTAAAGGAATATTATTTGGGGGTCCAGCCATGGAGAAGAGTTTAGACACTAGGATAAGATGAGGAACACACACAATATAAAGAAATCACATTAGGATTCTCTTTTTAAGCTGTTCCTTAAAACACTAGTGCTTAGGAAATCTATTGGAGGCAGAAGCAGTCAAGGGTAGCCTAGGGTTAGGGTTAGGCTTAGGGTTAGGCTTAGGGTACGGCTTAGGGTACGGGTTCGGGGAGGGCTTCGGGTACGGCGTAGGGTATGGGTTAGGGTTAGGGTTAAGGTTAGTGTTAGGGTTAGGGCTCGGTTTAGGGTACGGGTTAGGATTAGGGTACGTGTTAGTGTTAGGGTAGGGGTTAGCGTTAGGGTACGCGTTAGGGTTAGGGTAGTTATTAAACCTATCCCACTCCCTAGTTACCCCTTAGCACGTAAAGGAATATTATTTGGGGGTCCAGCCATGGAGAAGAGTTTAGACACTAGGATAAGATGAGGAACACACACAATATAAAGAAATCACATTAGGATTCTCTTTTTAAGCTGTTCCTTAAAACACTAGTGCTTAGGAAATCTATTGGAGGCAGAAGCAGTCAAGGGTAGCCTAGGGTTAGGGTTAGGCTTAGGGTTAGGCTTAGGGTACGGCTTAGGGTACGGGTTCGGGGAGGGCTTCGGGTACGGCGTAGGGTATGGGTTAGGGTTAGGGTTAGGTTTAGTGTTAGGGTTAGGGCTCGGTTTAGGGTACGGGTTAGGATTAGGGTACGTGTTAGGGTTAGGGTAGGGGTTAGGGTTATGGTACGCGTTAGGGTTAGGGTAGTGATTAAACCTATCCCACTCTCTAGATACCCCTTAGCACATAAAGGAATATTATTTGGGGGTCCAGCCCTGGAGAAGAGTTTAGACACTAGGATTAGATAAGGAACACACCCATTATAAAGAAATCACATTAGGATTCTCTTTTTAAGCTGTTCCTTAAAACACTAGTGCTTAGGAAATCTATTGGAGGCAGAAGCAGTCAAGGGTAGCCTAGGGTTAGAGTTAGGCTTAGGGTTAGGCTTAGGGTACGGCTTAGGGTACGGGTTCGGGGAGGGCTTCGGGTACGGCGTAGGGTATGGGTGAGGGTTAGGGTTAGGGTTAGTGTTAGGGTTAGGGCTCGGTTTAGGGTACGGGTTAGGATTAGGGTACGTGTTAGGGTTAGGGTAGGGGTTAGGGTTAGGGTACGCGTTAGGGTTAGGGTAGTTATTAAACCTATCCCACTCTCTAGATACTCCTTAGCACGTAAAGGAATATTATTTGGGGGTCCAGCCATGGAGAAGTGTTTAGACACTAAGATAATATAAGGAACACACACATTATAAAGAAATCACATTAGGATTCTCTTTTTAAGCTGTTCCTTAAAACACTAGTGCTTAGGAAATCTATTGGAGGCAGAAGCAGTCAAGGGTAGCCTAGGGTTAGGGTTAGGCTTAGGGTTAGGCTTAGGGTACGGCTTAGGGTACGGGTTCGGGGAGGGCTTCGGGTACGGCGTAGGGTACGGGTTAGGGTTAGGGTTAGGGTTAGTGTTAGGGTTAGGGCTCGGTTTAGGGTACGGGTTAGGATTAGGGTACGTGTTAGGGTTAGGGTAGGGGTTAGCGTTAGGGTACGCGTTAGGGTTAGGGTAGTTATTAAACCTATCCCACTCTCTAGTTACCCCTTAGCACGTAAAGGAATATTATTTGGGGGTCCAGCCATGGAGAAGAGTTTAGACACTAGGATAAGATCAGGAACACACCCATTATAAAGAAATCACATTAGGATTCTCTTTTTAAGCTGTTCCTTAAAACACTAGTGCTTAGGAAATCTATTGGAGGCAGAAGCAGTCAAGGGTAGCCTAGGGTTAGGGTTAGGCTTAGGGTTAGGCTTAGGGTACGGCTTAGGGTACGGGTTCGGGGAGGGCTTCGGGTACGGCGTAGGGTATGGGTTAGGGTTAGGGTTAAGGTTAGTGTTAGGGTTAGGGCTCGGTTTAGGGTACGGGTTAGGATTAGGGTACGTGTTAGTGTTAGGGTAGGGGTTAGCGTTAGGGTACGCGTTAGGGTTAGGGTAGTTATTAAACCTATCCCACTCCCTAGTTACCCCTTAGCACGTAAAGGAATATTATTTGGGGGTCCAGCCATGGAGAAGAGTTTAGACACTAGGATAAGATGAGGAACACACACAATATAAAGAAATCACATTAGGATTCTCTTTTTAAGCTGTTCCTTAAAACACTAGTGCTTAGGAAATCTATTGGAGGCAGAAGCAGTCAAGGGTAGCCTAGGGTTAGGGTTAGGCTTAGGGTTAGGCTTAGGGTACGGCTTAGGGTACGGGTTCGGGGAGGGCTTCAGGTACGGCGTAGGGTATGGGTTAGGGTTAGGGTTAGGGTTAGTGTTAGGGTTAGGGCTCGGTTTAGGGTAAGGGTTAGGATTAGGGTACGTGTTAGGGTTAGGTTAGGGGTTAGGGTTATGGTACGCGTTAGGGTTAGGGTAGTGATTAAACCTATCCCACTCTCTAGATACCCCTTAGCACATAAAGGAATATTATTTGGGGGTCCAGCCCTGGAGAAGAGTTTAGACACTAGGATTAGATAAGGAACACACCCATTATAAAGAAATCACATTAGGATTCTCTTTTTAAGCTGTTCCTTAAAACACTAGTGCTTAGGAAATCTATTGGAGGCAGAAGCAGTCAAGGGTAGCCTAGGGTTAGAGTTAGGCTTAGGGTTAGGCTTAGGGTACGGCTTAGGGTACGGGTTCGGGGAGGGCTTCGGGTACGGCGTAGTGTATGGGTGAGGATTAGGGTTAGGGTTAGTGTTAGGGTTAGGGCTCGGTTTAGGGTACGGGTTAGGATTAGGGTACGTGTTAGGGTTAGGCTAGGGGTTAGGGTTAGGGTTAGGGTTAGGGTAGTTATTAAACCTATCCCACTCTCTAGTTACCCCTTAGCACGTAAAGGAATATTATTTGGGGGTCCAGCCATGGAGAAAAGTTTAGACACTAGGATAAGATAAGGAACACACCCATTATAAAGAAATCACATTAGGATTCTCTTTTTAAGCTGTTCCTTAAAACACTAGTGCTTAGGAAATCTATTGGAGGCAGAAGCAGTCAAGGGTAGACTAGGGTTAGGGTTAGGCTTAGGGTTAGGCTTAGGGTACGGCTTAGGGTACGGGTTCGGGGAGGGCTTCGGGTACGGCGTAGGGTATGGGTTAGGGTTAGGGTTACGGTTAGTGTTAGGGTTAGGGCTCGGTTTAGGGTACGGGTTAGGATTAGGGTACGTGTTAGGGTTATGGTAGGGGTTAGGGTTAGGGTACACGTTAGGGTTAGGGTAGTTATTAAACCTATCCCACTCTCTAGATACCCCTTAGCACGTAAAGGAATATTATTTGGGGGTCCAGCCATGGAGAAGAGTTTAGACACTAAGATAATATAAGGAACACACACATTATAAAGAAATCACATTAGGATTCTCTTTTTAAGCTGTTCCTTAAAACACTATTGCTTAGGAAATCTATTGGAGGCAGAAGCAGTCAAGGGTAGCCTAGGGTTAGGGTTAGGCTTAGGGTTAGGCTTAGGGTACGGCTTAGGGTACGGGTTCGGGGAGGGCTTCGGGTACGGCGTAGGGTATGGGTTAGGGTTAGGGTTAGGGTTAGTGTTAGGGTTAGGGCTCGGTTTAGGGTACGGGTTAGGATTAGGGTACGTGTTAGGGTTAGGGTAGGGGTTAGCGTTAGGGTACGCGTTAGGGTTAGGGTAGTTATTAAACCTATCCCACTCTCTAGTTACCCCTTAGCACGTAAAGGAATATTATTTGGGGGTCCAGCCATGGAGAAGAGTTTAGACACTAGGATAAGATAAGGAACACACCCATTATAAAGAAATCACATTAGGATTCTCTTTTTAAGCTGTTCCTTAAAACACTAGTGCTTAGGAAATCTATTGGAGGCAGAAGCAGTCAAGGGTAGCCTAGGGTTAGGGTTAGGCTTAGGGTTAGGCTTAGGGTACGGCTTAGGGTTCGGTTTCGGGGAGGGCTTCGGGTACGGCGTAGGGTATGGGTTAGGGTTAGGGTTAGGGTTAGGGTTAGGGTTAGGGTTATTGTTAGGGTTAGGGCTCTGTTTAGGGTACGGGTTAGGATTAGGGTACGTGTTAGGGTTAGGGTAGGGGTTAGCGTTAGGGTACGCGTTACGGTTAGGGTAGTTATTAAACCTATCCCACTCTCTAGATACTCCTTAGCACGTAAAGGAATATTATTTGGGGGTCCAGCCATGGAGAAGTGTTTAGACACTAAGATAATATAAGGAACACACACATTATAAAGAAATCACATTAGGATTCTCTTTTGAAGCTGTTCCTTAAAACACTAGTGCTTAGGAAATCTATTGGAGGCAGAAGCAGTCAAGGGTAGCCTAGGGTTAGGGTTAGGCTTAGGGTTAGGCTTATGGTACGGCTTAGGGTACGGGTTCGGGGAGGGCTTCGGGTATGGCGTAGGGTATGGGTTAGGGTTAGGGTTAGGGTTAGTTTTAGGGTTAGGGCTCGGTTTAGGGTACGGGTTAGGATTAGGGTACGTGTTAGTGTTAGGGTAGGGGTTAGCGTTAGGGTACGCGTTAGGGTTAGGGTAGTTATTAAACCTATCCCACTCTCTAGTTACCCCTTAGCACGTAAAGGAATATTATTTGGGGGTCCAGCCATGGAGAAGAGTTTAGACACTAGGATAAGATAAGGAACACACACATTATAAAGAAATCACATTAGGATTCTCTTTTTAAGCTGTTCCTTAAAACACTAGTGCTTAGGAAATCTATTGGAGGCAGAAGCAGTCAAGGGTAGCCTAGGGTTAGGGTTAGGCTTAGGGTTAGGCTTAGGGTACGGCTTAGGGTACGGGTTCGGGGAGGGCTTCGGGTACGGCGTAGGGTATGGGTTAGGGTTAGGGTTAGGGTTAGTGTTAGGGTTAGGGCTCGGTTTAGTGTACGGGTTAGGATTAGGGTACGTGTTAGGGTTAGGGTAGGGGTTAGCGTTAGGGTACGCGTTAGGGTTAGGGTAGTTATTAAACCTATCCCACTCTCTAGTTACCCCTTAGCACGTAAAGGAATATTATTTGGGGGTCCAGCCATGGAGAAGAGTTTAGACACTAGGATAAGATAAGGAACACACCAATTATAGAGAAATCACACTAGGATTCTCTTTTTAAGCTGTTCCTTAAAACACTAGTGCTTAGGAAATCTATTGGAGGCAGAAGCAGTCAAGGGTAGCCTAGGGTTAGGGTTTGGCTTAGGGTTAGGCTTAGGGTACGGCTTAGGGTACGGGTTAGGGGAGGGATTCGGGTACGGCGTAGGGTATGGGTTAGGGTTAGGGTTAGGGTTAGTGTTAGGGTTAGGGCTCGGTTTAGGGTACGGGTTAGGATTAGGGTACCTGTTAGGGTTAGGGTAGGGGTTAGGGTTAGGGTACGCATTAGGGTTAGGGTAGTTATTAAACCTATCCCACTCTCTAGATACCCCTTAGCACGTAAAGGAATATTATTTGGGGGTCCAGCCATGGAGAAGAGTTTAGACACTAGGATAAGATAAGGAACACACCCATTATAAAGAAATCACTTTAGGATTCTCTTTTTAAGCTGTTCCTTAAAACACTAGTGCTTAGGAAATCTATTGGAGGCAGAAGCAGTCAAGGGTAGCCTAGGGTTAGAGTTAGGCTTAGGGTTAGGCTTAGGGTACGGCTTAGGGTACGGGTTCGGGGAGGGCTTCGGGTACGGCGTAGGGTATGGGTGAGGGTTAGGGTTAGGGTTAGTGTTAGGGTTAGGGCTCGGTTTAGGGTACGGGTTAGGATTAGGGTACGTGTTAGGGTTAGGGTAGGGGTTAGGGTTAGGGTACGCGTTAGGGTTAGGGTAGTTAATAAACCTATCCCACTCTCTAGATACTCCTTAGCACGTAAAGGAATATTATTTGGGGGTCCAGCCATGGAGAAGTGTTTAGACACTAAGATAATATAAGGAACACACACATTATAAAGAAATCACATTAGGATTCTCTTTTTAAGCTGTTCCTTAAAACACTAGTGCTTAGGAAATCTATTGGAGGCAGAAGCAGTCAAGGGTAGCCTAGGGTTAGGGTTAGGCTTAGGGTTAGGCTTAGGGTACGGCTTAGGGTACGGGTTCGGGGAGGGCTTCGGGTACGGCGTAGGGTACGGGTTAGGGTTAGGGTTAGTGTTAGGGTTAGGGCTCGGTTTAGGGTACGGGTTAGGATTAGGGTACGTGTTAGGGTTAGGGTAGGGGTTAGCGTTAGGGTACGCGTTAGGGTTAGGGTAGTTATTAAACCTATCCCACTCTCTAGTTACCCCTTAGCACGTAAAGGAATATTATTTGGGGGTCCAGCCATGGAGAAGAGTTTAGACACTAGGATAAGATCAGGAACACACCCATTATAAAGAAATCACATTAGGATTCTCTTTTTAAGCTGTTCCTTAAAACACTAGTGCTTAGGAAATCTATTGGAGGCAGAAGCAGTCAAGGGTAGCCTAGGGTTAGGGTTAGGCTTAGGGTTAGGCTTAGGGTACGGCTTAGGGTACGGGTTCGGGGAGGGCTTCGGGTACGGCGTAGGGTATGGGTTAGGGTTAGGGTTAAGGTTAGTGTTAGGGTTAGGGCTCGGTTTAGGGTACGGGTTAGGATTAGGGTACGTGTTAGTGTTAGGGTAGGGGTTAGCGTTAGGGTACGCGTTAGGGTTAGGGTAGTTATTAAACCTATCCCACTCCCTAGTTACCCCTTAGCACGTAAAGGAATATTATTTGGGGGTCCAGCCATGGAGAAGAGTTTAGACACTAGGATAAGATGAGGAACACACACAATATAAAGAAATCACATTAGGATTCTCTTTTTAAGCTGTTCCTTAAAACACTAGTGCTTAGGAAATCTATTGGAGGCAGAAGCAGTCAAGGGTAGCCTAGGGTTAGGGTTAGGCTTAGGGTTAGGCTTAGGGTACGGCTTAGGGTACGGGTTCGGGGAGGGATTCAGGTACGGCGTAGGGTATGGGTTAGGGTTAGGGTTAGGGTTAGTGTTAGGGTTAGGGCTCGGTTTAGGGTAAGGGTTAGGATTAGGGTACGTGTTAGGGTTAGGTTAGGGGTTAGGGTTATGGTACGCGTTAGGGTTAGGGTAGTGATTAAACCTATCCCACTCTCTAGATACCCCTTAGCACATAAAGGAATATTATTTGGGGGTCCAGCCCTGGAGAAGAGTTTAGACACTAGGATTAGATAAGGAACACACCCATTATAAAGAAATCACATTAGGATTCTCTTTTTAAGCTGTTCCTTAAAACACTAGTGCTTAGGAAATCTATTGGAGGCAGAAGCAGTCAAGGGTAGCCTAGGGTTAGAGTTAGGCTTAGGGTTAGGCTTAGGGTACGGCTTAGGGTACGGGTTCGGGGAGGGCTTCGGGTACGGCGTAGGGTATGGGTGAGGGTTAGGGTTAGGGTTAGTGTTAGGGTTAGGGCTCGGTTTAGGGTACGGGTTAGGATTAGGGTACGTGTTAGGGTTAGGCTAGGGGTTAGGGTTAGGGTTAGGGTTAGGGTAGTTATTAAACCTATCCCACTCTCTAGTTACCCCTTAGCACGTAAAGGAATATTATTTGGGGGTCCAGCCATGGAGAAAAGTTTAGACACTAGGATAAGATAAGGAACACACCCATTATAAAGAAATCACATTAGGATTCTCTTTTTAAGCTGTTCCTTAAAACACTAGTGCTTAGGAAATCTATTGGAGGCAGAAGCAGTCAAGGGTAGACTAGGGTTAGGGTTAGGCTTAGGGTTAGGCTTAGGGTACGGCTTAGGGTACGGGTTCGGGGAGGGCTTCGGGTACGGCGTAGGGTATGGGTTAGGGTTAGGGTTACGGTTAGTGTTAGGGTTAGGGCTCGGTTTAGGGTACGGGTTAGGATTAGGGTACGTGTTAGGGTTATGGTAGGGGTTAGGGTTAGGGTACACGTTAGGGTTAGGGTAGTTATTAAACCTATCCCACTCTCTAGATACCCCTTAGCACGTAAAGGAATATTATTTGGGGGTCCAGCCATGGAGAAGAGTTTAGACACTAAGATAATATAAGGAACACACACATTATAAAGAAATCACATTAGGATTCTCTTTTTAAGCTGTTCCTTAAAACACTATTGCTTACGAAATCTATTGGAGGCAGAAGCAGTCAAGGGTAGCCTAGGGTTAGGGTTAGGCTTAGGGTTAGGCTTAGGGTACGGCTTAGGGTACGGGTTCGGGGAGGGCTTCGGGTACGGCGTAGGGTATGGGTTAGGGTTAGGGTTAGGGTTAGTGTTAGGGTTAGGGCTCGGTTTAGGGTACGGGTTAGGATTAGGGTACGTGTTAGGGTTAGGGTAGGGGTTAGCGTTAGGGTACGTGTTAGGGTTAGGGTAGTTATTAAACCTATCCCACTCTCTAGTTACCCCTTAGCACGTAAAGGAATATTATTTGGGGGTCCAGCCATGGAGAAGAGTTTAGACACTAGGATAAGATAAGGAACACACCCATTATAAAGAAATCACATTAGGATTCTCTTTTTAAGCTGTTCCTTAAAACACTAGTGCTTAGGAAATCTATTGGAGGCAGAAGCAGTCAAGGGTAGCCTAGGGTTAGGGTTAGGCTTAGGGTTAGGCTTAGGGTACGGCTTAGGGTTCGGTTTCGGGGAGGGCTTCGGGTACGGCGTAGGGTATGGGTTAGGGTTAGGGTTAGGGTTAGGGTTAGGGTTAGGGTTATTGTTAGGGTTAGGGCTCTGTTTAGGGTACGGGTTAGGATTAGGGTACGTGTTAGGGTTAGGGTAGGGGTTAGCGTTAGGGTACGCGTTACGGTTAGGGTAGTTATTAAACCTATCCCACTCTCTAGATACTCCTTAGCACGTAAAGGAATATTATTTGGGGGTCCAGCCATGGAGAAGTGTTTAGACACTAAGATAATATAAGGAACACACACATTATAAAGAAATCACATTAGGATTCTCTTTTGAAGCTGTTCCTTAAAACACTAGTGCTTAGGAAATCTATTGGAGGCAGAAGCAGTCAAGGGTAGCCTAGGGTTAGGGTTAGGCTTAGGGTTAGGCTTATGGTACGGCTTAGGGTACGGGTTCGGGGAGGGCTTCGGGTATGGCGTAGGGTATGGGTTAGGGTTAGGGTTAGGGTTAGTTTTAGGGTTAGGGCTCGGTTTAGGGTACGGGTTAGGATTAGGGTACGTGTTAGTGTTAGGGTAGGGGTTAGCGTTAGGGTACGCGTTAGGGTTAGGGTAGTTATTAAACCTATCCCACTCTCTAGTTACCCCTTAGCACGTAAAGGAATATTATTTGGGGGTCCAGCCATGGAGAAGAGTTTAGACACTAGGATAAGATAAGGAACACACACATTATAAAGAAATCACATTAGGATTCTCTTTTTAAGCTGTTCCTTAAAACACTAGTGCTTAGGAAATCTATTGGAGGCAGAAGCAGTCAAGGGTAGCCTAGGGTTAGGGTTAGGCTTAGGGTTAGGCTTAGGGTACGGCTTAGGGTACGGGTTCGGGGAGGGCTTCGGGTACGGCGTAGGGTATGGGTTAGGGTTAGGGTTAGGGTTAGTGTTAGGGTTAGGGCTCGGTTTAGTGTACGGGTTAGGATTAGGGTACGTGTTAGGGTTAGGGTAGGGGTTAGCGTTAGGGTACGCGTTAGGGTTAGGGTAGTTATTAAACCTATCCCACTCTCTAGTTACCCCTTAGCACGTAAAGGAATATTATTTGGGGGTCCAGCCATGGAGAAGAGTTTAGACACTAGGATAAGATAAGGAACACACCAATTATAGAGAAATCACACTAGGATTCTCTTTTTAAGCTGTTCCTTAAAACACTAGTGCTTAGGAAATCTATTGGAGGCAGAAGCAGTCAAGGGTAGCCTAGGGTTAGGGTTTGGCTTAGGGTTAGGCTTAGGGTACGGCTTAGGGTACGGGTTAGGGGAGGGATTCGGGTACGGCGTAGGGTATGGGTTAGGGTTAGGGTTAGGGTTAGTGTTAGGGTTAGGGCTCGGTTTAGGGTACGGGTTAGGATTAGGGTACCTGTTAGGGTTAGGGTAGGGGTTAGGGTTAGGGTACGCATTAGGGTTAGGGTAGTTATTAAACCTATCCCACTCTCTAGATACCCCTTAGCACGTAAAGGAATATTATTTGGGGGTCCAGCCATGGAGAAGAGTTTAGACACTAGGATAAGATAAGGAACACACCCATTATAAAGAAATCACTTTAGGATTCTCTTTTTAAGCTGTTCCTTAAAACACTAGTGCTTAGGAAATCTATTGGAGGCAGAAGCAGTCAAGGGTAGCCTAGGGTTAGAGTTAGGCTTAGGGTTAGGCTTAGGGTACGGCTTAGGGTACGGGTTCGGGGAGGGCTTCGGGTACGGCGTAGGGTATGGGTGAGGGTTAGGGTTAGGGTTAGTGTTAGGGTTAGGGCTCGGTTTAGGGTACGGGTTAGGATTAGGGTACGTGTTAGGGTTAGGGTAGGGGTTAGGGTTAGGGTACGCGTTAGGGTTAGGGTAGTTATTAAACCTATCCCACTCTCTAGATACTCCTTAGCACGTAAAGGAATATTATTTGGGGGTCCAGCCATGGAGAAGTGTTTAGACACTAAGATAATATAAGGAACACACACATTATAAAGAAATCACATTAGGATTCTCTTTTTAAGCTGTTCCTTAAAACACTAGTGCTTAGGAAATCTATTGGAGGCAGAAGCAGTCAAGGGTAGCCTAGGGTTAGGGTTAGGCTTAGGGTTAGGCTTAGGGTACGGCTTAGGGTACGGGTTCGGGGAGGGCTTCGGGTACGGCGTAGGGTACGGGTTAGGGTTAGGGTTAGGGTTAGTGTTAGGGTTAGGGCTCGGTTTAGGGTACGGGTTAGGATTAGGGTACGTGTTAGGGTTAGGGTAGGGGTTAGCGTTAGGGTACGCGTTAGGGTTAGGGTAGTTATTAAACCTATCCCACTCTCTAGTTACCCCTTAGCACGTAAAGGAATATTATTTGGGGGTCCAGCCATGGAGAAGAGTTTAGACACTAGGATAAGATCAGGAACACACCCATTATAAAGAAATCACATTAGGATTCTCTTTTTAAGCTGTTCCTTAAAACACTAGTGCTTAGGAAATCTATTGGAGGCAGAAGCAGTCAAGGGTAGCCTAGGGTTAGGGTTAGGCTTAGGGTTAGGCTTAGGGTACGGCTTAGGGTACGGGTTCGGGGAGGGCTTCGGGTACGGCGTAGGGTATGGGTTAGGGTTAGGGTTAAGGTTAGTGTTAGGGTTAGGGCTCGGTTTAGGGTACGGGTTAGGATTAGGGTACGTGTTAGTGTTAGGGTAGGGGTTAGCGTTAGGGTACGCGTTAGGGTTAGGGTAGTTATTAAACCTATCCCACTCCCTAGTTACCCCTTAGCACGTAAAGGAATATTATTTGGGGGTCCAGCCATGGAGAAGAGTTTAGACACTAGGATAAGATGAGGAACACACACAATATAAAGAAATCACATTAGGATTCTCTTTTTAAGCTGTTCCTTAAAACACTAGTGCTTAGGAAATCTATTGGAGGCAGAAGCAGTCAAGGGTAGCCTAGGGTTAGGGTTAGGCTTAGGGTTAGGCTTAGGGTACGGCTTAGGGTACGGGTTCGGGGAGGGCTTCAGGTACGGCGTAGGGTATGGGTTAGGGTTAGGGTTAGGGTTAGTGTTAGGGTTAGGGCTCGGTTTAGGGTAAGGGTTAGGATTAGGGTACGTGTTAGGGTTAGGTTAGGGGTTAGGGTTATGGTACGCGTTAGGGTTAGGGTAGTGATTAAACCTATCCCACTCTCTAGATACCCCTTAGCACATAAAGGAATATTATTTGGGGGTCCAGCCCTGGAGAAGAGTTTAGACACTAGGATTAGATAAGGAACACACCCATTATAAAGAAATCACATTAGGATTCTCTTTTTAACCTGTTCCTTAAAACACTAGTGCTTAGGAAATCTATTGGAGGCAGAAGCAGTCAAGGGTAGCCTAGGGTTAGAGTTAGGCTTAGGGTTAGGCTTAGGGTACGGCTTAGGGTACGGGTTCGGGGAGGGCTTCGGGTACGGCGTAGGGTATGGGTGAGGGTTAGGGTTAGGTTTAGTGTTAGGGTTAGGGCTCGGTTTAGGGTACGGGTTAGGATTAGGGTACGTGTTAGGGTTAGGCTAGGGGTTAGGGTTAGGGTTAGGTTTAGGGTAGTTATTAAACCTATCCCACTCTCTAGTTACCCCTTAGCACGTAAAGGAATATTATTTGGGGGTCCAGCCATGGAGAAAAGTTTAGACACTAGGATAAGATAAGGAACACACCCATTATAAAGAAATCACATTAGGATTCTCTTTTTAAGCTGTTCCTTAAAACACTAGTGCTTAGGAAATCTATTGGAGGCAGAAGCAGTCAAGGGTAGACTAGGGTTAGGGTTAGGCTTAGGGTTAGGCTTAGGGTACGGCTTAGGGTACGGGTTCGGGGAGGGCTTCGGGTACGGCGTAGGGTATGGGTTAGGGTTAGGGTTACGGTTAGTGTTAGGGTTAGGGCTCGGTTTAGGGTACGGGTTAGGATTAGGTTACGTGTTAGGGTTATGGTAGGGGTTAGGGTTAGGGTACACGTTAGGGTTAGGGTAGTTATTAAACCTATCCCACTCTCTAGATACCCCTTAGCACGTAAAGGAATATTATTTGGGGGTCCAGCCATGGAGAAGACTTTAGACACTAAGATAATATAAGGAACACACACATTATAAAGAAATCACATTAGGATTCTCTTTTTAAGCTGTTCCTTAAAACACTATTGCTTAGGAAATCTATTGGAGGCAGAAGCAGTCAAGGGTAGCCTAGGGTTAGGGTTAGGCTTAGGGTTAGGCTTAGGGTACGGCTTAGGGTACGGGTTCGGGGAGGGCTTCGGGTACGGCGTAGGGTATGGGTTAGGGTTAGGGTTAGGGTTAGTGTTAGGGTTAGGGCTCGGTTTAGGGTACGGGTTAGGATTAGGGTACGTGTTAGGGTTAGGGTAGGGGTTAGCGTTAGGGTACGCGTTAGGGTTAGGGTAGTTATTAAACCTATCCCACTCTCTAGTTACCCCTTAGCACGTAAAGGAATATTATTTGGGGGTCCAGCCATGGAGAAGAGTTTAGACACTAGGATAAGATAAGGAACACACCCATTATAAAGAAATCACATTAGGATTCTCTTTTTAAGCTGTTCCTTAAAACACTAGTGCTTAGGAAATCTATTGGAGGCAGAAGCAGTCAATGGTAGCCTAGGGTTAGGGTTAGGCTTAGGGTTAGGCTTAGGGTACGGCTTAAGGTTCGGTTTCGGGGAGGGCTTCGGGTACGGCGTAGGGTATGGGTTAGGGTTAGGGTTAGGGTTAGGGTTAGGGTTATTGTTAGGGTTAGGGCTCTGTTTAGGGTACGGGTTAGGATTAGGGTACGTGTTAGGGTTAGGGTAGGGGTTAGCGTTAGGGTACGCGTTACGGTTAGGGTAGTTATTAAACCTATCCCACTCTCTAGATACTCCTTAGCACGTAAAGGAATATTATTTGGGGGTCCAGCCATGGAGAAGTGTTTAGACACTAAGATAATATAAGGAACACACACATTATAAAGAAATCACATTAGGATTCTCTTTTGAAGCTGTTCCTTAAAACACTAGTGCTTAGGAAATCTATTGGAGGCAGAAGCAGTCAAGGGTAGCCTAGGGTTAGGGTTAGGCTTAGGGTTAGGCTTAGGGTACGGCTTAGGGTACGGGTTCGGGGAGGGCTTCGGGTACGGCGTAGGGTATGGGTTAGGGTTAGGGTTAGGGTTAGTGTTAGGGTTAGGGCTCGGTTTAGTGTACGGGTTAGGATTAGGGTACGTGTTAGGGTTAGGGTAGGGGTTAGCGTTAGGGTACGCGTTAGGGTTAGGGTAGTTATTAAACCTATCCCACTCTCTAGTTACCCCTTAGCACGTAAAGGAATATTATTTGGGGGTCCAGCCATGGAGAAGAGTTTAGACACTAGGATAAGATAAGGAACACACCAATTATAGAGAAATCACATTAGGATTCTCTTTTTAAGCTGTTCCTTAAAACACTAGTGCTTAGGAAATCTATTGGAGGCAGAAGCAGTCAAGGGTAGCCTAGGGCTAGGGTTTGGCTTAGGGTTAGGCTTAGGGTACGGCTTAGGGTACGGGTTAGGGGAGGGATTCGGGTACGGCGTAGGGTATGGGTTAGGGTTAGGGTTAGGGTTAGTGTTAGGGTTAGGGCTCGGTTTAGGGTACGGGTTAGGATTAGGGTACCTGTTAGGGTTAGGGTAGGGGTTAGGGTTAGGGTACGCATTAGGGTTAGGGTAGTTATTAAACCTATCCCACTCTCTAGATACCCCTTAGCACGTAAAGGAATATTATTTGGGGGTCCAGCCATGGAGAAGAGTTTAGACACTAGGATAAGATAAGGAACACACCCATTATATAGAAATCACTTTAGGATTCTCTTTTTAAGCTGTTCCTTAAAACACTAGTGCTTAGGAAATCTATTGGAGGCAGAAGCAGTCAAGGGTAGCCTAGGGTTAGAGTTAGGCTTAGGGTTAGGCTTAGGGTACGGCTTAGGGTACGGGTTCGGGGAGGGCTTCGGGTACGGCGTAGGGTATGGGTGAGGGTTAGGGTTAGGGTTAGTGTTAGGGTTAGGGCTCGGTTTAGGGTACGGGTTAGGATTAGGGTACGTGTTAGGGTTAGGGTAGGGGTTAGGGTTAGGGTACGCGTTAGGGTTAGGGTAGTTATTAAACCTATCCCACTCTCTAGATACTCCTTAGCACGTAAAGGAATATTATTTGGGGGTCCAGCCATGGAGAAGTGTTTAGACACTAAGATAATATAAGGAACACACACATTATAAAGAAATCACATTAGGATTCTCTTTTTAAGCTGTTCCTTAAAACACTAGTGCTTAGGAAATCTATTGGAGGCAGAAGCAGTCAAGGGTAGCCTAGGGTTAGGGTTAGGCTTAGGGTTAGGCTTAGGGTACGGCTTAGGGTACGGGTTCGGGGAGGGCTTCGGGTACGGCGTAGGGTACGGGTTAGGGTTAGGGTTAGGGTTAGTGTTAGGGTTAGGGCTCGGTTTAGGGTACGGGTTAAGATTAGGGTACGTGTTAGCGTTAGGGTAGGGGTTAGCGTTAGGGTACGCGTTAGGGTTAGGGTAGTTATTAAACCTATCCCACTCTCTAGTTACCCCTTAGCACGTAAAGGAATATTATTTGGGGGTCCAGCCATGGAGAAGAGTTTAGACACTAGGATAAGATCAGGAACACACCCATTATAAAGAAATCACATTAGGATTCTCTTTTTAAGCTGTTCCTTAAAACACTAGTGCTTAGGAAATCTATTGGAGGCAGAAGCAGTCAAGGGTAGCCTAGGGTTAGGGTTAGGCTTAGGGTTAGGCTTAGGGTACGGCTTAGGGTACGGGTTCGGGGAGGGCTTCGGGTACGGCGTAGGGTATGGGTTAGGGTTAGGGTTAAGGTTAGTGTTAGGGTTAGGGCTCGGTTTAGGGTACGGGTTAGGATTAGGGTACGTGTTAGTGTTAGGGTAGGGGTTAGCGTTAGGGTACGCGTTAGGGTTAGGGTAGTTATTAAACCTATCCCACTCCCTAGTTACCCCTTAGCACGTAAAGGAATATTATTTGGGGGTCCAGCCATGGAGAAGAGTTTAGACACTAGGATAAGATGAGGAACACACACAATATAAAGAAATCACATTAGGATTCTCTTTTTAAGCTGTTCCTTAAAACACTAGTGCTTAGGAAATCTATTGGAGGCAGAAGCAGTCAAGGGTAGCCTAGGGTTAGGGTTAGGCTTAGGGTTAGGCTTAGGGTACGGCTTAGGGTACGGGTTCGGGGAGGGCTTCAGGTACGGCGTAGGGTATGGGTTAGGGTTAGGGTTAGGGTTAGTGTTAGGGTTAGGGCTCGGTTTAGGGTAAGGGTTAGGATTAGGGTACGTGTTAGGGTTAGGTTAGGGGTTAGGGTTATGGTACGCGTTAGGGTTAGGGTAGTGATTAAACCTATCCCACTCTCTAGATACCCCTTAGCACATAAAGGAATATTATTTGGGGGTCCAGCCCTGGAGAAGAGTTTAGACACTAGGATTAGATAAGGAACACACCCATTATAAAGAAATCACATTAGGATTCTCTTTTTAAGCTGTTCCTTAAAACACTAGTGCTTAGGAAATCTATTGGAGGCAGAAGCAGTCAAGGGTAGCCTAGGGTTAGAGTTAGGCTTAGGGTTAGGCTTAGGGTACGGCTTAGGGTACGGGTTCGGGGAGGGCTTCGGGTACGGCGTAGGGTATGGGTGAGGGTTAGGGTTAGGGTTAGTGTTAGGGTTAGGGCTCGGTTTAGGGTACGGGTTAGGATTAGGGTACGTGTTAGGGTTAGGCTAGGGGTTAGGGTTAGGGTTAGGGTTAGGGTAGTTATTAAACCTATCCCACTCTCTAGTTACCCCTTAGCACGTAAAGGAATATTATTTGGGGGTCCAGCCATGGAGAAAAGTTTAGACACTAGGATAAGATAAGGAACACACCCATTATAAAGAAATCACATTAGGATTCTCTTTTTAAGCTGTTCCTTAAAACACTAGTGCTTAGGAAATCTATTGGAGGCAGAAGCAGTCAAGGGTAGACTAGGGTTAGGGTTAGGCTTAGGGTTAGGCTTAGGGTACGGCTTAGGGTACGGGTTCGGGGAGGGCTTCGGGTACGGCGTAGGGTATGGGTTAGGGTTAGGGTTACGGTTAGTGTTAGGGTTAGGGCTCGGTTTAGGGTACGGGTTAGGATTAGGGTACGTGTTAGGGTTATGGTAGGGGTTAGGGTTAGGGTACACGTTAGGGTTAGGGTAGTTATTAAACCTATCCCACTCTCTAGATACCCCTTAGCACGTAAAGGAATATTATTTGGGGGTCCAGCCATGGAGAAGAGTTTAGACACTAAGATAATATAAGGAACACACACATTATAAAGAAATCACATTAGGATTCTCTTTTTAAGCTGTTCCTTAAAACACTATTGCTTAGGAAATCTATTGGAGGCAGAAGCAGTCAAGGGTAGCCTAGGGTTAGGGTTAGGCTTAGGGTTAGGCTTAGGGTACGGCTTAGGGTACGGGTTCGGGGAGGGCTTCGGGTACGGCGTAGGGTATGGGTTAGGGTTAGGGTTAGGGTTAGGGTTAGGGTTAGGGTTATTGTTAGGGTTAGGGCTCTGTTTAGGGTACGGGTTAGGATTAGGGTACGTGTTAGGGTTAGGGTAGGGGTTAGCGTTAGGGTACGCGTTAGGGTTAGGGTAGTTATTAAACCTATCCCACTCTCTACTTACCCCTTAGCACGTAAAGGAATATTATTTGGGGGTCCAGCCATGGAGAAGAGTTTAGACACTAGGATAAGATAAGGAACACACCAATTATAGAGAAATCACATTAGGATTCTCTTTTTAAGCTGTTCCTTAAAACACTAGTGCTTAGGAAATCTATTGGAGGCAGAAGCAGTCAAGGGTAGCCTAGGGTTAGGGTTTGGCTTAGGGTTAGGCTTAGGGTACGGCTTAGGGTACGGGTTAGGGGAGGGATTCGGGTACGGCGTAGGGTATGGGTTAGGGTTAGGGTTAGGGTTAGTGTTAGGGTTAGGGCTCGGTTTAGGGTACGGGTTAGGATTAGGGTACCTGTTAGGGTTAGGGTAGGGGTTAGGGTTAGGGTACGCATTAGGGTTAGGGTAGTTATTAAACCTATCCCACTCTCTAGATACCCCTTAGCACGTAAAGGAATATTATTTGGGGGTCCAGCCATGGAGAAGAGTTTAGACACTAGGATAAGATAAGGAACACACCCATTATAAAGAAATCACTTTAGGATTCTCTTTTTAAGCTGTTCCTTAAAACACTAGTGCTTAGGAAATCTATTGGAGGCAGAAGCAGTCAAGGGTAGCCTAGGGTTAGAGTTAGGCTTAGGGTTAGGCTTAGGGTACGGCTTAGGGTACGGGTTCGGGGAGGGCTTCGGGTACGGCGTAGGGTATGGGTGAGGGTTAGGGTTAGGGTTAGTGTTAGGGTTAGGGCTCGGTTTAGGGTACGGGTTAGGATTAGGGTACGTGTTAGGGTTAGGGTAGGGGTTAGGGTTAGGGTTAGGGTTAGGGTTAGGGTAGTTATTAAACCTATCCCACTCTCTACTTACCCCTTAGCACGTAAAGGAATATTATTTGGGGGTCCAGCCATGGAGAAAAGTTTAGACACTAGGATAAGATAAGGAACACACCCATTATAAAGAAATCACATTAGGATTCTCTTTTTAAGCTGTTCCTTAAAACACTAGTGCTTAGGAAATCTATTGGAGGCAGAAGCAGTCAAGGGTAGACTAGGGTTAGGGTTAGGCTTAGGGTTAGGCTTAGGGTACGGCTTAGGGTACGGGTTCGGGGAGGGCTTCGGGTACGGCGTAGGGTATGGGTTAGGGTTAGGGTTACGGTTAGTGTTAGGGTTAGGGCTCGGTTTAGGGTACGGGTTAGGATTAGGGTACGTGTTAGGGTTATGGTAGGGGTTAGGGTTAGGGTACACGTTAGGGTTAGGGTAGTTATTAAACCTATCCCACTCTCTAGATACCCCTTAGCACGTAAAGGAATATTATTTGGGGGTTCAGCCATGGAGAAGAGTTTAGACACTAAGATAATATAAGGAACACACACATTATAAAGAAATCACATTAGGATTCTCTTTTTAAGCTGTTCCTTAAAACACTAGTGCTTAAGAAATCTATTGGAGGCAGAAGCAGTCAAGGGTAGCCTAGGGTTAGGGTTAGGCTTAGGGTTAGGCTTAGGGTACGGCTTAGGATACGGTTTCGGGGAGGGCTTCGGGTACGGCGTAGGGTATGGGTTAGGGTTAGGGTTAGGGTTAGGGTTAGGGTTAGGGTTAATGTTAGGGTTAGGGCTCTGTTTAGGGTACGGGTTAGGATTAGGGTACGTGTTAGGGTTAGGGTAGGGGTTAGCGTTAGGGTACGCGTTACGGTTAGGGTAGTTATTAAACCTATCCCACTCTCTAGTTACCCCTTAGCACGTAAAGGAATATTATTTGGGGGTCCAGCCATGGAGAAGAGTTTAGACACTAGGATAAGATAAGGAACACACCCATTATAAAGAAATCACATTAGGATTCTCTTTTTAAGCTGTTCCTTAAAACACTAGTGCTTAGGAAATCTATTGGAGGCAGAAGCAGTCAAGGGTAGCCTAGGGTTAGGGTTAGGCTTAGGGTTAGGCTTAGGGTACGGCTTAGGGTACGGGTTCGGGGAGGGCTTCGGGTACGGCGTAGGGTATGGGTTAGGGTTAGGGTTAGGGTTAGTGTTAGGGTTAGGGCTCGGTTTAGGTTACGGGTTAGGATTAGGGTACGTGTTAGGGTTAGGGTAAGGGTTAGGGTTATGGTACGCGTTAGGGTTAGGGTAGTGATTAAACCTATCCCACTCTCTAGATACCCCTTAGCACATAAAGGAATATTATTTGGGGGTCCAGCCATGGAGAAGAGTTTAGACACTAGGATTAGATAAGGAACACACCCATTATAAAGAAATCACATTAGGATTCTCTTTTTAAGCTGTTCCTTAAAACACTAGTGCTTAGGAAATCTATTGGAGGCAGAAGCAGTCAAGGGTAGCCTAGGGTTAGGGTTAGGCTTAGGGTTAGGCTTAGGGTACGGCTTAGGGTACGGGTTCGTGGAGGGCTTCGGGTACGGCGTAGGGTATGGGTTAGTGTTAGGATTAGGGTTAGTGTTAGGGTTAGGGCTCGGTTTAGGGTACGGGTTAGGATTAGGGTACGTGTTAGGGTTAGGGTAGGGGTTAGGGTTAGGGTACGCGTTAGGGTTAGGGTAGTTATTAAACCTATCCCACTCTCTAGATACTCCTTAGCACGTAAAGGAATATTATTTGGGGGTCCAGCCATGGAGAAGTGTTTAGACACTAAGATAATATAAGGAACACACACATTATAAAGAAATCACATTAGGATTCTCTTTTGAAGCTGTTCCTTAAAACACTAGTGCTTAGGAAATCTATTGGAGGCAGAAGCAGTCAAGGGTAGCCTAGGGTTAGGGTTAGGCTTAGGGTTAGGCTTAGGGTACGGCTTAGGGTACGGGTTCGGGGAGGGCTTCGGGTACGGCATAGGGTATGGGTTAGGGTTAGGGTTAGGGTTAGTGTTAGGGTTAGGGCTCGGTTTAGGGTACGGGTTAGGATTAGGGTACGTGTTAGGGTTAGGGTAGGGGTTAGCGTTAGGGTACGTGTTAGGGTTAGGGTAGTTATTAAACCTATCCCACTCTCTAGTTACCCCTTAGCACGTAAAGGAATATTATTTGGGGGTCCAGCCGTGGAGAAGAGTTTAGACACTAGGATAAGATAAGGAACACACACATTATAAAGAAATCACATTAGGATTCTCTTTTTAAGCTGTTCCTTAAAACACTAGTGCTTAGGAAATCTATTGGAGGCAGAAGCAGTCAAGGGTAGCCTAGGGTTAGGGTTAGGCTTAGGGTTAGGCTTAGGGTACGGCTTAGGGTACGGGTTCGGGGAGGGCTTCGGGTACGGCGTAGGGTATGGGTTAGGGTTAGGGTTAGGGTTAGTGTTAGGGTTAGGGCTCGGTTTAGGGTACGGGTTAGGATTAGGGTACGTGTTAGGGTTAGGGTAGGGGTTAGCGTTAGGGTACGCGTTAGGGTTAGGGTAGTTATTAAACCTATCCCACTCTCTAGTTACCCCTTAGCACGTAAAGGAATATTATTTGGGGGTCCAGCCATGGAGAAGAGTTTAGACACTAGGATAAGATAAGGAACACACCAATTATAGAGAAATCACATTAGGATTCTCTTTTTAAGCTGTTCCTTAAAACACTAGTGCTTAGGAAATCTATTGGAGGCAGAAGCAGTCAAGGGTAGCCTAGGGTTAGGGTTTGGCTTAGGGTTAGGCTTAGGGTACGGCTTAGGGTACGGGTTAGGGGAGGGATTCGGGTACGGCGTAGGGTATGGGTTAGGGTTAGGGTTAGGGTTAGTGTTAGGGTTAGGGCTCGGTTTAGGGTACGGGTTAGGATTAGGGTACCTGTTAGGGTTAGGGTAGGGGTTAGGGTTAGGGTACGCATTAGGGTTAGGGTAGTTATTAAACCTATCCCACTCTCTAGATACCCCTTAGCACGTAAAGGAATATTATTTGGGGGTCCAGCCATGGAGAAGAGTTTAGACACTAGGATAAGATAAGGAACACACCCATTATAAAGAAATCACTTTAGGATTCTCTTTTTAAGCTGTTCCTTAAAACACTAGTGCTTAGGAAATCTATTGGAGGCAGAAGCATTCAAGGGTAGCCTAGGGTTAGAGTTAGGCTTAGGGTTAGGCTTAGGGTACGGCTTAGGGTACGGGTTCGGGGAGGGCTTCGGGTACGGCGTAGGGTATGGGTGAGGGTTAGGGTTAGGGTTAGTGTTAGGGTTAGGGCTCGGTTTAGGGTACGGGTTAGGATTAGGGTACGTGTTAGGGTTAGGGTAGGGGTTAGGGTTAGGGTGCGCGTTAGGGTTAGGGTAGTTATTAAACCTATCCCACTCTCTAGTTACCCCTTAGCACGTAAAGGAATATTATTTGGGGGTCCAGCCATGGAGAAGAGTTTAGACACTAGGATAAGATAAGGAACACACCCATTATAAAGAAATCACATTAGGATTCTCTTTTTAAGCTGTTCCTTAAAACACTAGTGCTTAGGAAATCTATTGGAGGCAGAAGCAGTCAAGGGTAGCCTAGGGTTAGGGTTAGGCTTAGGGTTAGGCTTAGGGTACGGCTTAGGGTTCGGTTTCGGGGAGGGCTTCGGGTACGGCGTAGGGTATGGGTTAGGGTTAGGGTTAGGGTTAGGGTTAGGGTTAATGTTAGGGTTAGGGCTCTGTTTAGGGTACGGGTTAGGATTAGGGTACGTGTTAGGGTTAGGGTAGGGGTTAGCGTTAGGGTACGCGTTACGGTTAGGGTAGTTATTAAACCTATCCCACTCTCTAGATACTCCTTAGCACGTAAAGGAATATTATTTGGGGGTCCAGCCATGGAGAAGTGTTTAGACACTAAGATAATATAAGGAACACACACATTATAAAGAAATCACATTAGGATTCTCTTTTGAAGCTGTTCCTTAAAACACTAGTGCTTAGGAAATCTATTGGAGGCAGAAGCAGTCAAGGGTAGCCTAGGGTTAGGGTTTGGCTTAGGGTTAGGCTTAGGGTACGGCTTAGGGTACGGGTTAGGGGAGGGATTCGGGTACGGCGTAGGGTATGGGTTAGGGTTAGGGTTAGGGTTAGTGTTAGGGTTAGGGCTCGGTTTAGGGTACGGGTTAGGATTAGGGTACCTGTTAGGGTTAGGGTAGGGGTTAGGGTTTGGGTACGCGTTAGGTTTAGGGTAGTTATTAAACCTATCCCACTCTCTAGATACCCCTTAGCACGTAAAGGAATATTATTTGGGGGTCCAGCCATGGAGAAGAGTTTAGACACTAGGATAAGATAAGGAACACACCCATTATAAAGAAATCACTTTAGGATTCTCTTTTTAAGCTGTTCCTTAAAACACTAGTGCTTAGGAAATCTATTGGAGGCAGAAGCAGTCAAGGGTAGCCTAGGGTTAGAGTTAGGCTTAGGGTTAGGCTTAGGGTACGGCTTAGGGTACGGGTTCGGGGAGGGCTTCGGGTACGGCGTAGGGTATGGGTGAGGGTTAGGGTTAGGGTTAGTGTTAGGGTTAGGGCTCGGTTTAGGGTACGGGTTAGGATTAGGGTACGTGTTAGGGTTAGGGTAGGGGTTAGGGTTAGGGTTAGGGTTAGGGTTAGGGTAGTTATTAAACCTATCCCACTCTCTACTTACCCCTTAGCACGTAAAGGAATATTATTTGGGGGTCCAGCCATGGAGAAAAGTTTAGACACTAGGATAAGATAAGGAACACACCCATTATAAAGAAATCACATTAGGATTCTCTTTTTAAGCTGTTCCTTAAGACACTAGTGCTTAGGAAATCTATTGGAGGCAGAAGCAGTCAAGGGTAGACTAGGGTTAGGGTTAGGCTTAGGGTTAGGCTTAGGGTACGGCTTAGGGTACGGGTTCGGGGAGGGCTTCGGGTACGGCGTAGGGTATGGGTTAGGGTTAGGGTTACGGTTAGTGTTAGGGTTAGGGCTCGGTTTAGGGTACGGGTTAGGATTAGGGTACGTGTTAGGGTTATGGTAGGGGTTAGGGTTAGGGTACACGTTAGGGTTAGGGTAGTTATTAAACCTATCCCACTCTCTAGATACCCCTTAGCACGTAAAGGAATATTATTTGGGGGTTCAGCCATGGAGAAGAGTTTAGACACTAAGATAATATAAGGAACACACACATTATAAAGAAATCACATTAGGATTCTCTTTTTAAGCTGTTCCTTAAAACACTAGTGCTTAGGAAATCTATTGGAGGCAGAAGCAGTCAAGGGTAGCCTAGGGTTAGGGTTAGGCTTAGGGTTAGGCTTAGGGTACGGCTTAGGGTACGGTTTCGGGGAGGGCTTCGGGTACGGCGTAGGGTATGGGTTAGGGTTAGGGTTAGGGTTAGGGTTAGGGTTAGGGTTAATGTTAGGGTTAGGGCTCTGTTTAGGGTACGGGTTAGGATTAGGGTACGTGTTAGGGTTAGGGTAGGGGTTAGCGTTAGGGTACGCTTTACGGTTAGGGTAGTTATTAAACCTATCCCACTCTCTAGATACTCCTTAGCACGTAAAGGAATATTATTTGGGGGTCCAGCCATGGAGAAGTGTTTAGACACTAAGATAATATAAGGAACACACACATTATAAAGAAATCACATTAGGATTCTCTTTTGAAGCTGTTCCTTAAAACACTAGTGCTTAGGAAATCTATTGGAGGCAGAAGCAGTCAAGGGTAGCCTAGGGTTAGGGTTAGGCTTAGGGTTAGGCTTAGGGTACGGCTTAGGGTACGGGTTCGGGGAGGGCTTCGGGTACGGCATAGGGTATGGGTTAGGGTTAGGGTTAGGGTTAGTGTTAGGGTTACGGCTCGGTTTAGGGTACGGGTTAGGATTAGGGTACGTGTTAGGGTTAGGGTAGGGGTTAGCGTTAGGGTACGCGTTAGGGTTAGGGTAGTTATTAAACCTATCCCACTCTCTAGTTACCCCTTAGCACGTAAAGGAATATTATTTGGGGGTCCAGCCATGGAGAAGAGTTTAGACACTAGGATAAGATGAGGAACACACACAATATAAAGAAATCACATTAGGATTCTCTTTTTAAGCTGTTCCTTAAAACACTAGTGCTTAGGAAATCTATTGGAGGCAGAAGCAGTCAAGGGTAGCCTAGGGTTAGGGTTAGGCTTAGGGTTAGGCTTAGGGTACGGCTTAGGGTACGGGTTCGGGGAGGGCTTCAGGTACGGCGTAGGGTATGGGTTAGGGTTAGGGTTAGGGTTAGTGTTAGGGTTAGGGCTCGGTTTAGGGTAAGGGTTAGGATTAGGGTACGTGTTAGGGTTAGGTTAGGGGTTAGGGTTATGGTACGCGTTAGGGTTAGGGTAGTGATTAAACCTATCCCACTCTCTAGATACCCCTTAGCACATAAAGGAATATTATTTGGGGGTCCAGCCCTGGAGAAGAGTTTAGACACTAGGATTAGATAAGGAACACACCCATTATAAAGAAATCACATTAGGATTCTCTTTTTAAGCTGTTCCTTAAAACACTAGTGCTTAGGAAATCTATTGGAGGCAGAAGCAGTCAAGGGTAGCCTAGGGTTAGAGTTAGGCTTAGGGTTAGGCTTAGGGTACGGCTTAGGGTACGGGTTCGGGGAGGGCTTCGGGTACGGCGTAGGGTATGGGTGAGGGTTAGGGTTAGGGTTAGTGTTAGGGTTAGGGCTCGGTTTAGGGTACGGGTTAGGATTAGGGTACGTGTTAGGGTTAGGCTAGGGGTTAGGGTTAGGGTTAGGGTTAGGGTAGTTATTAAACCTATCCCACTCTCTAGTTACCCCTTAGCACGTAAAGGAATATTATTTGGGGGTCCAGCCATGGAGAAAAGTTTAGACACTAGGATAAGATAAGGAACACACCCATTATAAAGAAATCACATTAGGATTCTCTTTTTAAGCTGTTCCTTAAAACACTAGTGCTTAGGAAATCTATTGGAGGCAGAAGCAGTCAAGGGTAGACTAGGGTTAGGGTTAGGCTTAGGGTTAGGCTTAGGGTACGGCTTAGGGTACGGGTTCGGGGAGGGCTTCGGGTACGGCGTAGGGTATGGGTTAGGGTTAGGGTTACGGTTAGTGTTAGGGTTAGGGCTCGGTTTAGGGTACGGGTTAGGATTAGGGTACGTGTTAGGGTTATGGTAGGGGTTAGGGTTAGGGTACACGTTAGGGTTAGGGTAGTTATTAAACCTATCCCACTCTCTAGATACCCCTTAGCACGTAAAGGAATATTATTTGGGGGTCCAGCCATGGAGAAGAGTTTAGACACTAAGATAATATAAGGAACACACACATTATAAAGAAATCACATTAGGATTCTCTTTTTAAGCTGTTCCTTAAAACACTATTGCTTAGGAAATCTATTGGAGGCAGAAGCAGTCAAGGGTAGCCTAGGGTTAGGGTTAGGCTTAGGGTTAGGCTTAGGGTACGGCTTAGGGTACGGGTTCGGGGAGGGCTTCGGGTACGGCGTAGGGTATGGGTTAGGGTTAGGGTTAGGGTTAGGGTTAGGGTTAGGGTTATTGTTAGGGTTAGGGCTCTGTTTAGGGTACGGGTTAGGATTAGGGTACGTGTTAGGGTTAGGGTAGGGGTTAGCGTTAGGGTACGCGTTAGGGTTAGGGTAGTTATTAAACCTATCCCACTCTCTACTTACCCCTTAGCACGTAAAGGAATATTATTTGGGGGTCCAGCCATGGAGAAGAGTTTAGACACTAGGATAAGATAAGGAACACACCAATTATAGAGAAATCACATTAGGATTCTCTTTTTAAGCTGTTCCTTAAAACACTAGTGCTTAGGAAATCTATTGGAGGCAGAAGCAGTCAAGGGTAGCCTAGGGTTAGGGTTTGGCTTAGGGTTAGGCTTAGGGTACGGCTTAGGGTACGGGTTAGGGGAGGGATTCGGGTACGGCGTAGGGTATGGGTTAGGGTTAGGGTTAGGGTTAGTGTTAGGGTTAGGGCTCGGTTTAGGGTACGGGTTAGGATTAGGGTACCTGTTAGGGTTAGGGTAGGGGTTAGGGTTAGGGTACGCATTAGGGTTAGGGTAGTTATTAAACCTATCCCACTCTCTAGATACCCCTTAGCACGTAAAGGAATATTATTTGGGGGTCCAGCCATGGAGAAGAGTTTAGACACTAGGATAAGATAAGGAACACACCCATTATAAAGAAATCACTTTAGGATTCTCTTTTTAAGCTGTTCCTTAAAACACTAGTGCTTAGGAAATCTATTGGAGGCAGAAGCAGTCAAGGGTAGCCTAGGGTTAGAGTTAGGCTTAGGGTTAGGCTTAGGGTACGGCTTAGGGTACGGGTTCGGGGAGGGCTTCGGGTACGGCGTAGGGTATGGGTGAGGGTTAGGGTTAGGGTTAGTGTTAGGGTTAGGGCTCGGTTTAGGGTACGGGTTAGGATTAGGGTACGTGTTAGGGTTAGGGTAGGGGTTAGGGTTAGGGTTAGGGTTAGGGTTAGGGTAGTTATTAAACCTATCCCACTCTCTACTTACCCCTTAGCACGTAAAGGAATATTATTTGGGGGTCCAGCCATGGAGAAAAGTTTAGACACTAGGATAAGATAAGGAACACACCCATTATAAAGAAATCACATTAGGATTCTCTTTTTAAGCTGTTCCTTAAAACACTAGTGCTTAGGAAATCTATTGGAGGCAGAAGCAGTCAAGGGTAGACTAGGGTTAGGGTTAGGCTTAGGGTTAGGCTTAGGGTACGGCTTAGGGTACGGGTTCGGGGAGGGCTTCGGGTACGGCGTAGGGTATGGGTTAGGGTTAGGGTTACGGTTAGTGTTAGGGTTAGGGCTCGGTTTAGGGTACGGGTTAGGATTAGGGTACGTGTTAGGGTTATGGTAGGGGTTAGGGTTAGGGTACACGTTAGGGTTAGGGTAGTTATTAAACCTATCCCACTCTCTAGATACCCCTTAGCACGTAAAGGAATATTATTTGGGGGTTCAGCCATGGAGAAGAGTTTAGACACTAAGATAATATAAGGAACACACACATTATAAAGAAATCACATTAGGATTCTCTTTTTAAGCTGTTCCTTAAAACACTAGTGCTTAAGAAATCTATTGGAGGCAGAAGCAGTCAAGGGTAGCCTAGGGTTAGGGTTAGGCTTAGGGTTAGGCTTAGGGTACGGCTTAGGATACGGTTTCGGGGAGGGCTTCGGGTACGGCGTAGGGTATGGGTTAGGGTTAGGGTTAGGGTTAGGGTTAGGGTTAGGGTTAATGTTAGGGTTAGGGCTCTGTTTAGGGTACGGGTTAGGATTAGGGTACGTGTTAGGGTTAGGGTAGGGGTTAGCGTTAGGGTACGCGTTACGGTTAGGGTAGTTATTAAACCTATCCCACTCTCTAGTTACCCCTTAGCACGTAAAGGAATATTATTTGGGGGTCCAGCCATGGAGAAGAGTTTAGACACTAGGATAAGATAAGGAACACACCCATTATAAAGAAATCACATTAGGATTCTCTTTTTAAGCTGTTCCTTAAAACACTAGTGCTTAGGAAATCTATTGGAGGCAGAAGCAGTCAAGGGTAGCCTAGGGTTAGGGTTAGGCTTAGGGTTAGGCTTAGGGTACGGCTTAGGGTACGGGTTCGGGGAGGGCTTCGGGTACGGCGTAGGGTATGGGTTAGGGTTAGGGTTAGGGTTAGTGTTAGGGTTAGGGCTCGGTTTAGGTTACGGGTTAGGATTAGGGTACGTGTTAGGGTTAGGGTAAGGGTTAGGGTTATGGTACGCGTTAGGGTTAGGGTAGTGATTAAACCTATCCCACTCTCTAGATACCCCTTAGCACATAAAGGAATATTATTTGGGGGTCCAGCCATGGAGAAGAGTTTAGACACTAGGATTAGATAAGGAACACACCCATTATAAAGAAATCACATTAGGATTCTCTTTTTAAGCTGTTCCTTAAAACACTAGTGCTTAGGAAATCTATTGGAGGCAGAAGCAGTCAAGGGTAGCCTAGGGTTAGGGTTAGGCTTAGGGTTAGGCTTAGGGTACGGCTTAGGGTACGGGTTCGTGGAGGGCTTCGGGTACGGCGTAGGGTATGGGTTAGTGTTAGGATTAGGGTTAGTGTTAGGGTTAGGGCTCGGTTTAGGGTACGGGTTAGGATTAGGGTACGTGTTAGGGTTAGGGTAGGGGTTAGGGTTAGGGTACGCGTTAGGGTTAGGGTAGTTATTAAACCTATCCCACTCTCTAGATACTCCTTAGCACGTAAAGGAATATTATTTGGGGGTCCAGCCATGGAGAAGTGTTTAGACACTAAGATAATATAAGGAACACACACATTATAAAGAAATCACATTAGGATTCTCTTTTGAAGCTGTTCCTTAAAACACTAGTGCTTAGGAAATCTATTGGAGGCAGAAGCAGTCAAGGGTAGCCTAGGGTTAGGGTTAGGCTTAGGGTTAGGCTTAGGGTACGGCTTAGGGTACGGGTTCGGGGAGGGCTTCGGGTACGGCATAGGGTATGGGTTAGGGTTAGGGTTAGGGTTAGTGTTAGGGTTAGGGCTCGGTTTAGGGTACGGGTTAGGATTAGGGTACGTGTTAGGGTTAGGGTAGGGGTTAGCGTTAGGGTACGTGTTAGGGTTAGGGTAGTTATTAAACCTATCCCACTCTCTAGTTACCCCTTAGCACGTAAAGGAATATTATTTGGGGGTCCAGCCGTGGAGAAGAGTTTAGACACTAGGATAAGATAAGGAACACACACATTATAAAGAAATCACATTAGGATTCTCTTTTTAAGCTGTTCCTTAAAACACTAGTGCTTAGGAAATCTATTGGAGGCAGAAGCAGTCAAGGGTAGCCTAGGGTTAGGGTTAGGCTTAGGGTTAGGCTTAGGGTACGGCTTAGGGTACGGGTTCGGGGAGGGCTTCGGGTACGGCGTAGGGTATGGGTTAGGGTTAGGGTTAGGGTTAGTGTTAGGGTTAGGGCTCGGTTTAGGGTACGGGTTAGGATTAGGGTACGTGTTAGGGTTAGGGTAGGGGTTAGCGTTAGGGTACGCGTTAGGGTTAGGGTAGTTATTAAACCTATCCCACTCTCTAGTTACCCCTTAGCACGTAAAGGAATATTATTTGGGGGTCCAGCCATGGAGAAGAGTTTAGACACTAGGATAAGATAAGGAACACACCAATTATAGAGAAATCACATTAGGATTCTCTTTTTAAGCTGTTCCTTAAAACACTAGTGCTTAGGAAATCTATTGGAGGCAGAAGCAGTCAAGGGTAGCCTAGGGTTAGGGTTTGGCTTAGGGTTAGGCTTAGGGTACGGCTTAGGGTACGGGTTAGGGGAGGGATTCGGGTACGGCGTAGGGTATGGGTTAGGGTTAGGGTTAGGGTTAGTGTTAGGGTTAGGGCTCGGTTTAGGGTACGGGTTAGGATTAGGGTACCTGTTAGGGTTAGGGTAGGGGTTAGGGTTAGGGTACGCATTAGGGTTAGGGTAGTTATTAAACCTATCCCACTCTCTAGATACCCCTTAGCACGTAAAGGAATATTATTTGGGGGTCCAGCCATGGAGAAGAGTTTAGACACTAGGATAAGATAAGGAACACACCCATTATAAAGAAATCACTTTAGGATTCTCTTTTTAAGCTGTTCCTTAAAACACTAGTGCTTAGGAAATCTATTGGAGGCAGAAGCATTCAAGGGTAGCCTAGGGTTAGAGTTAGGCTTAGGGTTAGGCTTAGGGTACGGCTTAGGGTACGGGTTCGGGGAGGGCTTCGGGTACGGCGTAGGGTATGGGTGAGGGTTAGGGTTAGGGTTAGTGTTAGGGTTAGGGCTCGGTTTAGGGTACGGGTTAGGATTAGGGTACGTGTTAGGGTTAGGGTAGGGGTTAGGGTTAGGGTTAGGGTTAGGATTAGGGTAGTTATTAAACCTATCCCACTCTCTACTTACCCCTTAGCACGTAAAGGAATATTATTTGGGGGTCCAGCCATGGAGAAAAGTTTAGACACTAGGATAAGATAAGGAACACACCCATTATAAAGAAATCACATTAGGATTCTCTTTTTAAGCTGTTCCTTAAAACACTAGTGCTTAGGAAATCTATTGGAGGCAGAAGCAGTCAAGGGTAGACTAGGGTTAGGGTTAGGCTTAGGGTTAGGCTTAGGGTACGGCTTAGGGTACGGGTTCGGGGAGGGCTTCGGGTACGGCGTAGGGTATGGGTTAGGGTTAGGGTTACGGTTAGTGTTAGGGTTAGGGCTCGGTTTAGGGTACGGGTTAGGATTAGGGTACGTGTTAGGGTTAGGGTAGGGGTTAGGGTTAGGGTACACGTTAGGGTTAGGGTAGTTATTAAACCTATCCCACTCTCTAGATACCCCTTAGCACGTAAAGGAATATTATTTGGGGGTCCAGCCATGGAGAAGAGTTTAGACACTAAGATAATATAAGGAACACACACATTATAAAGAAATCACATTAGGATTCTCTTTTTAAGCTGTTCCTTAAAACACTATTGCTTAGGAAATCTATTGGAGGCAGAAGCAGTCAAGGGTAGCCTAGGGTTAGGGTTAGGCTTAGGGTTAGGCTTATTGTACGGCTTAGGGTACGGGTTCGGGGAGGGCTTCGGGTACGGCGTAGGGTATGGGTTAGGGTTAGGGTTAGGGTTAGTGTTAGGGTTAGGGCTCGGTTTAGGGTACGGGTTAGGATTAGGGTACGTGTTAGGGTTAGGGTAGGGGTTAGCGTTAGGGTGCGCGTTAGGGTTAGGGTAGTTATTAAACCTATCCCACTCTCTAGTTACCCCTTAGCACGTAAAGGAATATTATTTGGGGGTCCAGCCATGGAGAAGAGTTTAGACACTAGGATAAGATAAGGAACACACCCATTATAAAGAAATCACATTAGGATTCTCTTTTTAAGCTGTTCCTTAAAACACTAGTGCTTAGGAAATCTATTGGAGGCAGAAGCAGTCAAGGGTAGCCTAGGGTTAGGGTTAGGCTTAGGGTTAGGCTTAGGGTACGGCTTAGGGTTCGGTTTCGGGGAGGGCTTCGGGTACGGCGTAGGGTATGGGTTAGGGTTAGGGTTAGGGTTAGGGTTAGGGTTAATGTTAGGGTTAGGGCTCTGTTTAGGGTACGGGTTAGGATTAGGGTACGTGTTAGGGTTAGGGTAGGGGTTAGCGTTAGGGTACGCGTTACGGTTAGGGTAGTTATTAAACCTATCCCACTCTCTAGATACTCCTTAGCACGTAAAGGAATATTATTTGGGGGTCCAGCCATGGAGAAGTGTTTAGACACTAAGATAATATAAGGAACACACACATTATAAAGAAATCACATTAGGATTCTCTTTTGAAGCTGTTCCTTAAAACACTAGTGCTTAGGAAATCTATTGGAGGCAGAAGCAGTCAAGGGTAGCCTAGGGTTAGGGTTTGGCTTAGGGTTAGGCTTAGGGTACGGCTTAGGGTACGGGTTAGGGGAGGGATTCGGGTACGGCGTAGGGTATGGGTTAGGGTTAGGGTTAGGGTTAGTGTTAGGGTTAGGGCTCGGTTTAGGGTACGGGTTAGGATTAGGGTACCTGTTAGGGTTAGGGTAGGGGTTAGGGTTTGGGTACGCGTTAGGTTTAGGGTAGTTATTAAACCTATCCCACTCTCTAGATACCCCTTAGCACGTAAAGGAATATTATTTGGGGGTCCAGCCATGGAGAAGAGTTTAGACACTAGGATAAGATAAGGAACACACCCATTATAAAGAAATCACTTTAGGATTCTCTTTTTAAGCTGTTCCTTAAAACACTAGTGCTTAGGAAATCTATTGGAGGCAGAAGCAGTCAAGGGTAGCCTAGGGTTAGAGTTAGGCTTAGGGTTAGGCTTAGGGTACGGCTTAGGGTACGGGTTCGGGGAGGGCTTCGGGTACGGCGTAGGGTATGGGTGAGGGTTAGGGTTAGGGTTAGTGTTAGGGTTAGGGCTCGGTTTAGGGTACGGGTTAGGATTAGGGTACGTGTTAGGGTTAGGGTAGGGGTTAGGGTTAGGGTTAGGGTTAGGGTTAGGGTAGTTATTAAACCTATCCCACTCTCTACTTACCCCTTAGCACGTAAAGGAATATTATTTGGGGGTCCAGCCATGGAGAAAAGTTTAGACACTAGGATAAGATAAGGAACACACCCATTATAAAGAAATCACATTAGGATTCTCTTTTTAAGCTGTTCCTTAAGACACTAGTGCTTAGGAAATCTATTGGAGGCAGAAGCAGTCAAGGGTAGACTAGGGTTAGGGTTAGGCTTAGGGTTAGGCTTAGGGTACGGCTTAGGGTACGGGTTCGGGGAGGGCTTCGGGTACGGCGTAGGGTATGGGTTAGGGTTAGGGTTACGGTTAGTGTTAGGGTTAGGGCTCGGTTTAGGGTACGGGTTAGGATTAGGGTACGTGTTAGGGTTATGGTAGGGGTTAGGGTTAGGGTACACGTTAGGGTTAGGGTAGTTATTAAACCTATCCCACTCTCTAGATACCCCTTAGCACGTAAAGGAATATTATTTGGGGGTTCAGCCATGGAGAAGAGTTTAGACACTAAGATAATATAAGGAACACACACATTATAAAGAAATCACATTAGGATTCTCTTTTTAAGCTGTTCCTTAAAACACTAGTGCTTAGGAAATCTATTGGAGGCAGAAGCAGTCAAGGGTAGCCTAGGGTTAGGGTTAGGCTTAGGGTTAGGCTTAGGGTACGGCTTAGGGTACGGTTTCGGGGAGGGCTTCGGGTACGGCGTAGGGTATGGGTTAGGGTTAGGGTTAGGGTTAGGGTTAGGGTTAGGGTTAATGTTAGGGTTAGGGCTCTGTTTAGGGTACGGGTTAGGATTAGGTTACGTGTTAGGGTTAGGGTAGGGGTTAGCGTTAGGGTACGCTTTACGGTTAGGGTAGTTATTAAACCTATCCCACTCTCTAGATACTCCTTAGCACGTAAAGGAATATTATTTGGGGGTCCAGCCATGGAGAAGTGTTTAGACACTAAGATAATATAAGGAACACACACATTATAAAGAAATCACATTAGGATTCTCTTTTGAAGCTGTTCCTTAAAACACTAGTGCTTAGGAAATCTATTGGAGGCAGAAGCAGTCAAGGGTAGCCTAGGGTTAGGGTTAGGCTTAGGGTTAGGCTTAGGGTACGGCTTAGGGTACGGGTTCGGGGAGGGCTTCGGGTACGGCATAGGGTATGGGTTAGGGTTAGGGTTAGGGTTAGTGTTAGGGTTACGGCTCGGTTTAGGGTACGGGTTAGGATTAGGGTACGTGTTAGGGTTAGGGTAGGGGTTAGCGTTAGGGTACGCGTTAGGGTTAGGGTAGTTATTAAACCTATCCCACTCTCTAGTTACCCCTTAGCACGTAAAGGAATATTATTTGGGGGTCCAGCCATGGAGAAGAGTTTAGACACTAGGATAAGATGAGGAACACACACAATATAAAGAAATCACATTAGGATTCTCTTTTTAAGCTGTTCCTTAAAACACTAGTGCTTAGGAAATCTATTGGAGGCAGAAGCAGTCAAGGGTAGCCTAGGGTTAGGGTTAGGCTTAGGGTTAGGCTTAGGGTACGGCTTAGGGTACGGGTTCGGGGAGGGCTTCAGGTACGGCGTAGGGTATGGGTTAGGGTTAGGGTTAGGGTTAGTGTTAGGGTTAGGGCTCGGTTTAGGGTAAGGGTTAGGATTAGGGTACGTGTTAGGGTTAGGTTAGGGGTTAGGGTTATGGTACGCGTTAGGGTTAGGGTAGTGATTAAACCTATCCCACTCTCTAGATACCCCTTAGCACATAAAGGAATATTATTTGGGGGTCCAGCCCTGGAGAAGAGTTTAGACACTAGGATTAGATAAGGAACACACCCATTATAAAGAAATCACATTAGGATTCTCTTTTTAAGCTGTTCCTTAAAACACTAGTGCTTAGGAAATCTATTGGAGGCAGAAGCAGTCAAGGGTAGCCTAGGGTTAGAGTTAGGCTTAGGGTTAGGCTTAGGGTACGGCTTAGGGTACGGGTTCGGGGAGGGCTTCGGGTACGGCGTAGGGTATGGGTGAGGGTTAGGGTTAGGGTTAGTGTTAGGGTTAGGGCTCGGTTTAGGGTACGGGTTAGGATTAGGGTACGTGTTAGGGTTAGGCTAGGGGTTAGGGTTAGGGTTAGGGTTAGGGTAGTTATTAAACCTATCCCACTCTCTAGTTACCCCTTAGCACGTAAAGGAATATTATTTGGGGGTCCAGCCATGGAGAAAAGTTTAGACACTAGGATAAGATAAGGAACACACCCATTATAAAGAAATCACATTAGGATTCTCTTTTTAAGCTGTTCCTTAAAACACTAGTGCTTAGGAAATCTATTGGAGGCAGAAGCAGTCAAGGGTAGCCTAGGGTTATGGTTAGGCTTAGGGTTAGGCTTAGGGTACGGCTTAGGGTACGGGTTCGGGGAGGGCTTCGGGTACGGCGTAGGGTATGGATTAGGGTTAGGGTTAGGGTTAGTGTTAGGGTTAGGGCTCGGTTTAGGGTACGGGTTAGGATTAGGGTACGTGTTAGGGTTAGGGTAGGGGTTAGCGTTAGGGTACGCGTTAGGGTTAGGGTAGTTATTAAACCTATCCCACTCTCTAGATACCCCTTAGCACGTAAAGGAATATTATTTGGGGGTCCAGCCATGGAGAAGAGTTTAGACACTAAGATAATATAAGGAACACACACATTATAAAGAAATCACATTAGGATTCTCTTTTTAAGCTGTTCCTTAAAACACTAGTGCTTAGGAAATCTATTGGAGGCAGAAGCAGTCAAGGGTAGCCTAGGGTTAGGTTTAGGCTTAGGGTTAGGCTTAGGGTACGGCTTAGGGTACGGTTTCGGGGAGGGCTTCGGGTACGGAGTAGGGTATGGGTTAGGGTTAGGGTTAGGGTTAGGGTTAGGGTTAGGGTTAATGTTAGGGTTAGGGCTCTGTTTAGGTTACGGGTTAGGATTAGGGTACGTGTTAGGGTTAGGGTAGGGGTTAGCGTTAGGGTACGCTTTACGGTTAGGGTAGTTATTAAACCTATCCCACTCTCTAGTTACCCCTTAGCACGTAAAGGAATATTATTTGGGGGTCCAGCCATGGAGAAGAGTTTAGACACTAGGATAAGATAAGGAACACACCCATTATAAAGAAATCACATTAGGATTCTCTTTTTAAGCTGTTCCTTAAAACACTAGTGCTTAGGAAATCTATTGGAGGCAGAAGCAGTCAAGGGTAGCCTAGGGTTAGGGTTAGGCTTAGGGTTAGGCTTAGGGTACGGCTTAGGGTACGGGTTCGGGGAGGGCTTCGGGTACGGCGTAGGGTATGGGTTAGGGTTAGGGTTAGGGTTAGTGTTAGGGTTAGGGCTCGGTTTAGGTTACGGGTTAGGATTAGGGTACGTGTTAGGGTTAGGGTAGGGGTTAGGGTTATGGTACGCGTTAGGGTTAGGGTAGTGATTAAACCTATCCCACTCTCTAGATACCCCTTAGCACATAAAGGAATATTATTTGGGGGTCCAGCCATGGAGAAGAGTTTAGACACTAGGATTAGATAAGGAACACACCCATTATAAAGAAATCACATTAGGATTCTCTTTTTAAGCTGTTCCTTAAAACACTAGTGCTTAGGAAATCTATTGGAGGCAGAAGCAGTCAAGGGTAGCCTAGGGTTAGGGTTAGGCTTAGGGTTAGGCTTAGGGTACGGCTTAGGGTACGGGTTCGGGGAGGGCTTCGGGTACGGCGCAGGGTATGGGTTAGGGTTAGGGTTAGGGTTAGTGTTAGGGTTAGGGCTCGGTTTAGGGTACGGGTTAGGATTAGGGTACGTGTTAGGGTTAGGGTAGGGGTTAGCGTTAGGGTACGCGTTAGGGTTAGGGTAGTTATTAAACCTATCCCACTCTCTAGTTACCCCTTAGCACGTAAAGGAATATTATTTGGGGGTCCAGCCATGGAGAAGAGTTTAGACACTAGGATAAGATAAGGAGCACACACATTATTAAGAAATCACATTAGGATTCTCTTTTTAAGCTGTTCCTTAAAACACTAGTGCTTAGGAAATCTATTGGAGGCAGAAGCAGTCAAGGGTAGCCTAGGGTTAGGGTTAGGCTTAGGGTTAGGCTTAGGGTACGGCTTAGGGTACGGGTTCGTGGAGGGCTTCGGGTACGGCGTAGGGTATGGGTTAGGGTTAGGGTTAGGGTTAGTGTTAGGGTTAGGGCTCGGTTTAGGGTACGGGTTAGGATTAGGGTACGTGTTAGGGTTAGGGTAGGGGTTAGGGTTAGGGTACGCGTTAGGGTTAGGGTAGTTATTAAACCTATCCCACTCTCTAGATACTCCTTAGCACGTAAAGGAATATTATTTGGGGGTGCAGCCTTGGAGAAGTGTTTAGACACTAAGATAATATAAGGAACACACCCATTATAAAGAAATCACATTAGGATTCTCTTTTTAAGCTGTTCCTTAAAACACAAGTGCTTAGGAAATCTATTGGAGGCAGAAGCAGTCAAGGGTAGCCTAGGGTTAGGGTTAGGCTTAGGGTTAGGCTTAGGGTACGGCTTAGGGTACGGGTTCGGGGAGGGCTTCGGGTACGGCGTAGGGTATGGGTTAGGGTTAGGGTTAGGGTTAGTGTTAGGGTTAGGGCTCGGTTTAGGGTACGGGATAGGATTAGGGTACGTGTTAGGGTTAGGGTAGGGGTTAGCGTTAGGGTACGCGTTAGGGTTAGGGTAGTTATTAAACCTATCCCACTCTCTAGTTACCCCTTAGCACGTAAAGGAATATTATTTGGGGGTCCAGCCGTGGAGAAGAGTTTAGACACTAGGATAAGATAAGGAACACACACATTATAAAGAAATCACATTAGGATTCTCTTTTTAAGCTGTTCCTTAAAACACTAGTGCTTAGGAAATCTATTGGAGGCAGAAGCAGTCAAGGGTAGCCTAGGGTTATGGTTAGGCTTAGGGTTAGGCTTAGGGTACGGCTTAGGGTACGGGTTCGGGGAGGGCTTCGGGTACGGCGTAGGGTATGGGTTAGGGTTAGGGTTAGGGTTAGTGTTAGGGTTAGGGCTCGGTTTAGGGTACGGGTTAGGATTAGGGTACGTGTTAGGGTTAGGGTAGGGGTTAGCGTTAGGGTACGCGTTAGGGTTAGGGTAGTTATTAAACCTATCCCACTCTCTAGTTACCCCTTAGCACGTAAAGGAATATTATTTGGGGGTCCAGCCATGGAGAAGAGTTTAGACACTAGGATAAGATAAGGAGCACACACATTATAAAGAAATCACATTAGGATTCTCTTTTTAAGCTGTTCCTTAAAACACTAGTGCTTAGGAAATCTATTGGAGGAAGAAGCAGTCAAGGGTAGCCTAGGGTTAGGGTTAGGCTTAGGGTTAGGCTTAGGGTACGGCTTAGGGTACGGGTTCGTGGAGGGCTTCGGGTACGGCGTAGGGTATGGGTTAGGGTTAGGGTTAGGGTTAGTGTTAGGGTTAGGGCTCGGTTTAGGGTACGGGTTAGGATTAGGGTACGTGTTAGGGTTAGGGTAGGGGTTAGGGTTAGGGTACGCGTTAGGGTTAGGGTAGTTATTAAACCTATCCCACTCTCTAGATACTCCTTTGCACGTAAAGGAATATTATTTGGGGGTGCAGCCTTGGAGAAGTGTTTAGACACTAAGATAATATAAGGAACACACCCATTATAAAGAAATCACATTAGGATTCTCTTTTTAAGCTGTTCCTTAAAACACTAGTGCTTAGGAAATCTATTGGAGGCAGAAGCAGTCAAGGGTAGCCTAGGGTTAGGGTTAGGCTTAGGGTTAGGTTTAGGGTACGGCTTAGGGTACGGGTTCGGGGAGGGCTTCGGGTACGGCGTAGGGTATGGGTTAGGGTTAGGGTTAGGGTTAGTGTTAGGGTTAGGGCTCGGTTTAGGGTACGGGTTAGGATTAGGGTACGTGTTAGTGTTAGGGTAGGTGTTAGCGTTAGGGTACGCGTTAGGGTTAGGGTAGTTATTAAACCTATCCCACTCTCTAGTTACCCCTTAGCACGTAAAGGAATATTATTTGGGGGTCCAGCCATGGAGAAGAGTTTAGACACTAGGATAAGATAAGGAACACACACATTATAAAGAAATCACATTAGGATTCTCTTTTTAAGCTGTTCCTTAAAACACTAGTGCTTAGGAAATCTATTGGAAGCAGAAGCAGTCAAGGGTAGCCTAGGGTTAGGGTTAGGCTTAGGGTTAGGCTTAGGGTACGGCTTAGGGTACGGGTTCGTGGAGGGCTTCGGGTACGGCGTAGGGTATGGGTTAGGGTTAGGGTTAGGGTTAGTGTTAGGGTTAGGGCTCTGTTTAGGGTACGGGTTAGGATTAGGGTACGTGTTAGGGTTAGGGTAGGGGTTAGGGTTAGGGTACGCGTTAGGGTTAGGGTAGTTATTAAACCTATCCCACTCTCTAGATACTCCTTAGCACGTAAAGGAATATTATTTGGGGGTCCAGCCATGGAGAAGTGTTTAGACACTAAGATAATATAAGGAACACACACATTATAAAGAAATCACATTAGGATTCTCTTTTTAAGCTGTTCCTTAAAACACTAGTGCTTAGGAAATCTATTGGAGGCAGAAGCAGTCAAGGATAGCCTAGGGTTAGGGTTAGGCTTAGGGTTAGGCTTAGGGTACGGCTTAGGGTACGGGTTCGGGGAGGGCTTCGGGTACGGCGTAGGGTACGGGTTAGGGTTAGGGTTAGGGTTAGTGTTAGGGTTAGGGCTCGGTTTAGGGTACGGGTTAGGATTAGGGTACGTGTTAGGGTTAGGGTAGGGGTTAGCGTTAGGGTACGCGTTAGGGTTAGGGTAGTTATTAAACCTATCCCACTCTCTAGTTACCCCTTAGCACGTAAAGGAATATTATTTGGGGGTCCAGCCATGGAGAAGAGTTTAGACACTAGGATAAGATCAGGAACACACCCATTATAAAGAAATCACATTAGGATTCTCTTTTTAAGCTGTTCCTTAAAACACTAGTGCTTAGGAAATCTATTGGAGGCAGAAGCAGTCAAGGGTAGCCTAGGGTTAGGGTTAGGCTTAGGGTTAGGCTTAGGGTTAGGCTTAGGGTACGGGTTCGGGGAGGGCTTCGGGTACGGCGTAGGGTATGGGTTAGGGTTAGGGTTAAGGTTAGTGTTAGGGTTAGGGCTCGGTTTAGGGTACGGGTTAGGATTAGGGTACGTGTTAGTGTTAGGGTAGGGGTTAGCGTTAGGGTACGCGTTAGGGTTAGGGTAGTTATTAAACCTATCCCACTCCCTAGTTACCCCTTAGCACGTAAAGGAATATTATTTGGGGGTCCAGCCATGGAGAAGAGTTTAGACACTAGGATAAGATGAGGAACACACACAATATAAAGAAATCACATTAGGATTCTCTTTTTAAGCTGTTCCTTAAAACACTAGTGCTTAGGAAATCTATTGGAGGCAGAAGCAGTCAAGAGTAGCCTAGGGTTAGGGTTAGGCTTAGGGTTAGGCTTAGGGTACGGCTTAGGGTACGGGTTCGGGGAGGGCTTCAGGTACGGCGTAGGGTATGGGTTAGGGTTAGGGTTAGGGTTAGTGTTAGGGTTAGGGCTCGGTTTAGGGTACGGGTTAGGATTAGGGTACGTGTTAGGGTTAGGGTAGGGGTTAGGGTTATGGTACGCGTTAGGGTTAGGGTAGTGATTAAACCTATCCCACTCTCTAGATACCCCTTAGCACATAAAGGAATATTATTTGGGGGTCCAGCCATGGAGAAGAGTTTAGACACTAGGATTAGATAAGGAACACACCCATTATAAAGAAATCACATTAGGATTCTCTTTTTAAGCTGTTCCTTAAAACACTAGTGCTTAGGAAATCTATTGGAGGCAGAAGCAGTCAAGGGTAGCCTAGGGTTAGGGTTAGGCTTAGGGGTAGGCTTAGGGTACGGCTTAGGGTACGGGTTCGGGGAGGGCTTCGGGTACGGCGTAGGGTACGGGTTAGGGTTAGGGTTAGGGTTAGTGTTAGGGTTAGGGCTCGGTTTAGGGTACGGGTTAGGATTAGGGTACGTGTTAGGGTTAGGGTAGGGGTTAGCGTTAGGGTACGCGTTAGGGTTAGGGTAGTTATTAAACCTATCCCACTCTCTAGTTACCCCTTAGCACGTAAAGGAATATTATTTGGGGGTCCAGCCATGGAGAAGAGTTTAGACACTAGGATAAGATAAGGAACACACACATTATAAAGAAATCACATTAGGATTCCTTTTTAAGCTGTTCCTTAAAACACTAGTGCTTAGGAAATCTATTGGAGGCAGAAGCAGTCAAGGGTAGCCTAGGGTTAGGGTTAGGCTTAGGGTTAGGCTTAGGGTACGGCTTAGGGTACGGGTTCGTGGAGGGCTTCGGGTACGGCGTAGGGTATGGGTTAGGGTTAGGGTTAGGGTTAGTGTTAGGGTTAGGGCTCGGTTTAGGGTACGGGTTAGGATTAGGGTACGTGTTAGGGTTAGGGTAGGGGTTAGGGTTAGGGTACGCGTTAGGGTTAGGGTAGTTATTAAACCTATCCCACTCTCTAGATACTCCTTAGCACGTAAAGGAATATTATTTGGGGGTCCAGCCATGGAGAAGTGTTTAGACACTAAGATAATATAAGGAACACACACATTATAAAGAAATCACATTAGGATTCTCTTTTTAAGCTGTTCCTTAAAACACTAGTGCTTAGGAAATCTATTGGAGGCAGAAGCAGTCAAGGGTAGCCTAGGGTTAGGGTTAGGCTTAGGGTTAGGCTTAGGGTACGGCTTAGGGTACGGGTTCGGGGAGGGCTTCAGGTACGGCGTAGGGTACGGGTTAGGGTTAGGGTTAGGGCTCGGTTTAGGGTACGGGTTAGGATTAGGGTACGTGTTAGGGTTAGGGTAGGGGTTAGCGTTAGGGTACGCGTTAGGGTTAGGGTAGTTATTAAACCTATCCCACTCTCTAGTTACCCCTTAGCACGTAAAGGAATATTATTTGGGGGTCCAGCCATGGAGAAGAGTTTAGACACTAGGATAAGATCAGGAACACACCCATTATAAAGAAATCACATTAGGATTCTCTTTTTAAGCTGTTCCTTAAAACACTAGTGCTTAGGAAATCTATTGGAGGCAGAAGCAGTCAAGGGTAGCCTAGGGTTAGGGTTAGGCTTAGGGTTAGGCTTAGGGTACGGCTTAGGGTACGGGTTCGGGGAAGGCTTCGGGTACGGCGTAGGGTATGGGTTAGGGTTAGGGTTAAGGTTAGTGTTAGGGTTAGGGCTCGGTTTAGGGTACGGGTTAGGATTAGGGTACGTGTTAGTGTTAGGGTAGGGGTTAGCGTTAGGGTACGCGTTAGGGTTAGGGTAGTTATTAAACCTATCCCACTCCCTAGTTACCCCTTAGCACGTAAAGGAATATTATTTGGGGGTCCAGCCATGGAGAAGAGTTTAGACACTAGGATAAGATGAGGAACACACACAATATAAAGAAATCACATTAGGATTCTCTTTTTAAGCTGTTCCTTAAAACACTAGTGCTTAGGAAATCTATTGGAGGCAGAAGCAGTCAAGGGTAGCCTAGGGTTAGGGTTAGGCTTAGGGTTAGGCTTAGGGTACGGCTTAGGGTACGGGTTCGTGGAGGGCTTCGGGTACGGCGTAGGGTATGGGTTAGGGTTAGGGTTAGGGTTAGTGTTAGGGTTAGGGCTCGGTTTAGGGTACGGGTTAGGATTAGGGTACGTGTTAGGGTTAGGGTAGGGGTTAGGGTTAGGGTACGCGTTAGGGTTAGGGTAGTGATTAAACCTATCCCACTCTCTAGATACTCCTTAGCACGTAAAGGAATATTATTTGGGGGTGCAGCCATGGAGAAGTGTTTAGACACTAAGATAATATAAGGAACACACCCATTATAAAGAAATCACATTAGGATTCTCTTTTTAAGCTGTTCCTTAAAACACTAGTGCTTAGGAAATCTATTGGAGGCAGAAGCAGTCAAGGGTAGCCTAGGGTTAGGGTTAGGCTTAGGGTTAGGCTTAGGGTACGGCTTAGGGTACGGGTTCGGGGAGGGCTTCGGGTACGGCGTAGGGTATGGGTTAGGGTTAGGGTTAGGGTTAGTGTTAGGGTTAGGGCTCGGTTTAGGGTACGGGTTAGGATTAGGGTACGTGTTAGTGTTAGGGTAGGGGTTAGCGTTAGGGTACGCGTTAGGGTTAGGGTAGTTATTAAACCTATCCCACTCTCTAGTTACCCCTTAGCACGTAAAGAAATATTATTTGGGGGTCCAGCCATGGAGAAGAGTTTAGACACTAGGATAAGATAAGGAACACACACATTATAAAGAAATCACATTAGGATTCTCTTTTTAAGCTGTTCCTTAAAACACTACTGCTTAGGAAATCTATTGGAGGCAGAAGCAGTCAAGGGTAGCCTAGGGTTAGGGTTAGGCTTAGGGTTAGGCTTAGGGTACGGCTTAGGGTACGGGTTCGGGGAGGGCTTCGGGTACGGCGTAGGGTATGGGTTAGGGTTAGGGTTAGGGTTAGTGTTAGGGTTAGGGCTCGGTTTAGGGTACGGGTTAGGATTAGGGTACGTGTTAGGTTTAGGGTAGGGGTTAGGGTTAGGGTACGCGTTAGGGTTAGGGTAGTTATTAAACCTATCCCACTCTCTAGATATTCCTTAGCACGTAAAGGAATATTCTTTGGGGGTCCAGCCATGGAGAAGTGTTTAGACACTAAGATAATATAAGGAACACACCCATTATAAAGAAATCACATTAGGATTCTCTTTTTAAGCTGTTCCTTAAAACCCTAGTGCTTAGGAAATCTATTGGAGGCAGAAGCAGTCAAGGGTAGCCTAGGGTTAGGGTTAGGCTTAGGGTTAGGCTTAGGGTACGGCTTAGGGTACAGGTTCGGGGAGGGCTTCGGGTACGGCGTAGGGTACGTGTTAGGGTTAGGGTTAAGGTTAGTGTTAGGGTTAGGGCTCGGTTTAGGGTACGGGTTAGGATTAGGGTACGTGTTAGGGTTAGGGTAGGGGTTAGCGTCAGGGTACGCGTTAGGGTTAGGGTAGTTATTAAACCTATCCCACTCTCTAGTTACCCCTTAGCACGTAAAGGAATATTATTTGGGGGTCCAGCCATGGAGAAGAGTTTAGACACTAGGATAAGATCAGGAACACACCCATTATAAAGAAATCACATTAGGATTCTCTTTTTAAGCTGTTCCTTAAAACACTAGTGCTTAGGAAATCTATTGGAGGCAGAAGCAGTCAAGGGTAGCCTAGGGTTAGGGTTAGGCTTAGGGTTAGGCTTAGGGTACGGCTTAGGGTACGGGTTCGGGGAGGGCTTCGGGTACGGCGTACGGTAAGGGTTAGGGTTAGGGTTAGGGTTAGTGTTAGGGTTAGGGCTCGGTTTAGGGTACGGGTTAGGATTAGGGTACGTGTTAGTGTTAGGGTAGGGGTTAGCGTTAGGGTACGCGTTAGGGTTAGGGTAGTTATTAAACCTATCCCACTCCCTAGTTACCCCTTAGCACGTAAAGGAATATTATTTGGGGGTCCAGCCATGGAGAAGAGTTTAGACACTAGGATAAGATGAGGAACACACACAATATAAAGAAATCACATTAGGATTCTCTTTTTAAGCTGTTCCTTAAAACACTAGTGCTTAGGAAATCTATTGGAGGCAGAAGCAGTCAAGGGTAGCCTAGGGTTAGGGTTAGGCTTAGGGTTAGGCTTAGGGTACGGCTTAGGGTACGGGTTCGGGGAGTGCTTCAGGTACGGCGTAGGGTATGGGTTAGGGTTAGGGTTAGGGTTAGTGTTAGGGTTAGGGCTCGGTTTAGGGTACGGGTTAGGATTAGGGTACGTGTTAGGGTTAGGGTAGGGGTTAGGGTTAGGGTACCCGTTAGGGTTAGGGTAGTGATTAAACCCATCCCACTCTCTAGGTACCCCTTAGCACATAAAGGAATATTATTTGGGGGTCCAGCCATGGAGAAGAGTTTAGACACTAGGATTAGATAAGGAACACACCCATTATAAAGAAATCACATTAGGATTCTCTTTTTAAGCTGTTCCTTAAAACACTAGTGCTTAGGAAATCTATTGGAGGCAGAAGCAGTCAAGGGTAGCCTAGGGTTAGGTTTAGGCTTAGGGTTAGGCTTAGGGTACGGCTTAGGGTACGGGTTCGTGGAGGGCTTCGGGTACGGCGTAGGGTATGGGTTAGGGTTAGGGTTAGGGTTAGTGTTAGGGTTAGGGCTCGGTTTAGGGTACGGGTTAGGATTAGGGTACGTGTTAGGGTTAGGGTAGGGGTTAGGGTTAGGGTACGCGTTAGGGTTAGGGTAGTTATTAAACCTATCCCACTCTCTAGATACTCCTTAGCACGTAAAGGAATATTATTTGGGGGTGCAGCCATGGAGAAGTGTTTAGACACTAAGATAATATAAGGAACACACACATTATAAAGAAATCACATTAGGATTCTCTTTTTAAGCTGTTCCTTAAAACACTAGTGCTTAGGAAATCTATTGGAGGCAGAAGCAGTCAAGGGTAGCCTAGGGTTAGGGTTAGGCTTAGGGTTAGGCTTAGGGTACGGCTTAGGGTACGGGTTCAGGGAGGGCTTCGGGTACGGCATAGGGTATGGGTAAGGGTTAGGGTTAGGGTTAGTGTTAGGGTTAGGGCTCGGTTTAGGGTACGGGTTAGGATTAGGGTACGTGTTAGTGTTAGGGTAGGGGTTAGCGTTAGGGTACGCGTTAGGGTTAGGGTAGTTATTAAACCTATCCCACTCTCTAGTTACCCCTTAGCACGTAAAGGAATATTATTTGGGGGTCCAGCCATGGAGAAGAGTTTAGACACTAGGATAAGATAAGGAACACACACATTATAAAGAAATCACATTAGGATTCTCTTTTTAAGCTGTTCCTTAAAACACTAGTGCTTAGGAAATCTATTGGAGGCAGAAGCAGTCAAGGGTAGCCTAGGGTTAGGGTTAGGCTTAGGGTTAGGCTTAGGGTACGGCTTAGGGTACGGGTTCGTGGAGGGCTTCGGGTACGGCGTAGGGTATGGGTTAGGGTTAGGGTTAGGGTTAGTGTTACGGTTAGGGCTCGGTTTAGGGTACGGGTTAGGATTAGGGTACGTGTTAGGGTTAGGGTAGGGGTTAGGGTTAGGGTACGCGTTAGGGTTAGGGTAGTTATTAAACCTATCCCACTCTCTAGATACTCCTTAGCACGTAAAGGAATATTATTTGGGGGTGCAGCCATGGAGAAGTGTTTAGACACTAAGATAATATAAGGAACACACACATTATAAAGAAATCACATTAGGATTCTCTTTTTAAGCTGTTCCTTAAAACACTAGTGCTTAGGAAATCTATTGGAGGCAGAAGCAGTCAAGGGTAGCCTAGGGTTAGGGTTAGGCTTAGGGTTAGGCTTAGGGTACGGCTTAGGGTACGGGTTCAGGGAGGGCTTCGGGTACGGCATAGGGTATGGGTAAGGGTTAGGGTTAGGGTTAGTGTTAGGGTTAGGGCTCGGTTTAGGGTACGGGTTAGGATTAGGGTACGTGTTAGCGTTAGGGTAGGGGTTAGCGTTAGGGTACGCGTTAGGGTTAGGGTAGTTATTAAACCTATCCCACTCTCTAGTTACCCCTTAGCACGTAAAGGAATATTATTTGGGGGTCCAGCCATGGAGAAGAGTTTAGACACTAGGATAAGATAAGGAACACACACATTATAAAGAAATCACATTAGGATTCTCTTTTTAAGCTGTTCCTTAAAACACTAGTGCTTAGGAAATCTATTGGAGGCAGAAGCAGTCAAGGGTAGCCTAGGGTTAGGGTTAGGCTTAGGGTTAGGCTTAGGGTACGGCTTAGGGTACGGGTTCGGGGAGGGCTTCGGGTACGGCGTAGGGTATGGGTTAGGGTTAGGGTTAGGGTTAGTGTTAGGGTTAGGGCTCGGTTTAGGGTACGGGTTAGGATTAGGGTACGTGTTAGGGTTAGGGTAGGGGTTAGCGTTAGGGTACGCGTTAGGGTTAGGGTAGTTATTAAACCTATCCCACTCTCTAGTTACCCCTTAGCACGTAAAGGAATATTATTTGGGGGTCCAGCCATGGAGAAGAGTTTAGACACTAGGATAAGATAAGGAACACACCCATTATAAAGAAATCACATTAGGATTCTCTTTTTAAGCTGTTCCTTAAAACACTAGTGCTTAGGAAATCTATTGGAGGCAGAAGCAGTCAAGGGTAGCCTAGGGTTAGGGTTAGGCTTAGGGTTAGGCTTAGGGTACGGCTTAGGGTACGGGTTCGTGGAGGGCTTCGGGTACGGCGTAGGGTATGGGTTAGGGTTAGGGTTAGGGTTAGTGTTAGGGTTAGGGCTCGGTTTAGGGTACGGGTTAGGATTAGGGTACGTGTTAGTGTTAGGGTAGGGGTTAGCGTTAGGGTACGCGTTAGGGTTAGGGTAGTTATTAAACCTATCCCACTCTCTAGTTACCCCTTAGCACGTAAAGGAATATTATTTGGGGGTCCAGCCATGGAGAAGAGTTTAGACACTAGGATAAGATGAGGAACACACACATTATAAAGTAATCACATTAGGATTCTCTTTTTAAGCTGTTCCTTAAAACACTAGTGCTTAGGAAATCTATTGGAGGCAGAAGCAGTCAAGGGTAGCCTAGGGTTAGGGTTAGGCTTAGGGTTAGGCTTAGGGTACGACTTAGGGTACGGGTTCGGGGAGGGCTTCGGGTACGGCGTAGGGTATGGGTTAGGGTTAGGGTTAGGGTTAGTGTTAGGGTTAGGGCTCGGTTTAGGGTACGGGTTAGGATTAGGGTACGTGTTAGTGTTAGGGTAGGGGTTAGCGTTAGGGTACGCGTTAGGGTTAGGGTAGTTATTAAACCTATCCCACTCTCTAGTTACCCCTTAGCACGTAAAGGAATATTATTTGGGGGTCCAGCCATGGAGAAGAGTTTAGACACTAGGATAAGATGAGGAACACACACAATATAAAGAAATCACATTAGGATTCTCCTTTTAAGCTGTTCCTTAAAACACTAGTGCTTAGGAAATCTATTGGAGGCAGAAGCAGTAAAGGGTAGCCTAGGGTTAGGGTTAGGCTTAGGGTTAGGCTTAGGGTACGGCTTAGGGTACGGGTTCGGGGAGGGCTTCGGGTACGGCGTAGGGTATGGGTTAGTGTTAGGGTTAGGGTTAGTGTTAGGGTTAGGGCTCGGTTTAGGGTACGGGTTAGGATTAGGGTACGTGTTAGGGTTAGGTTAGGGGTTAGGGTTATGGTACGCGTTAGGGTTAGGGTAGTGATTAAACCTATCCCACTCTCTAGATAGCCCTTAGCACATAAAGGAATATTATTTGGGGGTCCAGCCATGGAGAAGAGTTTAGACACTAGGATTAGATAAGGAATACACCCATTATAAAGAAATCACATTAGGATTCTCTTTTTAAGCTGTTCCTTAAAACACTAGTGCTTAGGAAATCTATTGGAGGCAGAAGCAGTCAAGGGTAGCCTAGGGTTAGGGTTAGGCTTAGGGTTAGGCTTAGGGTACGGCTTAGGGTACGGGTTCAGGGAGGGCTTCGGGTACGGCGTAGGGTATGGGTTAGGGTTAGGGTTAGGGTTTGTGTTAGGGTTAGGGCTCGGTTTAGGGTACGGGTTAGGATTAGGGTACGTGTTAGGGTTAGGGTAGGGGTTAGCGTTAGGGTACGCGTTAGGGTTAGGGTAGTTATTAAACCTATCCCACTCTCTAGTTACCCCTTAGCACGTAAAGGAATATTATTTGGGGGTCCAGCCATGGAGAAGAGTTTAGACACTAGGATAAGATAAGGAACACACACATTATAAAGAAATCACATTAGGATTCTCTTTTTAAGCTGTTCCTTAAAACACTAGTGCTTAGGAAATCTATTGGAGGCAGAAGCAGTCAAGGGTAGCCTAGGGTTAGGGTTAGGCTTAGGGTTAGGCTTAGGGTACGGCTTAGGGTACGGGTTCGTGGAGGGCTTCGGGTACGGCGTAGGGTATGGGTTAGGGTTAGGGTTAGGTTTAGTGTTAGGGTTAGGGCTCGGTTTAGGGTACGGGTTAGGATTAGGGTACGTGTTAGGGTTAGGGTAGGGGTTAGGGTTAGGGTACGCGTTAGGGTTAGGGTAGTTATTAAACCTATCCCACTCTCTAGATACTCCTTAGCACGTAAAGGAATATTATTTGGGGGTGCAGCCATGGAGAAGTGTTTAGACACTAAGATAATATAAGGAACACACCCATTATAAAGAAATCACATTAGGATTCTCTTTTTAAGCTGTTCCTTAAAACACTAGTGCTTAGGAAATCTATTGGAGGCAGAAGCAGTCAAGGGTAGCCTAGGGTTAGGGTTAGGCTTAGGGTTAGGCTTAGGGTACGGCTTAGGGTACGGGTTCGGGGAGGGCTTCGGGTACGGCGTAGGGTATGGGTTAGGGTTAGGGTTAGGGTTAGTGTTAGGGTTAGGGCTCGGTTTAGGGTACGGGTTAGGATTAGGGTACGTGTTAGTGTTAGGGTAGGGGTTAGCGTTAGGGTACGCGTTAGGGTTAGGGTAGTTATTAAACCTATCCCACTCTCTAGTTACCCCTTAGCACGTAAAGGAATATTATTTGGGGGTCCAGCCATGGAGAAGAGTTTAGACACTAGGATAAGATAAGGAACACACACATTATAAAGAAATCACACTAGGATTCTCTTTTTAAGCTGTTCCTTAAAACACTAGTGCTTAGGAAATCTATTGGAGGCAGAAGCAGTCAAGGGTAGCCTAGGGTTAGGGTCAGGCTTAGGGTTAGGCTTAGGGTACGGCTTAGGGTACGGGTTCGGGGAGGGCTTCGGGTACGGCGTAGGGTATGGGTTAGGGTTAGGGTTAGGGTTAGTGTTAGGGTTAGGGCTCGGTTTAGGGTACGGGTTAGGATTAGGGTACGTGTTAGTGTTAGGGTAGGGGTTAGCGTTAGGGTACGCGTTAGGGTTAGGGTAGTTATTAAACCTATCCCACTCTCTAGTTACCCCTTAGCACGTAAAGGAATATTATTTGGGGGTCCAGCCATGGAGAAGAGTTTAGACACTAGGATAAGATAAGGAACACACACATTATAAAGAAATCACATTAGGATTCTCTTTTTAAGCTGTTCCTTAAAACACTAGTGCTTAGGAAATCTATTGGAGGCAGAAGCAGTCAAGGGTAGCCTAGGGTTAGGGTTAGGCTTAGGGTTAGGCTTAGGGTACGGCTTAGGGTACGGGTTCGTGGAGGGCTTCGGGTACGGCGTAGGGTATGGGTTAGGGTTAGGGTTAGGGTTAGTGTTAGGGTTAGGGCTCGGTTTAGGGTACGGGTTAGGATTAGGGTACGTGTTAGGGTTAGGGTAGGGGTTAGGGTTAGGGTACGCGTTAGGGTTAGGGTAGTTATTAAACCTATCCCACTCTCTAGATACTCCTTAGCACGTAAAGGAATATTATTTGGGGGTGCAGCCATGGAGAAGTGTTTAGACACTAAGATAATATAAGGAACACACACATTATAAAGAAATCACATTAGGATTCTCTTTTTAAGCTGTTCCTTAAAACACTAGTGCTTAGGAAATCTATTGGAGGCAGAAGCAGTCAAGGGTAGCCTAGGGTTAGGGTTAGGCTTAGGGTTAGGCTTAGGGTACGGCTTAGGGTACAGCTTCGGGGAGGGCTTCGGGTACGGCGTAGCGTACGTGTTAGGGTTAGGGTTAAGGTTAGTGTTAGGGTTAGGGCTCGGTTTAGGGTACGGGTTAGGATTAGGGTACGTGTTAGGGTTAGGGTAGGGGTTAGCGTCAGGGTACGCGTTAGGGTTAGGGTAGTTATTAAACCTATCCCACTCTCTAGTTACCCCTTAGCACGTAAAGGAATATTATTTGGGGGTCCAGCCATGGAGAAGAGTTTAGACACTAGGATAAGATCAGGAACACACCCATTATAAAGAAATCACATTAGGATTCTCTTTTTAAGCTGTTCCTTAAAACACTAGTGCTTAGGAAATCTATTGGAGGCAGAAGCAGTCAAGGGTAGCCTAGGGTTAGGGTTAGGCTTAGGGGTAGGCTTAGGGTACGGCTTAGGGTACGGGTTCGGGGAGGGCTTCGGGTACGGCGTACGGTAAGGGTTAGGGTTAGGGTTAGGGTTAGTGTTAGGGTTAGGGCTCGGTTTAGGGTACGGGTTAGGATTAGGGTACGTGTTAGTGTTAGGGTAGGGGTTAGCGTTAGGGTACGCGTTAGGGTTAGGGTAGTTATTAAACCTATCCCACTCCCTAGTTACCCCTTAGCACGTAAAGGAATATTATTTGGGGGTCCAGCCATGGAGAAGAGTTTAGACACTAGGATAAGATGAGGAACACACACAATATAAAGAAATCACATTAGGATTCTCTTTTTAAGCTGTTCCTTAAAACACTAGTGCTTAGGAAATCTATTGGAGGCAGAAGCAGTCAAGGGTAGCCTAGGGTTAGGGTTAGGCTTAGGGTTAGGCTTAGGGTACGGCTTAGGGTACGGGTTCGGGGAGGGCTTCAGGTACGGCGTAGGGTATGGGTTAGGGTTAGGGTTAGGGTTAGTGTTAGGGTTAGGGCTCGGTTTAGGGTACGGGTTAGGATTAGGGTACGTGTTAGGGTTAGGGTAGGGGTTAGGGTTAGGGTACCCGTTAGGGTTAGGGTAGTGATTAAACCCATCCCACTCTCTAGGTACCCCTTAGCACATAAAGGAATATTATTTGGGGGTCCAGCCATGGAGAAGAGTTTAGACACTAGGATTAGATAAGGAACACACCCATTATAAAGAAATCACATTAGGATTCTCTTTTTAAGCTGTTCCTTAAAACACTAGTGCTTAGGAAATCTATTGGAGGCAGAAGCAGTCAAGGGTAGCCTAGGGTTAGGGTTAGGCTTAGGGTTAGGCTTAGGGTACGGCTTAGGGTACGGGTTCGGGGAGGGCTTCGGGTACGGCGTAGGGTATGGGTTAGGGTTAGGGTTAGGGTTAGTGTTAGGGTTAGGGCTCGGTTTAGGGTACGGGTTAGGATTAGGGTACGTGTTAGGGTTAGGGTAGGGGTTAGCGTTAGGGTACGCGTTAGGGTTAGGGTAGTTATTAAACCTATCCCACTCTCTAGTTACCCCTTAGCACGTAAATGAATATTATTTGGGGGTCCAGCCATGGAGAAGAGTTTAGACACTAGGATAAGATAAGGAACACACACATTATAAAGAAATCACATTAGGATTCTCTTTTTAAGCTGTTCCTTAAAACACTAGTGCTTAGGAAATCTATTGGAGGCAGAAGCAGTCAAGGGTAGCCTAGGGTTAGGGTTAGGCTTAGGGTTAGGCTTAGGGTACGGCTTAGGGTACGGGTTCGGGGAGGGCTTCGGGTACGGCGTAGGGTATGGGTTAGGGTTAGGGTTAGGGTTAGTGTTAGGGTTAGGGCTCGGTTTAGGGTACGGGTTAGGATTAGGGTACGTGTTAGTGTTAGGGTAGGGGTTAGGGTTAGGGTACGCGTTAGGGTTAGGGTAGTTATTAAACCTATCCCACTCTCTAGATACTCCTTAGCACGTAAAGGAATATTATTTGGGGGTGCAGCCATGGAGAAGTGTTTAGACACTAAGATAATATAAGGAACACACACATTATAAAGAAATCACATTAGGATTCTCTTTTTAAGCTGTTCCTTAAAACACTAGTGCTTAGGAAATCTATTGGAGGCAGAAGCAGTCAAGGGTAGCCTAGGGTTAGGGTTAGGCTTAGGGTTAGGCTTAGGGTACGGCTTAGGGTACGGGTTCAGGGAGGGCTTCGGGTACGGCATAGGGTATGGGTAAGGGTTAGGGTTAGGGTTAGTGTTAGGGTTAGGGCTCGGTTTAGGGTACGGGTTAGGATTAGTGTACGTGTTAGTGTTAGGGTAGGGGTTAGCGTTAGGGTACGCGTTAGGGTTAGGGTAGTTATTAAACCTATCCCACTCTCTAGTTACCCCTTAGCACGTAAAGGAATATTATTTGGGGGTCCAGCCATGGAGAAGAGTTTAGACACTAGGATAAGATAAGGAACACACACATTATAAAGAAATCACATTAGGATTCTCTTTTTAAGCTGTTCCTTAAAACACTAGTGCTTAGGAAATCTATTGGAGGCAGAAGCAGTCAAGGGTAGCCTAGGGTTAGGGTTAGGCTTAGGGTTAGGCTTAGGGTACGGCTTAGGGTACGGGTTCGTGGAGGGCTTCGGGTACGGCGTAGGGTATGGGTTAGGGTTAGGGTTAGGGTTAGTGTTACGGTTAGGGCTCGGTTTAGGGTACGGGTTAGGATTAGGGTACGTGTTAGGGTTAGGGTAGGGGTTAGGGTTAGGGTACGCGTTAGGGTTAGGGTAGTTATTAAACCTATCCCACTCTCTAGATACTCCTTAGCACGTAAAGGAATATTATTTGGGGGTGCAGCCATGGAGAAGTGTTTAGACACTAAGATAATATAAGGAACACACACATTATAAAGAAATCACATTAGGATTCTCTTTTTAAGCTGTTCCTTAAAACACTAGTGCTTAGGAAATCTATTGGAGGCAGAAGCAGTCAAGGGTAGCCTAGGGTTAGGGTTAGGCTTAGGGTTAGGCTTAGGGTACGGCTTAGGGTACGGGTTCAGGGAGGGCTTCGGGTACGGCATAGGGTATGGGTAAGGGTTAGGGTTAGGGTTAGTGTTAGGGTTAGGGCTCGGTTTAGGGTACGGGTTAGGATTAGGGTACGTGTTAGCGTTAGGGTAGGGGTTAGCGTTAGGGTACGCGTTAGGGTTAGGGTAGTTATTAAACCTATCCCACTCTCTAGTTACCCCTTAGCACGTAAAGGAATATTATTTGGGGGTCCAGCCATGGAGAAGAGTTTAGACACTAGGATAAGATAAGGAACACACACATTATAAAGAAATCACATTAGGATTCTCTTTTTAAGCTGTTCCTTAAAACACTAGTGCTTAGGAAATCTATTGGAGGCAGAAGCAGTCAAGGGTAGCCTAGGGTTAGGGTTAGGCTTAGGGTTAGGCTTAGGGTACGGCTTAGGGTACGGGTTCGGGGAGGGCTTCGGGTACGGCGTAGGGTATGGGTTAGGGTTAGGGTTAGGGTTAGTGTTAGGGTTAGGGCTCGGTTTAGGGTACGGGTTAGGATTAGGGTACGTGTTAGGGTTAGGGTAGGGGTTAGCGTTAGGGTACGCGTTAGGGTTAGGGTAGTTATTAAACCTATCCCACTCTCTAGTTACCCCTTAGCACGTAAAGGAATATTATTTGGGGGTCCAGCCATGGAGAAGAGTTTAGACACTAGGATAAGATAAGGAACACACACATTATAAAGAAATCACATTAGGATTCTCTTTTTAAGCTGTTCCTTAAAACACTAGTGCTTAGGAAATCTATTGGAGGCAGAAGCAGTCAAGGGTAGCCTAGGGTTAGGGTTAGGCTTAGGGTTAGGCTTAGGGTACGGCTTAGGGTACGGGTTCGTGGAGGGCTTCGGGTACGGCGTAGGGTATGGGTTAGGGTTAGGGTTAGGGTTAGTGTTAGGGTTAGGGCTCGGTTTAGGGTACGGGTTAGGATTAGGGTACGTGTTAGTGTTAGGGTAGGGGTTAGCGTTAGGGTACGCGTTAGGGTTAGGGTAGTTATTAAACCTATCCCACTCTCTAGTTACCCCTTAGCACGTAAAGGAATATTATTTGGGGGTCCAGCCATGGAGAAGAGTTTAGACACTAGGATAAGATGAGGAACACACACAATATAAAGAAATCACATTAGGATTCTCTTTTTAAGCTGTTCCTTAAAACACTAGTGCTTAGGAAATCTATTGGAGGCAGAAGCAGTCAAGGGTAGCCTAGGGTTAGGGTTAGGCTTAGGGTTAGGCTTAGGGTACGGCTTAGGGTACGGGTTCGGGGAGGGCTTCGGGTACGGCGTAGGGTATGGGTTAGTGTTAGGGTTAGGGTTAGTGTTAGGGTTAGGGCTCGGTTTAGGGTACGGGTTAGGATTAGGGTACGTGTTAGGGTTAGGATAGGGGTTAGGGTTATGGTACGCGTTAGGGTTAGGGTAGTGATTAAACCTATCCCACTCTCTAGATAGCCCTTAGCACATAAAGGAATATTATTTGGGGGTCCAGCCATGGAGAAGAGTTTAGACACTAGGATTAGATAAGGAACACACCCATTATAAAGAAATCACATTAGGATTCTCTTTTTAAGCTGTTCCTTAAAACACTAGTGCTTAGGAAATCTATTGGAGGCAGAAGCAGTCAAGGGTAGCCTAGGGTTAGGGTTAGGCTTAGGGTTAGGCTTAGGGTACGGCTTAGGGTACGGGTTCAGGGAGGGCTTCGGGTACGGCGTAGGGTATGGGTTAGGGTTAGGGTTAGGGTTTGTGTTAGGGTTAGGGCTCGGTTTAGGGTACGGGTTAGGATTAGGGTACGTGTTAGGGTTAGGGTAGGGGTTAGCGTTAGGGTACGCGTTAGGGTTAGGGTAGTTATTAAACCTATCCCACTCTCTAGTTACCCCTTAGCACGTAAAGGAATATTATTTGGGGGTCCAGCCATGGAGAAGAGTTTAGACACTAGGATAAGATAAGGAACACACACATTATAAAGAAATCACATTAGGATTCTCTTTTTAAGCTGTTCCTTAAAACACTAGTGCTTAGGAAATCTATTGGAGGCAGAAGCAGTCAAGGGTAGCCTAGGGTTAGGGTTAGGCTTAGGGTTAGGCTTAGGGTACGGCTTAGGGTACGGGTTCGTGGAGGGCTTCGGGTACGGCGTAGGGTATGGGTTAGGGTTAGGGTTAGGTTTAGTGTTAGGGTTAGGGCTCGGTTTAGGGTACGGGTTAGGATTAGGGTACGTGTTAGGGTTAGGGTAGGGGTTAGGGTTAGGGTACGCGTTAGGGTTAGGGTAGTTATTAAACCTATCCCACTCTCTAGATACTCCTTAGCACGTAAAGGAATATTATTTGGGGGTGCAGCCATGGAGAAGTGTTTAGACACTAAGATAATATAAGGAACACACCCATTATAAAGAAATCACATTAGGATTCTCTTTTTAAGCTGTTCCTTAAAACACTAGTGCTTAGGAAATCTATTGGAGGCAGAAGCAGTCAACGGTAGCCTAGGGTTAGGGTTAGGCTTAGGGTTAGGCTTAGGGTACGGCTTAGGGTACGGGTTCGGGGAGGGCTTCGGGTACGGCGTAGGGTATGGGTTAGGGTTAGGGTTAGGGTTAGTGTTAGGGTTAGGGCTCGGTTTAGGGTACGGGTTAGGATTAGGGTACGTGTTAGTGTTAGGGTAGGGGTTAGCGTTAGGGTACGCGTTAGGGTTAGGGTAGTTATTAAACCTATCCCACTCTCTAGTTACCCCTTAGCACGTAAAGGAATATTATTTGGGGGTCCAGCCATGGAGAAGAGTTTAGACACTAGGATAAGATAAGGAACACACACATTATAAAGAAATCACATTAGGATTCTCTTTTTAAGCTGTTCCTTAAAACACTAGTGCTTAGGAAATCTATTGGAGGCAGAAGCAGTCAAGGGTAGCCTAGGGTTAGGGTCAGGCTTAGGGTTAGGCTTAGGGTACGGCTTAGGGTACGGGTTCGGGGAGGGCTTCGGGTACGGCGTAGGGTATGGGTTAGTGTTAGGGTTAGGGTTAGTGTTAGGGTTAGGGCTCGGTTTAGGGTACGGGTTAGGATTAGGGTACGTGTTAGTGTTAGGGTAGGGGTTAGCGTTAGGGTACGCGTTAGGGTTAGGGTAGTTATTAAACCTATCCCACTCTCTAGTTACCCCTTAGCACGTAAAGGAATATTATTTGGGGGTCCAGCCATGGAGAAGAGTTTAGACACTAGGATAAGATAAGGAACACACACATTATAAAGAAATCACATTAGGATTCTCTTTTTAAGCTGTTCCTTAAAACACTAGTGCTTAGGAAATCTATTGGAGGCAGAAGCAGTCAAGGGTAGCCTAGGGTTAGGGTTAGGCTTAGGGTTAGGCTTAGGGTACGGCTTAGGGTACGGGTTCGTGGAGGGCTTCGGGTACGGCGTAGGGTATGGGTTAGGGTTAGGGTTAGGGTTAGTGTTAGGGTTAGGGCTCGGTTTAGGGTACGGGTTAGGATTAGGGTACGTGTTAGGGTTAGGGTAGGGGTTAGGGTTAGGGTACGCGTTAGGGTTAGGGTAGTTATTAAACCTATCCCACTCTCTAGATACTCCTTAGCACGTAAAGGAATATTATTTGGGGGTGCAGCCATGGAGAAGTGTTTAGACACTAAGATAATATAAGGAACACACACATTATAAAGAAATCACATTAGGATTCTCTTTTTAAGCTGTTCCTTAAAACACTAGTGCTTAGGAAATCTATTGGAGGCAGAAGCAGTCAAGGGTAGCCTAGGGTTAGGGTTAGGCTTAGGGTTAGGCTTAGGGTACGGCTTAGGGTACGGGTTCGGGGAGGGCTTCGGGTACGGCGTAGGGTATGGGTTAGGGTTAGGGTTAGGGTTAGTGTTAGGGTTAGGGCTCGGTTTAGGGTACGGGTTAGGATTAGGGTACGTGTTAGGGTTAGGGTAGGGGTTAGCGTTAGGGTACGCGTTAGGGTTAGGGTAGTTATTAAACCTATCCCACTCTCTAGTTACCCCTTAGAACGTAAAGGAATATTATTTGGGGGTCCAGCCATGGAGAAGAGTTTAGACACTAGGATAAGATAAGGAACACACACATTATAAAGAAATCACATTAGGATTCTCTTTTTAAGCTGTTCCTTAAAACACTAGTGCTTAGGAAATCTATTGGAGGCAGAAGCAGTCAAGGGTAGCCTAGGGTTAGGGTTAGGCTTAGGGTTAGGCTTAGGGTACGGCTTAGGGTACGGGTTCGTGGAGGGCTTCGGGTACGGCGTAGGGTATGGGTTAGGGTTAGGGTTAGGGTTAGTGTTAGGGTTAGGGCTCGGTTTAGGGTACGGGTTAGGATTAGGGTACGTGTTAGGGTTAGGGTAGGGGTTAGGGTTAGGGTACGCGTTAGGGTTAGGGTAGTTATTAAACCTATCCCACTCTCTAGATACTCCTTAGCACGTAAAGGAATATTATTTGGGGGTGCAGCCATGGAGAAGTGTTTAGACACTAAGATAATATAAGGAACACACACATTATAAAGAAATCACATTAGGATTCTCTTTTTAAGCTGTTCCTTAAAACACTAGTGCTTAGGAAATCTATTGGAGGCAGAAGCAGTCAAGGGTAGCCTAGGGTTAGGGTTAGGCTTAGGGTTAGGCTTAGGGTTCGGCTTAGGGTACGGGTTCAGGGAGGGCTTCGGGTACGGCATAGGGTATGGGTAAGGGTTAGGGTTAGGGTTAGTGTTAGGGTTAGGGCTCGGTTTAGGGTACGGGTTAGGATTAGGGTACGTGTTAGTGTTAGGGTAGGGGTTAGCGTTAGGGTACGCGTTAGGGTTAGGGTAGTTATTAAACCTATCCCACTCTCTAGTTACCCCTTAGCACGTAAAGGAATATTATTTGGGGGTCCAGCCATGGAGAAGAGTTTAGACACTAGGATAAGATAAGGAACACACACATTATAAAGAAATCACATTAGGATTCTCTTTTTAAGCTGTTCCTTAAAACACTAGTGCTTAGGAAATCTATTGGAGGCAGAAGCAGTCAAGGGTAGCCTAGGGTTAGGGTTAGGCTTAGGGTTAGGCTTAGGGTACGGCTTAGGGTACGGGTTCGTGGAGGGCTTCGGGTACGGCGTAGGGTATGGGTTAGGGTTAGGGTTAGGGTTAGTGTTAGGGTTAGGGCTCGGTTTAGGGTACGGGTTAGGATTAGGGTACGTGTTAGGGTTAGGGTAGGGGTTAGGGTTAGGGTACGCGTTAGGGTTAGTGTAGTTATTAAACCTATCCCACTCTCTAGATACTCCTTAGCACGTAAAGGAATATTATTTGGGGGTGCAGCCATGGAGAAGTGTTTAGACACTAAGATAATATAAGGAACACACACATTATAAAGAAATCACATTAGGATTCTCTTTTTAAGCTGTTCCTTAAAACACTAGTGCTTAGGAAATCTATTGGAGGCAGAAGCAGTCAAGGGTAGCCTAGGGTTAGGGTTAGGCTTAGGGTTAGGCTTAGGGTACGGCTTAGGGTACGGGTTCGTGGAGGGCTTCGGGTACGGCGTAGGGTATGGGTTAGGGTTAGGGTTAGGGTTAGTGTTAGGGTTAGGGCTCGGTTTAGGGTACGGGTTAGGATTAGGGTACGTGTTAGGGTTAGGGTAGGGGTTAGGGTTAGGGTACGCGTTAGGGTTAGGGTAGTTATTAAACCTATCCCACTCTCTAGATACTCCTTAGCACGTAAAGGAATATTATTTGGGGGTCCAGCCATGGAGAAGTGTTTAGACACTAAGATAATATAAGGAACACACACATTATAAAGAAATCACATTAGGATTCTCTTTTTAAGCTGTTCCTTAAAACACTAGTGCTTAGGAAATCTATTGGAGGCAGAAGCAGTCAAGGGTAGCCTAGGGTTAGGGTTAGGCTTAGGGTTAGGCTTAGGGTACGGCTTAGGGTACGGGTTCGTGGAGGTCTTCGGGTACGGTGTAGGGTATGGGTTAGGGTTAGTGTTAGGGTTAGGGCTCGGTTTAGGGTACGGGTTAGGATTAGGGTACGTGTTAGGGTTAGGGTAGGGGTTAGGGTTAGGGTAAGCGTTAGGGTTAGGGTAGTTATTAAACCTATCCCACTCTCTAGATACTCCTTAGCACGTAAAGGAATATTATTTGGGGGTCCAGCCATGGAGAAGTGTTTAGACACTAAGATAATATAAGGAACACACACATTATAAAGAAATCACATTAGGATTCTCTTTTTAAGCTGTTCCTTAAAACACTAGTGCTTAGGAAATCTATTGGAGGCAGAAGCAGTCAAGGGTAGCCTAGGGTTAGGGTTAGGCTTAGGGTTAGGCTTAGGGTACGGCTTAGGGTACGGGTTCGGGGAGGGCTTCGGGTACGGCGTAGGGTACGGGTTAGGGTTAGGGTTAGGGTTAGTGTTAGGGTTAGGGCTCGGTTTAGGGTACGGGTTAGGATTAGGGTACGTGTTAGGGTTAGGGTAGGGGTTAGCGTTAGGGTACGCGTTAGGGTTAGGGTAGTTATTAAACCTATCCCACTCTCTAGTTACCCCTTAGCACGTAAAGGAATATTATTTAGGGGTCCAGCCATGGAGAAGAGTTTAGACACTAGGATAAGATAAGGAACACACCCATTATAAAGAAATCACATTAGGATTCTCTTTTTAAGCTGTTCCTTAAAACACTAGTGCTTAGGAAATCTATTGGAGGCAGAAGCAGTCAAGGGTAGCCTAGGGTTAGGGTTAGGCTTAGGGTTAGGCTTAGGGTACGGCTTAGGGTACGGGTTCGGGGAGGGCTTCGGGTACGGCGTAGGGTATGGGTTAGGGTTAGGGTTAGGGTTAGTGTTAGGGTTAGGGCTCGGTTTAGGGTACGGGTTAGGATTAGGGTACGTGTTAGGTTAGGGTAGGGGTTAGCGTTAGGGTACGCGTTAGGGTTAGGGTAGTTATTAAACCTATCCCACTCTCTAGTTACCCCTTAGCACGTAAAGGAATATTATTTGGGGGTCCAGCCATGGAGAAGAGTTTAGACACTAGGATAAGATAAGGAACACACACATTATAAAGAAATCACATTAGGATTCTCTTTTTAAGCTGTTCCTTAAAACACTAGTGCTTAGGAAATCTATTGGAGGCAGAAGCAGTCAAGGGTAGCCTAGGGTTAGGGTTAGGCTTAGGGTTAGGCTTAGGGTACGGCTTAGGGTACGGGTTCGTGGAGGGCTTCGGGTACGGCGTAGGGTATGGGTTAGGGTTAGGGTTAGGGTTAGTGTTAGGGTTAGGGCTCGGTTTAGGGTACGGGTTAGGATTAGGGTACGTGTTAGGGTTAGGGTAGGGGTTAGGGTTAGGGTACGCGTTAGGGTTAGGGTAGTTATTAAACCTATCCCACTCTCTAGATACTCCTTAGCACGTAAAGGAATATTATTTGGGGGTGCAGCCATGGAGAAGTGTTTAGACACTAAGATAATATAAGGAACACACACATTATAAAGAAATCACATTAGGATTCTCTTTTTAAGCTGTTCCTTAAAACACTAGTGCTTAGGAAATCTATTGGAGGCAGAAGCAGTCAAGGGTAGCCTAGGGTTAGGGTTAGGCTTAGGGTTAGGCTTAGGGTACGGCTTAGGGTACGGGTTCAGGGAGGGCTTCGGGTACGGCATAGGGTATGGGTAAGGGTTAGGGTTAGGGTTAGTGTTAGGGTTAGGGCTCGGTTTAGGGTACGGGTTAGGATTAGGGTACGTGTTAGTGTTAGGGTAGGGGTTAGCGTTAGGGTACGCGTTAGGGTTAGGGTAGTTATTAAACCTATCCCACTCTCTAGTTACCCCTTAGCACGTAAAGGAATATTATTTGGGGGTCCAGCCATGGAGAAGAGTTTAGACACTAGGATAAGATAAGGAACACACACATTATAAAGAAATCACATTAGGATTCTCTTTTTAAGCTGTTCCTTAAAACACTAGTGCTTAGGAAATCTATTGGAGGCAGAAGCAGTCAAAGGGTAGCCTAGGGTTAGGGTTAGGCTTAGGGTTAGGCTTAGGGTACGGCTTAGGGTACGGGTTCGGGGAGGGCTTCGGGTACGGCGTAGGGTATGGGTTAGGGTTAGGGTTAGGGTTAGTGTTAGGGTTAGGGCTCGGTTTAGGGTACGGGTTAGGATTAGGGTACGTGTTAGGGTTAGGGTAGGGGTTAGCGTTAGGGTACGCGTTAGGGTTAGGGTAGTTATTAAACCTATCCCACTCTCTAGTTACCCCTTAGCACGTAAAGGAATATTATTTGGGGGTCCAGCCATGGAGAAGAGTTTAGACACTAGGATAAGATAAGGAACACACACATTATAAAGAAATCACATTAGGATTCTCTTTTTAAGCTGTTCCTTAAAACACTAGTGCTTAGGAAATCTATTGGAGGCAGAAGCAGTCAAGGGTAGCCTAGGGTTAGGGTTAGGCTTAGGGTTAGGCTTAGGGTACGGCTTAGGGTACGGGTTCGTGGAGGGCTTCGGGTACGGCGTAGGGTATGGGTTAGGGTTAGGGTTAGGGTTAGTGTTAGGGTTAGGGCTCGGTTTAGGGTACGGGGTAGGATTAGGGTACGTGTTAGGGTTAGGGTAGGGGTTAGGGTTAGGGTACGCGTTAGGGTTAGGGTAGTTATTAAACCTATCCCACTCTCTAGATACTCCTTAGCACGTAAAGGAATATTATTTGGGGGTGCAGCCATGGAGAAGTGTTTAGACACTAAGATAATATAAGGAACACACACATTATAAAGAAATCACATTAGGATTCTCTTTTTAAGCTGTTCCTTAAAACACTAGTGCTTAGGAAATCTATTGGAGGCAGAAGCAGTCAAGGGTAGCCTAGGGTTAGGGTTAGGCTTAGGGTTAGGCTTAGGGTACGGGTTCAGGGAGGGCTTCGGGTACGGCATAGGGTATGGGTAAGGGTTAGGGTTAGGGTTAGTGTTAGAGTTAGGGCTCGGTTTAGGGTACGGGTTAGGATTAGGGTACGTGTTAGTGTTAGGGTAGGGGTTAGCGTTAGGGTACGCGTTAGGGTTAGGGTAGTTATTAAACCTATCCCACTCTCTAGATACTCCTTAGCACGTAAAGGAATATTATTTGGGGGTGCAGCCATGGAGAAGTGTTTAGACACTAGGATAAGATAAGGAACACACACATTATAAAGAAATCACATTAGGATTCTCTTTTTAAGCTGTTCCTTAAAACACTAGTGCTTAGGAAATCTATTGGAGGCAGAAGCAGTCAAGGGTAGCCTAGGGTTAGGGTTAGGCTTAGGGTTAGGCTTAGGGTACGGCTTAGGGTACGGGTTCGTGGAGGGCTTCGGGTACGGCGTAGGGTATGGGTTAGGGTTAGGGTTAGGGTTAGTGTTAGGGTTAGTGCTCGGTTTAGGGTACGGGTTAGGATTAGGGTACGTGTTAGGGTTAGGGTAGGGGTTAGGGTTAGGGTACGCGTTAGGGTTAGGGTAGTTATTAAACCTATCCCACTCTCTAGATACTCCTTAGCACGTAAAGGAATATTATTTGGGGGTCCAACCATGGAGAAGTGTTTAGACACTAAGATAATATAAGGAACACACACATTATAAAGAAATCACATTAGGATTCTCTTTTTAAGCTGTTCCTTAAAACACTAGTGCTTAGGAAATCTATTGGAGGCAGAAGCAGTCAAGGGTAGCCTAGGGTTAGGGTTAGGCTTAGGGTTAGGCTTAGGGTACGGCTTAGGGTACGGGTTCGTGGAGGGCTTCGGGTACGGCGTAGGGTATGGGTTAGGGTTAGTGTTAGGGTTAGGGCTCGGTTTAGGGTACGGGTTAGGATTAGGGTACGTGTTAGGGTTAGGGTAGGGGTTAGGGTTAGGGTACGCGTTAGGGTTAGGGTAGTTATTAAACCTATCCCACTCTCTAGATACTCCTTAGCACGTAAAGGAATATTATTTGGGGGTCCAGCCATGGAGAAGTGTTTAGACACTAAGATAATATAAGAAACACACACATTATAAAGAAATCACATTAGGATTCTCTTTTTAAGCTGTTCCTTAAAACACTAGTGCTTAGGAAATCTATTGGAGGCAGAAGCAGTCAAGGGTAGCCTAGGGTTAGGGTTAGGCTTAGGGTTAGGCTTAGGGTACGGCTTAGGGTACGGGTTCGGGGAGGGCTTCGGGTACGGCGTAGGGTATGGGTTAGGGTTAGGGTTAGGGTTAGTGTTAGGGTTAGGGCTCGGTTTAGGGTACGGGTTAGGATTAGGGTACGTGTTAGGGTTAGGGTAGGGGTTAGGGTTAGGGTACGCGTTAGGGTTAGGGTAGTGATTAAACCTATCCCACTCTCTAGATACTCCTTAGCACGTAAAGGAATATTATTTGGGGGTCCAGCCATGGAGAAGTGTTTAGACACTAAGATAATATAAGGAACACACCCATTATAAAGAAATCACATTAGGATTCTCTTTTTAAGCTGTTCCTTAAAACACTAGTGCTTAGGAAATCTATTGGAGGCAGAAGCAGTCAAGGGTAGCCTAGGGTTAGGGTTAGGCTTAGGGTTAGGCTTAGGGTACGGCTTAGGGTACGGGTTCGGGGAGGGCTTCGGGTACGGCGTAGGGTATGGGTTAGGGTTAGGGTTAGGGTTAGTGTTAGGGTTAGGGCTCGGTTTAGGGTACGGGTTAGGATTAGGGTACGTGTTAGTGTTAGGGTAGGGGTTAGCGTTAGGGTACGCGTTAGGGTTAGGGTAGTTATTAAACCTATCCCACTCTCTAGTTACCCCTTAGCACGTAAAGAAATATTATTTGGGGGTCCAGCCATGGAGAAGAGTTTAGACACTAGGATAAGATAAGGAACACACACATTATAAAGAAATCACATTAGGATTCTCTTTTTAAGCTGTTCCTTAAAACACTAGTGCTTAGGAAATCTATTGGAGGCAGAAGCAGTCAAGGGTAGCCTAGGGTTAGGGTTAGGCTTAGGGTTAGGCTTAGGGTACGGCTTAGGGTACGGGTTCGGGGAGGGCTTCGGGTACGGCGTAGGGTATGGGTTAGGGTTAGGGTTAGGGTTAGTGTTAGGGTTAGGGCTCGGTTTAGGGTACGGGTTAGGATTAGGGTACGTGTTAGTGTTAGGGTAGGGGTTAGCGTTAGGGTACGCGTTAGGGTTAGGGTAGTTATTAAACCTATCCCACTCTCTAGTTACCCCTTAGCACGTAAAGGAATATTATTTGGGGGTCCAGCCATGGAGAAGAGTTTAGACACTAGGATAAGATAAGGAACACACACATTACAAAGAAATCACATTAGGATTCTCTTTTTAAGCTGTTCCTTAAAACACTAGTGCTTAGGAAATCTATTGGAGGCAGAAGCAGTCAAGGGTAGCCTAGGGTTAGGGTTAGGCTTAGGGTTAGGCTTAGGGTACGGCTTAGGGTACGGGTTCGTGGAGGGCTTCGGGTACGGCGTAGGGTATGGGTTAGGGTTAGGGTTAGGGCTCGGTTTAGGGTACGGGTTAGGATTAGGGTACGTGTTAGGTTTAGGGTAGGGGTTAGGGTTAGGGTACGCGTTAGGGTTAGGGTAGTTATTAAACCTATCCCACTCTCTAGATACTCCTTAGCACGTAAAGGAATATTATTTGGGGGTCCAGCCATGGAGAAGTGTTTAGACACTAAGATAATATAAGGAACACACACATTATAAAGAAATCACATTAGGATTCTCTTTTTAAGCTGTTCCTTAAAACCCTAGTGCTTAGGAAATCTATTTGAGGCAGAAGCAGTCAAGGGTAGCCTAGGGTTAGGGTTAGGCTTAGGGTTAGGCTTAGGGTACGGCTTAGGGTACAGGTTCGGGGAGGGCTTCGGGTACGGCGTAGGGTACGTGTTAGGGTTAGGGTTAAGGTTAGTGTTAGGGTTAGGGCTCGGTTTAGGGTACGGGTTAGGATTAGGGTACGTGTTAGGGTTAGGGTAGGGGTTAGCGTCAGGGTACGCGTTAGGGTTAGGGTAGTTATTAAACCTATCCCACTCTCTAGTTACCCCTTAGCACGTAAAGGAATATTATTTGGGGGTCCAGCCATGGAGAAGAGTTTAGACACTAGGATAAGATCAGGAACACACCCATTATAAAGAAATCACATTAGGATTCTCTTTTTAAGCTGTTCCTTAAAACACTAGTGCTTAGGAAATCTATTGGAGGCAGAAGCAGTCAAGGGTAGCCTAGGGTTAGGGTTAGGCTTAGGGTTAGGCTTAGGGTACGGCTTAGGGTACGGGTTCGGGGAGGGCTTCGGGTACGGCGTACGGTAAGGGTTAGGGTTAGGGTTAGGTTTAGTGTTAGGGTTAGGGCTCGGTTTAGGGTACGGGTTAGGATTAGGGTACGTGTTAGTGTTAGGGTAGGGGTTAGCGTTAGGGTACGCGTTAGGGTTAGGGTAGTTATTAAACCTATCCCACTCCCTAGTTACCCCTTAGCACGTAAAGGAATATTATTTGGGGGTCCAGCCATGGAGAAGAGTTTAGACACTAGGATAAGATGAGGAACACACACAATATAAAGAAATCACATTAGGATTCTCTTTTTAAGCTGTTCCTTAAAACACTAGTGCTTAGGAAATCTATTGGAGGCAGAAGCAGTCAAGGGTAGCCTAGGGTTAGGGTTAGGCTTAGGGTTAGGCTTAGGGTACGGCTTAGGGTACGGGTTCGGGGAGGGCTTCGGGTACGGCGTAGGGTATGGGTTAGGGTTAGGGTTAGGGTTAGTGTTAGGGTTAGGGCTCGGTTTAGGGTACGGGTTAGGATTAGGGTACGTGTTAGGGTTAGGGTAGGGGTTAGGGTTAGGGTACGCGTTAGGGTTAGGGTAGTGATTAAACCTATCCCACTCTCTAGATACTCCTTAGCACGTAAAGGAATATTATTTGGGGGTCCAGCCATGGAGAAGTGTTTAGACACTAAGATAATATAAGGAACACACCCATTATAAAGAAATCACATTAGGATTCTCTTTTTAAGCTGTTCCTTAAAACACTAGTGCTTAGGAAATCTATTGGAGGCAGAAGCAGTCAAGGGTAGCCTAGGGTTAGGGTTAGGCTTAGGGTTAGGCTTAGGGTACGGCTTAGGGTACGGGTTCGGGGAGGGCTTCGGGTACGGCGTAGGGTATGGGTTAGGGTTAGGGTTAGGGTTAGTGTTAGGGTTAGGGCTCGGTTTAGGGTACGGGTTAGGATTAGGGTACGTGTTAGTGTTAGGGTAGGGGTTAGCGTTAGGGTACGCGTTAGGGTTAGGGTAGTTATTAAACCTATCCCACTCTCTAGTTACCCCTTAGCACGTAAAGAAATATTATTTGGGGGTCCAGCCATGGAGAAGAGTTTAGACACTAGGATAAGATAAGGAACACACACATTATAAAGAAATCACATTAGGATTCTCTTTTTAAGCTGTTCCTTAAAACACTAGTGCTTAGGAAATCTATTGGAGGCAGAAGCAGTCAAGGGTAGCCTAGGGTTAGGGTTAGGCTTAGGGTTAGGCTTAGGGTACGGCTTAGGGTACGGGTTCGGGGAGGGCTTCGGGTACGGCGTAGGGTATGGGTTAGGGTTAGGGTTAGGGTTAGTGTTAGGGTTAGGGCTCGGTTTAGGGTACGGGTTAGGATTAGGGTACGTGTTAGTGTTAGGGTAGGGGTTAGCGTTAGGGTACGCGTTAGGGTTAGGGTAGTTATTAAACCTATCCCACTCTCTAGTTACCCCTTAGCACGTAAAGGAATATTATTTGGGGGTCCAGCCATGGAGAAGAGTTTAGACACTAGGATAAGATAAAGAACACACACATTACAAAGAAATCACATTAGGATTCTCTTTTTAAGCTGTTCCTTAAAACACTAGTGCTTAGGAAATCTATTGGAGGCAGAAGCAGTCAAGGGTAGCCTAGGGTTAGGGTTAGGCTTAGGGTTAGGCTTAGGGTACGGCTTAGGGTACGGGTTCGTGGAGGGCTTCGGGTACGGCGTAGGGTATGGGTTAGGGTTAGGGTTAGGGTTAGTGTTAGGGTTAGGGCTCGGTTTAGGGTACGGGTTAGGATTAGGGTACGTGTTAGGTTTAGGGTAGGGGTTAGGGTTAGGGTACGCGTTAGGGTTAGGGTAGTTATTAAACCTATCCCACTCTCTAGATACTCCTTAGCACGTAAAGGAATATTATTTGGGGGTCCAGCCATGGAGAAGTGTTTAGACACTAAGATAATATAAGGAACACACACATTATAAAGAAATCACATTAGGATTCTCTTTTTAAGCTGTTCCTTAAAACCCTAGTGCTTAGGAAATCTATTTGAGGCAGAAGCAGTCAAGGGTAGCCTAGGGTTAGGGTTAGGCTTAGGGTTAGGCTTAGGGTACGGCTTAGGGTACAGGTTCGGGGAGGGCTTCGGGTACGGCGTAGGGTACGTGTTAGGGTTAGGGTTAAGGTTAGTGTTAGGGTTAGGGCTCGGTTTAGGGTACGGGTTAGGATTAGGGTACGTGTTAGGGTTAGGGTAGGGGTTAGCGTCAGGGTACGCGTTAGGGTTAGGGTAGTTATTAAACCTATCCCACTCTCTAGTTACCCCTTAGCACGTAAAGGAATATTATTTGGGGGTCCAGCCATGGAGAAGAGTTTAGACACTAGGATAAGATCAGGAACACACCCATTATAAAGAAATCACATTAGGATTCTCTTTTTAAGCTGTTCCTTAAAACACTAGTGCTTAGGAAATCTATTGGAGGCAGAAGCAGTCAAGGGTAGCCTAGGGTTAGGGTTAGGCTTAGGGTTAGGCTTAGGGTACGGCTTAGGGTACGGGTTCGGGGAGGGCTTCAGGTACGGCGTAGGGTATGGGTTAGGGTTAGGGTTAGGGTTAGTGTTAGGGTTAGGGCTCGGTTTAGGGTACGGGTTAGGATTAGGGTACGTGTTAGGGTTAGGGTAGGGGTTAGGGTTAGGGTACCCGTTAGGGTTAGGGTAGTGATTAAACCCATCCCACTCTCTAGATACCCCTTAGCACATAAAGGGATATTATTTGGGGGTCCAGCCATGGAGAAGAGTTTAGACACTAGGATTAGATAAGGAACACACCCATTATAAAGAAATCACATTAGGATTCTCTTTTTAAGCTGTTCCTTAAAACACTAGTGCTTAGGAAATCTATTGGAGGCAGAAGCAGTCAAGGGTAGCCTAGGGTTAGGGTTAGGCTTAGGGTTAGGCTTAGGGTACGGCTTAGGGTACGGGTTCGGGGAGGGCTTCGGGTACGGCGTAGGGTATGGGTTAGGGTTAGGGTTAGGGTTAGTGTTAGGGTTAGGGCTCGGTTTAGGGTACGGGTTAGGATTAGGGTACGTGTTAGGGTTAGGGTAGGGGTTAGCGTTAGGGTACGCGTTAGGGTTAGGGTAGTTATTAAACCTATCCCACTCTCTAGTTACCCCTTAGCACGTAAAGGAATATTATTTGGGCGTCCAGCCATGGAGAAGAGTTTAGACACTAGGATAAGATAAGGAACACACACATTATAAAGAAATCACATTAGGATTCTCTTTTTAAGCTGTTCCTTAAAACACTAGTGCTTAGGAAATCTATTGGAGGCAGAAGCAGTCAAGGGTAGCCTAGGGTTAGGGTTAGGCTTAGGGTTAGGCTTAGGGTACGGCTTAGGGTACGGGTTCGGGGAGGGCTTCGGGTACGGCGTAGGGTATGGGTTAGGGTTAGTGTTAGGGTTAGTGTTAGGGTTAGGGCTCGGTTTAGGGTACGGGTTAGGATTAGGGTACGTGTTAGGGTTAGGGTAGGGGTTAGGGTTAGGGTACGCGTTAGGGTTAGGGTAGTTATTAAACCTATCCCACTCTCTAGATACTCCTTAGCACGTAAAGGAATATTATTTGGGGGTGCAGCCATGGAGAAGTGTTTAGACACTAAGATAATATAAGGAACACACACATTATAAAGAAATCACATTAGGATTCTCTTTTTAAGCTGTTCCTTAAAACACTAGTGCTTAGGAAATCTATTGGAGGCAGAAGCAGTCAAGGGTAGCCTAGGGTTAGGGTTAGGCTTAGGGTTAGGCTTAGGGTACGGCTTAGGGTACGGGTTCAGGGAGGGCTTCGGGTACGGCATAGGGTATGGGTAAGGGTTAGGGTTAGGGTTAGTGTTAGGGTTAGGGCTCGGTTTAGGGTACGGGTTAGGATTAGGGTACGTGTTAGTGTTAGGGTAGGGGTTAGCGTTAGGGTACGCGTTAGGGTTAGGGTAGTTATTAAACCTATCCCACTCTCTAGTTACCCCTTAGCACGTAAAGGAATATTATTTGGGGGTCCAGCCATGGAGAAGTGTTTAGACACTAAGATAATATAAGGAACACACACATTATAAAGAAATCACATTAGGATTCTCTTTTTAAGCTGTTCCTTAAAACACTAGTGCTTAGGAAATCTATTGGAGGCAGAAGCAGTCAAGGGTAGCCTAGGGTTAGGGTTAGGCTTAGGGTTAGGCTTAGGGTACGGCTTAGGGTACGGGTTCAGGGAGGGCTTCGGGTACGGCATAGGGTATGGGTAAGGGTTAGGGTTAGGGTTAGTGTTAGGGTTAGGGCTCGGTTTAGGGTACGGGTTAGGATTAGGGTACGTGTTAGCGTTAGGGTAGGGGTTAGCGTTAGGGTACGCGTTAGGGTTAGGGTAGTTATTAAACCTATCCCACTCTCTAGTTACCCCTTAGCACGTAAAGGAATATTATTTGGGGGTCCAACCATGGAGAAGAGTTTAGACACTAGGATAAGATAAGGAACACACACATTATAAAGAAATCACATTAGGATTCTCTTTTTAAGCTGTTCCTTAAAACACTAGTGCTTAGGAAATCTATTGGAGGCAGAAGCAGTCAAGGGTAGCCTAGGGTTAGGGTTAGGCTTAGGGTTAGGCTTAGGGTACGGCTTAGGGTACGGGTTCGGGGAGGGCTTCGGGTACGGCGTAGGGTATGGGTTAGGGTTAGGGTTAGGGTTAGTGTTAGGGTTAGGGCTCGGTTTAGGGTACGGGTTAGGATTAGGGTACGTGTTAGGGTTAGGGTAGGGGTTAGCGTTAGGGTACGCGTTAGGGTTAGGGTAGTTATTAAACCTATCCCACTCTCTAGTTACCCCTTAGCACGTAAAGGAATATTATTTGGGGGTCCAGCCATGGAGAAGAGTTTAGACACTAGGATAAGATAAGGAACACACACATTATAAAGAAATCACATTAGGATCCTATTTTAAGCTGTTCCTTAAAACACTAGTGCTTAGGAAATCTATTGGAGGCAGAAGCAGTCAAGGGTAGCCTAGGGTTAGGGTTAGGCTTAGGGTTAGGCTTAGGGTACGACTTAGGGTACGGGTTCGGGGAGGGCTTCGGGTACGGCGTAGGGTATGGGTTAGGGTTAGGGTTAGGGTTAGTGTTAGGGTTAGGGCTCGGTTTAGGGTACGGGTTAGGATTAGGGTACGTGTTAGTGTTAGGGTAGGGGTTAGCGTTAGGGTACGCGTTAGGGTTAGGGTAGTTATTAAACCTATCCCACTCTCTAGTTACCCCTTAGCACGTAAAGGAATATTATTTGGGGGTCCAGCCATGGAGAAGAGTTTAGACACTAGGATAAGATGAGGAACACACACAATATAAAGAAATCACATTAGGATTCTCTTTTTAAGCTGTTCCTTAAAACACTAGTGCTTAGGAAATCTATTGGAGGCAGAAGCAGTCAAGGGTAGCCTAGGGTTAGGGTTAGGCTTAGGGTTAGGCTTAGGGTACGGCTTAGGGTACGGGTTCGGGGAGGGCTTCGGGTATGGCGTAGGGTATGGGTTAGTGTTAGGGTTAGGGTTAGTGTTAGGGTTAGGGCTCGGTTTAGGGTACGGGTTAGGATTAGGGTACGTGTTAGGGTTAGGTTAGGGGTTAGGGTTATGGTACGCGTTAGGGTTAGGGTAGTGATTAAACCTATCCCACTCTCTAGATAGCCCTTAGCACATAAAGGAATATTATTTGGGGGTCCAGCCATGGAGAAGAGTTTAGACACTAGGATTAGATAAGGAACACACCCATTATAAAGAAATCACATTAGGATTCTCTTTTTAAGCTGTTCCTTAAAACACTAGTGCTTAGGAAATCTATTGGAGGCAGAAGCAGTCAAGGGTAGCCTAGGGTTAGGGTTAGGCTTAGGGTTAGGCTTAGGGTACGGCTTAGGGTACGGGTTCGTGGAGGGCTTCGGGTACGGCGTAGGGTATGGGTTAGGGTTAGTGTTAGGGTTAGGGCTCGGTTTAGGGTACGGGTTAGGATTAGGGTACGTGTTAGGGTTAGGGTAGGGGTTAGGGTTAGGGTACGCGTTAGGGTTAGGGTAGTTATTAAACCTATCCCACTCTCTAGATACTCCTTAGCACGTAAAGAAATATTATTTGGGGGTCCATCCATGGAGAAGTGTTTAGACACTAAGATAATATAAGAAACACACACATTATAAAGAAATCACATTAGGATTCTCTTTTTAAGCTGTTCCTTAAAACACTAGTGCTTAGGAAATCTATTGGAGGCAGAAGCAGTCAAGGGTAGCCTAGGGTTAGGGTTAGGCTTAGGGTTAGGCTTAGGGTACGGCTTAGGGTACGGGTTCGGGGAGGGCTTCGGGTACGGCGTAGGGTACGGGTTAGGGTTAGGGTTAGGGTAAGTGTTAGGGTTAGGGCTCGGTTTAGGGTACGGGTTAGGATTAGGGTACGTGTTAGGGTTAGGGTAGGGGTTAGCGTTAGGGTACGCGTTAGGGTTAGGGTAGTTATTAAACCTATCCCACTCTCTAGTTACCCCTTAGCACGTAAAGGAATATTATTTGGGGGTCCAGCCATGGAGAAGAGTTTAGACACTAGGATAAGATCAGGAACACACCCATTATAAAGAAATCACATTAGGATTCTCTTTTTAAGCTGTTCCTTAAAACACTAGTGCTTAGGAAATCTATTGGAGGCAGAAGCAGTCAAGGGTAGCCTAGGGTTAGGGTTAGGCTTAGGGTTAGGCTTAGGGTTAGGCTTAGGGTACGGGTTCGGGGAGGGCTTCGGGTACGGCGTAGGGTATGGGTTAGGGTTAGGGTTAAGGTTAGTGTTAGGGTTAGGGCTCGGTTTAGGGTACGGGTTAGGATTAGGGTACGTGTTAGTGTTAGGGTAGGGGTTAGCGTTAGGGTACGCGTTAGGGTTAGGGTAGTTATTAAACCTATCCCACTCCCTAGTTACCCCTTAGCACGTAAAGGAATATTATTTGGGGGTCCAGCCATGGAGAAGAGTTTAGACACTAGGATAAGATGAGGAACACACACAATATAAAGAAATCACATTAGGATTCTCTTTTTAAGCTGTTCCTTAAAACACTAGTGCTTAGGAAATCTATTGGAGGCAGAAGCAGTCAAGGGTAGCCTAGGGTTAGGGTTAGGCTTAGGGTTAGGCTTAGGGTACGGCTTAGGGTACGGGTTCGGGGAGGGCTTCAGGTACGGCGTAGGGTATGGGTTAGGGTTAGGGTTAGGGTTAGTGTTAGGGTTAGGGCTCGGTTTAGGGTACGGGTTAGGATTAGGGTACGTGTTAGGGTTAGGGTAGGGGTTAGGGTTATGGTACGCGTTAGGGTTAGGGTAGTGATTAAACCTATCCCACTCTCTAGATACCCCTTAGCACATAAAGGAATATTATTTGGGGGTCCAGCCATGGAGAAGAGTTTAGACACTAGGATTAGATAAGGAACACACCCATTATAAAGAAATCACATTAGGATTCTCTTTTTAAGCTGTTCCTTAAAACACTAGTGCTTAGGAAATCTATTGGAGGCAGAAGCAGTCAAGGGTAGCCTAGGGTTAGGGTTAGGCTTAGGGGTAGGCTTAGGGTACGGCTTAGGGTACGGGTTCGGGGAGGGCTTCGGGTACGGCGTAGGGTATGGGTTAGGGTTAGGGTTAGGGTTAGTGTTAGGGTTAGGGCTCGGTTTAGGGTACGGGTTAGGATTAGGGTACGTGTTAGGGTTAGGGTAGGGGTTAGCGTTAGGGTACGCGTTAGGGTTAGGGTAGTTATTAAACCTATCCCACTCTCTAGTTACCCCTTAGCACGTAAAGGAATATTATTTGGGGGTCCAGCCATGGAGAAGAGTTTAGACACTAGGATAAGATCAGGAACACACCCATTATAAAGAAATCACATTAGGATTCTCTTTTTAAGCTGTTCCTTAAAACACTAGTGCTTAGGAAATCTATTGGAGGCAGAAGCAGTCAAGGGTAGCCTAGGGTTAGGGTTAGGCTTAGGGTTAGGCTTAGGGTACGGCTTAGGGTACGGGTTCGGGGAAGGCTTCGGGTACGGCGTAGGGTATGGGTTAGGGTTAGGGTTAAGGTTAGTGTTAGGGTTAGGGCTCGGTTTAGGGTACGGGTTAGGATTAGGGTACGTGTTAGTGTTAGGGTAGGGGTTAGCGTTAGGGTACGCGTTAGGGTTAGGGTAGTTATTAAACCTATCCCACTCCCTAGTTACCCCTTAGCACGTAAAGGAATATTATTTGGGGGTCCAGCCATGGAGAAGAGTTTAGACACTAGGATAAGATGAGGAACACACACAATATAAAGAAATCACATTAGGATTCTCTTTTTAAGCTGTTCCTTAAAACACTAGTGCTTAGGAAATCTATTGGAGGCAGAAGCAGTCAAGGGTAGCCTAGGGTTAGGGTTAGGCTTAGGGTTAGGCTTAGGGTACGGCTTAGGGTACGGGTTCGTGGAGGGCTTCGGGTACGGCGTAGGGTATGGGTTAGGGTTAGGGTTAGGGTTAGTGTTAGGGTTAGGGCTCGGTTTAGGGTACGGGTTAGGATTAGGGTACGTGTTAGGGTTAGGGTAGGGGTTAGGGTTAGGGTACGCGTTAGGGTTAGGTTAGTGATTAAACCTATCCCACTCTCTAGATACTCCTTAGCACGTAAAGGAATATTATTTGGGGGTGCAGCCATGGAGAAGTGTTTAGACACTAAGATAATATAAGGAACACACCCATTATAAAGAAATCACATTAGGATTCTCTTTTTAAGCTGTTCCTTAAAACACTAGTGCTTAGGAAATCTATTGGAGGCAGAAGCAGTCAAGGGTAGCCTAGGGTTAGGGTTAGGCTTAGGGTTAGGCTTAGGGTACGGCTTAGGGTACGGGTTCGGGGAGGGCTTCGGGTACGGCGTAGGGTATGGGTTAGGGTTAGGGTTAGGGTTAGTGTTAGGGTTAGGGCTCGGTTTAGGGTACGGGTTAGGATTAGGGTACGTGTTAGTGTTAGGGTAGGGGTTAGCGTTAGGGTACGCGTTAGGGTTAGGGTAGTTATTAAACCTATCCCACTCTCTAATTACCCCTTAGCACGTAAAGAAATATTATTTGGGGGTCCAGCCATGGAGAAGAGTTTAGACACTAGGATAAGATAAGGAACACACACATTATAAAGAAATCACATAAGGATTCTCTTTTTAAGCTGTTCCTTAAAACACTACTGCTTAGGAAATCTATTGGAGGCAGAAGCAGTCAAGGGTAGCCTAGGGTTAGGGTTAGGCTTAGGGTTAGGCTTAGGGTACGGCTTAGGGTACGGGTTCGGGGAGGGCTTCGGGTACGGCGTAGGGTATGGGTTAGGGTTAGGGTTAGGGTTAGTGTTAGGGTTAGGGCTCGGTTTAGGGTACGGGTTAGGATTAGGGTACGTGTTAGTGTTAGGGTAGGGGTTAGCGTTAGGGTACGCGTTAGGGTTAGGGTAGTTATTAAACCTATCCCACTCTCTAGTTACCCCTTAGCACGTAAAGGAATATTATTTGGGGGTCCAGCCATGGAGTAGAGTTTAGACACTAGGATAAGATAAGGAACACACACATTACAAAGAAATCACATTAGGATTCTCTTTTTAAGCTGTTCCTTAAAACACTAGTGCTTAGGAAATCTATTGGAGGCAGAAGCAGTCAAGGGTAGCCTAGGGTTAGGGTTAGGCTTAGGGTTAGGCTTAGGGTACGGCTTAGGGTACGGGTTCGTGGAGGGCTTCGGGTACGGCGTAGGGTATGGGTTAGGGTTAGGGTTAGGGTTAGTGTTAGGGTTAGGGCTCGGTTTAGTGTACGGGTTAGGATTAGGGTACGTGTTAGGTTTAGGGTAGGGGTTAGGGTTAGGGTACGCGTTAGGGTTAGGGTAGTTATTAAACCTATCCCACTCTCTAGATACTCCTTAGCACGTAAAGGAATATTATTTGGGGGTCCAGCCATGGAGAAGTGTTTAGACACTAAGATAATATAAGGAACACACACATTATAAAGAAATCACATTAGGATTCTCTTTTTAAGCTGTTCCTTAAAACCCTAGTGCTTAGGAAATCTATTTGAGGCAGAAGCAGTCAAGGGTAGCCTAGGGTTAGGGTTAGGCTTAGGGTTAGGCTTAGGGTACGGCTTAGGGTACAGGTTCGGGGAGGGCTTCGGGTACGGCGTAGGGTACGTGTTAGGGTTAGGGTTAAGGTTAGTGTTAGGGTTAGGGCTCGGTTTAGGGTACGGGTTAGGATTAGGGTACGTGTTAGGGTTAGGGTAGGGGTTAGCGTCAGGGTACGCGTTAGGGTTAGGGTAGTTATTAAACCTATCCCACTCTCTAGTTACCCCTTAGCACGTAAAGGAATATTATTTGGGGGTCCAGCCATGGAGAAGAGTTTAGACACTAGGATAAGATCAGGAACACACCCATTATAAAGAAATCACATTAGGATTCTCTTTTTAAGCTGTTCCTTAAAACACTAGTGCTTAGGAAATCTATTGGAGGCAGAAGCAGTCAAGGGTAGCCTAGGGTTAGGGTTAGGCTTAGGGTTAGGCTTAGGGTACGGCTTAGGGTACGGGTTCGGGGAGGGCTTCGGGTACGGCGTACGGTAAGGGTTAGGGTTAGGGTTAGGGTTAGTGTTAGGGTTAGGGCTCGGTTTAGGGTACGGGTTAGGATTAGGGTACGTGTTAGTGTTAGGGTAGGGGTTAGCGTTAGGGTACGCGTTAGGGTTAGGGTAGTTATTAAACCTATCCCACTCCCTAGTTACCCCTTAGCACGTAAAGGAATATTATTTGGGGGTCCAGCCATGGAGAAGAGTTTAGACACTAGGATAAGATGAGGAACACACACAATATAAAGAAATCACATTAGGATTCTCTTTTTAAGCTGTTCCTTAAAACACTAGTGCTTAGGAAATCTATTGGAGGCAGAAGCAGTCAAGGGTAGCCTAGGGTTAGGGTTAGGCTTAGGGTTAGGCTTAGGGTACGGCTTAGGGTACGGGTTCGGGGAGGGCTTCAGGTACGGCGTAGGGTATGGTTTAGGGTTAGGGTTAGGGTTAGTGTTAGGGTTAGGGCTCGGTTTAGGGTACGGGTTAGGATTAGGGTACGTGTTAGGGTTAGGGTAGGGGTTAGGGTTAGGGTACCCGTTAGGGTTAGGGTAGTGATTAAACCCATCCCACTCTCTAGATACCCCTTAGCACATAAAGGAATATTATTTGGGGGTCCAGCCATGGAGAAGAGTTTAGACACTAGGATTAGATAAGGAACACACCCATTATAAAGAAATCACATTAGGATTCTCTTTTTAAGCTGTTCCTTAAAACACTAGTGCTTAGGAAATCTATTGGAGGCAGAAGCAGTCAAGGGTAGCCTAGGGTTAGGGTTAGGCTTAGGGTTAGGCTTAGGGTACGGCTTAGGGTACGGGTTCGGGGAGGGCTTCGGGAACGGCGTAGGGTATGGGTTAGGGTTAGGGTTAGGGTTAGTGTTAGGGTTAGGGCTCGGTTTAGGGTACGGGTTAGGATTAGGGTACGTGTTAGGGTTAGGGTAGGGGTTAGCGTTAGGGTACGCGTTAGGGTTAGGGTAGTTATTAAACCTATCCCACTCTCTAGTTACCCCTTAGCACGTAAAGGAATATTATTTGGGCGTCCAGCCATGGAGAAGAGTTTAGACACTAGGATAAGATAAGGAACACACACATTATAAAGAAATCACATTAGGATTCTCTTTTTAAGCTGTTCCTTAAAACACTAGTGCTTAGGAAATCTATTGGAGGCAGAAGCAGTCAAGGGTAGCCTAGGGTTAGGGTTAGGCTTAGGGTTAGGCTTAGGGTACGGCTTAGGGTACGGGTTCGGGGAGGGCTTCGGGTACGGCGTAGGGTATGGGTTAGGGTTAGTGTTAGGGTTAGTGTTAGGGTTAGGGCTCGGTTTAGGGTACGGGTTAGGATTAGGGTACGTGTTAGGGTTAGGGTAGGGGTTAGGGTTAGGGTACGCGTTAGGGTTAGGGTAGTTATTAAACCTATCCCACTCTCTAGATACTCCTTAGCACGTAAAGGAATATTATTTGGGGGTGCAGCCATGGAGAAGTGTTTAGACACTAAGATAATATAAGGAACACACACATTATAAAGAAATCACATTAGGATTCTCTTTTTAAGCTGTTCCTTAAAACACTAGTGCTTAGGAAATCTATTGGAGGCAGAAGCAGTCAAGGGTAGCCTAGGGTTAGGGTTAGGCTTAGGGTTAGGCTTAGGGTACGGCTTAGGGTACGGGTTCAGGGAGGGCTTCGGGTACGGCATAGGGTATGGGTAAGGGTTAGGGTTAGGGTTAGTGTTAGGGTTAGGGCTCGGTTTAGGGTACGGGTTAGGATTAGGGTACGTGTTAGTGTTAGGGTAGGGGTTAGCGTTAGGGTACGCGTTAGGGTTAGGGTAGTTATTAAACCTATCCCACTCTCTAGTTACCCCTTAGCACGTAAAGGAATATTATTTGGGGGTCCAGCCATGGAGAAGAGTTTAGACACTAGGATAAGATATGGAACACACACATTATAAAGAAATCACATTAGGATTCTCTTTTTAAGCTGTTCCTTAAAACACTAGTGCTTAGGAAATCTATTGGAGGCAGAAGCAGTCAAGGGTAGCCTAGGGTTAGGGTTAGGCTTAGGGTTAGGCTTAGGGTACGGCTTAGGGTACGGGTTCGGGGAGGGCTTCGGGTACGGCGTAGGGTATGGGTTAGGGTTAGGGTTAGGGTTAGTGTTAGGGTTAGGGCTCGGTTTAGGGTACGGGTTAGGATTAGGGTACGTGTTAGGGTTAGGGTAGGGGTTAGGGTTAGGGTACGCGTTAGGGTTAGGGTAGTTATTAAACCTATCCCACTCTCTAGATACTCCTTAGCACGTAAAGGAATATTATTTGGGGGTGCAGCCATGGAGAAGTGTTTAGACACTAAGATAATATAAGGAACACACACATTATAAAGAAATCACATTAGGATTCTCTTTTTAAGCTGTTCCTTAAAACACTAGTGCTTAGGAAATCTATTGGAGGCAGAAGCAGTCAAGGGTAGCCTAGGGTTAGGGTTAGGCTTAGGGTTAGGCTTAGGGTACGGCTTAGGGTACGGGTTCAGGGAGGGCTTCGGGTACGGCATAGGGTATGGGTAAGGGTTAGGGTTAGGGTTAGTGTTAGGGTTAGGGCTCGGTTTAGGGTACGGGTTAGGATTAGGGTACGTGTTAGCGTTAGGGTAGGGGTTAGCGTTAGGGTACGCGTTAGGGTTAGGGTAGTTATTAAACCTATCCCACTCTCTAGTTACCCCTTAGCACGTAAAGGAATATTATTTGGGGGTCCAGCCATGGAGAAGAGTTTAGACACTAGGATAAGATAAGGAACACACACATTATAAAGAAATCACATTAGGATTCTCTTTTTAAGCTGTTCCTTAAAACACTAGTGCTTAGGAAATCTATTGGAGGCAGAAGCAGTCAAGGGTAGCCTAGGGTTAGGGTTAGGCTTAGGGTTAGGCTTAGGGTACGGCTTAGGGTACGGGTTCGGGGAGGGCTTCGGGTACGGCGTAGGGTATGGGTTAGGGTTAGGGTTAGGGTTAGTGTTAGGGTTAGGGCTCGGTTTAGGGTACGGGTTAGGATTAGGGTACGTGTTAGGGTTAGGGTAGGGGTTAGCGTTAGGGTACGCGTTAGGGTTAGGGTAGTTATTAAACCTATCCCACTCTTTAGTTACCCCTTAGCACGTAAAGGAATATTATTTGGGGGTCCAGCCATGGAGAAGAGTTTAGACACTAGGATAAGATAAGGAACACACACATTATAAAGAAATCACATTAGGATTCTCTTTTTAAGCTGTTCCTTAAAACACTAGTGCTTAGGAAATCTATTGGAGGCAGAAGCAGTCAAGGGTAGCCTAGGGTTAGGGTTAGGCTTAGGGTTAGGCTTAGGGTACGGCTTAGGGTACGGGTTCGTGGAGGGCTTCGGGTACGGCGTAGGGTATGGGTTAGGGTTAGGGTTAGGGTTAGTGTTAGGGTTAGGGCTCGGTTTAGGGTACGGGTTAGGATTAGGGTACGTGTTAGTGTTAGGGTAGGGGTTAGCGTTAGGGTACGCGTTAGGGTTAGGGTAGTTATTAAACCTATCCCACTCTCTAGTTACCCCTTAGCACGTAAAGGAATATTATTTGGGGGTCCAGCCATGGAGAAGAGTTTAGACACTAGGATAAGATGAGGAACACACACATTATAAAGAAATCACATTAGGATTCTCTTTTTAAGCTGTTCCTTAAAACACTAGTGCTTAGGAAATCTATTGGAGGCAGAAGCAGTCAAGGGTAGCCTAGGGTTAGGGTTAGGCTTAGGGTTAGGCTTAGGGTACGACTTAGGGTACGGGTTCGGGGAGGGCTTCGGGTACGGCGTAGGGTATGGGTTAGGGTTAGGGTTAGGGTTAGTGTTAGGGTTAGGGCTCGGTTTAGGGTACGGGTTAGGATTAGGGTACGTGTTAGTGTTAGGGTAGGGGTTAGCGTTAGGGTACGCGTTAGGGTTAGGGTAGTTATTAAACCTATCCCACTCTCTAGTTACCCCTTAGCACGTAAAGGAATATTATTTGGGGGTCCAGCCATGGAGAAGAGTTTAGACACTAGGATAAGATGAGGAACACACACAATATAAAGAAATCACATTAGGATTCTCTTTTTAAGCTGTTCCTTAAAACACTAGTGCTTAGGAAATCTATTGGAGGCAGAAGCAGTCAAGGGTAGCCTAGGGTTAGGGTTAGGCTTAGGGTTAGGCTTAGGGTACGGCTTAGGGTACGGGTTCGGGGAGGGCTTCGGGTACGGCGTAGGGTATGGGTTAGTGTTAGGGTTAGGGTTAGTGTTAGGGTTAGGGCTCGGTTTAGGGTACGGGTTAGGATTAGGGTACGTGTTAGGATTAGGTTAGGGGTTAGGGTTATGGTACGCGTTAGGGTTAGGGTAGTGATTAAACCTATCCCACTCTCTATATAGCCCTTAGCACATAAAGGAATATTATTTGGGGGTCCAGCCATGGAGAAGAGTTTAGACACTAGGATTAGATAAGGAACACACCCATTATAAAGAAATCACATTAGGATTCTCTTTTTAAGCTGTTCCTTAAAACACTAGTGCTTAGGAAATCTATTGGAGGCAGAAGCCGTCAAGGGTAGCCTAGGGTTAGGGTTAGGCTTAGGGTTAGGCTTAGGGTACGGCTTAGGGTACGGGTTCAGGGAGGGCTTCGGGTACGGCGTAGGGTATGGGTTAGGGTTAGGGTTAGGGTTTGTGTTAGGGTTAGGGCTCGGTTTAGGGTACGGGTTAGGATTAGGGTACGTGTTAGGGTTAGGGTAGGGGTTAGCGTTAGGGTACGCGTTAGGGTTAGGGTAGTTATTAAACCTATCCCACTCTCTAGTTACCCCTTAGCACGTAAAGGAATATTATTTGGGGGTCCAGCCATGGAAAAGAGTTTAGACACTAGGATAAGATGAGGAACACACACAATATAAAGAAATCACATTAGGATTCTCTTTTTAAGCTGTTCCTTAAAACACTAGTGCTTAGGAAATCTATTGGAGGCAGAAGCAGTCAAGGGTAGCCTAGGGTTAGGGTTAGGCTTAGGGTTAGGCTTAGGGTTAGGCTTAGGGTACGGGTTCGGGGAGGGCTTCGGGTACGGCGTAGGGTATGGGTTAGGGTTAGGGTTAAGGTTAGTGTTAGGGTTAGGGCTCGGTTTAGGGTACGGGTTAGGATTAGGGTACGTGTTAGTGTTAGGGTAGGGGTTAGCGTTAGGGTACGCGTTAGGGTTAGGGTAGTTATTAAACCTATCCCACTCCCTAGTTACCCCTTAGCACGTAAAGGAATATTATTTGGGGGTCCAGCCATGGAGAAGAGTTTAGACACTAGGATAAGATGAGGAACACACACAATATAAAGAAATCACATTAGGATTCTCTTTTTAAGCTGTTCCTTAAAACACTAGTGCTTAGGAAATCTATTGGAGGCAGAAGCAGTCAAGGGTAGCCTAGCGTTAGGGTTAGGCTTAGGGTTAGGCTTAGGGTACGGCTTAGGGTACGGGTTCGGGGAGGTCTTCAGGTACGGCGTAGGGTATGGGTTAGGGTTAGGGTTAGGGTTAGTGTTAGGGTTAGGGCTCGGTTTAGGGTACGGGTTAGGATTAGGGTACGTGTTAGGGTTAGGGTAGGGGTTAGGGTTATGGTACGCGTTAGGGTTAGGGTAGTGATTAAACCTATCCCACTCTCTAGATACCCCTTAGCACATAAAGGAATATTATTTGGGGGTCCAGCCATGGAGAAGAGTTTAGACACTAGGATTAGATAAGGAACACACCCATTATAAAGAAATCACATTAGGATTCTCTTTTTAAGCTGTTCCTTAAAACACTAGTGCTTAGGAAATCTATTGGAGGCAGAAGCAGTCAAGGGTAGCCTAGGGTAAGGGTTAGGCTTAGGGGTAGGCTTAGGGTACGGCTTAGGGTATGGGTTCGGGGAGGGCTTCGGGTACGGCGTAGGGTATGGGTTAGGGTTAGGGTTAGGGTTAGTGTTAGGGTTAGGGCTCGGTTTAGGGTACGGGTTAGGATTAGGGTACGTGTTAGGGTTAGGGTAGGGGTTAGCGTTAGGGTACGCGTTAGGGTTAGGGTAGTTATTAAACCTATCCCACTCTCTAGTTACCCCTTAGCACGTAAAGGAATATTATTTGGGGGTCCAGCCGTGGAGAAGAGTTTAGACACTAGGATAAGATAAGGAACACACACATTATAAAGAAATCACATTAGGATTCCTTTTTAAGCTGTTCCTTAAAACACTAGTGCTTAGGAAATCTATTGGAGGCAGAAGCAGTCAAGGGTAGCCTAGGGTTAGGGTTAGGCTTAGGGTTAGGCTTAGGGTACGGCTTAGGGTACGGGTTCGTGGAGGGCTTCGGGTACGGCGTAGGGTATGGGTTAGGGTTAGGGTTAGGGTTAGTGTTAGGGTTAGGGCTCGGTTTAGGGTACGGGTTAGGATTAGGGTACGTGTTAGGGTTAGGGTAGGGGTTAGGGTTAGGGTACGCGTTAGGGTTAGGGTAGTTATTAAACCTATCCCACTCTCTAGATACTCCTTAGCACGTAAAGGAATATTATTTGGGGGTCCAGCCATGGAGAAGTGTTTAGACACTAAGATAATATAAGGAACACACACATTATAAAGAAATCACATTAGGATTCTCTTTTTAAGCTGTTCCTTAAAACACTAGTGCTTAGGAAATCTATTGGAGGCAGAAGCAGTCAAGGGTAGCCTAGGGTTAGGGTTAGGCTTAGGGTTAGGCTTAGGGTACGGCTTAGGGTACGGGTTCGGGGAGGGCTTCAGGTACGGCGTAGGGTACGGGTTAGGGTTAGGGTTAGGGCTCGGTTTAGGGTACGGGTTAGGATTAGGGTACGTGTTAGGGTTAGGGTAGGGGTTAGGGTTAGGGTACGCGTTAGGGTTAGGGTAGTGATTAAACCTATCCCACTCTCTAGATACTCCTTAGCACGTAAAGGAATATTATTTGGGGGTGCAGCCATGGAGAAGTGTTTAGACACTAAGATAATATAAGGAACACACCCATTATAAAGAAATCACATTAGGATTCTCTTTTTAAGCTGTTCCTTAAAACACTAGTGCTTAGGAAATCTATTGGAGGCAGAAGCAGTCAATGGTAGCCTAGGGTTAGGGTTAGGCTTAGGGTTAGGCTTAGGGTACGGCTTAGGGTACGGGTTCGGGGAGGGCTTCGGGTACGGCGTAGGGTATGGGTTAGGGTTAGGGTTAGGGTTAGTGTTAGGGTTAGGGCTCGGTTTAGGGTACGGGTTAGGATTAGGGTACGTGTTAGTGTTAGGGTAGGGGTTAGCGTTAGGGTACGCGTTAGGGTTAGGGTAGTTATTAAACCTATCCCACTCTCTAGTTACCCCTTAGCACGTAAAGAAATATTATTTGGGGGTCCAGCCATGGAGAAGAGTTTAGACACTAGGATAAGATAAGGAACACACACATTATAAAGAAATCACATTAGGATTCTCTTTTTAAGCTGTTCCTTAAAACACTACTGCTTAGGAAATCTATTGGAGGCAGAAGCAGTCAAGGGTAGCCTAGGGTTAGGGTTAGGCTTAGGGTTAGGCTTAGGGTACGGCTTATGGTACGGGTTCGGGGAGGGCTTCGGGTACGGCGTAGGGTATGGGTTAGGGTTAGGGTTAGGGTTAGTGTTAGGGTTAGGGCTCGGTTTAGGGTACGGGTTAGGATTAGGGTACGTGTTAGGTTTAGGGTAGGGGTTAGGGTTAGGGTACGCGTTAGGGTTAGGGTAGTTATTAAACCTATCCCACTCTCTAGATACTCCTTAGCACGTAAAGGAATATTATTTGGGGGTCCAGCCATGGAGAAGTGTTTAGACACTAAGATAATATAAGGAACACACCCATTATAAAGAAATCACATTAGGATTCTCTTTTTAAGCTGTTCCTTAAAACCCTAGTGCTTAGGAAATCTATTGGAGGCAGAAGCAGTCAAGGGTAGCCTAGGGTTAGGGTTAGGCTTAGGGTTAGGCTTAGGGTACGGCTTAGGGTACAGGTTCGGGGAGGGCTTCGGGTACGGCGTAGGGTACGTGTTAGGGTTAGGGTTAAGGTTAGTGTTAGGGTTAGGGCTCGGTTTAGGGTACGGGTTAGGATTAGGGTACGTGTTAGGGTTAGGGTAGGGGTTAGCGTCAGGGTACGCGTTAGGGTTAGGGTAGTTATTAAACCTATCCCACTCTCTAGTTACCCCTTAGCACGTAAAGGAATATTATTTGGGGGTCCAGCCATGGAGAAGAGTTTAGACACTAGGATAAGATCAGGAACACACCCATTATAAAGAAATCACATTAGGATTCTCTTTTTAAGCTGTTCCTTAAAACACTAGTGCTTAGGAAATCTATTGGAGGCAGAAGCAGTCAAGGGTAGCCTAGGGTTAGGGTTAGGCTTAGGGTTAGGCTTAGGGTACGGCTTAGGGTACGGGTTCGGGGAGGGCTTCGGGTACGGCGTACGGTAAGGGTTAGGGTTAGGGTTAGGGTTAGTGTTAGGGTTAGGGCTCGGTTTAGGGTACGGGTTAGGATTAGGGTACGTGTTAGTGTTAGGGTAGGGGTTAGCGTTAGGGTACGCATTAGGGTTAGGGTAGTTATTAAACCTATCCCACTCCCTAGTTACCCCTTAGCACGTAAAGGAATATTATTTGGGGGTCCAGCCATGGAGAAGAGTTTAGACACTAGGATAAGATGAGGAACACACACAATATAAAGAAATCACATTAGGATTCTCTTTTTAAGCTGTTCCTTAAAACACTAGTGCTTAGGAAATCTATTGGAGGCAGAAGCAGTCAAGGGTAGCCTAGGGTTAGGGTTAGGCTTAGGGTTAGGCTTAGGGTACGGCTTAGGGTACGGGTTCGGGGAGGGCTTCAGGTACGGCGTAGGGTATGGGTTAGGGTTAGGGTTAGGGTTAGTGTTAGGGTTAGGGCTCGGTTTAGGGTACGGGTTAGGATTAGGGTACGTGTTAGGGTTAGGGTAGGGGTTAGGGTTAGGGTACCCGTTAGGGTTAGGGTAGTGGTTAAACCCATCCCACTCTCTAGGTACCCCTTAGCACATAAAGGAATATTATTTGGGGGTCCAGCCATGGAGAAGAGTTTAGACACTAGGATTAGATAAGGAACACACCCATTATAAAGAAATCACATTAGGATTCTCTTTTTAAGCTGTTCCTTAAAACACTAGTGCTTAGGAAATCTATTGGAGGCAGAAGCAGTCAAGGGTAGCCTAGGGTTAGGGTTAGGCTTAGGGTTAGGCTTAGGGTACGGCTTAGGGTACGGGTTCGGGGAGGGCTTCGGGTACGGCGTAGGGTATGGGTTAGGGTTAGGGTTAGGGTTAGTGTTAGGGTTAGGGCTCGGTTTAGGGTACGGGTTAGGATTAGGGTACGTGTTAGGGTTAGGGTAGGGGTTAGCGTTAGGGTACGCGTTAGGGTTAGGGTAGTTATTAAACCTATCCCACTCTCTAGTTACCCCTTAGCACGTAAAGGAATATTATTTGGGGGTCCAGCCATGGAGAAGAGTTTAGACACTAGGATAAGATAAGGAACACACACATTATAAAGAAATCACATTAGGATTCTCTTTTTAAGCTGTTCCTTAAAACACTAGTGCTTAGGAAATCTATTGGAGGCAGAAGCAGTCAAGGGTAGCCTAGGGTTAGGGTTAGGCTTAGGGTTAGGCTTAGGGTACGGCTTAGGGTACGGGTTCGGGGAGGGCTTCGGGTACGGCGTAGGGTATGGGTTAGGGTTAGGGTTAGGGTTAGTGTTAGGGTTAGGGCTCGGTTTAGGGTACGGGTTAGGATTAGGGTACGTGTTAGGGTTAGGGTAGGGGTTAGGGTTAGGGTACGCGTTAGGGTTAGGGTAGTTATTAAACCTATCCCACTCTCTAGATACTCCTTAGCACGTAAAGGAATATTATTTGGGGGTGCAGCCATGGAGAAGTGTTTACACACTAAGATAATATAAGGAACGCACACATTATAAAGAAATCACATTAGGATTCTCTTTTTAAGCTGTTCCTTAAAACACTAGTGCTTAGGAAATCTATTGGAGGCAGAAGCAGTCAAGGGTAGCCTAGGGTTAGGGTTAGGCTTAGGGTTAGGCTTAGGGTACGGCTTAGGGTACGGGGTCAGGGAGGGCTTCGGGTACGGCATAGGGTATGGGTAAGGGTTAGGGTTAGGGTTAGTGTTAGGGTTAGGGCTCGGTTTAGGGTACGGGTTAGGATTAGGGTACGTGTTAGTGTTAGGGTAGGGGTTAGCGTTAGGGTACGCGTTAGGGTTAGGGTAGTTATTAAACCTATCCCACTCTCTAGTTACCCCTTAGCACGTAAAGGAATATTATTTGGGGGTCCAGCCATGGAGAAGAGTTTAGACACTAGGATAAGATAAGGAACACACACATTATAAAGAAATCACATTAGGATTCTCTTTTTAAGCTGTTCCTTAAAACACTAGTGCTTAGGAAATCTATTGGAGGCAGAAGCAGTCAAGGGTAGCCTAGGGTTAGGGTTAGGCTTAGGGTTAGGCTTAGGGTACGGCTTAGGGTACGGGTTCGTGGAGGGCTTCGGGTACGGCGTAGGGTATGGGTTAGGGTTAGGGTTAGGGTTAGTGTTACGGTTAGGGCTCGGTTTAGGGTACGGGTTAGGATTAGGGTACGTGTTAGGGTTAGGGTAGGGGTTAGGGTTAGGGTACGCGTTAGGGTTAGGGTAGTTATTAAACCTATCCCACTCTCTAGATACTCCTTAGCACGTAAAGGAATATTATTTGGGGGTGCAGCCATGGAGAAGTGTTTAGACACTAAGATAATATAAGGAACACACACATTATAAAGAAATCACATTAGGATTCTCTTTTTAAGCTGTTCCTTAAAACACTAGTGCTTAGGAAATCTATTGGAGGCAGAAGCAGTCAAGGGTAGCCTAGGGTTAGGGTTAGGCTTAGGGTTAGGCTTAGGGTACGGCTTAGGGTACGGGTTCAGGGAGGGCTTCGGGTACGGCATAGGGTATGGGTAAGGGTTAGGGTTAGGGTTAGTGTTAGGGTTAGGGCTCGGTTTAGGGTACGGGTTAGGATTAGGGTACGTGTTAGCGTTAGGGTAGGGGTTAGCGTTAGGGTACGCGTTAGGGTTAGGGTAGTTATTAAACCTATCCCACTCTCTAGTTACCCCTTAGCACGTAAAGGAATATTATTTGGGGGTCCAGCCATGGAGAAGAGTTTAGACACTAGGATAAGATAAGGAACACACACATTATAAAGAAATCACATTAGGATTCTCTTTTTAAGCTGTTCCTTAAAACACTAGTGCTTAGGAAATCTATTGGAGGCAGAAGCAGTCAAGGGTAGCCTAGGGTTAGGGTTAGGCTTAGGGTTAGGCTTAGGGTACGGCTTAGGGTACGGGTTCGGGGAGGGCTTCGGGTTCGGCGTAGTGTATGGGTTAGGGTTAGGGTTAGGGTTAGTGTTAGGGTTAGGGCTCGGTTTAGGGTACAGGTTAGGATTAGGGTACGTGTTAGGGTTAGGGTAGGGGTTAGCGTTAGGGTACGCGTTAGGGTTAGGGTAGTTATTAAACCTATCCCACTCTCTAGTTACCCCTTAGCACGTAAAGGAATATTATTTGGGGGTCCAGCCATGGAGAAGAGTTTAGACACTAGGATAAGATAAGGAACACACACATTATAAAGAAATCACATTAGGATTCTCTTTTTAAGCTGTTCCTTAAAACACTAGTGCTTAGGAAATCTATTGGAGGCAGAAGCAGTCAAGGGTAGCCTAGGGTTAGGGTTAGGCTTAGGGTTAGGCTTAGGGTACGGCTTAGGGTACGGGTTCATGGAGGGCTTCGGGTACGGCGTAGGGTATGGGTTAGGGTTAGGGTTAGGGTTAGTGTTAGGGTTAGGGCTCGGTTTAGGGTACGGGTTAGGATTAGGGTACGTGTTAGTGTTAGGGTAGGGGTTAGCGTTAGGGTACGCGTTAGGGTTAGGGTAGTTATTAAACCTATCCCACTCTCTAGTTACCCCTTAGCACGTAAAGGAATATTATTTGGGGGTCCAGCCATGGAGAAGAGTTTAGACACTAGGATAAGATGAGGAACACACACATTATAAAGAAATCACATTAGGATTCTCTTTTTAAGCTGTTCCTTAAAACACTAGTGCTTAGGAAATCTATTGGAGGCAGAAGCAGTCAAGGGTAGCCTAGGGTTAGGGTTAGGCTTAGGGTTAGGCTTAGGGTACGACTTAGGGTACGGGTTCGGGGAGGGCTTCGGGTACGGCGTAGGGTATGGGTTAGGGTTAGGGTTAGGGTTAGTGTTAGGGTTAGGGCTCGGTTTAGGGTACGGGTTAGGATTAGGGTACGTGTTAGTGTTAGGGTAGGGGTTAGCGTTAGGGTACGCGTTAGGGTTAGGGTAGTTATTAAACCTATCCCACTCTCTAGTTACCCCTTAGCACGTAAAGGAATATTATTTGGGGGTCCAGCCATGGAGAAGAGTTTAGACACTAGGATAAGATGAGGAACACACACAATATAAAGAAATCACATTAGGATTCTCTTTTTAAGCTGTTCCTTAAAACACTAGTGCTTAGGAAATCTATTGGAGGCAGAAGCAGTCAAGGGTAGCCTAGGGTTAGGGTTAGGCTTAGGGTTAGGCTTAGGGTACGGCTTAGGGTACGGGTTCGGGGAGGGCTTCGGGTACGGCGTAGGGTATGGGTTAGTGTTAGGGTTAGGGTTAGTGTTAGGGTTAGGGCTCGGTTTAGGGTACGGGTTAGGATTAGGGTACGTGTTAGGGTTAGGTTAGGGGTTAGGGTTATGGTACGCGTTAGGGTTAGGGTAGTGATTAAACCTATCCCACTCTCTAGATAGCCCTTAGCACATAAAGGAATATTATTTGGGGGTCCAGCCATGGAGAAGAGTTTAGACACTAGGATTAGATAAGGAACAAACCCATTATAAAGAAATCACATTAGGATTCTCTTTTTAAGCTGTTCCTTAAAACACTAGTGCTTAGGAAATCTATTGGAGGCAGAAGCAGTCAAGGGTAGCCTAGGGTTAGGGTTAGGCTTAGGGTTAGGCTTAGGGTACGGCTTAGGGTACGGGTTCAGGGAGGGCTTCGGGTACGGCGTAGGGTATGGGTTAGGGTTAGGGTTAGGGTTTGTGTTAGGGTTAGGGCTCGGTTTAGGGTACGGGTTAGGATTAGGGTACGTGTTAGGGTTAGGGTAGGGGTTAGCGTTAGGGTACGCGTTAGGGTTAGGGTAGTTATTAAACCTATCCCACTCTCTAGTTACCCCTTAGCACGTAAAGGAATATTATTTGGGGGTCCAGCCATGGAGAAGAGTTTAGACACTAGGATAAGATAAGGAACACACACATTATAAAGAAATCACATTAGGATTCTCTTTTTAAGCTGTTCCTTAAAACACTAGTGCTTAGGAAATCTATTGGAGGCAGAAGCAGTCAAGGGTAGCCTAGGGTTAGGGTTAGGCTTAGGGTTAGGCTTAGGGTACGGCTTAGGGTACGGGTTCGTGGAGGGCTTCGGGTACGGCGTAGGGTATGGGTTAGGGTTAGGGTTAGGTTTAGTGTTAGGGTTAGGGCTCGGTTTAGGGTACGGGTTAGGATTAGGGTACGTGTTAGGGTTAGGGTAGGGGTTAGGGTTAGGGTACGCGTTAGGGTTAGGGTAGTTATTAAACCTATCCCACTCTCTAGATACTCCTTAGCACGTAAAGGAATATTATTTGGGGGTGCAGCCATGGAGAAGTGTTTAGACACTAAGATAATATAAGGAACACACCCATTATAAAGAAATCACATTAGGATTCTCTTTTTAAGCTGTTCCTTAAAACACTAGTGCTTAGGAAATCTATTGGAGGCAGAAGCAGTCAAGGGTAGCCTAGGGTTAGGGTTAGGCTTAGGGTTAGGCTTAGGGTACGGCTTAGGGTACGGGTTCGGGGAGGGCTTCGGGTACGGCGTAGGGTATGGGTTAGGGTTAGGGTTAGGGTTAGTGTTAGGGTTAGGGCTCGGTTTAGGGTACGGGTTAGGATTAGGGTACGTGTTAGTGTTAGGGTAGGGGTTAGCGTTAGGGTACGCGTTAGGGTTAGGGTAGTTATTAAACCTATCCCACTCTCTAGTTACCCCTTAGCACGTAAAGGAATATTATTTGGGGGTCCAGCCATGGAGAAGAGTTTAGACACTAGGATAAGATAAGGAACACACACATTATAAAGAAATCACATTAGGATTCTCTTTTTAAGCTGTTCCTTAAAACACTAGTGCTTAGGAAATCTATTGGAGGCAGAAGCAGTCAAGGGTAGCCTAGGGTTAGGGTCAGGCTTAGGGTTAGGCTTAGGGTACGGCTTAGGGTACGGGTTCGGGGAGGGCTTCGGGTACGGCGTAGGGTATGGGTTAGGGTTAGGGTTAGGGTTAGTGTTAGGGTTAGGGCTCGGTTTAGGGTACGGGTTAGGATTAGGGTACGTGTTAGTGTTAGGGTAGGGGTTAGCGTTAGGGTACGCGTTAGGGTTAGGGTAGTTATTAAACCTATCCCACTCTCTAGTTACCCCTTAGCACGTAAAGGAATATTATTTTGGGGTCCAGCCATGGAGAAGAGTTTAGACACTAGGATAAGATAAGGAACACACACATTATAAAGAAATCACATTAGGATTCTCTTTTTAAGCTGTTCCTTAAAACACTAGTGCTTAGGAAATCTATTGGAGGCAGAAGCAGTCAAGGGTAGCCTAGGGTTAGGGTTAGGCTTAGGGTTAGGCTTAGGGTACGGCTTAGGGTACGGGTTCGTGGAGGGCTTCGGGTACGGCGTAGGGTATGGGTTAGGGTTAGGGTTAGGGTTAGTGTTAGGGTTAGGGCTCGGTTTAGGGTACGGGTTAGGATTAGGGTACGTGTTAGGGTTAGGGTAGGGGTTAGGGTTAGGGTACGCGTTAGGGTTAGGGTAGTTATTAAACCTATCCCACTCTCTAGATACTCCTTAGCACGTAAAGGAATATTATTTGGGGGTGCAGCCATGTAGAAGTGTTTAGACACTAAGATAATATAAGGAACACACACATTATAAAGAAATCACATTAGGATTCTCTTTTTAAGCTGTTCCTTAAAACACTAGTGCTTAGGAAATCTATTGGAGGCAGAAGCAGTCAAGGGTAGCCTAGGGTTAGGGTTAGGCTTAGGGTTAGGCTTAGGGTACGGCTTAGGGTACGGGTTCAGGGAGGGCTTCTGGTACGGCATAGGGTATGGATAAGGGTTAGGGTTAGGGTTAGTGTTAGGGTTAGGGCTCGGTTTAGGGTACGGGTTAGGATTAGGGTACGTGTTAGTGTTAGGGTAGGGGTTAGCGTTAGGGTACGCGTTAGGGTTAGGGTACTTATTAAACCTATCCCACTCTCTAGTTACCCCTTAGCACGTAAAGGAATATTATTTGGGGGTCCAGCCATGGAGAAGAGTTTAGACACTAGGATAAGATAAGGAACACACACATTATAAAGAAATCACATTAGGATTCTCTTTTTAAGCTGTTCCTTAAAACACTAGTGCTTAGGAAATCTATTGGAGGCAGAAGCAGTCAAGGGTAGCCTAGGGTTAGGGTTAGGCTTAGGGTTAGGCTTAGGGTACGGCTTAGGGTACGGGTTCGGGGAGGGCTTCGGGTACGGCGTAGGGTATGGGTTAGGGTTAGGGTTAGGGTTAGTGTTAGGGTTAGGGCTCGGTTTAGGGTACGGGTTAGGATTAGGGTACGTGTTAGGGTTAGGGTAGGGGTTAGCGTTAGGGTACGCGTTAGGTTTAGGGTAGTTATTAAACCTATCCCACTCTCTAGTTACCCCTTAGCACGTAAAGGAATATTATTTGGGGGTCCAGCCATGGAGAAGAGTTTAGACACTAGGATAAGATAAGGAACACACACATTATAAAGAAATCACATTAGGATTCTCTTTTTAAGCTGTTCCTTAAAACACTAGTGCTTAGGAAATCTATTGGAGGCAGAAGCAGTCAAGGGTAGCCTAGGGTTAGGGTTAGGCTTAGGGTTAGGCTTAGGGTACGGCTTAGGGTACGGGTTCGTGGAGGGCTTCGGGTACGGCGTAGGGTATGGGTTAGGGTTAGGGTTAGGGTTAGTGTTAGGGTTAGGGCTCGGTTTAGGGTACGGGTTAGGATTAGGGTACGTGTTAGGGTTAGGGTAGGGGTTAGGGTTAGGGTACGCGTTAGGGTTAGTGTAGTTATTAAACCTATCCCACTCTCTAGATACTCCTTAGCACGTAAAGGAATATTATTTGGGGGTGCAGCCATGGAGAAGTGTTTAGACACTAAGATAATATAAGGAACACACACATTATAAAGAAATCACATTAGGATTCTCTTTTTAAGCTGTTCCTTAAAACACTAGTGCTTAGGAAATCTATTGGAGGCAGAAGCAGTCAAGGGTAGCCTAGGGTTAGGGTTAGGCTTAGGGTTAGGCTTAGGGTTCGGCTTAGGGTACGGGTTCAGGGAGGGCTTCGGGTACGGCATAGGGTATGGGTAAGGGTTAGGGTTAGGGTTAGTGTTAGGGTTAGGGCTCGGTTTAGGGTACGGGTTAGGATTAGGGTACGTGTTAGTGTTAGGGTAGGGGTTAGCGTTAGGGTACGCGTTAGGGTTAGGGTAGTTATTAAACCTATCCCACTCTCTAGTTACCCCTTAGCACGTAAAGGAATATTATTTGGGGGTCCAGCCATGGAGAAGAGTTTAGACACTAGGATAAGATAAGGAACACACACATTATAAAGAAATCACATTAGGATTCTCTTTTTAAGCTGTTCCTTAAAACACTAGTGCTTAGGAAATCTATTGGAGGCAGAAGCAGTCAAGGGTAGCCTAGGGTTAGGGTTAGGCTTAGGGTTAGGCTTAGGGTACGGCTTAGGGTACGGGTTCGTGGAGGGCTTCGGGTACGGCGTAGGGTATGGGTTAGGGTTAGGGTTAGGGTTAGTGTTAGGGTTAAGGCTCGGTTTAGGGTACGGGTTAGGATTAGGGTACGTGTTAGGGTTAGGGTAGGGGTTAGGGTTAGGGTACGCGTTAGGGTTAGGGTAGTTATTAAACCTATCCCACTCTCTAGATACTCCTTAGCACGTAAAGGAATATTATTTGGGGGTGCAGCCATGGAGAAGTGTTTAGACACTAAGATAATATAAGGAACACACACATTATAAAGAAATCACATTAGGATTCTCTTTTTAAGCTGTTCCTTAAAACACTAGTGCTTAGGAAATCTATTGGAGGCAGAAGCAGTCAAGGGTAGCCTAGGGTTAGGGTTAGGCTTAGGGTTAGGCTTAGGGTACGGCTTAGGGTACGGGTTCGTGGAGGGCTTCGGGTACGGCGTAGGGTATGGGTTAGGGTTAGGGTTAGGGTTAGTGTTAGGGTTAGGGCTCGGTTTAGGGTACGGGTTAGGATTAGGGTACGTGTTAGGGTTAGGGTAGGGGTTAGGGTTAGGGTACGCGTTAGGGTTAGGGTAGTTATTAAACCTATCCCACTCTCTAGATACTCCTTAGCACGTAAAGGAATATTATTTGGGGGTCCAGCCATGGAGAAGTGTTTAGACACTAAGATAATATAAGGAACACACACATTATAAAGAAATCACATTAGGATTCTCTTTTTAAGCTGTTCCTTAAAACACTAGTGCTTAGGAAATCTATTGGAGGCAGAAGCAGTCAAGGGTAGCCTAGGGTTAGGGTTAGGCTTAGGGTTAGGCTTAGGGTACGGCTTAGGGTACGGGTTCGTGGAGGGCTTCGGGTACGGTGTAGGGTATGGGTTAGGGTTAGTGTTAGGGTTAGGGCTCGGTTTAGGGTACGGGTTAGGATTAGGGTACGTGTTAGGGTTAGGGTAGGGGTTAGGGTTAGGGTAAGCGTTAGGGTTAGGGTAGTTATTAAACCTATCCCACTCTCTAGATACTCCTTAGCACGTAAAGGAATATTATTTGGGGGTCCAGCCATGGAGAAGTGTTTAGACACTAAGATAATATAAGGAACACACACATTATAAAGAAATCACATTAGGATTCTCTTTTTAAGCTGTTCCTTAAAACACTAGTGCTTAGGAAATCTATTGGAGGCAGAAGCAGTCAAGGGTAGCCTAGGGTTAGGGTTAGGCTTAGGGTTAGGCTTAGGGTACGGCTTAGGGTACGGGTTCGGGGAGGGCTTCGGGTACGGCGTAGGGTACGGGTTAGGGTTAGGGTTAGGGTTAGTGTTAGGGTTAGGGCTCGGTTTAGGGTACGGGTTAGGATTAGGGTACGTGTTAGGGTTAGGGTAGGGGTTAGCGTTAGGGTACGCGTTAGGGTTAGGGTAGTTATTAAACCTATCCCACTCTCTAGTTACCCCTTAGCACGTAAAGGAATATTATTTAGGGGTCCAGCCATGGAGAAGAGTTTAGACACTAGGATAAGATAAGGAACACACCCATTATAAAGAAATCACATTAGGATTCTCTTTTTAAGCTGTTCCTTAAAACACTAGTGCTTAGGAAATCTATTGGAGGCAGAAGCAGTCAAGGGTAGCCTAGGGTTAGGGTTAGGCTTAGGGTTAGGCTTAGGGTACGGCTTAGGGTACGGGTTCGGGGAGGGCTTCAGGTACGGCGTAGGGTATGGGTTAGGGTTAGGGTTAGGGTTAGTGTTAGGGTTAGGGCTCGGTTTAGGGTACGGGTTAGGATTAGGGTACGTGTTAGGTTAGGGTAGGGGTTAGCGTTAGGGTACGCGTTAGGGTTAGGGTAGTTATTAAACCTATCCCACTCTCTAGTTACCCCTTAGCACGTAAAGGAATATTATTTGGGGGTCCAGCCATGGAGAAGAGTTTAGACACTAGGATAAGATAAGGAACACACACATTATAAAGAAATCACATTAGGATTCTCTTTTTAAGCTGTTCCTTAAAACACTAGTGCTTAGGAAATCTATTGGAGGCAGAAGCAGTCAAGGGTAGCCTAGGGTTAGGGTTAGGCTTAGGGTTAGGCTTAGGGTACGGCTTAGGGTACGGGTTCGTGGAGGGCTTCGGGTACGGCGTAGGGTATGGGTTAGGGTTAGGGTTAGGGTTAGTGTTAGGGTTAGGGCTCGGTTTAGGGTACGGGTTAGGATTAGGGTACGTGTTAGGGTTAGGGTAGGGGTTAGGGTTAGGGTACGCGTTAGGGTTAGGGTAGTTATTAAACCTATCCCACTCTCTAGATACTCCTTAGCACGTAAAGGAATATTATTTGGGGGTGCAGCCATGGAGAAGTGTTTAGACACTAAGATAATATAAGGAACACACACATTATAAAGAAATCACATTAGGATTCTCTTTTGAAGCTGTTCCTTAAAACACTAGTGCTTAGGAAATCTATTGGAGGCAGAAGCAGTCAAGGGTAGCCTAGGGTTAGGGTTAGGCTTAGGGTTAGGCTTAGGGTACGGCTTAGGGTACGGGTTCAGGGAGGGCTTCGGGTACGGCATAGGGTATGGGTAAGGGTTAGGGTTAGGGTTAGTGTTAGGGTTAGGGCTCGGTTTAGGGTACGGGTTAGGATTAGGGTACGTGTTAGTGTTAGGGTAGGGGTTAGCGTTAGGGTACGCGTTAGGGTTAGGGTAGTTATTAAACCTATCCCACTCTCTAGTTACCCCTTAGCACGTAAAGGAATATTATTTGGGGGTCCAGCCATGGAGAAGAGTTTAGACACTAGGATAAGATAAGGAACACACACATTATAAAGAAATCACATTAGGATTCTCTTTTTAAGCTGTTCCTTAAAACACTAGTGCTTAGGAAATCTATTGGAGGCAGAAGCAGTCAAAGGGTAGCCTAGGGTTAGGGTTAGGCTTAGGGTTAGGCTTAGGGTACGGCTTAGGGTACGGGTTCGGGGAGGGCTTCGGGTACGGCGTAGGGTATGGGTTAGGGTTAGGGTTAGGGTTAGTGTTAGGGTTAGGGCTCGGTTTAGGGTACGGGTTAGGATTAGGGTACGTGTTAGGGTTAGGGTAGGGGTTAGCGTTAGGGTACGCGTTAGGGTTAGGGTAGTTATTAAACCTATCCCACTCTCTAGTTACCCCTTAGCACGTAAAGGAATATTATTTGGGGGTCCAGCCATGGAGAAGAGTTTAGACACTAGGATAAGATAAGGAACACACACATTATAAAGAAATCACATTAGGATTCTCTTTTTAAGCTGTTCCTTAAAACACTAGTGCTTAGGAAATCTATTGGAGGCAGAAGCAGTCAAGGGTAGCCTAGGGTTAGGGTTAGGCTTAGGGTTAGGCTTAGGGTACGGCTTAGGGTACGGGTTCGTGGAGGGCTTCGGGTACGGCGTAGGGTATGGGTTAGGGTTAGGGTTAGGGTTAGTGTTAGGGTTAGGGCTCGGTTTAGGGTACGGGGTAGGATTAGGGTACGTGTTAGGGTTAGGGTAGGGGTTAGGGTTAGGGTACGCGTTAGGGTTAGGGTAGTTATTAAACCTATCCCACTCTCTAGATACTCCTTAGCACGTAAAGGAATATTATTTGGGGGTGCAGCCATGGAGAAGTGTTTAGACACTAAGATAATATAAGGAACACACACATTATAAAGAAATCACATTAGGATTCTCTTTTTAAGCTGTTCCTTAAAACACTAGTGCTTAGGAAATCTATTGGAGGCAGAAGCAGTCAAGGGTAGCCTAGGGTTAGGGTTAGGCTTAGGGTTAGGCTTAGGGTACGGGTTCAGGGAGGGCTTCGGGTACGGCATAGGGTATGGGTAAGGGTTAGGGTTAGAGTTAGTGTTAGAGTTAGGGCTCGGTTTAGGGTACGGGTTAGGATTAGGGTACGTGTTAGTGTTAGGGTAGGGGTTAGCGTTAGGGTACGCGTTAGGGTTAGGGTAGTTATTAAACCTATCCCACTCTCTAGTTACCCCTTAGCACGTAAAGGAATATTATTTGGGGGTCCAGCCATGGAGAAGAGTTTAGACACTAGGATAAGATAAGGAACACACACATTATAAAGAAATCACATTAGGATTCTCTTTTTAAGCTGTTCCTTAAAACACTAGTGCTTAGGAAATCTATTGGAGGCAGAAGCAGTCAAGGGTAGCCTAGGGTTAGGGTTAGGCTTAGGGTTAGGCTTAGGGTACGGCTTAGGGTACGGGTTCGTGGAGGGCTTCGGGTACGGCGTAGGGTATGGGTTAGGGTTAGGGTTAGGGTTAGTGTTAGGGTTAGGGCTCGGTTTAGGGTACGGGTTAGGATTAGGGTACGTGTTAGGGTTAGGGTAGGGGTTAGGGTTAGGGTACGCGTTAGGGTTAGGGTAGTTATTAAACCTATCCCACTCTCTAGATACTCCTTAGCACGTAAAGGAATATTATTTGGGGGTGCAGCCATGGAGAAGTGTTTAGACACTAGGATAAGATAAGGAACACACACATTATAAAGAAATCACATTAGGATTCTCTTTTTAAGCTGTTCCTTAAAACACTAGTGCTTAGGAAATCTATTGGAGGCAGAAGCAGTCAAGGGTAGCCTAGGGTTAGGGTTAGGCTTAGGGTTAGGCTTAGGGTACGGCTTAGGGTACGGGTTCGTGGAGGGCTTCGGGTACGGCGTAGGGTATGGGTTAGGGTTAGGGTTAGGGTTAGTGTTAGGGTTAGTGCTCGGTTTAGGGTACGGTTTAGGATTAGGGTACGTGTTAGGGTTAGGGTAGGGGTTAGGGTTAGGGTACGCGTTAGGGTTAGGGTAGTTATTAAACCTATCCCACTCTCTAGATACTCCTTAGCACGTAAAGGAATATTATTTGGGGGTCCAACCATGGAGAAGTGTTTAGACACTAAGATAATATAAGGAACACACACATTATAAAGAAATCACATTAGGATTCTCTTTTTAAGCTGTTCCTTAAAACACTAGTGCTTAGGAAATCTATTGGAGGCAGAAGCAGTCAAGGGTAGCCTAGGGTTAGGGTTAGGCTTAGGGTTAGGCTTAGGGTACGGCTTAGGGTACGGGTTCGTGGAGGGCTTCGGGTACGGCGTAGGGTATGGGTTAGGGTTAGTGTTAGGGTTAGGGCTCGGTTTAGGGTACGGGTTAGGATTAGGGTACGTGTTAGGGTTAGGGTAGGGGTTAGGGTTAGGGTACGCGTTAGGGTTAGGGTAGTTATTAAACCTATCCCACTCTCTAGATACTCCTTAGCACGTAAAGGAATATTATTTGGGGGTCCAGCCATGGAGAAGTGTTTAGACACTAAGATAATATAAGAAACACACACATTATAAAGAAATCACATTAGGATTCTCTTTTTAAGCTGTTCCTTAAAACACTAGTGCTTAGGAAATCTATTGGAGGCAGAAGCAGTCAAGGGTAGCCTAGGGTTAGGGTTAGGCTTAGGGTTAGGCTTAGGGTACGGCTTAGGGTACGGGTTCGGGGAGGGCTTCGGGTACGGCGTAGGGTACGGGTTAGGGTTAGGGTTAGGGTTAGTGTTAGGGTTAGGGCTCGGTTTAGGGTACGGGTTAGGATTAGGGTACGTGTTAGGGTTAGGGTAGGGGTTAGCGTTAGGGTACGCGTTAGGGTTAGGGTAGTTATTAAACCTATCCCACTCTCTAGTTACCCCTTAGCACGTAAAGGAATATTATTTGGGGGTCCAGCCATGGAGAAGAGTTTAGACACTAGGATAAGATCAGGAACACACCCATTATAAAGAAATCACATTAGGATTCTCTTTTTAAGCTGTTCCTTAAAACACTAGTGCTTAGGAAATCTATTGGAGGCAGAAGCAGTCAAGGGTAGCCTAGGGTTAGGGTTAGGCTTAGGGTTAGGCTTAGGGTACGGCTTAGGGTACGGGTTCGGGGAAGGCTTCGGGTACGGCGTAGGGTATGGGTTAGGGTTAGGGTTAAGGTTAGTGTTAGGGTTAGGGCTCGGTTTAGGGTACGGGTTAGGATTAGGGTACGTGTTAGTGTTAGGGTAGGGGTTAGCGTTAGGGTACGCGTTAGGGTTAGGGTAGTTATTAAACCTATGCCACTCCCTAGTTACCCCTTAGCACGTAAAGGAATATTATTTGGGGGTCCAGCCATGGAGAAGAGTTTAGACACTAGGATAAGATGAGGAACACACACAATATAAAGAAATCACATTAGGATTCTCTTTTTAAGCTGTTCCTTAAAACACTAGTGCTTAGGAAATCTATTGGAGGCAGAAGCAGTCAAGGGTAGCCTAGGGTTAGGGTTAGGCTTAGGGTTAGGCTTAGGGTACGGCTTAGGGTACGGGTTCGTGGAGGGCTTCGGGTACGGCGTAGGGTATGGGTTAGGGTTAGGGTTAGGGTTAGTGTTAGGGTTAGGGCTCGGTTTAGGGTACGGGTTAGGATTAGGGTACGTGTTAGGGTTAGGGTAGGGGTTAGGGTTAGGGTACGCGTTAGGGTTAGGGTAGTGATTAAACCTATCCCACTCTCTAGATACTCCTTAGCACGTAAAGGAATATTATTTGGGGGTGCAGCCATGGAGAAGTGTTTAGACACTAAGATAATATAAGGAACACACCCATTATAAAGAAATCACATTAGGATTTTCTTTTTAAGCTGTTCCTTAAAACACTAGTGCTTAGGAAATCTATTGGAGGCAGAAGCAGTCAAGGGTAGCCTAGGGTTAGGGTTAGGCTTAGGGTTAGGCTTAGGGTACGGCTTAGGGTACGGGTTCGGGGAGGGCTTCGGGTACGGCGTAGGGTATGGGTTAGGGTTAGGGTTAGGGTTAGTGTTAGGGTTAGGGCTCGGTTTAGGGTACGGGTTAGGATTAGGGTACGTGTTAGTGTTAGGGTAGGGGTTAGCGTTAGGGTACGCGTTAGGGTTAGGGTAGTTATTAAACCTATCCCACTCTCTAGTTACCCCTTAGCACGTAAAGAAATATTATTTGGGGGTCCAGCCATGGAGAAGAGTTTAGACACTAGGATAAGATAAGGAACACACACATTATAAAGAAATCACATTAGGATTCTCTTTTTAAGCTGTTCCTTAAAACACTAGTGCTTAGGAAATCTATTGGAGGCAGAAGCAGTCAAGGGTAGCCTAGGGTTAGGGTTAGGCTTAGGGTTAGGCTTAGGGTACGGCTTAGGGTACGGGTTCGGGGAGGGCTTCGGGTACGGCGTAGGGTATGGGTTAGGGTTAGGGTTAGGGTTAGTGTTAGGGTTAGGGCTCGGTTTAGGGTACGGGTTAGGATTAGGGTACGTGTTAGTGTTAGGGTAGGGGTTAGCGTTAGGGTACGCGTTAGGGTTAGGGTAGTTATTAAACCTATCCCACTCTCTAGTTACCCCTTAGCACGTAAAGGAATATTATTTGGGGGTCCAGCCATGGAGAAGAGTTTAGACACTAGGATAAGATAAGGAACACACACATTACAAAGAAATCACATTAGGATTCTCTTTTTAAGCTGTTCCTTAAAACACTAGTGCTTAGGAAATCTATTGGAGGCAGAAGCAGTCAAGGGTAGCCTAGGGTTAGGGTTAGGCTTAGGGTTAGGCTTAGGGTACGGCTTAGGGTACGGGTTCGTGTAGGGCTTCGGATACGGCGTAGGGTATGGGTTAGGGTTAGGGTTAGGGTTAGTGTTAGGGTTAGGGCTCGGTTTAGGGTACGGGTTAGGATTAGGGTACGTGTTAGGGTTAGGGTACGCGTTAGGGTTAGGGTACGCGTTAGGGTTAGGATAGTTATTAAACCTATCCCACTCTCTAGATACTCCTTAGCACGTAAAGGAATATTATTTGGGGGTCCAGCCATGGAGAAGTGTTTAGACACTAAGATAATATAAGGAACACACACATTATAAAGAAATCACATTAGGATTCTCTTTTTAAGCTGTTCCTTAAAACACTAGTGCTTAGGAAATCTATTGGAGGCAGAAGCAGTCAAGGGTAGCCTAGGGTTAGGGTTAGGCTTAGGGTTAGGCTTAGGGTACGGGTTCAGGGAGGGCTTCGGGTACGGCATAGGGTATGGGTAAGGGTTAGGGTTAGGGTTAGTGTTAGAGTTAGGGCTCGGTTTAGGGTACGGGTTAGGATTAGGGTACGTGTTAGTGTTAGGGTAGGGGTTAGCGTTAGGGTACGCGTTAGGGTTAGGGTAGTTATTAAACCTATCCCACTCTCTAGTTACCCCTTAGCACGTAAAGGAATATTATTTGGGGGTCCAGCCATGGAGAAGAGTTTAGACACTAGGATAAGATAAGGAACACACACATTATAAAGAAATCACATTAGGATTCTCTTTTTAAGCTGTTCCTTAAAACACTAGTGCTTAGGAAATCTATTGGAGGCAGAAGCAGTCAAGGGTAGCCTAGGGTTAGGGTTAGGCTTAGGGTTAGGCTTAGGGTACGGCTTAGGGTACGGGTTCGTGGAGGGCTTCGGGTACGGCGTAGGGTATGGGTTAGGGTTAGGGTTAGGGTTAGTGTTAGGGTTAGGGCTCGGTTTAGGGTACGGGTTAGGATTAGGGTACGTGTTAGGGTTAGGGTAGGGGTTAGGGTTAGGGTACGCGTTAGGGTTAGGGTAGTTATTAAACCTATCCCACTCTCTAGATACTCCTTAGCACGTAAAGGAATATTATTTGGGGGTGCAGCCATGGAGAAGTGTTTAGACACTAAGATAATATAAGGAACACACACATTATAAAGAAATCACATTAGGATTCTCTTTTTAAGCTGTTCCTTAAAACACTAGTGCTTAGGAAATCTATTGGAGGCAGAAGCAGTCAAGGGTAGCCTAGGGTTAGGGTTAGGCTTAGGGTTAGGCTTAGGGTACGGCTTAGGGTACGGGTTCAGGGAGGGCTTCGGGTACGGCATAGGGTATGGGTAAGGGTTAGGGTTAGGGTTAGTGTTAGGGTTAGGGCTCGGTTTAGGGTACGGGTTAGGATTAGGGTACGTGTTAGTGTTAGGGTAGGGGTTAGCGTTAGGGTACGCGTTAGGGTTAGGGTAGTTATTAAACCTATCCCACTCTCTAGTTACCCCTTAGCACGTAAAGGAATATTATTTGGGGGTCCAGCCATGGAGAAGAGTTTAGACACTAGGATAAGATAAGGAACACACACATTATAAAGAAATCACATTAGGATTCTCTTTTTAAGCTGTTCCTTAAAACACTAGTGCTTAGGAAATCTATTGGAGGCAGAAGCAGTCAAAGGGTAGCCTAGGGTTAGGGTTAGGCTTAGGGTTAGGCTTAGGGTACGGCTTAGGGTACGGGTTCGGGGAGGGCTTCGGGTACGGCGTAGGGTATGGGTTAGGGTTAGGGTTAGGGTTAGTGTTAGGGTTAGGGCTCGGTTTAGGGTACGGGTTAGGATTAGGGTACGTGTTAGGGTTAGGGTAGGGGTTAGCGTTAGGGTACGCGTTAGGGTTAGGGTAGTTATTAAACCTATCCCACTCTCTAGTTACCCCTTAGCACGTAAAGGAATATTATTTGGGGGTCCAGCCATGGAGAAGAGTTTAGACACTAGGATAAGATAAGGAACACACACATTATAAAGAAATCACATTAGGATTCTCTTTTTAAGCTGTTCCTTAAAACACTAGTGCTTAGGAAATCTATTGGAGGCAGAAGCAGTCAAGGGTAGCCTAGGGTTAGTGTTAGGCTTAGGGTTAGGCTTAGGGTACGGCTTAGGGTACGGGTTCGTGGAGGGCTTCGGGTACGGCGTAGGGTATGGGTTAGGGTTAGGGTTAGGGTTAGTGTTAGGGTTAGGGCTCGGTTTAGGGTACGGGGTAGGATTAGGGTACGTGTTAGGGTTAGGGTAGGGGTTAGGGTTAGGGTACGCGTTAGGGTTAGGGTAGTTATTAAACCTATCCCACTCTCTAGATACTCCTTAGCACGTAAAGGAATATTATTTGGGGGTGCAGCCATGGAGAAGTGTTTAGACACTAAGATAATATAAGGAACACACACATTATAAAGAAATCACATTAGGATTCTCTTTTTAAGCTGTTCCTTAAAACACTAGTACTTAGGAAATCTATTGGAGGCAGAAGCAGTCAAGGGTAGCCTAGGGTTAGGGTTAGGCTTAGGGTTAGGCTTAGGGTACGGGTTCAGGGAGGGCTTCGGGTACGGCATAGGGTATGGGTAAGGGTTAGGGTTAGGGTTAGTGTTAGAGTTAGGGCTCGGTTTAGGGTACGGGTTAGGATTAGGGTACGTGTTAGTGTTAGGGTAGGGGTTAGCGTTAGGGTACGCGTTAGGGTTAGGGTAGTTATTAAACCTATCCCACTCTCTAGTTACCCCTTAGCACGTAAAGGAATATTATTTGGGGGTCCAGCCATGGAGAAGAGTTTAGACACTAGGATAAGATAAGGAACACACACATTATAAAGAAATCACATTAGGATTCTCTTTTTAAGCTGTTCCTTAAAACACTAGTGCTTAGGAAATCTATTGGAGGCAGAAGCAGTCAAGGGTAGCCTAGGGTTAGGGTTAGGCTTAGGGTTAGGCTTAGGGTACGGCTTAGGGTACGGGTTCGTGGAGGGCTTCGGGTACGGCGTAGGGTATGGGTTAGGGTTAGTGTTAGGGTTAGGGCTCGGTTTAGGGTACGGGTTAGGATTAGGGTACGTGTTAGGGTTAGGGTAGGGGTTAGGGTTAGGGTACGCGTTAGGGTTAGGGTAGTTATTAAACCTATCCCACTCTCTAGATACTCCTTAGCACGTAAAGGAATATTATTTGGGGGTCCAGCCATGGAGAAGTGTTTAGACACTAAGATAATATAAGAAACACACACATTATAAAGAAATCACATTAGGATTCTCTTTTTAAGCTGTTCCTTAAAACACTAGTGCTTAGGAAATCTATTGGAGGCAGAAGCAGTCAAGGGTAGCCTAGGGTTAGGGTTAGGCTTAGGGTTAGGCTTAGGGTACGGCTTAGGGTACGGGTTCGGGGAGGGCTTCGGGTACGGCGTAGGGTACGGGTTAGGGTTAGGGTTAGGGTTAGTGTTAGGGTTAGGGCTCGGTTTAGGGTACGGGTTAGGATTAGGGTACGTGTTAGGGTTAGGGTAGGGGTTAGCGTTAGGGTACGCGTTAGGGTTAGGGTAGTTATTAAACCTATCCCACTCTCTAGTTACCCCTTAGCACGTAAAGGAATATTATTTGGGGGTCCAGCCATGGAGAAGAGTTTAGACACTAGGATAAGATCAGGAACACACCCATTATAAAGAAATCACATTAGGATTCTCTTTTTAAGTTGTTCCTTAAAACACTAGTGCTTAGGAAATCTATTGGAGGCAGAAGCAGTCAAGGGTAGCCTAGGGTTAGGGTTAGGCTTAGGGTTAGGCTTAGGGTTAGGCTTAGGGTACGGGTTCGGGGAGGGCTTCGGGTACGGCGTAGGGTATGGGTTAGGGTTAGGGTTAAGGTTAGTGTTAGGGTTAGGGCTCGGTTTAGGGTACGGGTTAGGATTAGAGTATGTGTTAGTGTTAGGGTAGGGGTTAGCGTTAGGGTACGCGTTAGGGTTAGGGTAGTTATTAAACCTATCCCACTCCCTAGTTACCCCTTAGCACGTAAAGGAATATTATTTGGGGGTCCAGCCATGGAGAAGAGTTTAGACACTAGGATAAGATGAGGAACACACACAATATAAAGAAATCACATTAGGATTCTCTTTTTAAGCTGTTCCTTAAAACACTAGTGCTTAGGAAATCTATTGGAGGCAGAAGCAGTCAAGGGTAGCCTAGGGTTAGGGTTAGGCTTAGGGTTAGGCTTAGGGTACGGCTTAGGGTACGGGTTCGGGGAGGGCTTCAGGTACGGCGTAGGGTATGGGTTAGGGTTAGGGTTAGGGTTAGTGTTAGGGTTAGGGCTCGGTTTAGGGTACGGGTTAGGATTAGGGTACGTGTTAGGGTTAGGGTAGGGGTTAGGGTTATGGTACGCGTTAGGGTTAGGGTAGTGATTAAACCTATCCCACTCTCTAGATACCCCTTAGCACATAAAGGAATATTATTTGGGGGTCCAGCCATGGAGAAGAGTTTAGACACTAGGATTAGATAAGGAACACACCCATTATAAAGAAATCACATTAGGATTCTCTTTTTAAGCTGTTCCTTAAAACACTAGTGCTTAGGAAATCTATTGGAGGCAGAAGCAGTCAAGGGTAGCCTAGGGTTAGGGTTAGGCTTAGGGGTAGGCTTAGGGTACGGCTTAGGGTACGGGTTCGGGGAGGGCTTCGGGTACGGCGTAGGGTATGGGTTAGGGTTAGGGTTAGGGTTAGTGTTAGGGTTAGGGCTCGGTTTAGGGTACGGGTTAGGATTAGGGTACGTGTTTGGGTTAGGGTAGGGGTTAGCGTTAGGGTACGCGTTAGGGTTAGGGTAGTTATTAAACCTATCCCACTCTCTAGTTACCCCTTAGCACGTAAAGGAATATTATTTGGGGGTCCAGCCATGGAGAAGAGTTTAGACACTAGGATAAGATCAGGAACACACCCATTATAAAGAAATCACATTAGGATTCTCTTTTTAAGCTGTTCCTTAAAACACTAGTGCTTAGGAAATCTATTGGAGGCAGAAGCAGTCAAGGGTAGCCTAGGGTTAGGGTTAGGCTTAGGGTTAGGCTTAGGGTACGGCTTAGGGTACGGGTTCGGGGAAGGCTTCGGGTACGGCGTAGGGTATGGGTTAGGGTTAGGGTTAAGGTTAGTGTTAGGGTTAGGGCTCGGTTTAGGGTACGGGTTAGGATTAGGGTACGTGTTAGTGTTAGGGTAGGGGTTAGCGTTAGGGTACGCGTTAGGGTTAGGGTAGTTATTAAACCTATGCCACTCCCTAGTTACCCCTTAGCACGTAAAGGAATATTATTTGGGGGTCCAGCCATGGAGAAGAGTTTAGACACTAGGATAAGATGAGGAACACACACAATATAAAGAAATCACATTAGGATTCTCTTTTTAAGCTGTTCCTTAAAACACTAGTGCTTAGGAAATCTATTGGAGGCAGAAGCAGTCAAGGGTAGCCTAGGGTTAGGGTTAGGCTTAGGGTTAGGCTTAGGGTACGGCTTAGGGTACGGGTTCGTGGAGGGCTTCGGGTACGGCGTAGGGTATGGGTTAGGGTTAGGGTTAGGGTTAGTGTTAGGGTTAGGGCTCGGTTTAGGGTACGGGTTAGGATTAGGGTACGTGTTAGGGTTAGGGTAGGGGTTAGGGTTAGGGTACGCGTTAGGGTTAGGGTAGTGATTAAACCTATCCCACTCTCTAGATACTCCTTAGCACGTAAAGGAATATTATTTGGGGGTGCAGCCATGGAGAAGTGTTTAGACACTAAGATAATATAAGGAACACACCCATTATAAAGAAATCACATTAGGATTCTCTTTTTAAGCTGTTCCTTAAAACACTAGTGCTTAGGAAATCTATTGGAGGCAGAAGCAGTCAAGGGTAGCCTAGGGTTAGGGTTAGGCTTAGGGTTAGGCTTAGGGTACGGCTTAGGGTACGGGTTCGGGGAGGGCTTCGGGTACGGCGTAGGGTATGGGTTAGGGTTAGGGTTAGGGTTAGTGTTAGGGTTAGGGCTCGGTTTAGGGTACGGGTTAGGATTAGGGTACGTGTTAGTGTTAGGGTAGGGGTTAGCGTTAGGGTACGCGTTAGGGTTAGGGTAGTTATTAAACCTATCCCACTCTCTAGTTACCCCTTAGCACGTAAAGAAATATTATTTGGGGGTCCAGCCATGGAGAAGAGTTTAGACACTAGGATAAGATAAGGAACACACACATTATAAAGAAATCACATTAGGATTCTCTTTTTAAGCTGTTCCTTAAAACACTAGTGCTTAGGAAATCTATTGGAGGCAGAAGCAGTCAAGGGTAGCCTAGGGTTAGGGTTAGGCTTAGGGTTAGGCTTAGGGTACGGCTTAGGGTACGGGTTCGGGGAGGGCTTCGGGTACGGCGTAGGGTATGGGTTAGGGTTAGGGTTAGGGTTAGTGTTAGGGTTAGGGCTCGGTTTAGGGTACGGGTTAGGATTAGGGTACGTGTTAGTGTTAGGGTAGGGGTTAGCGTTAGGGTACGCGTTAGGGTTAGGGTAGTTATTAAACCTATCCCACTCTCTAGTTACCCCTTAGCACGTAAAGGAATATTATTTAGGGGTCCAGCCATGGAGAAGAGTTTAGACACTAGGATAAGATAAGGAACACACCCATTATAAAGAAATCACATTAGGATTCTCTTTTTAAGCTGTTCCTTAAAACACTAGTGCTTAGGAAATCTATTGGAGGCAGAAGCAGTCAAGGGTAGCCTAGGGTTAGGGTTAGGCTTAGGGTTAGGCTTAGGGTACGGCTTAGGGTACGGGTTCGGGGAGGGCTTCGGGTACGGCGTAGGGTATGGGTTAGGGTTAGGGTTAGGGTTAGTGTTAGGGTTAGGGCTCGGTTTAGGGTACGGGTTAGGATTAGGGTACGTGTTAGGTTAGGGTAGGGGTTAGCGTTAGGGTACGCGTTAGGGTTAGGGTAGTTATTAAACCTATCCCACTCTCTAGTTACCCCTTAGCACGTAAAGGAATATTATTTGGGGGTCCAGCCATGGAGAAGAGTTTAGACACTAGGATAAGATAAGGAACACACACATTATAAAGAAATCACATTAGGATTCTCTTTTTAAGCTGTTCCTTAAAACACTAGTGCTTAGGAAATCTATTGGAGGCAGAAGCAGTCAAGGGTAGCCTAGGGTTAGGGTTAGGCTTAGGGTTAGGCTTAGGGTACGGCTTAGGGTACGGGTTCGTGGAGGGCTTCGGGTACGGCGTAGGGTATGGGTTAGGGTTAGGGTTAGGGTTAGTGTTAGGGTTAGGGCTCGGTTTAGGGTACGGGTTAGGATTAGGGTACGTGTTAGGGTTAGGGTAGGGGTTAGGGTTAGGGTACGCGTTAGGGTTAGGGTAGTTATTAAACCTATCCCACTCTCTAGATACTCCTTAGCACGTAAAGGAATATTATTTGGGGGTGCAGCCATGGAGAAGTGTTTAGACACTAAGATAATATAAGGAACACACACATTATAAAGAAATCACATTAGGATTCTCTTTTGAAGCTGTTCCTTAAAACACTAGTGCTTAGGAAATCTATTGGAGGCAGAAGCAGTCAAGGGTAGCCTAGGGTTAGGGTTAGGCTTAGGGTTAGGCTTAGGGTACGGCTTAGGGTACGGGTTCAGGGAGGGCTTCGGGTACGGCATAGGGTATGGGTAAGGGTTAGGGTTAGGGTTAGTGTTAGGGTTAGGGCTCGGTTTAGGGTACGGGTTAGGATTAGGGTACGTGTTAGTGTTAGGGTAGGGGTTAGCGTTAGGGTACGCGTTAGGGTTAGGGTAGTTATTAAACCTATCCCACTCTCTAGTTACCCCTTAGCACGTAAAGGAATATTATTTGGGGGTCCAGCCATGGAGAAGAGTTTAGACACTAGGATAAGATAAGGAACACACACATTATAAAGAAATCACATTAGGATTCTCTTTTTAAGCTGTTCCTTAAAACACTAGTGCTTAGGAAATCTATTGGAGGCAGAAGCAGTCAAAGGGTAGCCTAGGGTTAGGGTTAGGCTTAGGGTTAGGCTTAGGGTACGGCTTAGGGTACGGGTTCGGGGAGGGCTTCGGGTACGGCGTAGGGTATGGGTTAGGGTTAGGGTTAGGGTTAGTGTTAGGGTTAGGGCTCGGTTTAGGGTACGGGTTAGGATTAGGGTACGTGTTAGGGTAAGGGTAGGGGTTAGCGTTAGGGTACGCGTTAGGGTTAGGGTAGTTATTAAACCTATCCCACTCTCTAGTTACCCCTTAGCACGTAAAGGAATATTATTTGGGGGTCCAGCCATGGAGAAGAGTTTAGACACTAGGATAAGATAAGGAACACACACATTATAAAGAAATCACATTAGGATTCTCTTTTTAAGCTGTTCCTTAAAACACTAGTGCTTAGGAAATCTATTGGAGGCAGAAGCAGTCAAGGGTAGCCTAGGGTTAGGGTTAGGCTTAGGGTTAGGCTTAGGGTACGGCTTAGGGTACGGGTTCGTGGAGGGCTTCGGGTACGGCGTAGGGTATGGGTTAGGGTTAGGGTTAGGGTTAGTGTTAGGGTTAGGGCTCGGTTTAGGGTACGGGGTAGGATTAGGGTACGTGTTAGGGTTAGGGTAGGGGTTAGGGTTAGGGTACGCGTTAGGGTTAGGGTAGTTATTAAACCTATCCCACTCTCTAGATACTCCTTAGCACGTAAAGGAATATTATTTGGGGGTGCAGCCATGGAGAAGTGTTTAGACACTAAGATAATATAAGGAACACACACATTATAAAGAAATCACATTAGGATTCTCTTTTTAAGCTGTTCCTTAAAACACTAGTGCTTAGGAAATCTATTGGAGGCAGAAGCAGTCAAGGGTAGCCTAGGGTTAGGGTTAGGCTTAGGGTTAGGCTTAGGGTACGGGTTCAGGGAGGGCTTCGGGTACGGCATAGGGTATGGGTAAGGGTTAGGGTTAGAGTTAGTGTTAGAGTTAGGGCTCGGTTTAGGGTACGGGTTAGGATTAGGGTACGTGTTAGTGTTAGGGTAGGGGTTAGCGTTAGGGTACGCGTTAGGGTTAGGGTAGTTATTAAACCTATCCCACTCTCTAGTTACCCCTTAGCACGTAAAGGAATATTATTTGGGGGTCCAGCCATGGAGAAGAGTTTAGACACTAGGATAAGATAAGGAACACACACATTATAAAGAAATCACATTAGGATTCTCTTTTTAAGCTGTTCCTTAAAACACTAGTGCTTAGGAAATCTATTGGAGGCAGAAGCAGTCAAGGGTAGCCTAGGGTTAGGGTTAGGCTTAGGGTTAGGCTTAGGGTACGGCTTAGGGTACGGGTTCGTGGAGGGCTTCGGGTACGGCGTAGGGTATGGGTTAGGGTTAGGGTTAGGGTTAGTGTTAGGGTTAGGGCTCGGTTTAGGGTACGGGTTAGGATTAGGGTACGTGTTAGGGTTAGGATAGGGGTTAGGGTTAGGGTACGCGTTAGGGTTAGGGTAGTTATTAAACCTATCCCACTCTCTAGATACTCCTTAGCACGTAAAGGAATATTATTTGGGGGTGCAGCCATGGAGAAGTGTTTAGACACTAGGATAAGATAAGGAACACACACATTATAAAGAAATCACATTAGGATTCTCTTTTTAAGCTGTTCCTTAAAACACTAGTGCTTAGGAAATCTATTGGAGGCAGAAGCAGTCAAGGGTAGCCTAGGGTTAGGGTTAGGCTTAGGGTTAGGCTTAGGGTACGGCTTAGGGTACGGGTTCGTGGAGGGCTTCGGGTACGGCGTAGGGTATGGGTTAGGGTTAGGGTTAGGGTTAGTGTTAGGGTTAGTGCTCGGTTTAGGGTACGGTTTAGGATTAGGGTACGTGTTAGGGTTAGGGTAGGGGTTAGGGTTAGGGTACGCGTTAGGGTTAGGGTAGTTATTAAACCTATCCCACTCTCTAGATACTCCTTAGCACGTAAAGGAATATTATTTGGGGGTCCAACCATGGAGAAGTGTTTAGACACTAAGATAATATAAGGAACACACACATTATAAAGAAATCACATTAGGATTCTCTTTTTAAGCTGTTCCTTAAAACACTAGTGCTTAGGAAATCTATTGGAGGCAGAAGCAGTCAAGGGTAGCCTAGGGTTAGGGTTAGGCTTAGGGTTAGGCTTAGGGTACGGCTTAGGGTACGGGTTCGTGGAGGGCTTCGGGTACGGCGTAGGGTATGGGTTAGGGTTAGTGTTAGGGTTAGGGCTCGGTTTAGGGTACGGGTTAGGATTAGGGTACGTGTTAGGGTTAGGGTAGGGGTTAGGGTTAGGGTACGCGTTAGGGTTAGGGTAGTTATTAAACCTATCCCACTCTCTAGATACTCCTTAGCACGTAAAGGAATATTATTTGGGGGTCCAGCCATGGAGAAGTGTTTAGACACTAAGATAATATAAGAAACACACACATTATAAAGAAATCACATTAGAATTCTCTTTTTAAGCTGTTCCTTAAAACACTAGTGCTTAGGAAATCTATTGGAGGCAGAAGCAGTCAAGGGTAGCCTAGGGTTAGGGTTAGGCTTAGGGTTAGGCTTAGGGTACGGCTTAGGGTACGGGTTCGGGGAGGGCTTCGGGTACGGCGTAGGGTACGGGTTAGGGTTAGGGTTAGGGTTAGTGTTAGGGTTAGGGCTCGGTTTAGGGTACGGGTTAGGATTAGGGTACGTGTTAGGGTTAGGGTAGGGGTTAGCGTTAGGGTACGCGTTAGGGTTAGGGTAGTTATTAAACCTATCCCACTCTCTAGTTACCCCTTAGCACGTAAAGGAATATTATTTGGGGGTCCAGCCATGGAGAAGAGTTTAGACACTAGGATAAGATCAGGAACACACCCATTATAAAGAAATCACATTAGGATTCTCTTTTTAAGCTGTTCCTTAAAACACTAGTGCTTAGGAAATCTATTGGAGGCAGAAGCAGTCAAGGGTAGCCTAGGGTTAGGGTTAGGCTTAGGGTTAGGCTTAGGGTACGGCTTAGGGTACGGGTTCGGGGAAGGCTTCGGGTACGGCGTAGGGTATGGGTTAGGGTTAGGGTTAAGGTTAGTGTTAGGGTTAGGGCTCGGTTTAGGGTACGGGTTAGGATTAGGGTACGTGTTAGTGTTAGGGTAGGGGTTAGCGTTAGGGTACGCGTTAGGGTTAGGGTAGTTATTAAACCTATGCCACTCCCTAGTTACCCCTTAGCACGTAAAGGAATATTATTTGGGGGTCCAGCCATGGAGAAGAGTTTAGACACTAGGATAAGATGAGGAACACACACAATATAAAGAAATCACATTAGGATTCTCTTTTTAAGCTGTTCCTTAAAACACTAGTGCTTAGGAAATCTATTGGAGGCAGAAGCAGTCAAGGGTAGCCTAGGGTTAGGGTTAGGCTTAGGGTTAGGCTTAGGGTACGGCTTAGGGTACGGGTTCGTGGAGGGCTTCGGGTACGGCGTAGGGTATGGGTTAGGGTTAGGGTTAGGGTTAGTGTTAGGGTTAGGGCTCGGTTTAGGGTACGGGTTAGGATTAGGGTACGTGTTAGGGTTAGGGTAGGGGTTAGGGTTAGGGTACGCGTTAGGGTTAGGGTAGTGATTAAACCTATCCCACTCTCTAGATACTCCTTAGCACGTAAAGGAATATTATTTGGGGGTGCAGCCATGGAGAAGTGTTTAGACACTAAGATAATATAAGGAACACACCCATTATAAAGAAATCACATTAGGATTCTCTTTTTAAGCTGTTCCTTAAAACACTAGTGCTTAGGAAATCTATTGGAGGCAGAAGCAGTCAAGGGTAGCCTAGGGTTAGGGTTAGGCTTAGGGTTAGGCTTAGGGTACGGCTTAGGGTACGGGTTCGGGGAGGGCTTCGGGTACGGCGTAGGGTATGGGTTAGGGTTAGGGTTAGGGTTAGTGTTAGGGTTAGGGCTCGGTTTAGGGTACGGGTTAGGATTAGGGTACGTGTTAGTGTTAGGGTAGGGGTTAGCGTTAGGGTACGCGTTAGGGTTAGGGTAGTTATTAAACCTATCCCACTCTCTAGTTACCCCTTAGCACGTAAAGAAATATTATTTGGGGGTCCAGCCATGGAGAAGAGTTTAGACACTAGGATAAGATAAGGAACACACACATTATAAAGAAATCACATTAGGATTCTCTTTTTAAGCTGTTCCTTAAAACACTACTGCTTAGGAAATCTATTGGAGGCAGAAGCAGTCAAGGGTAGCCTAGGGTTAGGGTTAGGCTTAGGGTTAGGCTTAGGGTACGGCTTAGGGTACGGGTTCGGGGAGGGCTTCGGGTACGGCGTAGGGTATGGGTTAGGGTTAGGGTTAGGGTTAGTGTTAGGGTTAGGGCTCGGTTTAGGGTACGGGTTAGGATTAGGGTACGTGTTAGTGTTAGGGTAGGGGTTAGCGTTAGGGTACGCGTTAGGGTTAGGGTAGTTATTAAACCTATCCCACTCTCTAGTTACCCCTTAGCACGTAAAGGAATATTATTTGGGGGTCCAGCCATGGAGAAGAGTTTAGACACTAGGATAAGATAAGGAACACACACATTACAAAGAAATCACATTAGGATTCTCTTTTTAAGCTGTTCCTTAAAACACTAGTGCTTAGGAAATCTATTGGAGGCAGAAGCAGTCAAGGGTAGCCTAGGGTTAGGGTTAGGCTTAGGGTTAGGCTTAGGGTACGGCTTAGGGTACGGGTTCGTGTAGGGCTTCGGGTACGGCGTAGGGTATGGGTTAGGGTTAGGGTTAGGGTTAGTGTTAGGGTTAGGGCTCGGTTTAGGGTACGGGTTAGGATTAGGGTACGTGTTAGGGTTAGGGTAGTGGTTAGGGTTAGGGTACGCGTTAGGGTTAGGATAGTTATTAAACCTATCCCACTCTCTAGATACTCCTTAGCACGTAAAGGAATATTATTTGGGGGTCCAGCCATGGAGAAGTGTTTAGACACTAAGATAATATAAGGAACACACACATTATAAAGAAATCACATTAGGATTCTCTTTTTAAGCTGTTCCTTAAAACACTAGTGCTTAGGAAATCTATTGGAGGCAGAAGCAGTCAAGGGTAGCCTAGGGTTAGGGTTAGGCTTAGGGTTAGGCTTAGGGTACGGCTTAGGGTACGGGTTCGGGGAGGGCTTCGGGTACGGCGTAGGGTACGGGTTAGGGTTAGGGTTAGGGTTAGTGTTAGGGTTAGGGCTCGGTTTAGGGTACGGGTTAGGATTAGGGTACGTGTTAGGGTTAGGGTAGGGGTTAGCGTTAGGGTACGCGTTAGGGTTAGGGTAGTTATTAAACCTATCCCACTCTCTAGTTACCCCTTAGCACGTAAAGGAATATTATTTAGGGGTCCAGCCATGGAGAAGAGTTTAGACACTAGGATAAGATAAGGAACACACCCATTATAAAGAAATCACATTAGGATTCTCTTTTTAAGCTGTTCCTTAAAACACTAGTGCTTAGGAAATCTATTGGAGGCAGAAGCAGTCAAGGGTAGCCTAGGGTTAGGGTTAGGCTTAGGGTTAGGCTTAGGGTACGGCTTAGGGTACGGGTTCGGGGAGGGCTTCAGGTACGGCGTAGGGTATGGGTTAGGGTTAGGGTTAGGGTTAGTGTTAGGGTTAGGGCTCGGTTTAGGGTACGGGTTAGGATTAGGGTACGTGTTAGGTTAGGGTAGGGGTTAGCGTTAGGGTACGCGTTAGGGTTAGGGTAGTTATTAAACCTATCCCACTCTCTAGTTACCCCTTAGCACGTAAAGGAATATTATTTGGGGGTCCAGCCATGGAGAAGAGTTTAGACACTAGGATAAGATAAGGAACACACACATTATAAAGAAATCACATTAGGATTCTCTTTTTAAGCTGTTCCTTAAAACACTAGTGCTTAGGAAATCTATTGGAGGCAGAAGCAGTCAAGGGTAGCCTAGGGTTAGGGTTAGGCTTAGGGTTAGGCTTAGGGTACGGCTTAGGGTACGGGTTCGTGGAGGGCTTCGGGTACGGCGTAGGGTATGGGTTAGGGTTAGGGTTAGGGTTAGTGTTAGGGTTAGGGCTCGGTTTAGGGTACGGGTTAGGATTAGGGTACGTGTTAGGGTTAGGGTAGGGGTTAGGGTTAGGGTACGCGTTAGGGTTAGGGTAGTTATTAAACCTATCCCACTCTCTAGATACTCCTTAGCACGTAAAGGAATATTATTTGGGGGTGCAGCCATGGAGAAGTGTTTAGACACTAAGATAATATAAGGAACACACACATTATAAAGAAATCACATTAGGATTCTCTTTTTAAGCTGTTCCTTAAAACACTAGTGCTTAGGAAATCTATTGGAGGCAGAAGCAGTCAAGGGTAGCCTAGGGTTAGGGTTAGGCTTAGGGTTAGGCTTAGGGTACGGCTTAGGGTACGGGTTCAGGGAGGGCTTCGGGTACGGCATAGGGTATGGGTAAGGGTTAGGGTTAGGGTTAGTGTTAGGGTTAGGGCTCGGTTTAGGGTACGGGTTAGGATTAGGGTACGTGTTAGTGTTAGGGTAGGGGTTAGCGTTAGGGTACGCGTTAGGGTTAGGGTAGTTATTAAACCTATCCCACTCTCTAGTTACCCCTTAGCACGTAAAGGAATATTATTTGGGGGTCCAGCCATGGAGAAGAGTTTAGACACTAGGATAAGATAAGGAACACACACATTATAAAGAAATCACATTAGGATTCTCTTTTTAAGCTGTTCCTTAAAACACTAGTGCTTAGGAAATCTATTGGAGGCAGAAGCAGTCAAAGGGTAGCCTAGGGTTAGGGTTAGGCTTAGGGTTAGGCTTAGGGTACGGCTTAGGGTACGGGTTCGGGGAGGGCTTCGGGTACGGCGTAGGGTATGGGTTAGGGTTAGGGTTAGGGTTAGTGTTAGGGTTAGGGCTCGGTTTAGGGTACGGGTTAGGATTAGGGTACGTGTTAGGGTTAGGGTAGGGGTTAGCGTTAGGGTACGCGTTAGGGTTAGGGTAGTTATTAAACCTATCCCACTCTCTAGTTACCCCTTAGCACGTAAAGGAATATTATTTGGGGGTCCAGCCATGGAGAAGAGTTTAGACACTAGGATAAGATAAGGAACACACACATTATAAAGAAATCACATTAGGATTCTCTTTTTAAGCTGTTCCTTAAAACACTAGTGCTTAGGAAATCTATTGGAGGCAGAAGCAGTCAAGGGTAGCCTAGGGTTAGTGTTAGGCTTAGGGTTAGGCTTAGGGTACGGCTTAGGGTACGGGTTCGTGGAGGGCTTCGGGTACGGCGTAGGGTATGGGTTAGGGTTAGGGTTAGGGTTAGTGTTAGGGTTAGGGCTCGGTTTAGGGTACGGGGTAGGATTAGGGTACGTGTTAGGGTTAGGGTAGGGGTTAGGGTTAGGGTACGCGTTAGGGTTAGGGTAGTTATTAAACCTATCCCACTCTCTAGATACTCCTTAGCACGTAAAGGAATATTATTTGGGGGTGCAGCCATGGAGAAGTGTTTAGACACTAAGATAATATAAGGAACACACACATTATAAAGAAATCACATTAGGATTCTCTTTTTAAGCTGTTCCTTAAAACACTAGTACTTAGGAAATCTATTGGAGGCAGAAGCAGTCAAGGGTAGCCTAGGGTTAGGGTTAGGCTTAGGGTTAGGCTTAGGGTACGGGTTCAGGGAGGGCTTCGGGTACGGCATAGGGTATGGGTAAGGGTTAGGGTTAGGGTTAGTGTTAGAGTTAGGGCTCGGTTTAGGGTACGGGTTAGGATTAGGGTACGTGTTAGTGTTAGGGTAGGGGTTAGCGTTAGGGTACGCGTTAGGGTTAGGGTAGTTATTAAACCTATCCCACTCTCTAGTTACCCCTTAGCACGTAAAGGAATATTATTTGGGGGTCCAGCCATGGAGAAGAGTTTAGACACTAGGATAAGATAAGGAACACACACATTATAAAGAAATCACATTAGGATTCTCTTTTTAAGCTGTTCCTTAAAACACTAGTGCTTAGGAAATCTATTGGAGGCAGAAGCAGTCAAGGGTAGCCTAGGGTTAGGGTTAGGCTTAGGGTTAGGCTTAGGGTACGGCTTAGGGTACGGGTTCGTGGAGGGCTTCGGGTACGGCGTAGGGTATGGGTTAGGGTTAGGGTTAGGGTTAGTGTTAGGGTTAGGGCTCGGTTTAGGGTACGGGTTAGGATTAGGGTACGTGTTAGGGTTAGGGTAGGGGTTAGGGTTAGGGTACGCGTTAGGGTTAGGGTAGTTATTAAACCTATCCCACTCTCTAGATACTCCTTAGCACGTAAAGGAATATTATTTGGGGGTGCAGCCATGGAGAAGTGTTTAGACACTAGGATAAGATAAGGAACACACACATTATAAAGAAATCACATTAGGATTCTCTTTTTAAGCTGTTCCTTAAAACACTAGTGCTTAGGAAATCTATTGGAGGCAGAAGCAGTCAAGGGTAGCCTAGGGTTAGGGTTAGGCTTAGGGTTAGGCTTAGGGTACGGCTTAGGGTACGGGTTCGTGGAGGGCTTCGGGTACGGCGTAGGGTATGGGTTAGGGTTAGGGTTAGGGTTAGTGTTAGGGTTAGTGCTCGGTTTAGGGTACGGGTTAGGATTAGGGTACGTGTTAGGGTTAGGGTAGGGGTTAGGGTTAGGGTACGCGTTAGGGTTAGGGTAGTTATTAAACCTATCCCACTCTCTAGATACTCCTTAGCACGTAAAGGAATATTATTTGGGGGTCCAACCATGGAGAAGTGTTTAGACACTAAGATAATATAAGGAACACACACATTATAAAGAAATCACATTAGGATTCTCTTTTTAAGCTGTTCCTTAAAACACTAGTGCTTAGGAAATCTATTGGAGGCAGAAGCAGTCAAGGGTAGCCTAGGGTTAGGGTTAGGCTTAGGGTTAGGCTTAGGGTACGGCTTAGGGTACGGGTTCGTGGAGGGCTTCGGGTACGGCGTAGGGTATGGGTTAGGGTTAGTGTTAGGGTTAGGGCTCGGTTTAGGGTACGGGTTAGGATTAGGGTACGTGTTAGGGTTAGGGTAGGGGTTAGGGTTAGGGTACGCGTTAGGGTTAGGGTAGTTATTAAACCTATCCCACTCTCTAGATACTCCTTAGCACGTAAAGGAATATTATTTGGGGGTCCAGCCATGGAGAAGTGTTTAGACACTAAGATAATATAAGAAACACACACATTATAAAGAAATCACATTAGGATTCTCTTTTTAAGCTGTTCCTTAAAACACTAGTGCTTAGGAAATCTATTGGAGGCAGAAGCAGTCAAGGGTAGCCTAGGGTTAGGGTTAGGCTTAGGGTTAGGCTTAGGGTACGGCTTAGGGTACGGGTTCGGGGAGGGCTTCGGGTACGGCGTAGGGTACGGGTTAGGGTTAGGGTTAGGGTTAGTGTTAGGGTTAGGGCTCGGTTTAGGGTACGGGTTAGGATTAGGGTACGTGTTAGGGTTAGGGTAGGGGTTAGCGTTAGGGTACGCGTTAGGGTTAGGGTAGTTATTAAACCTATCCCACTCTCTAGTTACCCCTTAGCACGTAAAGGAATATTATTTGGGGGTCCAGCCATGGAGAAGAGTTTAGACACTAGGATAAGATCAGGAACACACCCATTATAAAGAAATCACATTAGGATTCTCTTTTTAAGTTGTTCCTTAAAACACTAGTGCTTAGGAAATCTATTGGAGGCAGAAGCAGTCAAGGGTAGCCTAGGGTTAGGGTTAGGCTTAGGGTTAGGCTTAGGGTTAGGCTTAGGGTACGGGTTCGGGGAGGGCTTCGGGTACGGCGTAGGGTATGGGTTAGGGTTAGGGTTAAGGTTAGTGTTAGGGTTAGGGCTCGGTTTAGGGTACGGGTTAGGATTAGAGTACGTGTTAGTGTTAGGGTAGGGGTTAGCGTTAGGGTACGCGTTAGGGTTAGGGTAGTTATTAAACCTATCCCACTCCCTAGTTACCCCTTAGCACGTAAAGGAATATTATTTGGGGGTCCAGCCATGGAGAAGAGTTTAGACACTAGGATAAGATGAGGAACACACACAATATAAAGAAATCACATTAGGATTCTCTTTTTAAGCTGTTCCTTAAAACACTAGTGCTTAGGAAATCTATTGGAGGCAGAAGCAGTCAAGGGTAGCCTAGGGTTAGGGTTAGGCTTAGGGTTAGGCTTAGGGTACGGCTTAGGGTACGGGTTCGGGGAGGGCTTCAGGTACGGCGTAGGGTATGGGTTAGGGTTAGGGTTAGGGTTAGTGTTAGGGTTAGGGCTCGGTTTAGGGTACGGGTTAGGATTAGGGTACGTGTTAGGGTTAGGGTAGGGGTTAGGGTTATGGTACGCGTTAGGGTTAGGGTAGTGATTAAACCTATCCCACTCTCTAGATACCCCTTAGCACATAAAGGAATATTATTTGGGGGTCCAGCCATGGAGAAGAGTTTAGACACTAGGATTAGATAAGGAACACACCCATTATAAAGAAATCACATTAGGATTCTCTTTTTAAGCTGTTCCTTAAAACACTAGTGCTTAGGAAATCTATTGGAGGCAGAAGCAGTCAAGGGTAGCCTAGGGTTAGGGTTAGGCTTAGGGGTAGGCTTAGGGTACGGCTTAGGGTACGGGTTCGGGGAGGGCTTCGGGTACGGCGTAGGGTATGGGTTAGGGTTAGGGTTAGGGTTAGTGTTAGGGTTAGGGCTCGGTTTAGGGTACGGGTTAGGATTAGGGTACGTGTTTGGGTTAGGGTAGGGGTTAGCGTTAGGGTACGCGTTAGGGTTAGGGTAGTTATTAAACCTATCCCACTCTCTAGTTACCCCTTAGCACGTAAAGGAATATTATTTGGGGGTCCAGCCATGGAGAAGAGTTTAGACACTAGGATAAGATCAGGAACACACCCATTATAAAGAAATCACATTAGGATTCTCTTTTTAAGCTGTTCCTTAAAACACTAGTGCTTAGGAAATCTATTGGAGGCAGAAGCAGTCAAGGGTAGCCTAGGGTTAGGGTTAGGCTTAGGGTTAGGCTTAGGGTACGGCTTAGGGTACGGGTTCGGGGAAGGCTTCGGGTACGGCGTAGGGTATGGGTTAGGGTTAGGGTTAAGGTTAGTGTTAGGGTTAGGGCTCGGTTTAGGGTACGGGTTAGGATTAGGGTACGTGTTAGTGTTAGGGTAGGGGTTAGCGTTAGGGTACGCGTTAGGGTTAGGGTAGTTATTAAACCTATGCCACTCCCTAGTTACCCCTTAGCACGTAAAGGAATATTATTTGGGGGTCCAGCCATGGAGAAGAGTTTAGACACTAGGATAAGATGAGGAACACACACAATATAAAGAAATCACATTAGGATTCTCTTTTTAAGCTGTTCCTTAAAACACTAGTGCTTAGGAAATCTATTGGAGGCAGAAGCAGTCAAGGGTAGCCTAGGGTTAGGGTTAGGCTTAGGGTTAGGCTTAGGGTACGGCTTAGGGTATGGGTTAGGGTTAGGGTTAGGGTTAGTGTTAGGGTTAGGGCTCGGTTTAGGGTACGGGTTAGGATTAGGGTACGTGTTAGGGTTAGGGTAGGGGTTAGGGTTAGGGTACGCGTTAGGGTTAGGGTAGTGATTAAACCTATCCCACTCTCTAGATACTCCTTAGCACGTAAAGGAATATTATTTGGGGGTGCAGCCATGGAGAAGTGTTTAGACACTAAGATAATATAAGGAACACACCCATTATAAAGAAATCACATTAGGATTCTCTTTTTAAGCTGTTCCTTAAAACACTAGTGCTTAGGAAATCTATTGGAGGCAGAAGCAGTCAAGGGTAGCCTAGGGTTAGGGTTAGGCTTAGGGTTAGGCTTAGGGTACGGCTTAGGGTACGGGTTCGGGGAGGGCTTCGGGTACGGCGTAGGGTATGGGTTAGGGTTAGGGTTAGTGTTAGGGTTAGGGCTCGGTTTAGGGTACGGGTTAGGATTAGGGTACGTGTTAGTGTTAGGGTAGGGGTTAGCGTTAGGGTACGCGTTAGGGTTAGGGTAGTTATTAAACCTATCCCACTCTCTAGTTACCCCTTAGCACGTAAAGAAATATTATTTGGGGGTCCAGCCATGGAGAAGAGTTTAGACACTAGGATAAGATAAGGAACACACACATTATAAAGAAATCACATTAGGATTCTCTTTTTAAGCTGTTCCTTAAAACACTAGTGCTTAGGAAATCTATTGGAGGCAGAAGCAGTCAAGGGTAGCCTAGGGTTAGGGTTAGGCTTAGGGTTAGGCTTAGGGTACGGCTTAGGGTACGGGTTCGGGGAGGGCTTCGGGTACGGCGTAGGGTATGGGTTAGGGTTAGGGTTAGGGTTAGTGTTAGGGTTAGGGCTCGGTTTAGGGTACGGGTTAGGATTAGGGTACGTGTTAGTGTTAGGGTAGGGGTTAGCGTTAGGGTACGCGTTAGGGTTAGGGTAGTTATTAAACCTATCCCACTCTCTAGTTACCCCTTAGCACGTAAAGGAATATTATTTGGGGGTCCAGCCATGGAGAAGAGTTTAGACACTAGGATAAGATAAGGAACACACACATTACAAAGAAATCACATTAGGATTCTCTTTTTAAGCTGTTCCTTAAAACACTAGTGCTTAGGAAATCTATTGGAGGCAGAAGCAGTCAAGGGTAGCCTAGGGTTAGGGTTAGGCTTAGGGTTAGGCTTAGGGTACGGCTTAGGGTACGGGTTCGTGGAGGGCTTCGGGTACGGCGTAGGGTATGGGTTAGGGTTAGGGTTAGGGTTAGTGTTAGGGTTAGGGCTCGGTTTAGGGTACGGGTTAGGATTAGGGTACGTGTTAGGTTTAGGGTAGGGGTTAGGGTTAGGGTACGCGTTAGGGTTAGGGTAGTTATTAAAACTATCCCACTCTCTAGATACTCCTTAGCACGTAAAGGAATATTATTTGGGGGTCCAGCCATGGAGAAGTGTTTAGACACTAAGATAATATAAGGAACACACACATTATAAAGAAATCACATTAGGATTCTCTTTTTAAGCTGTTCCTTAAAACCCTAGTGCTTAGGAAATCTATTTGAGGCAGAAGCAGTCAAGGGTAGCCTAGGGTTAGGGTTAGGCTTAGGGTTAGGCTTAGGGTACGGCTTAGGGTACAGGTTCGGGGAGGGCTTCGGGTACGGCGTAGGGTACGTGTTAGGGTTAGGGTTAAGGTTAGTGTTAGGGTTAGGGCTCGGTTTAGGGTACGGGTTAGGATTAGGGTACGTGTTAGGGTTAGGGTAGGGGTTAGCGTCAGGGTACGCGTTAGGGTTAGGGTAGTTATTAAACCTATCCCACTCTCTAGGTACCCCTTAGCACGTAAAGGAATATTATTTGGGGGTCCAGCCATGGAGAAGAGTTTAGACACTAGGATAAGATCAGGAACACACCCATTATAAAGAAATCACATTAGGATTCTCTTTTTAAGCTGTTCCTTAAAACACTAGTGCTTAGGAAATCTATTGGAGGCAGAAGCAGTCAAGGGTAGGCTAGGGTTAGGGTTAGGCTTAGGGTTAGGCTTAGGGTACGGCTTAGGGTACGGGTTCGGGGAGGGCTTCGGGTACGGCGTACGGTAAGGGTTAGGGTTAGGGTTAGGGTTAGTGTTAGGGTTAGGGCTCGGTTTAGGGTACGGGTTAGGATTAGGGTACGTGTTAGTGTTAGGGTAGGGGTTAGCGTTAGGGTACGCGTTAGGGTTAGGGTAGTTATTAAACCTATCCCACTCCCTAGTTACCCCTTAGCACGTAAAGGAATATTATTTGGGGGTCCAGCCATGGAGAAGAGTTTAGACACTAGGATAAGATGAGGAACACACACAATATAAAGAAATCACATTAGGATTCTCTTTTTAAGCTGTTCCTTAAAACACTAGTGCTTAGGAAATCTATTGGAGGCAGAAGCAGTCAAGGGTAGCCTAGGGTTAGGGTTAGGCTTAGGGTTAGGCTTAGGGTACGGCTTAGGGTACGGGTTCGGGGAGGGCTTCAGGTACGGCGTAGGGTATGGGTTAGGGTTAGGGTTAGGGTTAGTGTTAGGGTTAGGGCTCGGTTTAGGGTACGGGTTAGGATTAGGGTACGTGTTAGGGTTAGGGTAGGGGTTAGGGTTAGGGTACCCGTTAGGGTTAGGGTAGTGATTAAACCCATCCCACTCTCTAGATACCCCTTAGCACATAAAGGAATATTATTTGGGGGTCCAGCCATGGAGAAGAGTTTAGACACTAGGATTAGATAAGGAACACACCCATTATAAAGAAATCACATTAGGATTCTCTTTTTAAGCTGTTCCTTAAAACACTAGTGCTTAGGAAATCTATTGGAGGCAGAAGCAGTCAAGGGTAGCCTAGGGTTAGGGTTAGGCTTAGGGTTAGGCTTAGGGTACGGCTTAGGGTACGGGTTCGGGGAGGGCTTCGGGTACGGCGTAGGGTATGGGTTAGGGTTAGGGTTAGGGTTAGTGTTAGGGTTAGGGCTCGGTTTAGGGTACGGGTTAGGATTAGGGTACGTGTTAGGGTTAGGGTAGGGGTTAGCGTTAGGGTACGCGTTAGGGTTAGGGTAGTTATTAAACCTATCCCACTCTCTAGTTACCCCTTAGCACGTAAAGGAATATTATTTGGGCGTCCAGCCATGGAGAAGAGTTTAGACACTAGGATAAGATAAGGAACACACACATTATAAAGAAATCACATTAGGATTCTCTTTTTAAGCTGTTCCTTAAAACACTAGTGCTTAGGAAATCTATTGGAGGCAGAAGCAGTCAAGGGTAGCCTAGGGTTAGGGTTAGGCTTAGGGTTAGGCTTAGGGTACGGCTTAGGGTACGGGTTCGGGGAGGGCTTCGGGTACGGCGTAGGGTATGGGTTAGGGTTAGTGTTAGGGTTAGTGTTAGGGTTAGGGCTCGGTTTAGGGTACGGGTTAGGATTAGGGTACGTGTTAGGGTTAGGGTAGGGGTTAGGGTTAGGGTACGCGTTAGGGTTAGGGTAGTTATTAAACCTATCCCACTCTCTAGATACTCCTTAGCACGTAAAGGAATATTATTTGGGGGTGCAGCCATGGAGAAGTGTTTAGACACTAAGATAATATAAGGAACACACACATTATAAAGAAATCACATTAGGATTCTCTTTTTAAGCTGTTCCTTAAAACACTAGTGCTTAGGAAATCTATTGGAGGCAGAAGCAGTCAAGGGTAGCCTAGGGTTAGGGTTAGGCTTAGGGTTAGGCTTAGGGTACGGCTTAGGGTACGGGTTCAGGGAGGGCTTCGGGTACGGCATAGGGTATGGGTAAGGGTTAGGGTTAGGGTTAGTGTTAGGGTTAGGGCTCGGTTTAGGGTACGGGTTAGGATTAGGGTAAGTGTTAGTGTTAGGGTAGGGGTTAGCGTTAGGGTACGCGTTAGGGTTAGGGTAGTTATTAAACCTATCCCACTCTCTAGTTACCCCTTAGCACGTAAAGGAATATTATTTGGGGGTCCAGCCATGGAGAAGAGTTTAGACACTAGGATAAGATATGGAACACACACATTATAAAGAAATCACATTAGGATTCTCTTTTTAAGCTGTTCCTTAAAACACTAGTGCTTAGGAAATCTATTGGAGGCAGAAGCAGTCAAGGGTAGCCTAGGGTTAGGGTTAGGCTTAGGGTTAGGCTTAGGGTACGGCTTAGGGTACGGGTTCGGGGAGGGCTTCGGGTACGGCGTAGGGTATGGGTTAGGGTTAGGGTTAGGGTTAGTGTTAGGGTTAGGGCTCGGTTTAGGGTACGGGTTAGGATTAGGGTACGTGTTAGGGTTAGGGTAGGGGTTAGGGTTAGGGTACGCGTTAGGGTTAGGGTAGTTATTAAACCTATCCCACTCTCTAGATACTCCTTAGCACATAAAGGAATATTATTTGGGGGTGCAGCCATGGAGAAGTGTTTAGACACTAAGATAATATAAGGAACACACACATTATAAAGAAATCACATTAGGATTCTCTTTTTAAGCTGTTCCTTAAAACACTAGTGCTTAGGAAATCTATTGGAGGCAGAAGCAGTCAAGGGTAGCCTAGGGTTAGGGTTAGGCTTAGGGTTAGGCTTAGGGTACGGCTTAGGGTACGGGTTCAGGGAGGGCTTCGGGTACGGCATAGGGTATGGGTAAGGGTTAGGGTTAGGGTTAGTGTTAGGGTTAGGGCTCGGTTTAGGGTACGGGTTAGGATTAGGGTAAGTGTTAGTGTTAGGGTAGGGGTTAGCGTTAGGGTACGCGTTAGGGTTAGGGTAGTTATTAAACCTATCCCACTCTCTAGTTACCCCTTAGCACGTAAAGGAATATTATTTGGGGGTCCAGCCATGGAGAAGAGTTTAGACACTAGGATAAGATATGGAACACACACATTATAAAGAAATCACATTAGGATTCTCTTTTTAAGCTGTTCCTTAAAACACTAGTGCTTAGGAAATCTATTGGAGGCAGAAGCAGTCAAGGGTAGCCTAGGGTTAGGGTTAGGCTTAGGGTTAGGCTTAGGGTACGGCTTAGGGTACGGGTTCGGGGAGGGCTTCGGGTACGGCGTAGGGTATGGGTTAGGGTTAGGGTTAGGGTTAGTGTTAGGGTTAGGGCTCGGTTTAGGGTACGGGTTAGGATTAGGGTACGTGTTAGGGTTAGGGTAGGGGTTAGGGTTAGGGTACGCGTTAGGGTTAGGGTAGTTATTAAACCTATCCCACTCTCTAGATACTCCTTAGCACGTAAAGGAATATTATTTGGGGGTGCAGCCATGGAGAAGTGTTTAGACACTAAGATAATATAAGGAACACACACATTATAAAGAAATCACATTAGGATTCTCTTTTTAAGCTGTTCCTTAAAACACTAGTGCTTAGGAAATCTATTGGAGGCAGAAGCAGTCAAGGGTAGCCTAGGGTTAGGGTTAGGCTTAGGGTTAGGCTTAGGGTACGGCTTAGGGTACGGGTTCAGGGAGGGCTTCGGGTACGGCATAGGGTATGGGTAAGGGTTAGGGTTAGGGTTAGTGTTAGGGTTAGGGCTCGGTTTAGGGTACGGGTTAGGATTAGGGTACGTGTTAGCGTTAGGGTAGGGGTTAGCGTTAGGGTACGCGTTAGGGTTAGGGTAGTTATTAAACCTATCCCACTCTCTAGTTACCCCTTAGCACGTAAAGGAATATTATTTGGGGGTCCAGCCATGGAGAAGAGTTTAGACACTAGGATAAGATAAGGAACACACACATTATAAAGAAATCACATTAGGATTCTCTTTTTAAGCTGTTCCTTAAAACACTAGTGCTTAGGAAATCTATTGGAGGCAGAAGCAGTCAAGGGTAGCCTAGGGTTAGGGTTAGGCTTAGGGTTAGGCTTAGGGTACGGCTTAGGGTACGGGTTCGGGGAGGGCTTCGGGTACGGCGTAGGGTATGGGTTAGGGTTAGGGTTAGGGTTAGTGTTAGGGTTAGGGCTCGGTTTAGGGTACGGGTTAGGATTAGGGTACGTGTTAGGGTTAGGGTAGGGGTTAGCGTTAGGGTACGCTTTAGGGTTAGGGTAGTTATTAAACCTATCCCACTCTCTAGTTACCCCTTAGCACGTAAAGGAATATTATTTGGGGGTCCAGCCATGGAGAAGAGTTTAGACACTAGGATAAGATAAGGAACACACACATTATAAAGAAATCACATTAGGATTCTCTTTTTAAGCTGTTCCTTAAAACACTAGTGCTTAGGAAATCTATTGGAGGCAGAAGCAGTCAAGGGTAGCCTAGGGTTAGGGTTAGGCTTAGGGTTAGGCTTAGGGTACGGCTTAGGGTACGGGTTCGTGGAGGGCTTCGGGTATGGCGTAGGGTATGGGTTAGGGTTAGGGTTAGGGTTAGTGTTAGGGTTAGGGCTCGGTTTAGGGTACGGGTTAGGATTAGGGTACGTGTTAGTGTTAGGGTAGGGGTTAGCGTTAGGGTACGCGTTAGGGTTAGGGTAGTTATTAAACCTATCCCACTCTCTAGTTACCCCTTAGCACGTAAAGGAATATTATTTGGGGGTCCAGCCATGGAGAAGAGTTTAGACACTAGGATAAGATGAGGAACACACACATTATAAAGAAATCACATTAGGATTCTCTTTTTAAGCTGTTCCTTAAAACACTAGTGCTTAGGAAATCTACTGGAGGCAGAAGCAGTCAAGGGTAGCCTAGGGTTAGGGTTAGGCTTAGGGTTAGGCTTAGGGTACGACTTAGGGTACGGGTTCGGGGAGGGCTTCGGGTACGGCGTAGGGTATGGGTTAGGGTTAGGGTTAGGGTTAGTGTTAGGGTTAGGGCTCGGTTTAGGGTACGGGTTAGGATTAGGGTACGTGTTAGTGTTAGGGTAGGGGTTAGCGTTAGGGTACGCGTTAGGGTTAGGGTAGTTATTAAACCTATCCCACTCTCTAGTTACCCCTTAGCACGTAAAGGAATATTATTTGGGGGTCCAGCCATGGAGAAGAGTTTAGACACTAGGATAAGATGAGGAACACACACAATATAAAGAAATCACATTAGGATTCTCTTTTTAAGCTGTTCCTTAAAACACTAGTGCTTAGGAAATCTATTGGAGGCAGAAGCAGTCAAGGGTAGCCTAGGGTTAGGGTTAGGCTTAGGGTTAGGCTTAGGGTACGGCTTAGGGTACGGGTTCGGGGAGGGCTTCGGGTACGGCGTAGGGTATGGGTTAGTGTTAGGGTTAGGGTTAGTGTTAGGGTTAGGGCTCGGTTTAGGGTACGGGTTAGGATTAGGGTACGTGTTAGGGTTAGGTTAGGGGTTAGGGTTATGGTACGCGTTAGGGTTAGGGTAGTGATTAAACCTATCCCACTCTCTAGATAGCCCTTAGCACATAAAGGAATATTATTTGGGGGTCCAGCCATGGAGAAGAGTTTAGACACTAGGATTAGATAAGGAACACACCCATTATAAAGAAATCACATTAGGATTCTCTTTTTAAGCTGTTCCTTAAAACACTAGTGCTTAGGAAATCTATTGGAGGCAGAAGCAGTCAAGGGTAGCCTAGGGTTAGGGTTAGGCTTAGGGTTGGGCTTAGGGTACGGCTTAGGGTACGGGTTCAGGGAGGGCTTCGGGTACGGCGTAGGGTATGGGTTAGGGTTAGGGTTAGGGTTTGTGTTAGGGTTAGGGCTCGGTTTAGGGTACGGGTTAGGATTAGGGTACGTGTTAGGGTTAGGGTAGGGGTTAGCGTTAGGGTACGCGTTAGGGTTAGGGTAGTTATTAAACCTATCCCACTCTCTAGTTACCCCTTAGCACGTAAAGGAATATTATTTGGGGGTCCAGCCATGGAGAAGAGTTTAGACACTAGGATAAGATAAGGAACACACACATTATAAAGAAATCACATTAGGATTCTCTTTTTAAGCTGTTCCTTAAAACACTAGTGCTTAGGAAATCTATTGGAGGCAGAAGCAGTCAAGGGTAGCCTAGGGTTAGGGTTAGGCTTAGGGTTAGGCTTAGGGTACGGCTTAGGGTACGGGTTCGTGGAGGGCTTCGGGTACGGCGTAGGGTATGGGTTAGGGTTAGGGTTAGGGTTAGTGTTAGGGTTAGGGCTCGGATTAGGGTACGGGTTAGGATTAGGGTACGTGTTAGTGTTAGGGTAGGGGTTAGCGTTAGGGTACGCGTTAGGGTTAGGGTAGTTATTAAACCTATCCCACTCTCTAGTTACCCCTTAGCACGTAAAGGAATATTATTTGGGGGTCCAGCCATGGAGAAGAGTTTAGACACTAGGATAAGATGAGGAACACACACATTATAAAGAAATCACATTAGGATTCTCTTTTTAAGCTGTTCCTTAAAACACTAGTGCTTAGGAAATCTATTGGAGGCAGAAGCAGTCAAGGGTAGCCTAGGGTTAGGGTTAGGCTTAGGGTTAGGCTTAGGGTACGACTTAGGGTACGGGTTCGGGGAGGGCTTCGGGTACGGCGTAGGGTATGGGTTAGGGTTAGGGTTAGGGTTAGTGTTAGGGTTAGGGCTCGGTTTAGGGTACGGGTTAGGATTAGGGTACGTGTTAGTGTTAGGGTAGGGGTTAGCGTTAGGGTACGCGTTAGGGTTAGGGTAGTTATTAAACCTATCCCACTCTCTAGTTACCCCTTAGCACGTAAAGGAATATTATTTGGGGGTCCAGCCATGGAGAAGAGTTTAGACACTAGGATAAGATGAGGAACACACACAATATAAAGAAATCACATTAGGATTCTCTTTTTAAGCTGTTCCTTAAAACACTAGTGCTTAGGAAATCTATTGGAGGCAGAAGCAGTCAAGGGTAGCCTAGGGTTAGGGTTAGGCTTAGGGTTAGGCTTAGGGTACGGCTTAGGGTACGGGTTCGGGGAGGGCTTCGGGTACGGCGTAGGGTATGGGTTAGTGTTAGGGTTAGGGTTAGTGTTAGGGTTAGGGCTCGGTTTAGGGTACGGGTTAGGATTAGGGTACGTGTTAGGGTTAGGTTAGGGGTTAGGGTTATGGTACGCGTTAGGGTTAGGGTAGTGATTAAACCTATCCCACTCTCTAGATAGCCCTTAGCACATAAAGGAATATTATTTGGGGATCCAGCCATGGAGAAGAGTTTAGACACTAGGATTAGATAAGGAACACACCCATTATAAAGAAATCACATTAGGATTCTCTTTTTAAGCTGTTCCTTAAAACACTAGTGCTTAGGAAATCTATTGGAGGCAGAAGCAGTCAAGGGTAGCCTAGGGTTAGGGTTAGGCTTAGGGTTGGGCTTAGGGTACGGCTTAGGGTACGGGTTCAGGGAGGGCTTCGGGTACGGCGTAGGGTATGGGTTAGGGTTAGGGTTAGGGTTTGTGTTAGGGTTAGGGCTCGGTTTAGGGTACGGGTTAGGATTAGGGTACGTGTTAGGGTTAGGGTAGGGGTTAGCGTTAGGGTACGCGTTAGGGTTAGGGTAGTTATTAAACCTATCCCACTCTCTAGTTACCCCTTAGCACGTAAAGGAATATTATTTGGGGGTCCAGCCATGGAGAAGAGTTTAGACACTAGGATAAGATAAGGAACACACACATTATAAAGAAATCACATTAGGATTCTCTTTTTAAGCTGTTCCTTAAAACACTAGTGCTTAGGAAATCTATTGGAGGCAGAAGCAGTCAAGGGTAGCCTAGGGTTAGGGTTAGGCTTAGGGTTAGGCTTAGGGTACGGCTTAGGGTACGGGTTCGTGGAGGGCTTCGGGTACGGCGTAGGGTATGGGTTAGGGTTAGGGTTAGGTTTAGTGTTAGGGTTAGGGCTCGGTTTAGGGTACGGGTTAGGATTAGGGTACGTGTTAGGGTTAGGGTAGGGGTTAGGGTTAGGGTACGCGTTAGGGTTAGGGTAGTTATTAAACCTATCCCACTCTCTAGATACTCCTTAGCACGTAAAGGAATATTATTTGGGGGTGCAGCCATGGAGAAGTGTTTAGACACTAAGATAATATAAGGAACACACCCATTATAAAGAAATCACATTAGGATTCTCTTTTTAAGCTGTTCCTTAAAACACTAGTGCTTAGGAAATCTATTGGAGGCAGAAGCAGTCAAGGGTAGCCTAGGGTTAGGGTTAGGCTTAGGGTTAGGCTTAGGGTACGGCTTAGGGTACGGGTTCGGGGAGGGCTTCGGGTACGGCGTAGGGTATGGGTTAGGGTTAGGGTTAGGGTTAGTGTTAGGGTTAGGGCTCGGTTTAGGGTACGGGTTAGGATTAGGGTACGTGTTAGTGTTAGGGTAGGGGTTAGCGTTAGGGTACGCGTTAGGGTTAGGGTAGTTATTAAACCTATCCCACTCTCTAGTTACCCCTTAGCACGTAAAGGAATATTATTTGGGGGTCCAGCCATGGAGAAGAGTTTAGACACTAGGATAAGATAAGGAACACACACATTATAAAGAAATCACATTAGGATTCTCTTTTTAAGCTGTTCCTTAAAACACTAGTGCTTAGGAAATCTATTGGAGGCAGAAGCAGTCAAGGGTAGCCTAGGGTTAGGGTCAGGCTTAGGGTTAGGCTTAGGGTACGGCTTAGGGTACGGGTTCGGGGAGGGCTTCGGGTACGGCGTAGGGTATGGGTTAGGGTTAGGGTTAGGGTTAGTGTTAGGGTTAGGGCTCGGTTTAGGGTACGGGTTAGGATTAGGGTACGTGTTAGTGTTAGGGTAGGGGTTAGCGTTAGGGTACGCGTTAGGGTTAGGGTAGTTATTAAACCTATCCCACTCTCTAGTTACCCCTTAGCACGTAAAGGAATATTATTTGGGGGTCCAGCCATGGAGAAGAGTTTAGACACTAGGATAAGATAAGGAACACACACATTATAAAGAAATCACATTAGGATTCTCTTTTTAAGCTGTTCCTTAAAACACTAGTGCTTAGGAAATCTATTGGAGGCAGAAGCAGTCAAGGGTAGCCTAGGGTTAGGGTTAGGCTTAGGGTTAGGCTTAGGGTACGGCTTAGGGTACGGGTTCGTGGAGGGCTTCGTGTACGGCGTAGGGTATGGGTTAGGGTTAGGGTTAGGGTTAGTGTTAGGGTTAGGGCTCGGTTTAGGGTACGGGTTAGGATTAGGGTACGTGTTAGGGTTAGGGTAGGGGTTAGGGTTAGGGTACGCGTTAGGGTTAGGGTAGTTATTAAACCTATCCCACTCTCTAGATACTCCTTAGCACGTAAAGGAATATTATTTGGGGGTGCTGCCATGGAGAAGTGTTTAGACACTAAGATAATATAAGGAACACACACATTATAAAGAAATCACATTAGGATTCTCTTTTTAAGCTGTTCCTTAAAACACTAGTGCTTAGGAAATCTATTGGAGGCAGAAGCAGTCAAGGGTAGCCTAGGGTTAGGGTTAGGCTTAGGGTTAGGCTTAGGGTACGGCTTAGGGTACGGGTTCAGGGAGGGCTTCTGGTACGGCATAGGGTATGGATAAGGGTTAGGGTTAGGGTTAGTGTTAGGGTTAGGGCTCGGTTTAGGGTACGGGTTAGGATTAGGGTACGTGTTAGTGTTAGGGTAGGGGTTAGCGTTAGGGTACGCGTTAGGGTTAGGGTAGTTATTAAACCTATCCCACTCTCTAGTTACCCCTTAGCACGTAAAGGAATATTATTTGGGGGTCCAGCCATGGAGAAGAGTTTAGACACTAGGATAAGATAAGGAACACACACATTATAAAGAAATCACATTAGGATTCTCTTTTTAAGCTGTTCCTTAAAACACTAGTGCTTAGGAAATCTATTGGAGGCAGAAGCAGTCAAGGGTAGCCTAGGGTTAGGGTTAGGCTTAGGGTTAGGCTTAGGGTACGGCTTAGGGTACGGGTTCGGGGAGGGCTTCGGGTACGGCGTAGGGTATGGGTTAGGGTTAGGGTTAGGGTTAGTGTTAGGGTTAGGGCTCGGTTTAGGGTACGGGTTAGGATTAGGGTACGTGTTAGGGTTAGGGTAGGGGTTAGGGTTAGGGTACGCGTTAGGGTTAGGGTAGTTATTAAACCTATCCCACTCTCTAGATACTCCTTAGCACGTAAAGGAATATTATTTGGGGGTGCAGCCATGGAGAAGTGTTTAGACACTAAGATAATATAAGGAACACACACATTATAAAGAAATCACATTAGGATTCTCTTTTTAAGCTGTTCCTTAAAACACTAGTGCTTAGGAAATCTATAGGAGGCAGAAGCAGTCAAGGGTAGCCTAGGGTTAGGGTTAGGCTTAGGGTTAGGCTTAGGGTTCGGCTTAGGGTACGGGTTCAGGGAGGGCTTCGGGTACGGCATAGGGTATGGGTAAGGGTTAGGGTTAGGGTTAGTGTTAGGGTTAGGGCTCGGTTTAGGGTACGGGTTAGGATTAGGGTACGTGTTAGTGTTAGGGTAGGGGTTAGCGTTAGGGTACGCGTTAGGGTTAGGGTAGTTATTAAACCTATCCCACTCTCTAGTTACCCCTTAGCACGTAAAGGAATATTATTTAGGGGTCCAGCCATGGAGAAGAGTTTAGACACTAGGATAAGATAAGGAACACACCCATTATAAAGAAATCACATTAGGATTCTCTTTTTAAGCTGTTCCTTAAAACACTAGTGCTTAGGAAATCTATTGGAGGCAGAAGCAGTCAAGGGTAGCCTAGGGTTAGGGTTAGGCTTAGGGTTAGGCTTAGGGTACGGCTTAGGGTACGGGTTCGGGGAGGGCTTCGGGTACGGCGTAGGGTATGGGTTAGGGTTAGGGTTAGGGTTAGTGTTAGGGTTAGGGCTCGGTTTAGGGTACGGGTTAGGATTAGGGTACGTGTTAGGTTAGGGTAGGGGTTAGCGTTAGGGTACGCGTTAGGGTTAGGGTAGTTATTAAACCTATCCCACTCTCTAGTTACCCCTTAGCACGTAAAGGAATATTATTTGGGGGTCCAGCCATGGAGAAGAGTTTAGACACTAGGATAAGATAAGGAACACACACATTATAAAGAAATCACATTAGGATTCTCTTTTTAAGCTGTTCCTTAAAACACTAGTGCTTAGGAAATCTATTGGAGGCAGAAGCAGTCAAGGGTAGCCTAGGGTTAGGGTTAGGCTTAGGGTTAGGCTTAGGGTACGGCTTAGGGTACGGGTTCGTGGAGGGCTTCGGGTACGGCGTAGGGTATGGGTTAGGGTTAGGGTTAGGGTTAGTGTTAGGGTTAGGGCTCGGTTTAGGGTACGGGTTAGGATTAGGGTACGTGTTAGGGTTAGGGTAGGGGTTAGGGTTAGGGTACGCGTTAGGGTTAGGGTAGTTATTAAACCTATCCCACTCTCTAGATACTCCTTAGCACGTAAAGGAATATTATTTGGGGGTGCAGCCATGGAGAAGTGTTTAGACACTAAGATAATATAAGGAACACACACATTATAAAGAAATCACATTAGGATTCTCTTTTTAAGCTGTTCCTTAAAACACTAGTGCTTAGGAAATCTATTGGAGGCAGAAGCAGTCAAGGGTAGCCTAGGGTTAGGGTTAGGCTTAGGGTTAGGCTTAGGGTACGGCTTAGGGTACGGGTTCAGGGAGGGCTTCGGGTACGGCATAGGGTATGGGTAAGGGTTAGGGTTAGGGTTAGTGTTAGGGTTAGGGCTCGGTTTAGGGTACGGGTTAGGATTAGGGTACGTGTTAGTGTTAGGGTAGGGGTTAGCGTTAGGGTACGCGTTAGGGTTAGGGTAGTTATTAAACCTATCCCACTCTCTAGTTACCCCTTAGCACGTAAAGGAATATTATTTGGGGGTCCAGCCATGGAGAAGAGTTTAGACACTAGGATAAGATAAGGAACACACACATTATAAAGAAATCACATTAGGATTCTCTTTTTAAGCTGTTCCTTAAAACACTAGTGCTTAGGAAATCTATTGGAGGCAGAAGCAGTCAAGGGTAGCCTAGGGTTAGGGTTAGGCTTAGGGTTAGGCTTAGGGTACGGCTTAGGGTACGGGTTCGTGGAGGGCTTCGGGTACGGCGTAGGGTATGGGTTAGGGTTAGGGTTAGGGTTAGTGTTAGGGTTAGGGCTCGGTTTAGGGTACGGGTTAGGATTAGGGTACGTGTTAGGGTTAGGGTAGGGGTTAGGGTTAGGGTACGCGTTAGGGTTAGGGTAGTTATTAAACCTATCCCACTCTCTAGATACTCCTTAGCACGTAAAGGAATATTATTTGGGGGTGCAGCCATGGAGAAGTGTTTAGACACTAGGATAAGATAAGGAACACACACATTATAAAGAAATCACATTAGGATTCTCTTTTTAAGCTGTTCCTTAAAACACTAGTGCTTAGGAAATCTATTGGAGGCAGAAGCAGTCAAGGGTAGCCTAGGGTTAGGGTTAGGCTTAGGGTTAGGCTTAGGGTACGGCTTAGGGTACGGGTTCGTGGAGGGCTTCGGGTACGGCGTAGGGTATGGGTTAGGGTTAGGGTTAGGGTTAGTGTTAGGGTTAGGGCTCGGTTTAGGGTACGGGTTAGGATTAGGGTACGTGTTAGGGTTAGGGTAGGGGTTAGGGTTAGGGTACGCGTTAGGGTTAGGGTAGTTATTAAACCTATCCCACTCTCTAGATACTCCTTAGCACGTAAAGGAATATTATTTGGGGGTCCAGTCATGGAGAAGTGTTTAGACACTAAGATAATATAAGGAACACACACATTATAAAGAAATCACATTAGGATTCTCTTTTTAAGCTGTTCCTTAAAACACTAGTGCTTAGGAAATCTATTGGAGGCAGAAGCAGTCAAGGGTAGCCTAGGGTTAGGGTTAGGCTTAGGGTTAGGCTTAGGGTACGGCTTAGGGTACGGGTTCGTGGAGGGCTTCGGGTACGGCGTAGGGTATGGGTTAGGGTTAGTGTTAGGGTTAGGGCTCGGTTTAGGGTACGGGTTAGGATTAGGGTACGTGTTAGGGTTAGGGTAGGGGTTAGGGTTAGGGTAAGCGTTAGGGTTAGGGTAGTTATTAAACCTATCCCACTCTCTAGATACTCCTTAGCACGTAAAGGAATATTATTTGGGGGTCCAGCCATGGAGAAGTGTTTAGACACTAAGATAATATAAGGAACACACACATTATAAAGAAATCACATTAGGATTCTCTTTTTAAGCTGTTCCTTAAAACACTAGTGCTTAGGAAATCTATTGGAGGCAGAAGCAGTCAAGGGTAGCCTAGGGTTAGGGTTAGGCTTAGGGTTAGGCTTAGGGTACGGCTTAGGGTACGGGTTCGGGGAGGGCTTCGGGTACGGCGTAGGGTACGGGTTAGGGTTAGGGTTAGGGTTAGTGTTAGGGTTAGGGCTCGGTTTAGGGTACGGGTTAGGATTAGGGTACGTGTTAGGGTTAGGGTAGGGGTTAGCGTTAGGGTACGCATTAGGGTTAGGGTAGTTATTAAACCTATCCCACTCTCTAGTTACCCCTTAGCACGTAAAGGAATATTATTTAGGGGTCCAGCCATGGAGAAGAGTTTAGACACTAGGATAAGATAAGGAACACACCCATTATAAAGAAATCACATTAGGATTCTCTTTTTAAGCTGTTCCTTAAAACACTAGTGCTTAGGAAATCTATTGGAGGCAGAAGCAGTCAAGGGTAGCCTAGGGTTAGGGTTAGGCTTAGGGTTAGGCTTAGGGTACGGCTTAGGGTACGGGTTCGGGGAGGGCTTCGGGTACGGCGTAGGGTATGGGTTAGGGTTAGGGTTAGGGTTAGTGTTAGGGTTAGGGCCCGGTTTAGGGTACGGGTTAGGATTAGGGTACGTGTTAGGTTAGGGTAGGGGTTAGCGTTAGGGTACGCGTTAGGGTTAGGGTAGTTATTAAACCTATCCCACTCTCTAGTTACCCCTTAGCACGTAAAGGAATATTATTTGGGGGTCCAGCCATGGAGAAGAGTTTAGACACTAGGATAAGATAAGGAACACACACATTATAAAGAAATCACATTAGGATTCTCTTTTTAAGCTGTTCCTTAAAACACTAGTGCTTAGGAAATCTATTGGAGGCAGAAGCAGTCAAGGGTAGCCTAGGGTTAGGGTTAGGCTTAGGGTTAGGCTTAGGGTACGGCTTAGGGTACGGGTTCGTGGAGGGCTTCGGGTACGGCGTAGGGTATGGGTTAGGGTTAGGGTTAGGGTTAGTGTTAGGGTTAGGGCTCGGTTTAGGGTACGGGTTAGGATTAGGGTACGTGTTAGGGTTAGGGTAGGGGTTAGGGTTAGGGTACGCGTTAGGGTTAGGGTAGTTATTAAACCTATCCCACTCTCTAGATACTCCTTAGCACGTAAAGGAATATTATTTGGGGGTGCAGCCATGGAGAAGTGTTTAGACACTAAGATAATATAAGGAACACACACATTATAAAGAAATCACATTAGGATTCTCTTTTTAAGCTGTTCCTTAAAACACTAGTGCTTAGGAAATCTATTGGAGGCAGAAGCAGTCAAGGGTAGCCTAGGGTTAGGGTTAGGCTTAGGGTTAGGCTTAGGGTACGGCTTAGGGTACGGGTTCAGGGAGGGCTTCGGGTACGGCATAGGGTATGGGTAAGGGTTAGGGTTAGGGTTAGTGTTAGGGTTAGGGCTCGGTTTAGGGTACGGGTTAGGATTAGGGTACGTGTTAGTGTTAGGGTAGGGGTTAGCGTTAGGGTACGCGTTAGGGTTAGGGTAGTTATTAAACCTATCCCACTCTCTAGTTACCCCTTAGCACGTAAAGGAATATTATTTGGGGGTCCAGCCATGGAGAAGAGTTTAGACACTAGGATAAGATAAGGAACACACACATTATAAAGAAATCACATTAAGATTCTCTTTTTAAGCTGTTCCTTAAAACACTAGTGCTTAGGAAATCTATTGGAGGCAGAAGCAGTCAAAGGGTAGCCTAGGGTTAGGGTTAGGCTTAGGGTTAGGCTTAGGGTACGGCTTAGGGTACGGGTTCGGGGAGGGCTTCGGGTACGGCGTAGGGTATGGGTTAGGGTTAGGGTTAGGGTTAGTGTTAGGGTTAGGGCTCGGTTTAGGGTACGGGTTAGGATTAGGGTACGTGTTAGGGTTAGGGTAGGGGTTAGCGTTAGGGTACGCGTTAGGGTTAGGGTAGTTATTAAACCTATCCCACTCTCTAGTTACCCCTTAGCACGTAAAGGAATATTATTTGGGGGTCCAGCCATGGAGAAGAGTTTAGACACTAGGATAAGATAAGGAACACACACATTATAAAGAAATCACATTAGGATTCTCTTTTTAAGCTGTTCCTTAAAACACTAGTGCTTAGGAAATCTATTGGAGGCAGAAGCAGTCAAGGGTAGCCTAGGGTTAGGGTTAGGCTTAGGGTTAGGCTTAGGGTACGGCTTAGGGTACGGGTTCGAGGAGGGCTTCGGGTACGGCGTAGGGTATGGGTTAGGGTTAGGGTTAGGGTTAGTGTTAGGGTTAGGGCTCGGTTTAGGGTACGGGGTAGGATTAGGGTACGTGTTAGGGTTAGGGTAGGGGTTAGGGTTAGGGTACGCGTTAGGGTTAGGGTAGTTATTAAACCTATCCCACTCTCTAGATACTCCTTAGCACGTAAAGGAATATTATTTGGGGGTGCAGCCATGGAGAAGTGTTTAGACACTAAGATAATATAAGGAACACACACATTATAAAGAAATCACATTAGGATTCTCTTTTTAAGCTGTTCCTTAAAACACTAGTGCTTAGGAAATCTATTGGAGGCAGAAGCAGTCAAGGGTAGCCTAGGGTTAGGGTTAGGCTTAGGGTTAGGCTTAGGGTACGGGTTCAGGGAGGGCTTCGGGTACGGCATAGGGTATGGGTAAGGGTTAGGGTTAGGGTTAGTGTTAGGGTTAGGGCTCGGTTTAGGGTACGGGTTAGGATTAGGGTACGTGTTAGTGTTAGGGTAGGGGTTAGCGTTAGGGTACGCGTTAGGGTTAGGGTAGTTATTAAACCTATCCCACTCTCTAGTTACCCCTTAGCACGTAAAGGAATATTATTTGGGGGTCCAGCCGTGGAGAAGAGTTTAGACACTAGGATAAGATAAGGAACACACACATTATAAAGAAATCACATTAGGATTCTCTTTTTAAGCTGTTCCTTAAAACACTAGTGCTTAGGAAATCTATTGGAGGCAGAAGCAGTCAAGGGTAGCCTAGGGTTAGGGTTAGGCTTAGGGTTAGGCTTAGGGTACGGCTTAGGGTACGGGTTCGTGGAGGGCTTCGGGTACGGCGTAGGGTATGGGTTAGGGTTAGGGTTAGGGTTAGTGTTAGGGTTAGGGCTCGGTTTAGGGTACGGGTTAGGATTAGGGTACGTGTTAGGGTTAGGGTAGGGGTTAGGGTTAGGGTACGCGTTAGGGTTAGGGTAGTTATTAAACCTATCCCACTCTCTAGATACTCCTTAGCACGTAAAGGAATATTATTTGGGGGTGCAGCCATGGAGAAGTGTTTAGACACTAGGATAAGATAAGGAACACACACATTATAAAGAAATCACATTAGGATTCTCTTTTTAAGCTGTTCCTTAAAACACTAGTGCTTAGGAAATCTATTGGAGGCAGAAGCAGTCAAGGGTAGCCTAGGGTTAGGGTTAGGCTTAGGGTTAGGCTTAGGGTACGGCTTAGGGTACGGGTTCGTGGAGGGCTTCGGGTACGGCGTAGGGTATGGGTTAGGGTTAGGGTTAGGGTTAGTGTTAGGGTTAGTGCTCGGTTTAGGGTACGGGTTAGGATTAGGGTACGTGTTAGGGTTAGGGTAGGGGTTAGGGTTAGGGTACGCGTTAGGGTTAGGGTAGTTATTAAACCTATCCCACTCTCTAGATACTCCTTAGCACGTAAAGGAATATTATTTGGGGGTGCAGCCATGGAGAAGTGTTTAGACCCTAAGATAATATAAGGAACACACACATTATAAAGAAATCACATTAGGATTCTCTTTTTAAGCTGTTCCTTAAAACACTAGTGCTTAGGAAATCTATTGGAGGCAGAAGCAGTCAAGGGTAGCCTAGGGTTAGGGTTAGGCTTAGGGTACGGCTTAGGGTACGGGTTCAGGGAGGGCTTCGGGTACGGCATAGGGTATGGGTAAGGGTTAGGGTTAGGGTTAGTGTTAGGGTTAGGGCTCGGTTTAGGGTACGGGTTAGGATTAGGGTACGTGTTAGTGTTAGGGTAGGGGTTAGCGTTAGGGTACGCGTTAGGGTTAGGGTAGTTATTAAACCTATCCCACTCTCTAGTTACCCCTTAGCACGTAAAGGAATATTATTTGGGGGTCCAGCCGTGGAGAAGAGTTTAGACACTAGGATAAGATAAGGAACACACACATTATAAAGAAATCACATTAGGATTCTCTTTTTAAGCTGTTCCTTAAAACACTAGTGCTTAGGAAATCTATTGGAGGCAGAAGCAGTCAAGGGTAGCCTAGGGTTAGGGTTAGGCTTAGGGTTAGGCTTAGGGTACGGCTTAGGGTACGGGTTCGTGGAGGGCTTCGGGTACGGCGTAGGGTATGGGTTAGGGTTAGGGTTAGGGTTAGTGTTAGGGTTAGGGCTCGGTTTAGGGTACGGGTTAGGATTAGGGTACGTGTTAGGGTTAGGGTAGGGGTTAGGGTTAGGGTACGCGTTAGGGTTAGGGTAGTTATTAAACCTATCCCACTCTCTAGATACTCCTTAGCACGTAAAGGAATATTATTTGGGGGTGCAGCCATGGAGAAGTGTTTAGACACTAGGATAAGATAAGGAACACACCCATTATAAAGAAATCACATTAGGATTCTCTTTTTAAGCTGTTCCTTAAAACACTAGTGCTTAGGAAATCTATTGGAGGCAGAAGCAGTCAAGGGTAGCCTAGGGTTAGGGTTAGGCTTAGGGTTAGGCTTAGGGTACGGGTTCAGGGAGGGCTTCGGGTACGGCATAGGGTATGGGTAAGGGTTAGGGTTAGGGTTAGTGTTAGGGTTAGGGCTCGGTTTAGGGTACGGGTTAGGATTAGGGTACGTGTTAGTGTTAGGGTAGGGGTTAGCGTTAGGGTACGCGTTAGGGTTAGGGTAGTTATTAAACCTATCCCACTCTCTAGTTACCCCTTAGCACGTAAAGGAATATTATTTGGGGGTCCAGCCATGGAGAAGAGTTTAGACACTAGGATAAGATAAGGAACACACACATTATAAAGAAATCACATTAGGATTCTCTTTTTAAGCTGTTCCTTAAAACACTAGTGCTTAGGAAATCTATTGGAGGCAGAAGCAGTCAAGGGTAGCCTAGGGTTAGGGTTAGGCTTAGGGTTAGGCTTAGGGTACGGCTTAGGGTACGGGTTCGTGGAGGGCTTCGGGTACGGCGTAGGGTATGGGTTAGGGTTAGGGTTAGGGTTAGTGTTAGGGTTAGGGCTCGGTTTAGGGTACGGGTTAGGATTAGGGTACGTGTTAGGGTTAGGGTAGGGGTTAGGGTTAGGGTACGCGTTAGGGTTAGGGTAGTTATTAAACCTATCCCACTCTCTAGATACTCCTTAGCACGTAAAGGAATATTATTTGGGGGTGCAGCCATGGAGAAGTGTTTAGACACTAGGATAAGATAAGGAACACACCCATTATAAAGAAATCACATTAGGATTCTCTTTTTAAGCTGTTCCTTAAAACACTAGTGCTTAGGAAATCTATTGGAGGCAGAAGCAGTCAAGGGTAGCCTAGGGTTAGGGTTAGGCTTAGGGTTAGGCTTAGGGTACGGGTTCAGGGAGGGCTTCGGGTACGGCATAGGGTATGGGTAAGGGTTAGGGTTAGGGTTAGTGTTAGGGTTAGGGCTCGGTTTAGGGTACGGGTTAGGATTAGGGTACGTGTTAGTGTTAGGGTAGGGGTTAGCGTTAGGGTACGCGTTAGGGTTAGGGTAGTTATTAAACCTATCCCACTCTCTAGTTACCCCTTAGCACGTAAAGGAATATTATTTGGGGGTCCAGCCATGGAGAAGAGTTTAGACACTAGGATAAGATAAGGAACACACACATTATAAAGAAATCACATTAGGATTCTCTTTTTAAGCTGTTCCTTAAAACACTAGTGCTTAGGAAATCTATTGGAGGCAGAAGCAGTCAAGGGTAGCCTAGGGTTAGGGTTAGGCTTAGGGTTAGGCTTAGGGTACGGCTTAGGGTACGGGTTCGTGGAGGGCTTCGGGTACGGCGTAGGGTATGGGTTAGGGTTAGGGTTAGGGTTAGTGTTAGGGTTAGGGCTCGGTTTAGGGTACGGGTTAGGATTAGGGTACGTGTTAGGGTTAGGGTAGGGGTTAGGGTTAGGGTACGCGTTAGGGTTAGGGTAGTTATTAAACCTATCCCACTCTCTAGATACTCCTTAGCACGTAAAGGAATATTATTTGGGGGTGCAGCCATGGAGAAGTGTTTAGACACTAGGATAAGATAAGGAACACACACATTATAAAGAAATCACATTAGGATTCTCTTTTTAAGCTGTTCCTTAAAACACTAGTGCTTAGGAAATCTATTGGAGGCAGAAGCAGTCAAGGGTAGCCTAGGGTTAGGGTTAGGCTTAGGGTTAGGCTTAGGGTACGGCTTAGGGTACGGGTTCGTGGAGGGCTTCGGGTACGGCGTAGGGTATGGGTTAGGGTTAGGGTTAGGGTTAGTGTTAGGGTTAGTGCTCGGTTTAGGGTACGGGTTAGGATTAGGGTACGTGTTAGGGTTAGGGTAGGGGTTAGGGTTAGGGTACGCGTTAGGGTTAGGGTAGTTATTAAACCTATCCCACTCTCTAGATACTCCTTAGCACGTAAAGGAATATTATTTGGGGGTCCAGCCATGGAGAAGTGTTTAGACACTAAGATAATATAAGGAACACACACATTATAAAGAAATCACATTAGGATTCTCTTTTTAAGCTGTTCCTTAAAACACTAGTGCTTAGGAAATCTATTGGAGGCAGAAGCAGTCAAGGGTAGCCTAGGGTTAGGGTTAGGCTTAGGGTTAGGCTTAGGGTACGGCTTAGGGTACGGGTTCGGGGAGGGCTTCGGGTACGGCGTAGGGTACGGGTTAGGGTTAGGGTTAGGGTTAGTGTTAGGGTTAGGGCTCGGTTTAGGGTACGGGTTAGGATTAGGGTACGTGTTAGGGTTAGGGTAGGGGTTAGCGTTAGGGTACGCGTTAGGGTTAGGGTAGTTATTAAACCTATCCCACTCTCTAGTTACCCCTTAGCACGTAAAGGAATATTATTTAGGGGTCCAGCCATGGAGAAGAGTTTAGACACTAGGATAAGATAAGGAACACACCCATTATAAAGAAATCACATTAGGATTCTCTTTTTAAGCTGTTCCTTAAAACACTAGTGCTTAGGAAATCTATTGGAGGCAGAAGCAGTCAAGGGTAGCCTAGGGTTAGGGTTAGGCTTAGGGTTAGGCTTAGGGTACGGGTTCAGGGAGGGCTTCGGGTACGGCATAGGGTATGGGTAAGGGTTAGGGTTAGGGTTAGTGTTAGGGTTAGGGCTCGGTTTAGGGTACGGGTTAGGATTAGGGTACGTGTTAGTGTTAGGGTAGGGGTTAGCGTTAGGGTACGCGTTAGGGTTAGGGTAGTTATTAAACCTATCCCAATCTCTAGTTACCCCTTAGCACGTAAAGGAATATTATTTGGGGGTCCAGCCATGGAGAAGAGTTTAGACACTAGGATAAGATAAGGAACACACACATTATAAAGAAATCACATTAGGATTCTCTTTTTAAGCTGTTCCTTAAAACACTAGTGCTTAGGAAATCTATTGGAGGCAGAAGCAGTCAAGGGTAGCCTAGGGTTAGGGTTAGGCTTAGGGTTAGGCTTAGGGTACGGCTTAGGGTACGGGTTCGTGGAGGGCTTCGGGTACGGCGTAGGGTATGGGTTAGGGTTAGGGTTAGGGTTAGTGTTAGGGTTAGGGCTCGGTTTAGGGTACGGGTTAGGATTAGGGTACGTGTTAGGGTTAGGGTAGGGGTTAGGGTTAGGGTACGCGTTAGGGTTAGGGTAGTTATTAAACCTATCCCAATCTCTAGTTACCCCTTAGCACGTAAAGGAATATTATTTGGGGGTCCAGCCATGGAGAAGAGTTTAGACACTAGGATAAGATAAGGAACACACACATTATAAAGAAATCACATTAGGATTCTCTTTTTAAGCTGTTCCTTAAAACACTAGTGCTTAGGAAATCTATTGGAGGCAGAAGCAGTCAAGGGTAGCCTAGGGTTAGGGTTAGGCTTAGGGTTAGGCTTAGGGTACGGCTTAGGGTACGGGTTCGTGGAGGGCTTCGGGTACGGCGTAGGGTATGGGTTAGGGTTAGGGTTAGGGTTAGTGTTAGGGTTAGGGCTCGGTTTAGGGTACGGGTTAGGATTAGGGTACGTGTTAGGGTTAGGGTAGGGGTTAGGGTTAGGGTACGCGTTAGGGTTAGGGTAGTTATTAAACCTATCCCACTCTCTAGATACTCCTTAGCACGTAAAGGAATATTATTTGGGGGTGCAGCCATGGAGAAGTGTTTAGACACTAGGATAAGATAAGGAACACACACATTATAAAGAAATCACATTAGGATTCTCTTTTTAAGCTGTTCCTTAAAACACTAGTGCTTAGGAAATCTATTGGAGGCAGAAGCAGTCAAGGGTAGCCTAGGGTTAGGGTTAGGCTTAGGGTTAGGCTTAGGGTACGGCTTAGGGTACGGGTTCGTGGAGGGCTTCGGGTACGGCGTAGGGTATGGGTTAGGGTTAGGGTTAGGGTTAGTGTTAGGGTTAGTGCTCGGTTTAGGGTACGGGTTAGGATTAGGGTACGTGTTAGGGTTAGGGTAGGGGTTAGGGTTAGGGTACGCGTTAGGGTTAGGGTAGTTATTAAACCTATCCCACTCTCTAGATACTCCTTAGCACGTAAAGGAATATTATTTGGGGGTCCAGCCATGGAGAAGTGTTTAGACACTAAGATAATATAAGGAACACACACATTATAAAGAAATCACATTAGGATTCTCTTTTTAAGCTGTTCCTTAAAACACTAGTGCTTAGGAAATCTATTGGAGGCAGAAGCAGTCAAGGGTAGCCTAGGGTTAGGGTTAGGCTTAGGGTTAGGCTTAGGGTACGGCTTAGGGTACGGGTTCGTGGAGGGCTTCGGGTACGGCGTAGGGTATGGGTTAGGGTTAGTGTTAGGGTTAGGGCTCGGTTTAGGGTACGGGTTAGGATTAGGGTACGTGTTAGGGTTAGGGTAGGGGTTAGGGTTAGGGTACGCGTTAGGGTTAGGGTAGTTATTAAACCTATCCCACTCTCTAGATACTCCTTAGCACGTAAAGGAATATTATTTGGGGGTCCAGCCATGGAGAAGTGTTTAGACACTAAGATAATATAAGGAACACACACATTATAAAGAAATCACATTAGGATTCTCTTTTTAAGCTGTTCCTTAAAACACTAGTGCTTAGGAAATCTATTGGAGGCAGAAGCAGTCAAGGGTAGCCTAGGGTTAGGGTTAGGCTTAGGGTTAGGCTTAGGGTACGGCTTAGGGTACGGGTTCGGGGAGGGCTTCGGGTACGGCGTAGGGTACGGGTTAGGGTTAGGGTTAGGGTTAGTGTTAGGGTTAGGGCTCGGTTTAGGGTACGGGTTAGGATTAGGGTACGTGTTAGGGTTAGGGTAGGGGTTAGCGTTAGGGTACGCGTTAGGGTTAGGGTAGTTATTAAACCTATCCCACTCTCTAGTTACCCCTTAGCACGTAAAGGAATATTATTTAGGGGTCCAGCCATGGAGAAGAGTTTAGACACTAGGATAAGATAAGGAAGACACCCATTATAAAGAAATCACATTAGGATTCTCTTTTTAAGCTGTTCCTTAAAACACTAGTGCTTAGGAAATCTATTGGAGGCAGAAGCAGTCAAGGGTAGCCTAGGGTTAGGGTTAGGCTTAGGGTTAGGCTTAGGGTACGGCTTAGGGTACGGGTTCGGGGAGGGCTTCGGGTACGGCGTAGGGTATGGGTTAGGGTTAGGGTTAGGGTTAGTGTTAGGGTTAGGGCTCGGTTTAGGGTACGGGTTAGGATTAGGGTACGTGTTAGTGTTAGGGTAGGGGTTAGCGTTAGGGTACGCGTTAGGGTTAGGGTAGTTATTAAACCTATCCCACTCTCTAGTTACCCCTTAGCACGTAAAGGAATATTATTTGGGGGTCCAGCCATGGAGAAGAGTTTAGACACTAGGATTAGATAAGGAAAACACCCATTATAAAGAAATCACATTAGGATTCTCTTTTTAAGCTGTTCCTTAAAACACTAGTGCTTAGGAAATCTATTGGAGGCAGAAGCAGTCAAGGGTAGCCTAGGGTTAGGGTTAGGCTTAGGGTTAGGCTTAGGGTACGGGTTCGGGGAGGGCTTCGGGTACGGCGTAGGGTATGGGTTAGGGTTAGGGTTAGGGTTAGTGTTAGGGTTAGGGCTCGGTTTAGGGTACGGGTTAGGATTAGGGTACGTGTTAGGGTTAGGGTAGGGGTTAGCGTTAGGGTACGCGTTAGGTTTAGGGTAGTTATTAAACCTATCCCACTCTCTAGTTACCCCTTAGCACGTAAAGGAATATTATTTGGGGGTCCAGCCATGGAGAAGAGTTTAGACACTAGGATAAGATAAGGAACACACACATTGTAAAGAAATCACATTAGGATTCTCTTTTTAAGCTGTTCCTTAAAACACTAGTGCTTAGGAAATCTATTGGAGGCAGAAGCAGTCAAGGGTAGCCTAGGGTTAGGGTTAGGCTTAGGGTTAGGCTTAGGGTACGGCTTAGGGTACGGGTTCGTGGAGGGCTTCGGGTACGGCGTAGGGTATGGGTTAGGGTTAGGGTTAGGGTTAGTGTTAGGGTTAGGGCTCGGTTTAGGGTACGGGTTAGGATTAGGGTACGTGTTAGGGTTAGGTTAGGGGTTAGGGTTAGGGTACGCGTTAGGGTTAGGGTAGTTATTAAACCTATCCCACTCTCTAGATACTCCTTAGCATGTAAAGGAATATTATTTGGGGGTCCAGCCATGGAGAAGTGTTTAGACACTAAGATAATATAAGGAACACACACATTATAAAGAAATCACATTAGGATTCTCTTTTTAAGCTGTTCCTTAAAACACTAGTGCTTAGGAAATCTATTGGAGGCAGAAGCAGTCAAGGGTAGCCTAGGGTTAGGGTTAGGCTTAGGGTTAGGCTTAGGGTACGGCTTAGGGTACGGGTTCGGGGAGGGCTTCGGGTACGGCGTAGGGTATGGGTTAGGGTTAGGGTTAGGGTTAGTGTTAGGGTTAGGCCTCGGTTTAAGGTACGGTTTAGGATTAGGGTACGTGTTAGTGTTAGGGTAGGGGTTAGCGTTAGGGTACGCGTTAGGGTTAGGGTAGTTATTAAACCTATCCCACTCTCTAGTTACCCCTTAGCACGTAAAGGAATATTATTTGGGGGTCCAGCCATGGAGAAGAGTTTAGACACTAGGATAAGATGAGGAACACACACAATATAAAGAAATCACATTAGGATTCTCTTTTTAAGCTGTTCCTTAAAACACTAGTGCTTAGGAAATCTATTGGAGGCAGAAGCAGTCAAGGGTAGCCTAGGGTTAGGGTTATGCTTAGGGTTAGGCTTAGGGTACGGCTTAGGGTACGGGTTCGGGGAGGGCTTCGGGTACGGCGTAGGGTATGGGTTAGGGTTAGGGTTAGGGTTAGTGTTAGGGTTAGGGCTCGGTTTAGGGTACGGGTTAGGATTAGGGTACGTGTTAGGGTTAGGTTAGGGGTTAGGGTTAGGGCACGCGTTAGGGTTAGGGTAGTTATTAAACCTATCCCACTCTCTAGATACCCCTTAGCACGTAAAGTAATATTATTTGGGGGTCCAGCCATGGAGAAGAGTTTAGACACTAAGATAATATAAGGAACACACCCATTATAAAGAAATCACATTAGGATTCTCTTTTTAAGCTGTTCCTTAAAACACTAGTGCTTAGGAAATCTATTGGAGGCAGAAGCAGTCAAGGGTAGCCTAGGGTTAGGGTTAGGCTTAGGGTTAGGCTTAGGGTACGGCTTAGGGTACGGGTTCGTGGAGGGCTTCGGGTACGGCGTAGGGTATGGTTTAGGGTTAGGTTTAGGGTTAGTGTTAGGGTTAGGGCTCGGTTTAGGGTACGGGTTAGGATTATGGTACGTGTTAGGGTTAGGGTAGGGGTTAGGGTTAGGGTACGCGTTAGGGTTAGGGTAGTTATTAAACCTATCCCACTCTCTAGATACCCCTTAACACGTAAAGGAATATTATTTGGGAGTCCAGCCATGGAGAAGAGTTTAGACACTAAGATAATATAAGGAACACACACATTATAAAGAAATCACATTAGGATTCTCTTTTTAAGCTGTTCCTTAAAACACTAGTGCTTAGGAAATCTATTGGAGGCAGAAGCAGTCAAGGGTAGCCTAGGGTTACGGTTAGGCTTAGGGTTAGGCTTAGGGTACGGCTTAGGGTACGGGTTCGGGGAGGGCTTCGGGTACGGCGTAGGGTATGGGTTAGGGTTAGGGTTAGGGTTAGTGTTAGTGTTAGGGCTCGGTTTAGGGTACGGGTTAGGATTAGGGTACGTGTCAGGGTTAGGGTAGGGGTTAGGGTTAGAGTACGCGTTAGGGTTAGGGTAGTTATTAAACCTATCCCACTCTCTAGATACCCCTTAGCACGTAAAGGAATATTATTAGGGGGTCCAGCCATGGAGAAGAATTTAGACACTAAGATAATATAAGAAACACACACATTATAAAGAAATCACATTAGGATTCTCTTTTTAAGCAGTTCCTTAAAACACTAGTGCTTAGGAAATATATTGGAGGCAGAAGCAGTCAAGGGTAGCCTAGGGTTAGGGTTAGGCTTACGGTTAGGCTTAGGGAACGGCTTAGGGTACGTGTTCGGGGAGGGCTTCGAGTACGGCGTAGGGTATGGGTTAGGGTTAGGGTTAGTGTTAGGGTTAGGGCTCGGTTTAGGGTACGGGTTAGGATTAGGGTACATGTTAGGGTTAGGGTAGGGGTTAGGGTTAGGGTACACGTTACGGTTAGGGTAGTTATTAAACCTATCCCACTCTCTAGATACCCCTTAGCACGTAAAGGAATATTATTTGGGGGTCCAGCCATGGAGAAGAGTTTAGACACTAAGATAATATAAGGAACACACACATTATAAAGAAATAACATTAGGATTCTCTTTTTAAGCTCTTCCTTAAAACACTAGTGC